>NW_027071892.1:1342894-2542894 GCF_038088225.1 Cyrtonyx montezumae
GCCATCTCAAAGCTCATGTCAGAGGAAATGTCTTGACATTCTCCATCTGTGAGGATGCTTTGGGACAGAGAAGAATGCACAAAGTGGTGAGGACTCTCCCAGTAAAAGTACTTGCTGGGTACTTACTTTCCCACTGAATAGCACTGGGTACGTGGTTTCTTTAGGTTTGATTCTTTTTGTTATTTGTATTCCTCAATGGTGTCATTGATGTAAGAATTTGTCTTATATGGGATTGGTAAAACATGCTTTACCAAACTCTATGGAAGAAAATGCATCTTTCACAGTGCATTATGACCAAAAGTGGAACAGATTTGTTTTCCCACTGACAAATTCAGACCAATTGGCATTTGCCATACTGATGTGAGAAATCCCATCTCGCCCTTGCTTTGCAGGTTCTGATGTCCTGGGGCAGTGCTGCTCTCGTCAAACCGCAGAGCACGTTGTTACCTGGGAGGGAATGGATGACGGTACAACCGCCTGAACATATGTATGGTAAATGAAAGGGGCATGGAGCACAGCAAGCACGGGGCCCTGGGCCCATTTTCACTGCTGACATGAGGAACACTCTGCAGCACATTCCCACTGAAAGACCGTACTTGCAAAGCAGTCAAATATTCAGCTTGAAACTTTTCACCTGGAGGATAGACCACCAGAAGTGTGCTATCTTAAAGATACTCCAGCCTGGCAAAAAGCAGCACTCCCTGGACAGCAGTAATCCAAAGTTGTGCTCTTTCTCGAGAGGCAGAAGGTTCCCCATGTCCCTGAGTCCCCTCCCAGACCGATTCCTGCTGAGGGAAAAGAGAAAGGGCTGCAGAATGAAGCTCTGCTTGTTCCGCGTTGACGTCTATTCTAAAGCTGTGAAAAAGAGATTTCTGAACACGGCAAGAACCTTTCATGTCCGAATTAAGTCGATCCGACAACGCCAAGTGTTTCCACGAGTTGCGGTGTTTAATTTAAAGGATGCTGTTCTAGAGCCGATAACAAATGAGGCATTTTCCTTGATAACAGACATCTGGAAGATGAGCGTCGCACCGCTGCTTTCCAAAGGGCGTTCCGAGGGGAGGAGCGCTGGTGACAGATCCGCGCCGCTCTGACGCTCAGTGGCAGAGGGCTGCATGGATTTGTCTCATTTCCAGCTGGGACGGAATGGTTTCCGGCGTCTCTGGTGCGATGCTGTGGGTGAGGTCCCAGGAGAGGAACGTCCGTAACACCGATGCGTGCACCGAATAGGTGCGGTGCGGAGCCGAGGCTGTGCTCAGCGACGGGTGCGAGGAGAGAGGGAACGGAAGCTGAGAAGTGCCGGACCCGGGCGGGGACGCTCCGCATCGGACGGCGCCGTGCGGGACAGCGCGGGAGGCTGGGAGCTCAGCTTTCCTTTGCACCGCTCGGGGCCGAGCCGGGCATCGCTGGGGGCGGCGAGAGACCCCTTCTGCATCGCTTCTTACATACGCACAGATACATACATTAGACATCGTTGTCCTTTTCCATTTCTCTCCATTTTCTCTCAACCCACGCGTTCTGCGTTGGGTTTTTTTTTGCTCCTCTCCCCCCAGCACAGGGAAGGGGCAGGGAGCGGTGCGGTGCGGTGCGGTGCTGCCTGCAGGACGCAGCTCGGACCTGCTCTCCCCACCCGCTGTGCCGGCTTCTCCAGCTTTTTCTGTCCCTTTCCATTTTTCCCCCGGCTTCACTCATTCCCCCCGCATTCTCCTGCTCCCCCTGCCTTTTCCCTTCTCCTCCCCTCTTGTCCCCAGTTTTTCCATTTTCCCACTGAAACGTTTCCCTTGCTTTGTTTTTCTTGCTTGACCTTGTGTTCCCCGGTACACCTCACTTTTAACTATTTCCCCCATTTTTCCACTCTTTTCCTGCATTCCCACCCTCCTTCTCCCTTCTGCCTGTTCTCTGGTTTCCACTGCTCTCTTTTTCCTGGGGCTTTACTGCCATTAAAAACAACCCTGGCGCATTTAATACTCGGCTTCTCAACACTGCCACGGTGGCCCCGACCAAAACCAGTCGTTAAAGCAGAAATGCGAAGGAACATTTTGCCGATTTCTGACCGGCACAGCTAAGGGCCGCCGGAGCAGGGAGCCCTCAGCAGCGGCCCCGACGGCACCGGGAGCAGCACACAGCCCCGGCCGGGGCGGTTCCCTACGGCGTGAGCTCCCACGCGGCACCGCCCGGGCAGGATTCCCGCACGAGTGGGCTGCAGGTCCCGGCGCCGCGCGGGGCGGCTGCCCGCACTTCGGAACCGTCGGCTCCTGCGGGGCATGGCCGCGGCTCGGAGCCGCGCGTGGGACGTCCTGGAGCTGCCCCTGCGTTTTCCGTCCCTAGTTCCAGCCGTAAAAGAAATCGAAATAAACAGAAGGCTCCGGGACGCGGAGCAACGAAACGTAGCCCGGGCGCCCCCCAGGCCGAACAGCAGAGCGGGGGCTGGGCGGGCCCGGGCCCGCCCCTTCCCCATCCCCTCCTCCGACCTTCCGCGGGGCGGAGACGGTAACGAGAGGGCGGCTCCGCGCTCCGTCCGCGCTCCAGGAGCTCCGGCCCGCGCCGCGGGACACCGAGCGACAGCGGCCGGCGGGAGGTGAGCGGGGCCGGCACTGTGCGGACGGGGCACGCCGCTCCGGGTCCGGGTCTCGGGGTCGCCCGTGCAACGCCCCGCGGCGAGGCCTGGAGGTCGAGGCCTCCAGGTTCCCTCCGGGAGAGGATCCGGGCGGTGGGGCCGTGGGGGCTGCGCTCAGTGCCGCGGTTCTGTGCCGCAGTGCCCGGGGAGGGGAGGAGGCGGCCAAGTTTGGTCAGAAACGCTGACGGTTACGTGTTCGGAAACAGAAGGAAAGCGTGACGTGATGCGGGCGATGGAATCCAGCGACTACAGATGACGTCTGCAGGGGTGGAAAGAAGGGTTCGGCGGCTGCTGCTGCCCCGACACTGTCGCGCTCGGCGATGCGGGGACGCGCTGGGTGCAGAGCTGAGCTGAGCTGTGCGGTGCTGAGCTGAGCTGAGCTGTGCAGTGCAGTGCTGTATGGCCACAGAACCCTCCGAGTTGGAAGGGACTTCTGAAGGCCATCGCTGTCTCCCTGCAATGAACACGGATGTGCACAGCTCTGTCAGGTGCTCAGGTGAAGAGTCCATCCCCAACTCCTGTCAGTCCCCTTCAGCCACTGAGGGCCGCTCCCCGCGGCCCCCGCAGCCCCCTCCCCTCCTCCCGCACAGCCGCAGCTCTCCTTAGGGCGGTGCCGTACCCCCGTGCTTAAACGGCTCGGGGCTGTCATCCAAACTGCAGCCGCTGTGTGGCGTTGGGAAGCAGGTATTCGCAGTTGGTGACATCCACCCTAAGCACGTGTCCCTGAACCAAAGACCTTCAGCTGGTCGCGTTTCTGCTGTTACGTACACCAAACGTTCCCCGGGCAGTACACACATACTCAGCTCTCCCCCCAAACCCATTCCCATAGCATCCCTGCGCCTTGCACGAGCTCAGTGGCTTGGGTGGGGGTCTCAGGGTCCTCAGAGGTGAAGTAAGTGGTCTTCCTCTTTGTGACCCCAGATTGCCCCCTCGCTTTTTGCCAAGTTGGCCGTCCTACAGGGACATGCTGGGGAGGACCCCCACGCTGTCCCGGATTCCGATGATGTGTGGGACTTGCTGAGCAGGGAAAGGAAACTGTGCTGAGTGTCAGAGCCAGTGCTGCTTGGTGCTGGCTGCTTTTGTGAGAGCAGGCATTGTTCCATTAGGGATATTGGGGCCACAGGGAAGAAGATGGGGTGGACTGATTGGTGTTTCTGCCCTTGGGAGTTCGAGAAGAGCTTTCAGGACCCGTGTGCTAGGTTTCATTTGCAATCCTAATCTTCTAAGCTCCAGATCACAGAACTGTAGGGGTTGGAAGGGATCTCTAGAGATCATCGAGTCCAACCCCTGCCAGAGCATCTCCCTAGTACAGGTTGCACAGGTGGGCTTCCAGGCAGGTCAGTGACATTAACAAACAGAATCTACAGGATCTGTCTTGGCAAAAACTTTTTCTTCCTTTTCAGGAAACACCTGCAGGAGTGTGCAGTGCCCTGACCGTGGCTGCAGGGAAGGCCGGTGGCTGAGGAGCCCAGAGGTCGCACAGCTCACAGCATGTCTAAAGAGCTGCAGGAGCTGCAGAAGCAATGGCACTTCATCGTGCAGTCCATCCACAGCAACTCAAATGTAAGTGTGCACGAGAATGATCTGTAACGCACTCATGAAGCCAGGACCTTTCAGCTCTTGAGATGTGATGCCCCCATTTCTTTCAGTGATTTTTTTTTCCCCATTTTTCGGTGCTCTTTCTTAAGTGAACACTCATGAGCGCAGGGGAAGGGCAGCCCCACCTCTTCTGCAGTCATGTGAGAGGACAGCTGTTCTGCATTTCTGTTACTGCTAAGAACCATTTGAGGCAGAGGAGCAGCATCCTGGTGACATGCTTGTGCTGCTCTACAAAAAACTAAATCCAGTGTACATATTTCCTTAGAGGAAAAGAAATGCCTCTCCTACCTGAACATGGCAGCGTGTAAGTGCTGTAACAAGAAGGCTTTGCTTTCCACCTGCTACGCTGTACTCCCAACTATGCAGGCTTAGAAAAGACGTACCCGTGTTTTTCACTGGAGAGCTGTGGCCTTCGGAAGTTACGATGAGATGAAGTCTGAAGCGTTCTTCTTCCCTCCGCAGGTTGTCGCCTTTATGAACTCCCGCGTTGGCCTGTATTTAGATGACCATCCTTTTGTTGCCCTATCGCTCCTGATGTTTGTTGCCGTGTCCACTATTCCTGTGGGGTTTTTCCTGATTTTTGTTGTTACAACAGTCGTCATGGCTTGCGTCGGTGTGATAGTCATGGAAGGTATTGTATGCGTGCAATTTGTGGATGCAAAACCTTTTCCTTCCTCTTCTTCCCGGAGTCCTGGGTGAAGTGGTTGAAGATCCGTGTGTGTGGTGCCCCAAGCAGGCAGCAGAACTCAGCCCTCCGATGCTTTGCTGCTCTCGGCTCTTACCCTCTGCACTCAATGATTTTTCTCAAACGCTTTTACTTTGGGGTTGTGGTTGAATGCCTGCTTTTCCAACACGTTTAAATAACGATGTCTATTTTGTTTCCATAGGTGTTGTGATATCCATTGGGGGCATAGCCCTGCTTTGCGTGCTCTGTGGCCTGGGTGCGCTTTCACTCGGAGTTTCTGGAGTGCTCAGTGTTTGTTACATCGTTCTTTCAGCTCTGGTCAACTACTGGAGCTCCTCGAGGTAACAGCCCGTGTTTTGGTCTGCACTCTGACTTCAAACTGCAGCTACCCTGTAGCATTGGCTGCTTCATTTATTTTAACAGTGAACCGCTTCTGGTTCGTTTAGTGGATGTTTTCTGAGTGCTGGGGCATCTTCATCTGTTTTGGTGCTTCAGCGTTAAATGTAAACACCAAGTTGTCAGTATGGGGTTTGGGGAGAGTTACAATCATAGAGTCCTCGCAGTTGGAAGGGACCTTTAAAGGCCAACTAGTCCAAGTGGCCTGCAGTGATTAGGGACACACACAGCTCTGTCGGGTCCTCAGGCCCAGCCTGACCTTGAATGTCTCCATCCGTGGGGCTCCCAGCACATCACAGGGCATCCTGTGCCAGTGCCACCACCCTCACTGTAAAAGACTTTTTCCTTATGTCCAATGTAAATCTCCCCTCTGTGTGCCTTTTCTGAGAGCTCTGGCAGACAGCTAGCAGGTGCCCAGAAGTCTCAGACAGCGTCTCATCTCATGTTGCTCAGCTGTTCCAGCACAAAGTTAAAGGACAGCGGTCTTAGGGGAGGACAGAGCATAAAGCCATTCTTTTCTCCTTTGCACAGGAGCCAAGTGAGGAAGCAAGAAGCTAACGGAAGCTCGCTGCAGAAGAGTCTGTCTGTCATGGACTTCTCTGACAACAAACGGAAAAGCAAATAAATGGGATTCTGTCCATCTCCTTCAGCATGCAGGTCTGTCCTCTGCAGTGTACTCGTTTACGTGTCAAGCATTCAGCCTCAGTGCACGCCAAATGCAAACTGAAAGAATCAGCACTCACCTTGTGTTGGCACTGAGAAACAAACAGTTTGAGCAGCAATACTACGTGCACTGTGGCATGCTCGGCAGCACTGGGTGAAGGGAGGCTGCAGGCAGAGCAGAGCTGGTGGCTGCTGGGAGAAAGAAAGGGGGGTAGAAGGGGGGGTTGCCTGTGTTACTGGAGTTCTGGATGCACTAATTTTACAATTTGCAGATGGCTGTCGGCCATTCTGTGTGTAAGTGTTAAAGCCCAGAACATCAGAAATATTTTTGAAAGGTGAAAAAGTAATTACTAAGTGCTAACAGCCCTTATTAAAACACTGTGTACACCACACTGCTTTCTGTTGCAAGAGGAAAACGGGGTTTCGTCACGCCTTAATTTGTGGAATAAGCTCTTCACGCACATCTGCAGCGATGCTTCCTCGCCCTCACTGCCACATCACAGCAGCATGCACTCCACTCCATTTTGTCGTGTCCTTGTGGTTGTTTATGGGCCTGTTGTGCTTCTTGGTTGTAACCTCACACTTTATTTAAACTTTTCCCATTTCTGAAAACACTGTGGTATTTCTAAGCATTATCTAACTGTGCTCATTTAATAAAGCCTCATTTGTTTTACCATGGTCTTTCATTACTCTTTGCTTGAGAAAGTTCCCCTTTTAACTTAAAGAGAACTTATCTTTTAAGATAGCTTTCTGTTTCCTTAAGGGTTTGCCTCTCAAGCAGGTAGTAGCAATAGACAAGTAGCAGGTACATTCTCCTGAACTTCTTCATATGAAAACAGGGCTGTGATACTGTTTCTGTAATACACAGATGGAGAAACCCATCTACAAGAGGGAACAAAGACCCCATTTGAGTATACATGCTCAGTTTTTGTTTTTTGTTTTTTTTTGTTGTTTTTTTTCACTGTTACTTCTGCTCAATAAAATTTGTAGTGGCCAAGACCCAGGCCCCTTGAGCAGGGCTGCTGGGCAGCACCCCACGGTGCAGGCTGGCTGTGCTGCCATGGCCACCCCATCCCAGAACCCAGAACTGGGTTGATGGCCAGCAGCTCTCTGGCTCTGCAAGGCCCTTCCACCAGCTCCTCTCCCTGTACTGGCAGCAGGCTTACTCAGACCTTCTAGTGCTCCATTGGTCACAGAATCACCCACAAGATCATCCCATCCAATTACCCGCCTGCCCCAGGAGTTCTCATTAAACCACATCCCTAATAAATGAAAATATTAAGAGAGCTGGCCCTAAAATAGAGTCCCATGGAACCCCAGGAGTGACCAGCTGCCAGCCTGACCTACCCCTGTTTACAATAACCCCATGGGCCCAACCCATCACATTACATTTTGGGCTAGCTGTATGCTGGACACTTTGTGTAGTGAAAGCCTTACTGAAATCCAAAAGGTAATACCAGCTGGCTTCTTACTCAGCCACATGGGGGACCTTATCACAAAAGGAAATTACATTTGTTAAAGCAGACCTTCCCCTCACAAACCCGCAGTGTCCTTTGGGTGTTTGCAGTACCTCCTGGCATAATTCCTTCCCTCCTTGTACCAGGCACTGAGGTGAGATGACAAGCATGCAGTTACTGAAGTACTCTTTCTCACATTGTCTTCAGACTGGAACATTTGGCAGCCTGCATCTCTCCACATTGCCATCAACAGATAACCCAGAAAGGTCTCACACCGACCTCAGCCACCTCTGAGTACCCTGGGATAGATCCCATCAGGTCCCAGGGACTTACAGCCTACAGGTGAAGCAGCAAATCCACATGAGTTGTGGGGTGGCCAGGAGCTCCTTCATCAGCGATGCTGTAAGTTACCGGATGCTGATCTCCGCACACACTCCGTATGCAGTTCACAAGTTTTAGGGTAGTAAGTTCTGGGGTTCTCAGAGTCTGGCACTGATCTGCACTAACAAGTCTCACCTCAGCGTTCACTCAATGCGCTTGTGATGGCGTGTACTCCCCCACATCCTTAGGACACCCTCTCCAAGGCCCTTCTCAGCACTGACAACAACTGCTGAACACTGAGTTAGCCTTCCTCACCCAGGAGCCTCTTGAGCTCTAATCCTCATTAGAAGATCACACATGCCCTCTGCCATTCCTCCTAAACATTGTGAAGTGTGGGTGCCTATAGGTGCAGGGTGGGTCAAGTGGAGAAAGGATAGGAGCATGCCTCAAAGTCCATTACAGTCCCCATTTTGAGTGCCATCTGTCAGAAGCCAGGATCCATCCATCACCAGCTGAGTTATCTCAATCTGTGTGAAATAAGGCAGCAGGAGCTGAGCCCCAGCCCTCTCCCCTGGCCCTGCAGCAGCATCACAGAGGTGCCCACCGACCCACATCCCCCACGATGCCCCTTTGCCCCATTCACAAGAAGATGAAATCACTGATGAATAATTCTGTGGTGACATTAAAAATAAAAAGCAAGCTTAACTGTCAAGAACAGCTTTACTACTTCTTGCCACAGCAAAGCTCTGCATGCTCTCATAGAACTGTAGGGGGTGGAAGTGATCTCTAGAGATCATCCAGTCCAACCCCCTGCCAAAGCAGCAGCAGGTGTAGGACAGCACAGCTGTGTTTTTGAGAAAAGCTTAACCTTACACTGCTTCCCAATTGAACAGTTTCCTTGAAAGAGGCTTGATTACATCCATATTCCCACTCTTCTCTTTGTTCCCAAGCCGATTTCTTTTTGCTAAGCGGTTTCATGAGATTAAGGGTTACAAATCTCAAAACCAAAGCTGTTCCAGCAACTTCTGAGCAAACACACATAAGGTAGGGAAAATTATGTGCACAAACTTGGAGGTCCAAGGATAGCACCTCAAATCCTGACATGAGAGAGCCAGGGGAAAGTTCCTGTAAGCTCCACTTGGAAGGTCCTGGTTCCTTAGGAGCATCTAAACACTATGTACATCCAACACTGAACACACCAACCCCATCACTCATAGCACTTCACTCTTCTCTCCAGTCTAATATGGGATTAAAAGCAAGTACCATCTCCATGCTCAGTTTTAAGATGAATCTCATTAATCCAAAGCCATTGGGACCATTCAGCTTACTGGGGAAAGAGCTCACGTTCTCCACCTGTGAACTCCAGAAGCAGGAGTTCCTTCTGGAGATCAGTGCATTGGTATCAAAGGTGAAAGCAAGGAAACCGTACAAATGAAAGCTCCGCTCACAACATGACCTCTGTGCTGACAGCAGGTTGCCTGCCTGGGGCCAGAGCAGCCCTCACATCAAACACAGCGCAGTGAAATCAGTGCAGGCATGCTGGTCTTCCAAGGAGGCACAGGCAGCATCTGTGCTCGCCCTCCTTGCTTGCAGGCAGCCCTAGGTTAATCTGCAATGAAACCTGATCCTCCTCAAGATTCCCTCACTTTGAGAAGTGTTTCTTCAGAGAGAGGAGGAGCAGCCCACCTGCTCCCTGAAGCCTTATTTGATGGGAAGGTATAATACTCCAAGGAACACTCAAAGGGACTGCGGGAGCCTTCACCGAGGTGCATGGCACACTGACAGGAGTGCTGGGAAGCCGACAGGAGTCACTGCCCTGAGCTTCCTCCTAAGAACTCTTTAATGGGGGAAGAAAGGAAGCCAACGTGCACTTTATCTTCCAGCTGAGCACGCCACATTCACTCATGTTCTGCTTTCTGTTACATCCTTGTTTCTCACTTGCACCCTCCTCCCCCAGGCCCAGCTTGTTTTTTTGTGCACCTACATGAGCTTTACTGAAAGCTAAAGCCTCCAGGAGATCCTCTCCTGTTTTCAGCTTGGTTCCTCTGACCAAAGGCCTTAACAGGGGAGGGGGATGACGACTGCCTATGCTCAGCAAGTGAGACCCATGTTTTTACCTTCAAGGAACTAGACAACCAACTCCAGAGCAACATCTCTTACCTGAAAAGCCACATTTTTAATCCGAGTTTGTTTGTTAACAATTGCATTAACATACCACATTTTCCATGAATGCTCTTTTCTTCAGGCATTTAAGAAGAGCCCGGAACAGCAGCATTGTGGCCACCAGAGAGAGAACACCGACAGCAGCCATCGTAAGCACAGCCCACACCTCGCTCAGCAGAGTGCTCCCTACAAAGGGAGCGGAGACACACTGCAGTGAGGGGCTGCATCCCACAGCCGGGCAGTGAACACCAGCACCGTGCTGCTCCTCACCTCTTGCTGCCAGCCATCCATCGGGCACTAGGAGCACAGGACCCCGCAGGCTGACCACAGAGCTGGCACCCAGCATCCCACTGCCTGCAACAGCACGTGGCACAGGTGAGCAGTGCAATGCGGAGTGTTCATTGGTACTGCCATGTGACCCAGCACCCGCTCGGGCATTACCTCGCTTGCTCCTAGGTGGCCTGGGGCACCTCACCATACACAGAGGGGAGTCCAGCTGGAAGCGGTTACACATCAGGATGCTGCAGTGGAAATACACCTGGACACAAGACAAACATGGCCTTTTGCTTACAGGAATTTGAAATCATTTCATGATTTGAAACACTAGGTAAGAATGGTCCTACAAGATCAGTCCTACAAGATCATGTAAGCCCAACCATCCTCCTATCACCATCCCGACCCACTGAGCTACTCAGTCATATCCCTCAGCACCTCATCCAGATGCTTGCTGAACATCTCTAGGGATGGTGACTTCATCCCTTCCCTAGGCAGGCCATTCCAGCATCTGACTGCTCTTTTAGAGGAAAGGTTTTTCCTCATATCCCATCTAAATCTTCTCTGGCACAACTTGTGGCCATTGCCCCTCATCCTCAATGTCTTTCTGGGAGTGAGGGGAAGGAAGCAAGAGGCAACACTCACTAGGCTGGGGAGAGTCTTGTCACCAGATACAAAAGCAAAAGCCTTCACTTCCAGCCTCTGACGATAATTGGGGTAGCTGACACCACTCCCCACAGGATGGAGCACCGTTCTGTAGCTGTCCAGATCATATTCACACCTGTAGGGGAAATGAGCAGCCAGCTGATGGCAGGGCAAGGACCATAAAACCGTCTGGGTTGGAAAGGCCCACTGAGACCACCTAGTGGCTCTGTAGGGGGAACACCTCTCTCTAGACCAGGCTGCTTTGTTCGTGGCAGTGGATAACAGCTCGAGGCAGATGTGCTGCTGTGCTGCAAATTCCAAAACATGGCCACAGGTGGCAGCTGGCAGGACCCCCAGCGCAGCACCCCACCTGTCACCCCATTCTGCTCTATCAGAGCACAGAGATGTGGTGAGGGGAGAAGCAGCCAAAGCCTGCTGCCCGCTGACAGCAGGGCACTCACCCATCCACAACTATATTCCATTGAGGAAGCGAGCTCGGATCTTCTGATGCTGTTGCCCAGCAGTCATCCAGTTGGAGATAGAGGTTGGGGTCATTGCGGTTCAGGACCTGCACCTCCAGGAAGATGGGCTGCTGGAGGTACCTCACTAAGGGGTACTGGTCATCGCGGTACGGCTGCCTGTATGAGTCCTCTGCAAGAGCCAAAGCCCTAGCAGGTAAGCCAGTGTGCAACAGGAGCCCCGAAGAAACCTCAAGTGCTGTGAAGCCAGCCAGTGTACCAGCCACAGCTCCTCCTGGAGCCAGAGACACAGCTCCAGAATTAACTCCTTCACTTTGAGTAGCATAGTACGAGGAAGAGAAGCTTGTCAGGCCCCATGCACCTGGACTTGCATACCCTCCCTCTCATTTCAAGCATCAGTTGTTGCCCAGCTACCTGAACCTGGCAGTGGCTTACCTGGGTAGCTTAGAAGAATTAAAGAGAGTGGGCCTTGGTTCATGGAAGAAGGCAGTGGGGGAGGGCTGTCCACCCTTACAGAGAGGGAGGCATCGCCATTGCTGAAGGAGCACAGGACTGTTAACCTGAGCAGGGAATGAGCAGTAAGGCTCCTGTCTGTGCACAGGACACCCACAACCAAGTCTCACCAAATAAGCTTCCTAACACACCTGAACTCACTGTCCCTTGAGATCCTGCGCAGCAGATGGTCGGACCGCAGTGCCCTCACCTCGTTCTCATATGTTATCTTCTCTCCATCAAGCTGAGAAGAAGTGAGAGCAGCATTAGTGAGAGCACTCCCCCCACATGAAGCCCCCCCAGTGACTCTGGGAGCACTCACCCAGTACCTGGTCCCACACCTGCTCAGTGGGACATGGAACCAGGCCCTGTCGCTCATGGGGGACCTGAAGGCAGGCTTGCACACAGGATCTCTGAGCCTGAGTGTGTCCAGGGCTAGTGGTGGTGTAGTACTGCCAGCAAGGACTTCAAAATCCATGTACCCATCCTGGGTGCACAAAGCAGCTGGAACAGAGGTACAAGAGTCATGCCCAAACAGGGACAGCTCAGTCTGCTGAAGAGCTGCTGTATTTTGGCCAGAGAAAGCCTCCCAGGAAGGAGTAGGCCAAGAATGAGCAGGGTTGGGGCATGCCAGCTGAGCAGCAGCTTGGCCCAACTCCATCCCACGACAGAACTCACCTATTGGTGCACGCTGGTCGCAGGGGCACTCCGGGTACATCACTATTGCCACAGTCTCTCCATGGAAATGAAAAGTCAGATTCAAGGACAGGTAGGACTGAGCTCCTGGGCAGCTCTCCCCCCGTGGCTGGAAGACAAGTTACTCTCCTGGAGTGTGACTGCAACAGCTGCCCTTAACTCACACAGTGGAACAATTCAGTCCACCCTGCAGCCACACTGGGTGAAGAGCAGAAGACATGCATTGCCCCAGGCACCTCAGACATTGCCCGTCCCGGAGCAATGTAACCCCCACCTGCTCTCACAAGGAGGGTTCATGAAACCTGAGTTACTTCTTATATTGGTGCTTATCTGCTACTGGGCTGACATTTCTCTTCACCAGCCCCAGCACACACAGCTGACCCAACAGCCTTTCTGTTAGAGGTGCTGTGCTCTGTAAAAGGCAAAGGCCATAGAGCTGTGAGCACACCCAGCCCCACGAGCCCATAGCCTCAACTCACTGTGGACTTCAGGACCGCCCTGCTGATGTGCAGCTCGACCCCTCTTGCTGTGTTGAGGGTAATGCCATTGTCCTGGAGCTGGCCCATTGGGATGGTCTCATCCTCTACAGCCACAGCCACAAGAGTCCCTGGGAAGGCTGGGATGGTGACAGTCATATGTGTTGCATTACAAAGCACCGGGCCTGGAATGAGATCCTTGTTGAAGAAAACAAGCACAAACATCTTCCCCTGCCCCAGGGAAACAGAGAGCTTCCTCTACACAGTACCTGGAGCACAAAGCATTCTTGACTGTACAGTCAGTGTATGTTCAGGAGGGCCATACGTCAGCTTGAGTGCCACAGTGTGGAGCACCTTGTTGTTGTGCTGCAGGGCAAGACAGAGCAAGGCACTCAGTGCAGGAGCCAGCACAGGCCCAGCTCTGCAGAGCCACATACACCCACCTCAAGTGGGTTGGAAGGACCTGGAGCTTCGCGCATCTCACTGTCTAGGAAAGCATCCATACACCACACTGCTCACACACCCACAGGACAGGCTGCACCAGAACCCCAGCAGAGCCATGCTGCTGGAGGTGCACCCTGAGCAGGGCCAGACGACTCAAGGCAAGCCCCGCAAACTGGAGCAGCTTGCTCATGCCATTAAGCACAGCTTCAGATGAAAACAACTCTAGGCAAACTCACAAACGCCTCCATCAGGAGGAAGGTGTTCAGCCCCTGAAAAAGCCTTGTCAACTCCTCAGCACGAGCTCTGCACTCCTACCTTGTAGGAGACAACTCCAGTGGCAGTGAAGGCCACCTGAAAAACCAGGCGGTGGCCATCAGCCAGAAAGCTGTAGCCTTGCTGCATGGCTTCCCCAAGGCTCAGCTGGTGCACCCTGATTCCATCATCAATGGTCAGTGTCCCGGTCATGGCAGCTGCCTGAACCTGTGGAGCAGAAAGGGGTTCCTTCAGAATGGAAAGCACAGCCCCATGGCAGCAGTGAGTTGTGTCTCTCCGTGGTGCAGGTTGTGCATTCAAGCCATCTGTACTGTTTACACATCTGGCTTCCCAACAACAGGTAGCTGCCCCAGCCTGAAGGCATCAGGTTGCTCTTGGGTCCAAAACCAAGGCATGCCTCACTTCTGTCAGCCAGCAGGCACCTACCATGTGCTCATCATGGAGGTTCAGTCCTGGGAGAGTAACCTGAGGAAAAAGAGTGCAAGAGTTACCACAGAAGCAGACAGTGATTACAACTTCATCAGAGAGAATCCTCTGCTACAAGACTCCAAAGCCAGAGTTGGCACCAGCAGGGCTGCAGCCAGACCCCCAGCACCGGTAACGGCTGTTTGCAAGCGGCTCTCAAAGAGCAGAGGGCCGTGCCAAGGTAAGCATGCAGCAAACAGACCTCCCCAGAGCCCAGTGAGACGCCAGCCTGCCCCCAAGGCCCCCAGCCTCCCCTCACTTACTGCCATGGAATCTTTTGTGCAGTTTGTTGCACCAACAAAGAGGGGAGCAATGATTTCGTCCTCGTGGGCAGCGCTGCACTGAGCACTGTAGGTGACGTTCATCTCCTCTCCCACTGTGCCATTCAGCAGCAGTAGCAGCCTCAGCTGGTGCTGGCCATGCTGTGTGTGGGGAGGCAGGCTTTAATCAGAAGGGACAGCACATCAGAAAGCAGCAGATGCAGTCACTGCACCACAGAAGACCTTCACAGTTGGACCCTTCATAGGGCAAGCAGGAACTGATATTTCAGGAGCTCTGGGGATGAGCATGGGCTCCCTAGGAAAGCATGGGATCAGCAGACCAGGGGAGGAGAAAGAAACACTGAGAGATGCAGGAATGAGGAGGAAAGCCTCAGAGAGCTAGCAGCAGTGTCAGCTGCTCCTGGAGCAAGTACCAAGTGCCAGCAGACACATCAGTGCCACAGAGCCACCAGCACCAGGAAGGTGAATGCCTTTGGGTCAGCATCCCACTCACTAGTCTCCTCCAACAGCTCTGAAAATCTCAAAATACATATTTGTGTATCCATATACCTACATATTTGTGTATACACATATTTGTGTATACACAAATACATATTTGTGTATACATATACCTATGCTGACACCCTTGGCCCCTTCCTGCTCCCCATGAAGCATCACTTAAAGTTACTCAACTGCATTGCAGGAGAGCACAGTGTTCCTGGCAGCACCTGAAGGTGTTTATTGCACAGCTGGAAGAGCAAGCACTCAGGGATCTGTACCCCAACAGAAGCAGCTCTCCGCAGTAGAGATTTCTACTCTTGAGAAAAGTTTGAGCTAGAAACCCTGTTAAATCCAACCCAGCAGCAGAAAAGCCCAGACACTGTTCAACAGTACACTCCCAGAACAGAAACGCACTTTACCTCCAGGCTAGTGCAGTTCACCAACGGGGCACTGAGCAGCAGCTTCTCATAATCCACAGAGTGGTCACAGGACATCATCTCCTCCCCACTCGCATCTAGGGAGAAGGGAAAGGCCAGCTCAGCAGGCAGCAACAGACTTCAAGCTATGGAAGGAAGGACCAAGCCATGCCAGCAGCAGTACCTACCCACTGCATGCACACGCCACATGTGATTGCCAAGCTCTCTGGGAAGCTCCAGCTCCAGCCTGTCCTGCAGACAGGTCACGCTCACTGCAAAGGGAAGGCCAGGCAGCTCAGCTCCAACCCTGGATGAGTCCCAGCCCCAGAGCCCCTTCCACACCAGCACAGGAGGAAGCAGCTTCAAGCAAATGCAGAGCCCCCCAGACCAGAAGCAGCAGAAACAGGGCCCATTCATTACCCAAGAGATCCCAATCCCCTACGGCACCAGGGGCCAAGGGGAGCAAAAATCCAAACAGGAGGAACAGCAGCAGCCTGCAAGCAAAGCAAAACTACATCAGAGGGCAGCAAGGAAAAGGGCCCAAAAGGCCCAGCTCCCCCCAGCCCCACTCACCCCATCCTGAAGGCACCACAGCACTGCTGCCCCCACTAACAGCCCTATCTCCCCCCAGGCACCACAAGCCTGCAGGGTGCTGCCCAGCTGTGTTTATATGGGGCACACACAGGTGCAGCCTTTCTGATGTGGGGCGGGCTGCCACCTGCCCCTCATTGCAGCAATGCTGGGGATGCTTGGCTGATGCAAAGTCTTTGCTGTGGGGCTGTTGGATATGATTTTAAGGCATTTTTTCTTGCTCCAAGTTTATTTCCTTCCTTCCTTTGCACGCTTTTTGACAGCTATTATTTAAAAGGGAGATTTCTGTGCTGCTTTGATTTCCCAATGATTTGGAACAAGTGCACTGGGGGATCTGGATGTAACTGAGAGTTTGATTCTTCTCCCTGGGAACCCTGCGGTGACGGGCAGGAGAACTCGAGGGGCACTGAAAGAACAAAATGTCCCTATCAGAATTTAGGACTGAGAGAGCCTGGGGGCTCTGCCCAGCTCTGTTGTTCAGAGCTGTGAGGAAGAGTCCCAGGGAGAAGGAACCTCAGAGCTGCGCTCTGTTCCAGCTGCCTCAATGCTTTGGAAGTCAGACAGAGTAGGAAAAAGCAGCAGCAACAACAGACCCATATTTTTTAAAGCAATTGAATTCTGGTGATGCGAGAAAGCAAGAAGGCGGATCACAGGAGTGGGAAAAAGTGATACGGGCACCCATCTGGAAATGAGAAATTTGTCAGGGAATAAAAGCGTTGTGTTAACGTCGTGCATGTGACCTATAGGCATTCAATCATCTCTCTAGTTTTGCCGGCACCATGGTGCCCTCTGCGTGGTGTGGGCCCAGAGGCAGCACTGCAGCCACAGCATGGAGCCAGGCAGCGTGGCACTGCACAGTGTGATGGCACTGCACGGTGTGATGGCACTGCACGGTGTGATGGCACCATTCAGCCACCACTCTCCCACCACACACCCCCCCATGTGCCAGCATGCTGCTTCCCTTCTGTGCCTGGATTCTGAGCGCAGTTGTTCCACCCTGAGAAGCTCTGCTCCCCCTGCCTGCATGCCCAGCCTGTGCTGTGGCTCATACCCACAGCACAGTGCTGCTGAATGGCCACTCTGTGTCCTGGAACATAAGAGCATCTCTTCAGCTCTCTTGTTTCTGTGCTGCAAAACCCTGCCAGGTCCCCTCTTCAGTTTCTCTGTTTTTCTTTTCTTTCTTTGGTTTTCTGCCTTCTGGAAAACAAAAGGCATTTCCCGAGGCCGGTGCCGATCAGCCCAAGACAGCAGGTGCTGAAGACATCTGAGCACAGCCCCGCAGTGCCTGGCGCTGGGTTGCACACCACAGCAGGATGGCATTTCTTCCCCGCAGGAGCCTGTGGTGGCTGTGAGGAGGAGAGGAGGAAGCCTTTATGGTGTCTTCAGTGCACTATCATCCACACTGCAGAGCGGCCGTCACCCCGCGTGCCCCCGCTCCTTGCTATCTGAGCCCAATGGGGACGTGCTTGCTGCCCCTCGGCCCTCACCACACCGCGTTTGTTGCTCTCCAGTTTGCAGTGAGCAAATGCTGGCCCAGGGGATGCACCGTGCAGAGCAGGAGCAACGGCACCACTGCGTTTGTCACAGCTGAGAAGGGAGCAGCCAGCTACTGACTGCTTTGAGTGGAGCTGCTGTCTCTGGGACAGTCCTGGGAAGAAACAGAGTGATAACCAAAGACACAGCAAAAACCAAAGATGAAATGTGAGCTGGTGGCTCAGTAAGCCCTTAGCTTCCAGTAGCATGCACCGTTACCACAGCATTTCTCCCCAACCTGGTGGGACATTTCCATTGCAAGAGCAATGGTTTTAAGCTCCTTTCAAACCCCAAAAGAAAAGCTTCATTCAAACTGCTCCGGGACTTGGAAAAGCTCTCTTTTTTGAGCATTGCTCTCAAAAGAAACATCTGCATTCAGGCTGGGAAACTTCACTCACTTACTGTTGAGTCATGTATCACATTTTAAGTTGAGGTTTTCAGATGGGACAAGAGCTAACAAATAGCAGGAGCTTGGGAATAGATGGAGATGTTTGGTCTTTCCTCCTTTGTTTTTGTGTGTTGTTTTTCAGTCTTTCCTCCTGTGTTTTCCCTCCTTTCACTTTGGTGATGTTAAGAATTGGAGAGCTTTGCGAGGTCCCAGAGCTTCCCTCCAGCTGGAGCAGGTTTTGCTTTGCCTCCAATTAAAACTTGGAACAATAGCTTTCCACTTAGCATCATACAAAAACTTCCTTCTGAAAAAAACCTTTTGGGATGTTTAGATGACAACCAGCACTGTGAGATCAACATTTTGTGCACTGAACTAATTAGCAGAACGCTCATGAGTGCGTGGGAATGAGCGTACTTCTGCAGCGGGAGCCGTACCCAGAAGAAACCCTGGAGGCAGCTGTCGTGCCCCCCTCACTCTGAGGGCTGCGCAGGCTGCATAGGGAGCACGGCTGGCACAGGGAGAAGTGCAGCCCCCCTACTGAGGGCCGACATGACCGCCCTGGATAGGGAACAGCTCAGGTAGCACAGGGCACAGCTCAGCAGAGCACTGCACGGGGAGCATCCAGAACCTCTCTGAGCAGCCTGTGCTGGTGTCTCACCTCCCTCATAGTGAAGAATTTATTTCTGACATCTAGTCTAAGCCAACCCTCTTTTAGTTTAAATCTATTTCTCTTTGTCCTGTCGCTACATGCCCTATGAAAAGTCTCCCCCCAGCTTTTCTGTCCTTCAGGTCCTGGAAGGGCTATAAGGTCTCCTCAGAGCCTTCTCTTCCCAGCTCTGTCACTCTGTCCCTGTAGGGAGGTGCTCCATCCTCTGATCATCTCCATGGCCCATAAGATGTGTCCATACTGCCCACTGCCCACATCCCTCAGTGCCACATCTCCATGGTTCTTCAGGCTCTCCAGGGATGGAGACTCCCACCCTCCTCCCCCTGCAGTCTGTTCCGATGCATCACCACTCTTGTGGAGTTTTTCCAAGCACCCAACCCTGAGGTCCCATTCCACCGGCTTTCCCTCACAGGGGTCACCCATTGCTGCGGAGCAGTGCCATCAGTGGAAGTGGTGTCTAAACCAAAGACTGTGCCCGTGAGGATGAGGCCGGGCAGAGCTCCGCACTGCTATTGCAGGAGCTCCCTGCACTGCCTGGAGGAAATCAGCGACGTCCCACCATCTGTACCTGTGGGAATACAAAAAGTATATTTAGAGCTGCGGCTGTGGAACAGGATAAACAGCATGAGAAAGGAAGGCTGAGGACCAAGGACACTTCCAGAAGAAGAGGAAAACAAGTTCAAGTAAGCTGTGTGATGGCAGGCCCTAATTGGAGGAAGAGTGCAGGGCTTGGGAAGATTCACAGCCCTGACTGGATCATCACCTGTATGCACCGTTAAGGACTGTTTGGGGAAGTTATATCGTTGATATGTAAAGGCAGGTAGGAAAGTTACAAGAGAGAAATTGTGAAAGTATATAAGGGATGTTAAAACCTGTAATAAACGATTTGGATCGTTCACATCTGAGTCCATGCCCGAGACACTGCAAATGGTGCCCAATGTGGCGCAAATCAAGCCGCGGCTGAGCGAGCCCGGTCCAGCAGTGTCGCCTGACTGAACTTCAGATTGTTTCGTGCACGCCTGCACCGTTCTGCAGGACAGAAAGTGAGCAGTCGAGAACCATGGGGAGTTCACTAACGAAGGAGCAACAAGTAAATCTCGATGTACTATGGTTAGTTTTAAACTTCCAGGATCAGCCTGTATCTAATTCGTAACTAGCTACTTTTCTTAAATGGATAAGCAAAAATGTCCCCGAATTTCCGAAAACTGTGTTCTCTCTTGATGGCGAACTCTGGGACAAAATTGGCACAGAACTCTGGGAGGCTTCTGTTACTAAAGACAGAACGGCTGCCAAACTTTTACCTGCTTGGCACCAAACAATGGAAGGGCTTAAACAAATTCGACAAGGAAGAAGTTCTTCCGGCTATTCTCTATCACCCTCCTTCCCACCCCCGCTTCTGCCTTCCGGTTTGGGAAGCAGCCCCTGCCCGGACCCGATCCGCGGCTCCGACCCCCCCCGCGACCGGGGAGAAGAGAAATCGCAGCCCCAGCCGCGCTCCCGCCCTCCCCTCCGCGTCCGTCGTTCATCTCCGCTCCGCCCTCCGCTCCGCCCTCCGCTCCGCCTCCGACGCTCCCCGCGCTCCCGCCCTATGTTCCACCCCCGTCGCTCGTCGCGCCGCTCCCGCCCTCCGCTCCGCCCCCGATGGTCGCCGCTCCCCTGCCGCCTTCCCCTCCGGTTACGTGGCTTACTGCTGCTGCGCCGCAGCCTGCCTGTAACTTGATAAAAAATGAGGGCGAACCAGAACCAGAGGATCTTTCAGATCCTGGTTCAGTAGATATGGACGACAAATCGAACATTTTCCCTCCTGATGATAACTTGAAGGGAGCGGGAAAGAAAATTTTTTCTACAGCATACTATGGTGCTTTAGAGCAGTGCAGAAAAGAAGCAATATTACAGGGTGATGCTGATAAGTTGCAAGCCTTTCCTGTGTTCTATCATGCAAATCAGCCCCCCCGGGGGAATCCCTGCCTTATGAGGCAGTGAAGGAGCTAAGGAAGTCAGTGAGAGATTATGGAATTCAGTCTCCCTTTACATATCATCTTTTGGCTGCAATTGGTGACAGTTATATTATGACCCCTCACGATTGGAAAATTTTGTTACGAATAATTCTGTCTCCCATGCAATACACCGTGTTTAAGACAGAATATCGGGAACTGGCTACCATCCAGGCTATGAATAATCTGAATAACCTCAATCACATTGGCATAGAGGAACACATGGGGGAGGGGGTCCGGGCAATACCTCATGCTCAGGCACAGATGGACAGGCAATGCTTTGAACAAGTTAAGACTTTGGTGTTGCGTGCTATCCGTCGGATACCCGACACTAATTCATCTAACACATCATTTACATCAATTAGGCAGGAGGCTGCCGAGCCCTACATTAAATTTCTTGACCGTTTACAAAATACGCTATAGAGACAAGTCGAAAATCAGGCTGCCCAGGAGGCTTTGCTTAAGCAATTAGCAATAGAAAATGCAAATGCAGACTGTAGAAAGGTCCTACAATCCTTAAAGAATGCAGATCCATCCATTACTGACATGATTAAGGCCTGTCAGGATGTAGGGACAGAAAGCCATAAAATGGCCTCACTAGCAGACACCCTGGCAGCCCGACTTGGTGCAGGGACAGCTCAAAACATAAAGTGCTACAACTGTGGGGAACCTGGTCATGTACAAAGGGACTGTAAAAAGCCTAAAAAAGCAGATAAAAATGCTTCTGCTCTTCCTACTTGACCCTGTCCCCGGTGCGGGAAGGGGCTACACTGGGCGAGACACTGCCGGTCTAAGCTCCCTGTTGCTGCACGGCCCCAGGAAACGGGAAGAAGAGCGCGAGCCCACGTGCTATGACAGTAAATACAGTCCCGAATCAGCTGGCTGCTGCCTGTCCAGCTCACTCAGACCAGCCACTGCTGGCAGCGCAGGAGTGGATTTGGCCACCGCCCAGTCAATGACGCTGACTGATACCGACGTAACTCTTATTCCAACAGGGGTAATGGACCCCCTTGGGGACGGGCGCAGTGCCCTCCTGATAGGACGTTCTTCTGTTACACGGATGGGACTTTTTGTTTTACCAGGAGTTATAGATGCTGACCACGCTGGGGAAATTAAGATAATGGCATGGACACCCTCCTCCCCCGCTTTATCCCCAAAGGCCAAAAAATAGCACAATTAATCCCTTTTCATTCTATGACTAAACCTGGTATTGGGGATCGAACTGGGGGATTTGAAAGCACGGACAAGCCTGCCGTGCTATGGACTACAAAAGTATCAGAAGACAAACCACTATTATCATGTCTAGTAAATGGCAGGCAGTTATTAGGCCTAGTGGATACCAGAGCTGATGTTACCATCATTAAGTCAAGCGACTGGCCCTCTGAATGGCCACTAACACACCCTAGTTCTGCTATTGTAGGAGTTGGGGGCTTACAGCAGCCCAAAGTGCCCGAATTTTATCTTTTGAAGGGCCTGATGGTTCCATTGCTCACACTGCTCCTTACATCTTGCCAGTTCCCTATACTCTGTGGGGTTGTGATCTTTTAAGTCAATGTGGCATGATTTTGCAAACAAATTTTCAATAAGGACCATTGATTGGCAGCAACCTATACCCCTAGTTTGGAAAACAGAACAACTAATCTGGGTAGATCAATGGCTCTTAACAAAGGAAAAGTTGCTGCATTTACATGAGCTAGTTCAAGAACAACTGGCTGCTGGTCACATAATGCCTACCACCAGCCCTTGGAATACTCCAGTGTTTGTTATCCTCAAGAAGAGTGGAAAATGGAGGCTTCTACAGGACCTGCGTGCTGTCAATGCGGTAATTGAGCCCATGGGGGCATTGCAGCCTGGCCTCCCTTCACCTCCAATGTTACCATCAAATTGGCCTATAGCAGTCATTGATTTAAAAGGCTGTTTTTTTTACCATTTCGCTTCATCCAAAAGACGCACCACAATTTGCTTTCTCAGTGCCCTCCATCAACCAACAAAGCCCTGCTCAGTGCTATCACTGGACTGTGTTACCACAAGGAATGCTTAATAATCCAATGGTATGTCAACTGTCTGTAGCAAATGCATTACAACCAGTACGAAAAACTAGACCCCACATCCTTATTTATCATTGCATGGACGATATATTAATAGCAGCAGAACGAGAAGAGAGTCTAAAGGACACTTTAATGCTTGTAAGGCAGGCAGATCAATCTGTTGGCTTACAAATAGCAGAAGAAAAGGTGCAACTTAGTTCTCCATGGAAATATTTAGGATGGAAAATTACATCTCACACCATTCAGCCACAAATCCTCAAAATAATACCTCATGTACAGACATTGAATGATCTGCAAAAATTGTCAGGAACCATCAACTGGTTACGACCGCTTTTGGGTATTACTACTCAAGAGTTGCACCCTCTGTTCCAGCTACTCAAAGGAGACCCAGATTTAACCTCTAAAAGACAGTTAACACCACAAGCGTTACAGTACTTAGACTCTGTAATAACTGCAACATCGATATTGCCATCGTGTCTGTTTATCACTACCAGTATCTCTTGTAATATCAAATACCTATCAGCCATATAGCTTGTTATGTCAGTGGGATACCTCAAGAAAAGATCCTCTCATTATCCTGGAATGGAAATTCTTACCACATACCTTTTCAAAAACCTTTACATCACGGGTAGAGATGTTTGCAATGCTAATACAGCGAGGTCGTCATCATTTACAAATTTTACGAACTCTTGACCCTGAATTGCATCTACATACCTGCTACTAAAAAAGATTTAGATTGATTGCTTGCACAGTCACTCACCTTACAAACTGCTATGGCAGGCTATACAGGACAGATCTCCACCTATCCCCCCAAACATCAGTTACTGCATAATTTGAGTGATCTGTCCCTTTCTCCTAATATTTTACTTTCACATGTTCCAATACGTAATGCTGTTACTGTATTTACAGATGGCTCCAGCAAGACACATCGAGCAGTGGTTCTCTGGCGCGCGACTGCTACACAATGGCAGTCAGATGTACATGTTGTGGACGGATCACCTCAAGTTGTAGAACTCACTGCCATAGCCCGAGCTTTTCAAATTTTTTCAAATCAAAAGCTTAATATAATAACTGATTCTTTGTACGTTCAGGTATCATTCAGCGAATTGAAGGATCTTTTCTTAAGGAAGTTAATAACCCTGCTTTGTTTGCGCAGCTCAATCGAGTTTTACATTATGTCTCTCACCATACACTCCCTTACTTTATTATGCATATTCGATCACACACTACATTGCCTGGTCCAATAGCTGAGGGCAACCGTAAGGCTGATCACTGTCGCCTTTGCTACACCTCCATTGTTCCAGCAAGCGTGACTCTCTCATCATTTTTTTCATCAGAATAGGAGAGCTTTACAAAAACAATTTCAACTGAGCAGATCAGGACCGTAACATTATTCTAACATGCCCAGACTGCCAGGCAATTGCCCCTTTGCCTCAAATTGGGACAAATCCCCGTGGCACAGAGCCTCTTCAACTGTGGCAGACAGATGTTACTCATGTTCCCGAATTTGGCCATCTAAAATTTGTCCATGTAACAGTAGATACTCATTCTTCATACATATTTGCCACAGCACGTACAGGTGAACACAGTCGCGATGCCCGTAAACACTGGTAATCTGCTTATGCTGCTATGGGGATCCCACATACTATAAAAACAGATAATGGGCCTGTGTACACTTCTAAGGCCACTCGAACTTTCCTCCAAGAATGGGGCATTAAACATATTACAGGCATTCCTCGTTCTCTCACCGGACAAGCTATCATTGAGCGTGCTCATCAAACACTGAAATCCATTCTTAATAAACAAAAAAAGGGGAATACGGGAGATCCACCACAAGAAAGATTATGTAAGGCTTTGCTTGTGCTGAATTTTTTGAATTGTGATCATACAGATACAACTCCTGTGGACCGTCATTTTGGGGTCTCCCCAATGCTCAAGGAATTTCCAATGGTTAACGTTCGGAATATGGCCACAGGGCATTGGGAAGGTCCTCTACCATTGATAACTTGGGGTCGTGGATATGCTTGTGTTTCCACAGGGACTGGTCCTACATGGGTTCCAGCATGATATGTTCGGCCTCATCTCAAGGCAGAAAATAGCATCCAGCCTTTATGATTACTGGGATTGTGTGCTTCTGCTATTTTAGTGGTAGATCGAGTGTGAAGAATTATTATCTAGGTTGTTGTGTGCTTCTTCTGTTTCAGTAGTAGATCAAGTGTGAATTAGACAGGATTTGATGTTACCAACGCTGGAGTTTATGGAAATAGCACTTTTAATGTATTAGGAACGCACGGTTATGATGTTATTAGCCCATCAATTAGCCTTTTTTCTAATTTGCAAAGACAAAAACCTGGAAAAGAATCCTAGGCAAAGGGATGATTTTGTGTTTTAGAATGATCAACTCTCTTTCAATTCGCTAATCAAAATAGTTTTTTATAACCATGCATCATTTGAGACAAAGGCATATGCTAAGAGAGCTAACCTGGATAGTTTATTCTGTTTTTCAAGCAGGTGTTCCACTTGGGCTCCGCATCACGCACTGGCCACGCGGATTTGGTGTACAAATGGAAAAAACTCTTCAAACCCTGAGAAGAGTAGGAGCAGGGGGGAGTCTGTGGTGGATGGAAGAGGAAAAGTGCACCTTGAAGCAGGGGACGCCCTGCTGGCACTGCCTATCGCGTCCACCACTGGCATGTTCCTTTTCTCTCTTCTTTCTGGTGGTTTGCCATTTCTCAAGGATCAATAGCTAATAATGTGTTTACTTAGGGAGTTTCTGCTTCTCACACTAATCTGAAATGGATGTCTGCATGTGTGTAAGTGTGTGTATGTTGGCTAAAACCCTAACCCTCTGTGTTGCTCTGAATGCACAATTTGCTTGCTTCTGCTCTTGAGATGTCTTGTCTCTCAGATCCAGGATACCGTGAAACAGCACCGCTCAAGCTTCAGCCACAATCACCAAGTTAGGATGTTAGTTGGCAAAGGAAAGCAATACCCCTAGTGATACTCTAGCAGGCCTAGCCACTGATGTTGATTCCATTTGACATGCAACTTTATATCTTCTAATCAGTTACTGGTACACAAAGAATGGGACCCTCAGGGATTCTTTTCCAGGTTGCAGGAACCTAAAGCCATGGGTGAAAGGTGTGTTTGTTCACTTCTTATTAAGTTTAAGAATATTTCTTGTCCTTACGATATGATGACCTTGTCTCTTTCCTTACATTCAGTGTCTTATCAATTGAAACCTTGATTAAATTGTGATAGCCTAAATGCATTCAGAAATACTGTTACAGAGTTAAATTATTTATAGTATGTTAATAGTTTGCTAATAAATAAAAAAGGGGGAATAGTGGGAATACAAAAAGTATATTTAGAGCTGCAGCTGTGGAACAGGATAAACAGCATGAGAAAGGAAGGCTGAGAACCAAGGACACTTCCAGAAGAAGAGGAAAACAAGTTCAAGTAAGCTGCACAATAGCAGATGATTGTAACCTGCAGCACTGTCTCATATCCAAACGACATATATATACGACATTGTGTCATATCCAAACAACACGCTCCAATGGCAGAGCAGCAAGCGACGTGGGTGGGGCAGAGGGAGGCAGCGCAGAAGGAGTTTGCCATTTTCCTGCTCCGCAGATGGGGCTGGGTTTGGAATCACAGTTCGAGCCCGGGCTGGAGCTGCTTCCTGTGCTGAGGGGTGGCAGAGGGGATTGCGGGGCGGGGAACAGTCGGAAGAATTTGCCCTTCCTTGTCGAGTTGTTTGAACGATTTGGAAATGAGAGAGAGGTGCCCTTATTCAGGGCAGTAACTCAGTAGAGCTCAAGGTCACCCTTACACGTATCATGCCTCCCCAGCACTTCCCAGTCGTGCTGGGACCTTTGGTGACCGTCCACTTAGACAAGCAAGCTGAGGCTGGGACCAAGGAGGCCCTCCCTGGCGAGAAGCTCTCCCACTGCTTCTCTGGCTCAAAGTGCTGGCCCCAGCCCTACGCACTCTATCCCAGTGGAAATGGTCACAGCAGCAGCTTTTGGACAGAGGGTCTTTATTGGTCAAAAATTGCTTCTTTCCAATAATTAGTCAAAAAGTGGGCCTTTCCAATGAACCTGAGCCTTGCTTCCAATGGCTACAGGGTCACTGGATGGCTCAGGGGAATCCCTAGAATTGTGGTTGCTGGTGGAAGAGGCACTGTCAGTGGGAGAACTCCTGCGATCCGTGGACTGGTGGGAGGGGTCTGTCCTGGTTCTGCTGCACAGTGAGTCAAATTGTGCAGCAGAGGATGGCCTGGAGCTGCTGTTTTTTTCCTGGGCAAGTATGTTCTCCTTTATAGCCTCTCCCAACTCTGCTCTGCCTTTGTCTCTAGTTGATTTGGTGTGTGGTTGATCCAGTCCTGCTGCTGCCCATTCTCTCTTGCGTGCTCTGTGGGAATGATTTTGCTGTGCTCACTGGCAGGAACAGAGGGAACACTTAAAGGACCTTGCAACATAAATCCTGGCAGTGTACTGCCAGCAGCTGATTTGGCTGTCCAGGATCCTGTCAGCACAAATGCTTTGTTACCAAACGCAGTAATTGTGTTTTAAAGAATAGACAACTCACTAATATTTTTTCCACATGCAGAGCATAAGAATAAAGCTCAGCGCCAGCACAGACAGCAGCGTGGACAGCAGAACAGCACAGGCCACTTCCAGCACAGGGATGTTGAGTGTTTTGCAGCTCAGGAGCCATGGTGGTATTCCCAGCATCCACCTCTGGAAGAACAGATGCAATGCTGCAGGTTACCGGGGGGAGGGGGAAAAAGGGAATAGATGGGTCTACAAAAATAAAACTACGGCACGATTTGAGAAGGAACGTTAACTTTACTAAATCTAATAAAATTGAACAATTGAGAGAGAGAGAAAGTTTCCAAACCAAAAACTGGGAGCTTACGTTGGCGAGGAACTGCAGGAGAAACACACGTGCTGAATCTCCACAGCAGCTGAGAGAGCGGGGCCTGGCATCTGGTGTGGAGCTCTGCCCCTCTGCTGCTCCCCAAGAGCATTAACTCCTTAACTGTCTGCATGATGTTCTGATGTGGAAAACCGGCATCAAAACCACAAAACCACAACAGAAGAAAACTGAGCTCTACACATTCCCATTCAGAGCAGTGGTCGGTGCACCCATGGCACAGACAGCTGCACAGAACAGGGCTCCAGGGGCACTGGCTGCTTGCTGAGTCACTGTTGGGAAGGGTGAGCTTCCATGTATCCCAATGAAGAAAGGCCAGAGGAGAAGCAGGCATGAACAGCACAGGTATAGGTGCAGCAGCAAAAGCAGCAGAGCTCCCCAGGAGTGAAATGCTTCCTTGCAAGCATGGGAAGTGGCAGCTACTGCCTGTGCTCCACTGCTGCACCAGACATGGGCCCTGCTCTCTCATCTCCAGCCATGGGCTGGCAGCTGTGTCCTTCCCAGCCAGGACAGCAAGCCCTCAGCACTTTTCATTGCCTGCAGCTCCCAGCAGGCCCAGGCGAGGGCACAGGGCAGCAGTCTTGTCAGCGAGGAGCTTGCCCAGAGAGCCCAATCCAGAGTCAGGCTGTAGAGAGCGGTGAGTTCTGCCAGAGTCCTGATTGACTGCCTGAGAGAGCGCACTTTGGACTTGTTTCCTCAGAGCTGAGCAGGTGCAGGTTTGTGGCCTACGGCACCTGCAGCAGCCATCTGTCCCCTGTGCCTTCCCCGTGCTCACACATACGCCACAGCCAGCATTTACAGGGCCAGCCAAGGGAGATGGAACATGGCAGCTGCATTTCACTCGTAGCTCTCATTTCCTGTGTGATGGTGGGACACAGGAGCTGAGACACAGTGCCTCTTGTTCTGGTCAGCTCTGTACCCTTCCTGCACCTGTACGTAGTGCTCTACATCCTTGGCTGCTGCCACTGCTCCCGAGTTTGAAGGGCGCTGTGCTGTGCCTCCTGTCTGTACCTGCTTTCCAGTTCCCATTGCTAGACATGGTAGGTCCACCTGGTTGGAACTGCAGTCAGCTAATGTGTGTATGAAAGAAGGATGACAGAAGTCTTCTTTATTTCACAGGCTTTAGTCTTCAGTACACCTTGTGCTTTGGGTCTCAACAGTGCGCTGCCACTTGCAGAACGTTTACTTTCCCTTCAGATGAAATATTACTTGTGTATTCTTTGTTTTCTTTTTCTCTTCAATTAATCTGCAAAACATCCCCAGACATAGCAGATGCACCACAGAATATCCTTACCAGGCACTAACAAGGGCAATCCTCAGCTGCAGATGCTGATGGCATTCTTAATCCCAGAAGTCACGAGGCTGAGCTGCACTGCTACATCCCAGTGACCTTCATAGGGATTACAGAGAACTGTGCTTGAAAGCTTGAAGTTAAAATGCTGACGGATGATGGCCAGCAGGGAAGGGGCCTAGCACTTATCCTAGTGGAGCAACTCCAGGGTGCTCTTGGGTTTGCTCTGCTGAAGAAAAAATATATTTCATCTGACTTATACTGTCAATCCTGAGACCTAGCTTCAACTGCTAAAATCCCGTGGTGTTTGCTTAAAACTATTTCAGCCCTGATGCGCTGGACAGCAGAGACGTTTACACACATATAGTCACTCTGATGCCTTGCTTCCCGCTACTGCTAACAGATGCATTCGAAATCCCAGGACGAAGCAAATTAACAGTGCTGCATCCTTCCTGATCAAAATTTCCAGACACCTCAGGGGTACAGGGACGCTCCCTTAACCCCACCTAATTGCCACAACACTTCCTGTCGAGGTTCCCATCAGTTCAAAGGTATTAGAGTCGCTCTTGGGCCTGTTTCTTTCCATCTTCTTGGCTGTTCTTTCTGGAATGCAGGGATTTCTTTTGGGGCCCGCAAACACTGCCGGCATAACCAAACACAAGCTATCCCTTTTAATGACCTTCCTTCAGAAAAACTCAGTGCTGCACAACTCTGTATTAGGTACAGATCTCTTCAGTATTGAATGCAGGACTGGAAGGTGTAGGAAGTAAGTTTGCAGATGGTACCCAATTGGGAGGAGCAGCTGATTCCCTTGAGGACAAAGGTCTTGTAGAGAGAGCTCGGAAAGTAAGAGGGCTGGGCAATCACCGACCGTATGAAATTTAGCAAGACCAACTGATGGATTCTGCACCTGGGATGCAGCAACCCTGGATATAAGTTACAGACTCAGGGAGGAGTGGCTGCAGAAGAGCTCTGTGGAAGGGGATCTGGGGGTTCTGGCTGGTGGCAAGTTGAATGTGAGCCAACTGTATGCCCTGGTAATCAGACAGGCCAACTGTCTTCTGTTGGGCATAAGGCCCAGCATTGCTAGCTGATCAGCAGAAGAAACTCCCTTGCTGTGCTTTATGCTGGGCGACCTCAGCTCAACGACCGTGTGCACTTTTGGGTGTCACGATATAGGAAAGACTTAAAACTTGTAGAGAGTGTCCTAAGGAGGGTACCAAAGATGGTGGAAGGTCTAGAGGGCGAGACATAGGAAGTCATTTTGATAGTTCAGCTTGGAGAATAGGATGTCTGCGGAGAAGGAGCTGGGTGTTCTGGTGGACAACAGGCTGGCCATGAGCAAGCAAGGTGCCCTTGTGACAAAGAAGGCCAGAGGTATCCTGGGGGACGTTAAGCACAGCATGTCTGGCAGGTCGAGGGAAGTGATCTGCTCTGCTGAGGCCACATTTAGACTGCATTGTCTAGTTATAGGCTCCCCAGTTCCAAATCAGACAGGGACCTCCTGGAAGGAGGGCCACAGAGATGGCTGGATGGAGCCCTGGACAGGCTGAACCAGTGGGTGGTGTCCCTGCTCACGGCAGTGGGGTTGGAGGTATAAGTTCTTTAATGTCCCTTCCAACCCAAGGCATCCCAGGATTCTGTGATTCTATGATGGAAGCAGCGGCCCCAGGCATCCCTGGTGAAGCGCATTACGAGAGGAGCAGCCTGCATCGAGCCTCCACCTGGAATCATGGTACCGAGAGGTCACAATGCCCCACTGTATGCCTGCACTGAGTCATGATGTCACAAGGTCCAACTGTGACAGCTGTTTCATGACACGGGCATTGCCCTGTGCCTGCCCCAACAGCAGCACTTGCTGTGGCTGCAGCAACAGTAGTGGCAGCATGGCACGATTGTGGGGGGACATGGCCCCTACCCACCTTGTCCTCCTCCTCCTGCTGATGGCTATGCTTACACAGGAGATTGGTGCTGCTCCATGGCAAGCACAGGGAGCAGGTGAGTGGGCAGAGACGGGTCCAAAACTGAGCGCCACTGGGGGCAAGAAGTCAGGCTGTGACCATGGCCGTGCGTCAGCCTTCCCTTGGGATGCCTTCCATGGTGGGTGTTAGGCAGGGGATGACAGGCAGCATCACAGGAGCCAGGCAACAGCCTGTGACAGCATGGCTTCCCAGGGCTGAAACAGACCATGGTTCTGCTGCTTGCTGGCTGGAGCACTGCCTTCATTCTGGGACATGTCCCTGGAGAGAGCTCAGAAGATGTGTGCTGGGAAAAGCATGAGCTTTTCTTTTCCAGCCTCGTGGTACTCCCCATACATGAGTCCCAGTTTCCAACACAGAGCCCCAGCCCACAGGAAGAGAAGGGCGTGTTTTCCTCTGGTGCTTCAGTGTGACCTTCCTTTTTTGTGCACTGGAGATGTCCCCAGAAGAAGGTCCCAAGGCGGTGTATCTTCTGCCATGAGGTCCGTGAGGGGTGTAGCGCATGGTGTGGAGAGTATTCTGTAAGCTGCCAGGTGGCAGACAACAGCTCATCATGTCTGCTCTGCAACTGTGCCAATCATCACCCGAGTCTTTCTCCCGTCCCATTTCCTGACCCAACTCCACTTACTAAGGGAGAAGATCACAACATGCAAAGGGAAGTACTCTAATCTGCTCGTCTTAATTCTAGATGATGGCATTGGTGTGCCCTATACAGATGATGACGAGGATCCAGGCTTGGTGTCCTGGGGTCAGCACAGAGGTAAGTTGTGAGAATTCTGCTAGTACCTTGGAGGCATTGCACAGGTCAGTCGTGAGTATTTGGGTACTTGGAGAGCTGCCAAGTTTCAGTGGGAAGGACCCCGCAACTCAATGAGGAAAAAGTGGGTCTCGACACGCAGAGGAAGCTCTCCTCACCACTGCCTAATCACACTTGTCCCTGCAGGCCCTCTTGGTCAATTTGCGGAGCCGAATCCTGTCCCAAAGCCTGTGTTGGATGCCGCAGGTAAGTCACCAGTCTTCATTTCACTGACATGTGTTCATCCTTGGTGCTGATACTTCTATAAGGGAAGATCACTGACAGAGCATCGTTCTGTGCTGTTTGTGTGCAGATATGACTGGAGGTGAAGGTGATCTAGCTTCCCCTCTGAGTTCTGGGACTGAAGCTCTGACAGGTCGCTTGGGTACGTCATGGCTTTTCACTTCCTTTGAGAGCTGCCAGCTCAAAACCCTAATCTCAGTCATTTCTGCATGCAATTGTGAGAGCGTCGTACTTTATGTGCGTGTATGCCCTTTGTTCTCACAGTCTCAGGGTTTGCTCCGCTATTCAGTGATGCTGTGTTGTGTGATGGAAACTTTTCGTGTGTCTTTGGTTGCAGAAGTGCCTCCAGCGAGGGCTTATCCGAGGCCTTGGTTCCTTCCTGCGCCGGAGCCCAGCTGGAATCCCGTGGGTGAGTAGTTTGTGTTTGGGATTCCACTGACTCCCCACTGGTATTCAACACTTCAGGCACAGGAGATTTACCCTCATACATTCTGTTAAGGTCTAGAAAGAGGAAAGGATACCTCTACAAAAGAGGAATATTTCCAGAGGTCCTCTCAGATCATAAGAAAACTGTTGCGGAAAATTTTGAAGGCAGAGCATGGTGAGGAAGAGACTGCACAGCAGGAGCCATTGCAGGAAGGCATTGGTGACACACAGGCAGTCTCTGGCAACGAAACACAGGCAGTGAAAGGAACTGGTTGGCCAGGTAATTTCTTTCCAGTGGTCATCCGTTGTCACGTAGCAGAATCACTGTGTGCCAACAGGCTCTTCCTGCCTGCTCTCGCACAGCAGACCAGCAGCCAAACCTGAGCATGTTGGCACAGAGCACGTGCTATAAAAGAAGGCTCCCTCAGGCGAGGAGCCGGGCCCTGTGTGGCAGGAGCCTGCAGGAGTGTTTCTCCCCAGGGCTGGCTCCAGCTTTGCCTTGTGCTGGCTGGAGCTCAACCTTGAGCCTGGGGGATATCATCTGAGGGAGATATCAGGGCTTGCGAGACTGGGAGTGTATGAGGGTTCCTGACCTTCAGTGCTCCTAGCAGTGCAAGCCCAGAGCAGAGCCCCAGCCCTTGACACTGAGTAAGACACGGGCAGCACCGGCGTATCCTTTCCCCCCCAGTGAGAAGTGGAAGCAATCATCCTTGTCCTCTGGTGGCCAGGCAAGAGAGAAAGAGCTACCCACTGATGAAAAAGGACGACTCTTGGGTCCATGAATCACACTGAGAGATTATCTGCAGCACAGATGATTGTAACCTGCGGCATTGTCTCTGTTCTTCCAGGCGTGGATGCTGGGAATGCCACCACAAAGTCTCCTGTTGGCAGAGAGCTGCCAAAACTGGACATCCTTCTGATTAGTTTGCTCTTAGCTATGCTGCTGTTTGAGCTGGTGATGTCCTGTGTTCTTATGCTATCATTGTGGAAAACAAACCAGTGAGTTGCTTTTTCTCTAAAACACTATCACTGTATTTGGTAAAAAAGCATTTGTGCTGCCAGGATCCTGGACAGCGAAATCAGCTGCTGGCAGTACACTGCCAGGCCTTATGTTGCAAGGTCTTTTTAGTGTCCCCTTGATTCCTCTCAGTGAGTACTGCAAACTCATTCCCACAGAGCATGCAAGAGAGAACAGGCAGCAGCAGAAGGTCTGGATCATGCGGACAACAACTGGAAGAGAGATCCAACTGGAAACGAAGGAAGATGGGAGATGGGAGAGTCTAGTTGTCATGAATGAAAATGACGTTTCCAAGCCAGCCTTTGGAACATCTTGAATCACTGATCAACTGAACGAGGGAAGACCCCACATTTCTGCCCATGATTTCCAGCAGCTCTTCCACTGTCAGCGACTCTTCCTTCTCTACTTGAAGTTTTGACATGGGTTCCCAATTTTTGTTATCCATATTCCATATCATAATATCATGTAGGGCACTGTGATGTAAAGGGTTAATGTTGCAGTTCCATGGATTTTCGAATAGTTTCAGGCATCCCTTTCTCAGAAGGGAAGAAGAACTACGTACCCCAGAGGACTTTGCATTACGTTTGATTTTGCCTTCTCCATTCAGAGGAAAAGATGAAACAGGTGGCAAGTAAAAAGAGCCCTCTCTTTCCTGTTTAGATTTTCTCAGCAGCATGTTAGGCCTTCGGACTCCAGACACTCACTCCTCTCTCTCTCTCTCTCTCTCTCATATTATTTGATTGATTAGCCTCATTTCCAATTATATTGTATTATATTGTTATTTTGCATTCCAATGTCCTATTTATATAAGCTAATAAATTAGCTTTCCCCCTCAGATCATTGTCACTGTTATGTTTTTACGCCCATCTGTCTACCTGCCCTTTTCCTCTTTTCTTTCCTGGGATGGGGGTCTGTGTGTCCCCCATCCTTCAAGTCACAGAACTGAGCTGAACTGACCCATAAAATGTTGACAAGTTCTCAGGATTCTCGTGAGCCACCCAGTGCTCCTATAACCGGTGCCAGCAAGGCTGGGGTTCTTTGGAAAGACCTAGCTTTTGACCAAGAAAACATTCTGTCCGAAAGCTGCTGCTGTGCACATTTCCACTGGGATAGAGTGCGTAGGGCTGGGGCCAACACTTGGTGCCATGGAAGCAGTGGGAGAACTGCACTCCGGGGAGAGCTTCCTTGGTCCCTGCCTCAGCTTGCTTGTCTAAGTGGACAGTCACCAAAGCTCCCAGCACAACTGGGAAGTGCTGGGGAGGCTTGATATGTGAAGAGCTGTCCTTGAGCTCTAGTGATATCGCCCTGAATCAGGGCACACTCACCACTGTCAAGGATTCTGCAAGGCCTATCTCTGCCTCTCAAGGATATACGACCTAAAGGGAGATAGACTGTTGGGGTTTGAGGGTGTTGTTTATATTTATTCCCTGCTGGACTGTGTCCCTTATTACAACATAGAAACAAGTTATATCTTACTGCTCCTGTGGCCAAGGAAGAATGCAAGCTTTTGTTTGCATGTATGTCTGCGTGCAGGAAGGTGTCACGGTGTTATCCGTGACAGTGACCCTAGGGAAACCGAGAAGGGGGAGACAAAGGAATGAAAAAAACTGCACCGTCAGTGGCCACGTGGCCGCCAGAGAAGAGCTGCGTGCACTGGGGGGAGGGGGTAAAAGGGAATAGATGGGTCTACAAAAAAAAAAGAAAATCTACGGCACGATTTGAGTAGGAACGTTAACTTTACTAAATCTAATAAAATTGAACAATTGAGAAAGAGAGAAAGTTTCCAAAATAAAAGCTGGGAGCTTACATTGGGGAGGAACCACAGGAGAAGCACAGGTACTGAATCTCCATGGCAGCCAAGAGAGCTTGCCGATATTAAGAGCGCCACCTGGCATCCGGTGCGGAGCTCCGCCCCTCTGCTACGGCCCCACAGCATTAAGTCGTTAACTGCCTGCATGATGTTCTGGTGCCAGCATCAAAACCAGAAAACCACAACATTCCACCCCTTACTCCACATCATCACATCATGTTTAACACATATCTGTACAGAACCAAAACAGAAATAACATAAGTTACATACAAACATGTCTATGCATACGTATACATGGAATCAAAGACTGCACTCCCCCAGCATCAAATTCCCTTGTGGTACACACTGGACGTCCCCATTTTTATCCATTACCCACCAGGTGCACCCAGGTCCCTGTGCAAAAACGGTTCCATGGAGGGGTTTGCCCTTTCCAGAGGCTGGAAGGACCCACACCGCTTTTCCCAACATGCTCCTCACATGTACCACAGGGACCTTATCTTCCTCTACGGTCTGTAGAGAGCTGGATTGTGTAGGACCAGCTCGGTTGACTGATCCCCTAGTGCTGACCAACCAGATGGCTTCTGCCAGATGCTTCTCCCAACGCTTAAATGTCCCGCCACCCATTGCCTCTTTGCCACAGACTCCAAGTGGGATCTTTCTCTCCAGCAGCAGTGTAGAGGATGTTCTTTACATCCTGTCCCATCTGTACTGGCCCCAGGGCCACAGCACAGGCTATCTCCTGCTTATTTTGCTCAATGGCCAGCCGCTGTTCAGGAACCCATGCAAAATTATTCTTATTTTGGGTCGCCTGATAGAGGGTCTTACTATGAGGCTGTAGTTTGGGATGTGCATCCTCCAAAAACCTACTACACCCAGAAAAGACTGTGTCTCTTTCTTGCTAGTCGGTGGTGACATACTGGTGATTTTATCACCAACCCCCAGTCACCCCAGAAATATAGTTTAAGTCTGTCCCTTGGTGACTCGAGGCCATTAGAGTGCACTGAGAACCAGTGTCCACCAATGCCTTATATTTTTGTGGTTCTGATGTGCCAGGCCATCGAATCCACACAGTCCAATACACTCTATTATCCCATGCCCCCCCCCCGGCTGGGGGCAGGGCCCCTCTATTTGTTACCTCTGTTATTTTTATGCCTACTGCCTTGTCTGTCGGTTACTGGAGCAGTCAACTTCTTGGAGAAGTTCACCCTGATGGTTGATCTATTTCGTAACTCTTTTACCCGTGCCTGAAGTGCAGATGTGGGTTTTTTATGCCACTTCTTCTTATCTTCCCCCTGGTCATGTAGGTAACGCCACAAGGCAATACATGACATAGTCTTACTGTTGTCACTTCCTCGAGCAGGCGAACATCCTCTTTTGATAGCTGAGACATTACTGTTTTGGGAATCCTGGTTCCCATCACATCCATCAGTTTTGTCAGAATCAAGCACAGTAATCAGTTCGTCCATTATATCTTCTTGATTGCTCTCTTGTCTGTCCACTCTTTCAGTTACCTTTACCAAGGTTGAAACATAAGCTCGTAGAGGGGTTAAATGTAACTCAGTGTCTTGAAGTTTGTTAATCAGGTCATTTATAAGGGGTCTTCTTTGTCTTCTGCCATACATTGCTGCTAATGTACTGGCATACCTGTCTGGTGCAGTCCTCGTGAATATACGCCACATAATTGGTGTACATCTGATTCTCTCAGGGTCATGCTCTTGGTTTGGTTCATCATGAATGAATGCAAGGTCATGTAACAGTTCCACCACAGCATATTCTCTCAAATAATGTATGCCCTTTTCCATATCAGACCATTTCTTCTTCTCAGGCAACAGATCATCTGTGAAGGGATATTTTTCTTTCACGGCTATCAGCATCCGCTTCCAGAGAGTGAAGGGTCTATTGTGGCATGTACTAATGCCTCTATCAATGGCAGAGTCCCTGGCAATGCTACCCAATTGGCGAGCTTCGTTACCATCTAGCCACACAGTATTGGCCCCACTGTCCCAAAAGCATAGTAACCAGGTGACAAAAGGTTCACTTGTGTGGCGTGTAAAGTCTTTTCTCAAACTTTGAATTTCATTCATTTTCATAGGTCGAGTAACATCGGTAACAATTTCTCTTTCATCTCCTACTCTATCAGGACTCATTGCCCTTCTAGGCGCTGGTGACCATGATCTTGTTGGGTGACTCAGCCCTCCTACTGGAAAATCTAGAGTTCTGAACCACTCCTCTGGACCTCCTTTCTTCTCTTCTCTTACAGTGTCTGTTTCCTCTACTTTCTCTTCTTCTCTTTCAGAGTCTGCTTCTTCCACTCTTAGCTCCTCTTCTTCTATTCTAAGGGAGTTGAGACTTTTTTCATTCTCCATCCTCTTACAGGGGCAACTGACATCGATTCTGGTGTCACCTGTGGTTGATCATATTGGTTAGTATTAATGATCATTCTCTCTAGCTTGGCTCGAGGTTCATCTCGCTGAGCTATGAGGGAATTTAGTTCACCTTGGAGCTTGTCTTATTAAGCCGGAACATGGGTCAGTTCATTTTCATAATGGAATAATGTACCTTGGCAGGAAAGATACTCAGCTTTGAGGAGTTTTTGGTCAGATTGGAGGGCGTCTAATTCAGATTGGAGGGCATCTTGCTGGGACCAGAACGCATCCATATTGGGTCGGAAAGCATCTCGTTGAAACCGGAGGTTGTCTCTCTCAGTCTGGAGGTCATCTTTCTCAGTCTTGAGGGTGTCTCTCTCAGTCTGGAGAACGTGTCTCTCAGTCTGGAGGGCATCTCTCTCAGTCTGGATGGAGTCTCTCTTGGATTGGAATGCGTCCATGTTGGATAGGAGAGCTTCTTGTTGAGACTGGAGGGTGTCTCTCTTGGACAAAAGGGTGTCTCTCTCGGTCTGGAGGGTGTCTCTCTCAGCCTGGAGGGTATCTCTCTCGGGTTGGAGGGCATCTTTCTCAGTCTGGAGGGTGTCTCTCTCAGCCTGAAGGGCATCTCTCTCGGATTGGAGGGCGTCTTTCTCAGCCTGGAGAGCATCTAGATTGGACTGGAGAGTCTGATTGTCAGCTAAAAGACTCTCTTTCTGGATCAGGAGACAGTTCCTTTAGGCTCGGAGACTCTCTCGCTCTATTTCAAAAACTCTATACCTCTCTGGGATAGTATTGAAGAAGGCCCGGTAAGCGTAAGCCAAACTCCAAATAATTTGGGCCTCCTCAGATCTGTTTGAGCCGCAACATCCCTGTCTCAAATATCTGCTTAAGTTCTCAGGATCTTGCAGGTGTTCAGGAGAAAAGTTCCATGACACTGGTGATGCCCATTTCTCTAAAGTCTCTCCTAAGTCCCTCCAAACTCCCTGCCAGTCACTATTCTCTGGCTCTGGGGAGGGTTTTCTCATAATATTATAAATACAAATACTGAGTAAAATGATGAAGAGTACATTCAGGGAGACTGACACCACAATCATTACTAGCATTGGATGAGCATTCAGAAAATGCATAATGAATTCAAAGGAGAGGCCAGGAGTCTGTTTAAAAATCACAAGTTCCATAGAGTTAGCAACTCCATCTGGAGTTACTCCCTCCAGAACTGAATGCCACATCGTGTGCAAAAGCCAGGAAGGTATTTCCATCAGTGTATTTAGTTTATCATATAGAGACCATGCTCCATGGATCAGACAGGCAAACTTAATTAAGTCCCAGTAGGTTCTGAGCATTACAAGGGAAAAAACGATGAAACGCAGTCCCTTTAAGACCAGTTTAAAAAGAGAAAGCATTTTTTTCTCTCTCTTTTTTTTTTTCTTTACAAAAAATAGCTGGCAGCACTCAAAAAGTTTACAAATATCCCAGGACAATTGGCAGTACGCTCAGACTTCAAGGTCGTGTTTTGCCGTACAGCACATGCAGTACAGATAAGCTTCCTAACGAAGCTCTCTCTCTGAGAGCAAAGAGAGATTCGTTCTAAAAGTATGTCTCTGCCCGGCTAAGGCAGCTGGTTTTGCCCCATGTTGGGCGCCAAAAATGTCAAACGGTTTACGGGCAGGTTTGGCCTGGTTCCGTGACAATTGGTGTGGGGGACCCACGGATCCACGCCTCAGGAAAGGGGAAGGGGGAAAGGGAAAAGGGAGATGGGCCTAGGAACACAACAGCGGCAACGATCTGAGGAGGAAAGCTAATTTACTAAATAAGATATCGGAAAGAAAAAAAACACAATATAATACAATATAATTGGAATTAAAGCTTATAAATAAAATAAAATTAGCAAGAGAGAGTGTCTGATAAACCAAAGGCCTTACGCTAATGCTGAAGGCGAGACAGCAGCGAGCACCCACTGCTGAGTTGATCCCAAAGGAAAAAGAGACCGTCCCGTGACCGCAGACAGTTTTTATCTTTCCCTCTGAGCGTAAACACGTAAGAACGCAAAGCATCGCAAAAACATCTGGGGACTGTAGTACTTCTTCTCTTCTGACACAGGTATACCTGGAACTATCGATGATCCACGGAGCTGGAGCATTAACTCTTTAACTCTAAATGCACTACATGAAGTTATGATGTGGAATACCAGTACCAAAAATCATAAAACCATGACAGCAAGGCAGGGGCCAACCAATTCGGGACCGTATTTGTTGTCATAGCGCGCTGTTACATGCTCTTCTTCCCGTTTCCTGGCAGATCAGAGGGCCATGCAGCAACAGGAAATTTAGACTGGCATTTTCTAGCCCAGTGTAGCCCCTACCCACAATTGTAACACTTCATTTTTTGAGCTACCCCTACACTGAGTCATTTTATGACTTTCTCTGCCTATATCTTGACAGGCTTTAATCAGGTCAGTTATGGATGGCCCTGCATTATTTATGCATCATAAAGCCTTTTGACAGTCTGCATTAGCATTTTATATCATAGAATCATAGGGGTTGGAAGGGACTTCAAGATACCATGGAGTCCAACCACCCTGCCAAAGCAGGTTCCCTACACCAGGCCACACAGGGCATCCACAACTCCCCTGGGCAGCCTGTGTCAGTGCTCCATCACCCTCACCATAAAGAAGTTTTTTTCACAGTCGTGTGGAATGTCCTGTGCTGCAGTTCCTGGCCATTTCCCCTTGTCCTGTCTCCACACACTGCTGAGAAGTGTCTGGCCTCACTACTTTGTCCCCCACACCTCAGATATTTATAAGCCTGGATCAGGTCCCCTCTCAGCCTTCTTTTCTCAAGGCAAACAGACCCAGTTCACTTAGCCTTTCTTCATAGGGGAGATTCTCCAGGCCCTTCACCATCTTTGTGGCCCTCCGCTGGACTCTTTCTAAGAGATCGCTGTCTTTTTTATACTGGGGAGCCCAGAACTGGACACAGTACTCCAGATGAGGCCTCCCCAGACCAGAGTAGAGCAGGAGGATCACCTCCCTTGACCTGCTGGCCATGCTTTCTTTAATGCATCCCAGAATGCCATTGGCTCTCTTGGCCACAAGAGCACGCTGCTGGCTCATGGTCAACCTGTCGTCCACCAGGACACCCAGGTCCCTCTCTTCAGAGCTCCTCTCCAGCAGGTCATCCTCCAGACTATACTGTTGCATGCAATTATTCCTCCCTAGGTGCACTTGTCTAACGTACTTTGTAAACGGACAAGGAATTCAATGTAGGGCTCGTCGGTCCCCTGCTTATATGATGTGAATGAGGCACTGGGAGAATTGATATTGTCCTCGAGATCAACTGCTTTAGAATCGGCACAGGCAGAGCTGCAGTGGCAAGTTTTGTGGTGCAGGGGGTTTTTCAGGTGGTTCCTGTCTCACAGGAACGGAATGAGAGCGACTAGTCCCTTTCAGCTCCCGGCAGCTCTCTCACAAGAGGCTGATGTGGCGTAGGCGTTGCCAGGGCAACGGTGCCCTTGCCCACACCCTCAGCTCTGAAAAGGCCTCAGGGAGGGCAGTGACACATCACGAGGCATAGGGAGGAGTGATGTACACGTGAGTACCACCCCCTTACTGTGCTGCTGTAGGTGTGGGAGCTCGTGTGGCAGAGTTCATCCTATTTATTGCCGGTCTCTGTGTCAGGTTTTATTGTTTGTTTGTTTTTTAAGATATATTTATTTTTATTTTTTACTATCATTATTTATATATATAAAATTATAATTTTAAATTATTTTCATTCATTTATTTTTAATTTTACATATTTATTTATTTTTATTCCTTTTTTTTTTTTTTTTTTTTTGTGCCATGCTCTCTACTAGACAGAGGGTTTGCATTAAAAAGGCTGTGGCAACCCAAAGTGAAGGTCTGCCTAGAAACGTGGCTACACAGGTCTCTGGCTGCAGGGAGTGCCAGAGCCTGCTGCTGCTGGAGGAGGGTGGCAAGCAGTTCTCCTGTGCGAGGTGTGAGCAGGTGGAAGATCTGCTTAGCATGGTGACAGAGCTGAAAGAGGAAGTTGAGAGGCTGAGGGCCATCAGGGACTGCAAGCAGGTGATTGACTGGTGGAGTAGCTCCATTGAGTGACAGAGAGAAAGGCGCCGGGGAGATCCCCTGCAATTGGTGGTGGACTCCCTGACTTGTCCCTGTTGGGCAAAAGGGGGACGGTATCTGATGAATGAGGAGGGCTGGCAGAGAATTCCTGCTCGGTACCGTGGGCAATCTCCACCTCTGCCTACCTCGTGTCCCCAGGTCCCCCTAAGCAATAGGTTTGCAGCGTTGGACGTTGAAGAGGAGATAGGGGGGGAGGTGCAGGAAGATTCTCCAAGAAGGTCACCAATGGCAAGGCAGTCGACTCCACGCATTGAGACTGCCGCTGACAAGAAAGAAAGGAAGATGATCATAGTGGGCGGCTCCCTTCTCAAGGGAACTCAGGGCCCCACTTGCAGACCAGACCCAAACTATAGGGAAGTGTGCTGACTCTCTGGGGCCCAAGTCAGGGACATAATTAAAAGACTCCCAGATTTGATATGCCCCACCGACTACTATCCGTTACTCATAGTTCAGGCAGACAGCAAAGAAATAACTCAGAGAAGCCTGCAAACTATAAAAACAGATTTCAGGGGTTTAGGGTGATTAGTTTAAGGGGCGGGAGCACAAGTGGTGTTTGCTTCCATACCTTCTGGGGCAGTGAAGGACACAGAATGGGCTAGGAAAACACAGGTGATGAATAATTGGCTGAGAGACTGGTATAGAGACAGACACTTTGGGTTTTTGACCATGGGGCAGTTTACTCAGCTCCTGGCCTGTTCTCTGTTGATAGAATGCACCTGTCTCAAAGGGGGAAACGAATCCTAGCACAGGAGCTAGCTGGACTAATTGAGAGAGCTCTAAACTAGCTTTGACGGGGGAAGGGGATAAAACAGGGCTCACCAATAAAGAGCCTAAGGGGGCTGTGCTGGAGCAAGGGTTGAGGCAGATGTCTCAGCTGAAGTGCATCTACACCAATGCCCGCAGCACGGGCAACAAACAAGAGGAGCTTGAAGCCATTGTGAGGCAGGCTAACTGTAACCTTTTGGCTATTACAGAAACATGGTGGGACCCCTCCCATGACTGGAGTACTGGGATTGATGGCTACAAGCTCTTCAGAAGGGATAGACAGGGAAAAAAGGGTGGTGGCATAACTCTCTATATCAAAGAGTGTTTTGATGTTGAAGAGCTTGAGGTTGGAAATGATAAAGTAGAGTGTCTATGGATAAGGATCATGGGAATGATCTTTAGGGGCGACATCGTGGTGGGGGTCTGTTATTGACCACCTAGTCAGGATGAAGAGATAGATGAGGTGTTCTACAAGCAACTAGTAGATGTTGCACGATGGCCAGCACTTGTTCTCATGGGGGACTTCAACTTCCCTGATATATGCTGTAAATATAATACTGCGCAGAGGAAGAAGTCCATGAGATTTCTAGGATGTGTGGAAGATTGCTTCCTGACACAGCTGGTGCAAGAACCTACCAGGGGACATGCCTTGCTAGACCTGCTCTTTGCTAACAGAGAAGGACTAGTAGGAGATGCGAAGGTTGGAGATTGTCTTGGCCAGAGTGACCATGAAATGGTGGAGTTTGCTATTCTGGGTGACGTCAAGAGGGTGACTAGCAAAACTGCTACCTTGGACTTCCGGAGGGCAGACTTTGACCTGTTCAGGATGCTTGTTGCAAGGGTCCCTTGGGACTTGCTCCTGAGGGGTAAAGGGGTCCAGGAAGCCTGGATGCTCCTCAAGATGGAAATCTTAAAGGCACAGGAGCAGGCTGTCCCTGAGTCCCGTAAGTCAAGCCAGAGGGGAAGAAGACCAGTGTGGATGAACCGGGAACTTTTGTTGAGACTCCGAGAGAAAAGGAGAGTCTGTGTCCTCTGGAAGATGGCACAGGCTACTTGGGGAGACTACAGAGAATTTGCCAAGAATTTGCACTACTCCGGGAGCACCTCTCCTGGAATACCATTCCACATATTGAAACTTAACTGTGTCTTTGGAACTGTTTATGTGTTTGCCCCTCAGGAACCTATTAAGTAATTTTGGGACCTGTGAAGATTATTGAGTATTTTCAAAACTTAAGAGTACTTCCTAAAGTGAGTGGGGAGTTACCGTCATTTAGGGTTGTTGCATTCAATTGGACCATCCCAGACTGGGTGTCAGGTGGGAAATAGAAGTATGGAGAGGAATTAGAGCAAGTTTGGGTGTCAGGTGGGAAATGCAAGTATGGAGAGGAATTAGAGCAAGTTAAAGGGCCACAATTTCAGTTGCTTGTCATCAACTCAACTAGGTCCGTCTTTGTTGACAGAGATGGGGAGGGTGATTACAGTGTAGATGTAGGATGGCAAAATCTGACAGATATTGGTTGTAGCTGGGAATACGGTAATTCAGGGTTGGTATCAGGCAAGAATGAAACATCCCATTGGAAGCAGGGTGGAGAATGTGATCCTTGAGAAAATAGGTGGAGTGCTTGGCACTCAAACAGTGAGGTTTTGGGAACTGTGGGAATGGGAAAGGCGTTTACGCAACAAGAGAACATGACCAACCCTTGCAAATTGCCTTTTGGATATTGGTGGCTATGTGAGGATGGTTGGGCTCGAAAGGCATTACCGTGGAATTGGACGGCTACATGCGCAGCAGGGTATTTGATGCCACAGGCATCAGTATATAACAGATCTTTACAGGGCTTGTTACAATCCCCATGGAACCACGTGAGAAGGACTAATAATTCCCTTGTGGACAAGCCCACAGGATTCCACAGTTTCATCAAATGTTTTTTTCCACGTTTAGGAGTTAGTGAGTTAGAAAAAGCAATTGTAAATATTTCAGCTTCTCTGGAGGTGATAGAAAATGCCACCATTGATGCCATCAAAACAATGCAGGGAGAGGTTTCAGCATTAAGTAGAATAGTATTACAAAATAGAGTGGCATTAGACATCCTAACAGCCAAGGAAGGTGGAATCTGCATGGTAATAAACCAGAGTTGTTGCGCTTATGTTGATAAGACACAAAGAATAGAGACAGACTTGCAGGCAATATGGGAACAGGCCAAGGTACTTCATCAAGTGTCTATGGATGATACTTCACTCGGAGTTTTGGACTTATGGGAAAAGCTTACGGACTGGTTACCTAACCTGGCGTGGTTAAACCAACTTTTTATTGTCTGTGTCCTGGTGCTTCTGGTGATTGCCTGCATCACAATCTGCATACCATGCTTCATGAGCTGTCTGCAATGATGTTTAAGCAACATGATGGACAGAGCTTTTGATCAACGCGTGGAATACAGTAGACTTTTCGAAAGATTGTAATCGGGTTCGCGAGATCATTAGGTAAAAGTCTTATTTATCACCCGCACTTAGAATAGTAGATTGTTAAGCTGTTAGGAAAATTATTTGGTAAGATGAAATAGAATTGCTAGGAACATTGCGTTCGCAATGTAAAGGGGTGAAGCTTAATCGAGAGGACAATGGCATGTATAGGCACAACGCGGGGATTTCGGGATGTACACGGTTAGGGTCCTCTCGAGTTGTAGTAGATTTGTTTGAGCTTGGGGAGGGGGAGATGTAGTTAACGGAAAACCTGGAAAAAGGATGTGGTAGTCTCCAAGTTGCAACAGGACCCACAGGGGACCCTTGACTCTTGGGAAACCATGGTAACACTATCTTGAAGATAAGAGAGGAGAACAAGTATGGCTAAATATGGAGAAGACAAGACATGCCACACATCCATTGGGTAGAGATAACCGTAGGATAGGTGACTGGTAATACTGTAATGTAGAAAGCTATAAGAAGAGTGCACTGCTTTCAGTAATTGCCATTTGCCACTCACCGTATTGGTGCATATCATGGTGGCAAGTGGACCGGGTGGGGCATGGGACCGATAGGGACGGGCGCTGGGCCTGTAGGCTGTGAAACCACTGCAGGACGGAGTGGACCGTAACTGAGGTTGCCGGGGAAAAGGCAACAAGATTTGCAGGCAGGAAGTTAGAAATGCAAAAGCCCAGCTCGAACTTAGACTGGCTACTGCAGTAAAGGAGTACAGAAAATCCTTTTACAAATATATTAACAGCAAGAGAAGAACTAAAGAAAATTTCTCTCCTTTACTTGATGCGGCAGGGAATGTAACCACTGAGGATAAGGAAAAGGCTGAGGTTCTCAATGCCTTCTTCACATCTGTCTTTAATAGACAGAGCAGTTATCCTCAGGGTACTTTTCGCCCTGACCTGGAAGTCTGGGGCAGAGCACATAATACAGCCCCTGTGATCCAAGCAGAGACAGTCAGAGACCTGCTCTTCCATCTGAACTGTCACAAGTCCATGGGACCAGATGGGATCCACCCAAGGGTACTGAGAGAGATGGCAGAGGTGATTGCCAAGCTGCTTACTACCATCTCTCAGCATTCCTGGGTATCTGGAGATGTCCCACAAGATTGGAGGCTTGCCGATGTGACTCTCATCTACAGGAATGGCCATAAGGAAGACTCGGAGAACTACAGGCCTGTCAGCCTGACCTCGGTATCAGGGAAAGTTATGGAACAGATGATCTTGAGGGAGATCACGCGGCACGTGCATGGCAACCAGGGGATCAGACCCAGCTAGCACAGGTTCATAAAGGGCAGGTCATGCTGGTCCAACCTCATCTCCTTCTATGACTGGGTGACCAGACAGGTAGATGAAGGAAAGGCTGTTGATGTTGTCTACCTGGACTTCAGCAAGGCCTTCGACACGGTCTCCCACAGTATTCTCCTGAGGAAACTGGCAGCCCGTGGTGTGGACAGGTTCACCCTTCTCTGGATGGAGAACTGGCTGGAGGGCTGTGCCCAGAGGGTAGTGGTTAATGGAGTTAAGTCCAGCTGGCGTCCTGTTACGAGTGGTGTCCTCCAAGGGTCGGTTTTGGGGCCCATCTTGTTTAATATCTTTATTGATGACCTAGATGAGGGAATTGAGTGTACCCTCAGTAAGTTTGCAGATGACACCAAGTTGGGAGGATGTGTCAAACTGCCTGAGGGTAGGGAGGCCCTTCAGAGGAATTTGGATAGGCTGAATAGCAGGGCTGAGCTCAATGGGATGAGGTTCACTAAGACCAAGTGCCGGGTCCTGCACTTTGGCCACAATAACCCCATGCAATGCTATAGGCTTGGGGCAGAATGGCTTGAAGAATGTAGAGAGGAAAAGGACCTGAGGGTATTGGTTGACGCTTGGCTTAACAAGAGCTGGCAGTGTTCCCAGGCAGGCAAGAAGGCCAACGGCATCCTGGCCTGTATTAGAAATAGTGTAGCCAGCAGGAGCAGGGAGGTGATCATCCCTCTGTACTCAGCTCTGGTGTGGCCACACCTCGAGTACTGTGTTCAGTTTTTGGCCCCTCACTACAAGAAGGACATTGAGGCGCTGGAGTGTGTTTAGAGAAGGGCAACAAAACTGGTGAGGGGTCTGGAGCACAAGTCTTATGAGGAGCGGTTGAGGGAGCTGGGATTGTTAAGTCTGGAGAAAAGGAGGCTCAGATGAGACCTTAACGCACTCTACCACTTCCTGAAGGGGGGTTGTAGTGAGGAGAGGGTCATCCTCTTCTCCCAGATAACTAATGATAGGATGAGAATGAATGGCCAGAAGTTGCGCCAGGGAAGATTTAGATTAGACATGAGAAAACTAGACATTTTTTTTCTGAAAGAGTGGGCAGGCACTGGAATGGCCTGCCTAGGGAGGTGGTTGAGGCACCATCCCTAGCGCTGTTCAAGAAGCGTTCAGATGAGGTGCTGAGGGATTTGATTTAGTAGTTCAGTGGGTAGGGAAGGTGATAGGAGGATGGTTGGACTAGATGACCTTGTAGGTCCTTTCCAACCTAATGTATCTATGAATCTACATCAGGTATCCGATGTGTAGTGCGCAACATCAAAGTCTTAATTTGTTCAAGGCCATTGCCTATTCACCTGCACCTGGGCTTGAGGTGTTGCTCGGAACCCCTCCCCCATGAGCTCCCCCATGAGCTCCTCCACGCCAATGTAATTTAAGTCAGTCAAATTATTCATAACCCGGATGATAGCTTTCAGCTAGGGCAGCTGATAGATTATACGTAGAAGTGGACTGCATTCTGTAATCTTTAATCAAATTCCTCACTTCCTTCACTATTTCATAAGGCATCCCCTCACAACAAGAAGGACATGGAGGCCCTGGAGTGTGTTCAGAGAAGGGCAACAAAACTGGTGAGGGGTCTGGAGCACAAGTCTTATGAGGAGCGGCTGAGGGGGCTGGGATTGTTTAGTCTGGAGAAGAGGAGGCTCAGAGGAGACCTTATGGCACTCTACCACTTCCTGAAGGGAAGTTGTAGTGAGGAGTGGGTGGGCCTCTTCTCCCTGATAAATAATGACAGGACGAAAGGGAATGGCCAGAAGTTGCACCAGGGAAGATTTAGATTAGACCTGAGAAAACATTTTTTTTCTGAAAGAGTGGGCAGGCACTGGAATGGCCTGCCTAGGGAGGTGGTTGAGGCACCATCCCTAGCGCTGTTCAAGAAGCGTTTAGAAGAGGTTCTGAGGGATTTGATTTAGTATTTGGGTAGGGATAGTGATAGGAGGATGGTTGAACTAGATGATCTTGTAGGTCCTTTCCAACCTTATGAACCTATGAACCTATGCAGGGGTTCCCAGCGGGGTGGCTGATATGCACCACATATCACAGGAAGGGCTTGTAATATATCAGCATCACCCCCTGCTAGCAGTCCTTTCCTGCACTGCTCTAAAGCACCGTAACGCTCTGTGGGAGCAACAACCTTTGTGCATCCCATTCCCTTCAAATTATTGTCAGGAAGGACAGAGTTCGGCTCGTCTGCCAAATTTACTGGACCAAAATCAAACAAATCCTGCATTTCGGCTCCATCCTCATCTTTATCCAAACGACACACCCCAAAGGCAGAGCAGCAAGCGACGTGGGTGGGGCAGAGGGAGGCAGAGCAGAAGGAGTTTGTCATCATCCTACTCCCCGGGTGGGGCTGGGCTTGGAATCACAGATCGAGCCCGGGCTGGAGCTGCTTCCTGTGCTGAGGGGTGGCAGAGGGGATTGCGGGGCGGGGAACAGTCGGAAGAATTTGCCCTTCCTTGTCGAGTTGTTTGAACGATTTGGAAATGAGAGAGAGGTACCCTTATTCAGGGCAGTAACTCAGTAGAGCTCAAGGTCACCCTTACACGTATCATGCCTCCCCAGCACTTCCCAGTCATGCTGGGACCTTTGGTGACCGTCCACGTAGACAAGCAAGCTGAGGCTGGGACCAAGGAGGCCCTCCCCGGCGTGCAGCTCTCCCACTGTTTCTCTGGCTCAAAGTGCTGGCCCCAGCCCTACGCACTCTATCCCAGTAGTCACAGCAGCAGCTTTTGGACAGAGGGTCTTTATTGGTCAAAAAGTGCTTCTTTCCAATAATTAGTCAAAAAGTGGGCCTTTCCAATGAACCTGAGCCTTGCTTCCAATGGCTACAGGGTCACTGGATGGCTCAGGGGAATCCCTAGAATTGTGGTTGCTGGTGGAAGAGGCACTGTCAGTGGGAGAACTCCTGCGATCCGTGGACTGGTGGGAGGGGTCTGTCCTGGTTCTGCTGCACAGTGAGTCAAATTGTGCAGCAGAGGATGGCCTGGAGCTGCTGTTTCTTTCCTGGGCAAGTATGTTCTCCTTTATAGCCTCTCCCAACTCTGCTCTGCCTTTGTCTCTAGTTGATTTGGTGTGTGGTTGATCCAGTCCTGCTGCTGCCCATTGCTGTGCCTCCTGTCTGCACCTGCTTTCCAGTTCCCATTGCTAGACACGGTAGGTCCACCTGGTTGGAACTGCAGTCGGCTAATGTGTGTATGAAAGAAGGACGGCAGAAGTCTTCTTTATTTCACAGGCTTTAATCTTCAGGACACCTTGTGCTCTGGGTCCCAACAATGCGCTGCCACTTGCAGAACGTTCACTTTCCCTTCAGCTGAAATATTACTTGTGTATTCTTTGTTTTCTTTTTCTCTTCAATTAATCTGCAAAACATCCCCAGACATCTATTAATTCTGAGGAAAAATACCCAGTGTATAAAGAGGCCTATTACTAGCAGTATCTGAGAATGCAGCAGAACTGAAGAGTCTCCAGAAGAAAAGGAGCGTTCCGTACAGCAGATGGGAATGAGTCATTTCCAGATCAAAGCGTCCTGCCGTGACAAAAGCCTGCAGATGCACCGCAGAATATCCTTACCAGGCACTGACAAGGGCAATCCTCAGCTGCAGATGCTGATGGCATTCTTAATCCCAGAAGTCGTGAGGCTCAGCTGCACTGCTACATCCCAGTGACCTTCATAGAGATCACAGAGAACTGTGCTTGAAAGCTTGAAGTTAAAATGCTGATGGATGGTGGCCAGCAGGGATGGGGCCTAGCACTTATCCTAGTGGAGCAACTCCAGGGTGCTCTTGGGTTTGCTCTGCTGAAGAAAAAATATATTTCATCTGACTTATACTGTCAATCCTGAGACCTAGCTTCAACTGCTAAAATCCCGTGGTGTTTGCTTAAAACTATTTCAGCCCTGATGCGCTGGACAGCAGAGACGTTTACACACATATAGTCACTCTGATGCCTTGCTTCCCGCTACTGCTAACAGATGCATTCGAAATCCCAGGACGAAGCAAATTAACAGTGCTGCATCCTTCCTGATCAAAATTTCCAGACACCTCAGGGGTACAGGGACGCTCCCTTAACCCCACCTAATTGCCACAACACTTCCTGTCGAGGTTCCCATCAGTTCAAAGGTATTAGAGTCGCTCTTGGGCCTGTTTCTTTCCATCTTCTTGGCTGTTCTTTCTGGAATGCGGGGATTTCTTTTGGGGCCCGCAAACACTGCCGGCATAACCAAACACAAACTATCCCTTTTAATGACCTTTCTTCAGAAAAACTCAGTGCTGCACAACTCTGTATTAGGTACAGATCTCTTCAGTATTGAATGCAGGACTGGAAGGTGTAGGAAGTAAGTTTGCAGATGGTACCCAATTGGGAGGAGCAGCTGATTCCCTTGAGGACAAAGGTCTTGTAGAGAGAGCTTGGCAAGTAAGAGGGCTGGGCAATCACCGACCGTATGAAATTTAGCAAGACCAACTGATGGATTCTGCACCTGGGATGCAGCAACCCTGGATATAAGTTACAGACTCAGGGAAGAGTGGCTGCAGAAGAGCTCTGTGGAAGGGGATCTGGGGGTTCTGGCTGGTGACAAGTTGAATGTGAGCCAACTGTATGCCCTGGTAATCAGACAGGCCAAATGTCTTCTGTTGGGCATAAAGGCCCAGCATTGCTAGCTGATCAGCAGAAGAAACTCCCTTGCTCTGCTTTATGCTGGGCGACCTCAGCTCAACGACCGTGTGCACTTTTGGGTGTCACGATATAGGAAAGACTTAAAACTTGTAGAGAGTGTCCTAAGGAGGGTACCAAAGATGGTGGAAGGTCTAGAGAGCGAGACATAGGAAGTCATTTTGATAGTTCAGCTTGCAGAATAGGATGTCTGCGGAGAAGGAGCTGGGTGTTCTGGTGGACAACAGGCTGGCCATGAGCAAGCAAGGTGCCCTTGTGACAAAGAAGGCCAGAGGTATCCTGGGGGATGTTAAGCACAGCGTGTCTGGCAGGTCGAGGGAAGTGATCTGCTCTGCTGAGGCCACATTTAGACTGCATTGCCTAGTTATAGGCTCCCCAGTTCCAAATCAGACAGGGACCTCCTGGAAGGAGGGCCACAGAGATGGCTGGATGGAGCCCTGGACAGGCTGAACCAGTGGGTGGTGTCCCTGCTCACGGCAGTGGGGTTGGAGGTATAAGTTCTTTAATGTCCCTTCCAACCCAAGGCATCCCAGGATTCTGTGATTCTATGATGGAAGCAGCGGCCCCAGGCATCCCTGGTGCAGCGCATTACGAGAGGAGCAGCCTGCAGCGAGCCTGCACCTGCAATCACGGGACCGTGAAGTCACAATGCCCCACTGTTTGCCTGCGCTGAGTCATGATGCCACAAGGTCCAACTGTGACAGCTGTTTCATGACACGGGCATTGCCCTGTGCCTGCCCCAACAGCAGCACTTGCTGTGGCTGCAGCAACAGTAGTGGCAGCATGGCACGATTGTGGGGGGACATGGCCCCTACCCACCTTGTCCTCCTCCTCCTGCTGATGGCTATGCTTACACAGGAGATTGGTGCTGCTCCATGGCAAGCACAGGGAGCAGGTGAGTGGGCAGAGACGGGTCCAAAACTGAGCGCCACTGGGGGCAAGAAGTCAGGCTGTGACCATGGCCGTGCGTCAGCCTTCCCTTGGGATGCCTTCCATGGTGGGTGTTAGGCAGGGGATGACAGGCAGCATCACAGGAGCCAGGCAACAGCCTGTGACAGCACGGCTTCCCAGGGCTGAAACAGACCATGGTTCTGCTGCTTGCTGGCTGGAGCACTGCCTTCATTCTGGGACATGTCCCTGGAGAGAGCTCAGAAGATGTGTGCTGGGAAAAGCATGAGCTTTTCTTTTCCAGTCTCGTGGTACTCCCCATACATGAGTCCCAGTTTCCAACACAGAGCCCCAGCCCACAGCCCAGAGGAAGAGAAGGGCGTATTTTCCTCTGGTGCTTCAGTGTGACCTTCCTTTTTTGTGCACTGGAGATGTCCCCAGAAGAAGGTCCCAAGGCAGTGTATCTTCTGCCTTGCGGTCCGTGAGGGGTGTAGTGCATGGTGTGGAGAGTATTCTGTAAGCTGCCAGGTGGCAGACAACAGCTCATCATGTCTGCTCTGCAACTGTGCCAATCATCACCCGAGTCTTTCTCCCGTCCCATTTCCTGAGCCAACTCCACTTACTAAGGGAGAAGATCACAACATGCAAAGGGAAGTACTCTAATCTGCTCGTCTTAATTCTAGATGATGGCATTGGTGTGCCCTATACAGATGATGACGAGGATCCAGGCTTTGTGTCCTGGGGTCAGCACAGAGGTAAGTTGTGAGAATTCTGCTAGTACCTTGGAGGCATTGCACAGGTCATTTGTGAGTATTTGGGTACTTGGAGAGCTGCCGAGTTTCAGTGGGAAGGTTACCCCTGCCCCTGTTCAGCTGAGAGAACCCACGCCTTTGCATTTGGGCCACGTTCTTCCCTGACCCGCCACCGGACCCCACAACTCAATGAGGAAAAAGTGGGTCTCGACACGCAGAGGAAGCTCTCCTCACCACTGCCTGATCACACTTGTCCCTGCAGGCTCTCTTGGTCAGTTCGCAGAGCAGATTCCTGTCCCCAAGATTGGGTTGGATGCCGCAGGTAAGTCGCCAGTCTTCATTTCACTGACATGTGTTCATCCTTGGTGCTGATACTTCTGTAAGGGAAGATCACTGACAGAGCATCGTTCTGTGCTGTTTGTGTGCAGATATGACTGGAGGTGAAGGTGATCTAGCTTCCCCTCTGAGTTCTGGGACTGAAGCTCTGACAGGTCGCTTGGGTACGTCATGGCTTTTCACTTCCTTTGAGAGCTGCCAGCTCAAAACCCTAATCTCAGTCATTTCTGCATACAATTGTGAGAGCGTCATCCTGTATGTGCGTGTATGCCATTTCTTCTCACAGTCTAAGGGTTTGCTCCGCTATTCAGTGATGCTGTGTTGTGTGATGGAAACTTTTCGTGTGTCTTTGGTTGCAGAAGTGCCTCCAGCGAGGGCTTATCCGAGGCCTTGGTTCCTTCCTGCGCCGGAGCCCAGCTGGAATCCCGTGGGTGGGTAGTTTGTGTTTGGGATTCCACTAACTCCCCACTGGTATTCAACACTTCAGGCACAGGAGATTTATCCTCATACATTCTGTTAAGGTCTAGAAAGAGGAAAGGATACCTCTACAAAAGAGGAATATTTCCAGAGGTCCTCTCAGATCATAAGAAAACTGTTGCGGAAAATTTTGAAGGCAGAGCATGGTGAGGAAGAGACTGCACAGCAGGAGCCATTGCAGGAAGGCATTGGTGACACACAGGCAGTCTCTGGCAACGAAACACAGGCAGTGAAAGGAACTGGTTGGCCAGGTAATTTCTTTCCAGTGGTCATCCGTTGTCACGTAGCAGAATCACTGTGTGCCAACAGGCTCTTCCTGCCTGCTCTCGCACAGCAGACCAGCAGCCAAACCTGAGCATGTTGGCACAGAGCACGTGCTATAAAAGAAGGCTCCCTCAGGCGAGGAGCCGGGCCCTGTGTGGCAGGAGCCTGCAGGAGTGTTTCTCCCCAGGGCTGGCTCCAGCTTTGCCTTGTGCTGGCTGGAGCTCAACCTTGAGCCTGGGGGATATCATCTGAGGGAGATATCAGGGCTTGTGAGACTGGGAGTGTATGAGGGTTCCTGACCTTCAGTGCTCCTAGCAGTGCAAGCCCAGAGCAGAGCCCCAGCCCTTGACACTGAGTAAGACACGGGCAGCACCGGCGTATCCTTTCCCCCCCAGTGAGAAGTGGAAGCAATCATCCTTGTCCTCTGGTGGCCAGGCAAGAGAGAAAGAGCTACCCACTGATGAAAAAGGACGACTCTTGGGTCCATGAATCACACTGAGAGATTATCTGCAGCACAGATGATTGTAACCTGCGGCATTGTCTCTGTTCTTCCAGGCGTGGATGCTGGGAATGCCACCACAAAGTCTCCTGTTGGCAGAGAGCTGACAAAACTGGACATGCTTCTGATTAGTTTGCTCTTAGCTATGCTGCTGTTTGAGCTGGTGATGTCCTGTATTCTTATGCTATCCTTGTGGAAAACAAACCAGTGAGTTGCTTTTTCTCTAAAACACTATCACTGTATTTGGTAAAAAAGCATTTGTGCTGCCAGGATCCTGGACAGCCAAATCAGCTGCTGGCAGTACACTGCCAGGCCTTATGTTGCAAGGTCTTTTTAGTGTCCCCTTGATTCCTCTCAGTGAGTACTGCAAACTCATTCCCACAGAGCATGCAAGAGAGAACAGGCAGCAGCAGAAGGTCTGGATCATGCGGACAACAACTGGAAGAGAGATCCAACTGGAAACGAAGGAAGATGGGAGATGGGAGAGTCTAGTTGTCATGAATGAAAATGACGTTTCCAAGCCAGTCTCCTCAGCCTTTGGAACATCTTGAATCACTGATCAACTGAACGAGGGAAGACCCCACATTTCTGCCCATGATTTCCAGCAGCTCTTCCACTGTCAGCGACTCTTCCTTCTCTACTTGAAGTTTTGACATGGGTTCCCAATTTTTGTTATCCATATTCCATATCATAATATCATGTAGGGCACTGCGATGTAAAGGGTTAATGTTGCAGTTCCACGGATTTTCGAATAGTTTCAGGCATCCCTTTATGATACAATCCCCTTTATAATACAATTATCCCCTTTATAATACAACTAACCCCTTTATCCCATTTATAATACAATTATATTGTATTATATTATTATTTTGCATTCCAATGTCCTATTTATATAAGCTAATAAATTAGCTTTCCCCCTCAGATCATTGTCACTGTTATGTTTTTACGCCCATCTGTCTACCTGCCCTTTTCCCCTTTTCTTTCCTGGGATGGGGGTCTGTGTGTCCCCCATCCTTCAAGTCACAGAACTGAGCTGAACTGACCCATAAAATGTTGACAAGTTCTCAGGATTCCCGTGAGCCACCCAGTGCTCCTATAACCGGTGCCAGCAAGGCTGGGGTTCTTTGGAAAGACCCAGCTTTTGACCAAGAAAACATTCTGTCCGAAAGCTGCTGCTGTGCACATTTCCACTGGGATAGAGTGCGTAGGGCTGGGGCCAACACTTGGTGCCATGGAAGCAGTGGGAGAACTGCACTCCGGGGAGAGCTTCCTTGGTCCCTGCCTCAGCTTGCTTGTCTAAGAGGACAGTCACCAAAGCTCCCAGCACAACTGGGAAGTGCTGGGGAGGCTTGATATGTGAAGAGCTGTCCTTGAGCTCTAGTGATATCGCCCTGAATCAGGGCACACTCACCACTGTCAAGGATTCTGCAAGGCCTATCTCTGCCTCTCATGGATATACGACCTACAGGGAGATAGACTGTTGGGGTTTGAGGGTGTTGTTTATATTTATTCCCTGCTGGACTGTGTCCCTTATTACAACATAGAAACAAGTTATATCTTACTGCTCCTGTGGCCAAGGAAGAATGCAAGCTTTTGTTTGCATGTATGTCTGCGTGCAGGAAGGTGTCACGGTGTTATCCATGACAGTGACCCAAGGGAAACCGAGAAGGGGGAGACAAAGGAATGAAAAAAACTGCACCGTCAGTGGCCACGTGGCCGCCAGAGAAGAGCTGCGTGCACTGGGGGGAGGGGGTAAAAGGGAATAGATGGGTCTACAAAAAAAAAAGAAAACCTACGGCACGATTTGAGTAGGAACGTTAACTTTACTAAATCTAATAAAATTGAACAATTGAGAAAGAGAGAAAGTTTCCAAAATAAAAGCTGGGAGCTTACATTGGGGAGGAACCACAGGAGAAGCACAGGTACTGAATCTCCATGGCAGCCAAGAGAGCTTGCCGATATTAAGAGCGCCACCTGGCATCCGGTGCGGAGCTCCGCCCCTCTGCTACGGCCCCACAGCATTAAGTCGTTAACTGCCTGCATGATGTTCTGGTGCCAGCATCAAAACCAGAAAACCACAACATTCCACCCCGTACTCCACATCATCACATCATGTTTAACACGTATCTGTACAGAACCAAAACAGAAATAACATAAGTTACATACAAACATGTCTATGCATACGTATACATGGAATCAAAGATTGCACTCCCCCAGCATCAAATTCCCTTGTGGTACACACTGGACGTCCCCATTTTTATCCATTACCCACCAGGTGCACCCAGGTCCCTGTGCAAAAACGGTTCCATGGAGGGGTTTGCCCTTTCCAGAGGCTGGAAGGACCCACACCGCTTTTCCCAACATGCTCCTCACATGTACCACAGGGACCTTATCTTCCTCTACGGTCTGTAGAGAGCTGGATTGTGTAGGACCAGCTCGGTTGACTGATCCCCTAGTGCTGACCAACCAGATGGCTTCTGCCAGATGCTTCTCCCAACGCTTAAATGTCCCGCCACCCATTGCCTCTTTGCCACAGACTCCAAGTGGGATCTTTCTCTCCAGCAGCAGTGTAGAGGATGTTCTTTACATCCTGTCCCATCTGTACTGGCCCCAGGGCCACAGCACAGGCTATCTCCCGCTTATTTTGCTCAATGGCCAGCCGCTGTTCAGGAACCCATGCAAAATTATTCTTATTTTGGGTCGCCTGATAGAGGGTCTTACTATGAGGCTGTAGTTTGGGATGTGCATCCTCCAAAAACCTACTACACCCAGAAAAGACTGTGTCTCTTTCTTGCTAGTCGGTGGTGACATACTGGTGATTTTATCACCAACCCCCAGTCACCCCAGAAATATAGTTTAAGTCTGTCCCTTGGTGACTCGAGGCCATTAGAGTGCACTGAGAACCAGTGTCCACCAATGCCTTATATTTTTGTGGTTCTGATGTGCCAGGCCATCGAATCCACACAGTCCAATACACTCTATTATCCCATGCCCCCCCCCCGGCTGGGGGCAGGGCCCCTCTATTTGTTACCTCTGTTATTTTTATGCCTACTGCCTTGTCTGTCGGTTACTGGAGCAGTCAACTTCTTGGAGAAGTTCACCCTGATGGTTGATCTATTTCGTAACTCTTTTACCCGTGCCTGAAGTGCAGATGTGGGTTTTTTATGCCACTTCTTCTTATCTTCCCCCTGGTCACGTAGGTAACGCCACAAGGCAATACATGACATAGTCTTACTGTTGTCACTTCCTCGAGCAGGCGAACATCCTCTTTTGATAGCTGAGACATTACTGTTTTGGGAATCCTGGTTCCCATCACATCCATCAGTTTTGTCAGAATCAAGCACAGTAATCAGTTCGTCCATTATATCTTCTTGATTGCTCTCTTGTCTGTCCACTCTTTCAGTTACCTTTACCAAGGTTGAAACATAAGCTCGTAGAGGGGTTAAATGTAACTCAGTGTCTTGAAGTTTGTTAATCAGGTCATTTATAAGGGGTCTTCTTTGTCTTCTGCCATACATTGCTGCTAATGTACTGGCATACCTGTCTGGTGCAGTCCTCGTGAATATACGCCACATAATTGGTGTACATCTGATTCTCTCAGGGTCATGCTCTTGGTTTGGTTCATCATGAATGAATGCAAGGTCATGTAACAGTTCCACCACAGCATATTCTCTCAAATAATGTATGCCCTTTTCCATATCAGACCATTTCTTCTTCTCAGGCAACAGATCATCTGTGAAGGGATATTTTTCTTTCACGGCTATCAGCATCCGCTTCCAGAGAGTGAAGGGTCTATTGTGGCATGTACTAATGCCTCTATCAATGGCAGAGTCCCTGGCAATGCTACCCAATTGGCGAGCTTCGTTACCATCTAGCCACACAGTATTGGCCCCACTGTCCCAAAAGCATAGTAACCAGGTGACAAAAGGTTCACTTGTGTGGCGTGTAAAGTCTTTTCTCAAACTTTGAATTTCATTCATTTTCATAGGTCGAGTAACATCGGTAACAATTTCTCTTTCATCTCCTACTCTATCAGGACTCATTGCCCTTCTAGGCGCTGGTGACCATGATCTTGTTGGGTGACTCAGCCCTCCTACTGGAAAATCTAGAGTTCTGAACCACTCCTCTGGACCTCCTTTCTTCTCTTCTCTTACAGTGTCTGATTCCTCTACTTTCTCTTCTTCTCTTTCAGAGTCTGCTTCTTCCACTCTCAGCTCCTCTTCTTCTATTCTAAGGGAGTTGAGACTTTTTTCATTCTCCATCCTCTTACAGGGGCAACTGACATCGATTCTGGTGTCACCTGTGGTTGATCATATTGGTTAGTATTAATGATCATTCTCTCTAGCTTGGCTCGAGGTTCATCTCGCTGAGCTATGAGGGAATTTAGTTCACCTTGGAGCTTGTCTTATTAAGCCGGAACATGGGTCAGTTCATTTTCATAATGGAATAATGTACCTTGGCAGGAAAGATACTCAGCTTTGAGGAGTTTTTGGTCAGATTGGAGGGCGTCTAATTCAGATTGGAGGGCATCTTGCTGGGACCAGAACGCATCCATATTGGGTCGGAAAGCATCTCGTTGAAACCGGAGGTTGTCTCTCTCAGTCTGGAGGTCATCTTTCTCAGTCTTGAGGGTGTCTCTCTCAGTCTGGAGAACGTGTCTCTCAGTCTGGAGGGCATCTCTCTCAGTCTGGATGGAGTCTCTCTTGGATTGGAATGCGTCCATGTTGGATAGGAGAGCTTCTTGTTGAGACTGGAGGGTGTCTCTCTTGGACAAAAGGGTGTCTCTCTCGGTCTGGAGGGTGTCTCTCTCAGCCTGGAGGGTATCTCTCTCGGGTTGGAGGGCATCTTTCTCAGTCTGGAGGGTGTCTCTCTCAGCCTGAAGGGCATCTCTCTCGGATTGGAGGGCGTCTTTCTCAGCCTGGAGAGCATCTAGATTGGACTGGAGAGTCTGATTGTCAGCTAAAAGACTCTCTTTCTGGATCAGGAGACAGTTCCTTTAGGCTCGGAGACTCTCTCGCTCTATTTCAAAAACTCTATACCTCTCTGGGATAGTATTGAAGAAGGCCCGGTAAGCGTAAGCCAAACTCCAAATAATTTGGGCCTCCTCAGATCTGTTTGAGCCGCAACATCCCTGTCTCAAATATCTGCTTAAGTTCTCAGGATCTTGCAGGTGTTCAGGAGAAAAGTTCCATGACACTGGTGATGCCCATTTCTCTAAAGTCTCTCCTAAGTCCCTCCAAACTCCCTGCCAGTCACTATTCTCTGGCTCTGGGGAGGGTTTTCTCATAATATTATAAATACAAATACTGAGTAAAATGATGAAGAGTACATTCAGGGAGACTGACACCACAATCATTACTAGCATTGGATGAGCATTCAGAAAATGCATAATGAATTCAAAGGAGAGGCCAGGAGTCTGTTTAAAAATCACAAGTTCCATAGAGTTAGCAACTCCATCTGGAGTTACTCCCTCCAGAACTGAATGCCACATCGTGTGCAAAAGCCAGGAAGGTATTTCCATCAGTGTATTTAGTTTATCATATAGAGACCATGCTCCATGGATCAGACAGGCAAACTTAATTAAGTCCCAGTAGGTTCTGAGCATTACAAGGGAAAAAACGATGAAACGCAGTCCCTTTAAGACCAGTTTAAAAAGAGAAAGCATTTTTTTCTCTCTCTTTTTTTTTTTCTTTACAAAAAATAGCTGGCAGCACTCAAAAAGTTTACAAATATCCCAGGACAATTGGCAGTACGCTCAGACTTCAAGGTCGTGTTTTGCCGTACAGCACATGCAGTACAGATAAGCTTCCTAACGAAGCTCTCTCTCTGAGAGCAAAGAGAGATTCGTTCTAAAAGTATGTCTCTGCCCGGCTAAGGCAGCTGGTTTTGCCCCATGTTGGGCGCCAAAAATGTCAAACGGTTTACGGGCAGGTTTGGCCTGGTTCCGTGACAATTGGTGTGGGGGACCCACGGATCCACGCCTCAGGAAAGGGGAAGGGGGAAAGGGAAAAGGGAGATGGGCCTAGGAACACAACAGCGGCAACGATCTGAGGAGGAAAGCTAATTTACTAAATAAGATATCGGAAAGAAAAAAAACACAATATAATACAATATAATTGGAATTAAAGCTTATAAATAAAATAAAATTAGCAAGAGAGAGTGTCTGATAAACCAAAGGCCTTACGCTAATGCTGAAGGCGAGACAGCAGCGAGCACCCACTGCTGAGTTGATCCCAAAGGAAAAAGAGACCGTCCCGTGACCGCAGACAGTTTTTATCTTTCCCTCTGAGCGTAAACACGTAAGAACGCAAAGCATCGCAAAAACATCTGGGGACTGTAGTACTTCTTCTCTTCTGACACAGGTATACCTGGAACTATCGATGATCCACGGAGCTGGAGCATTAACTCTTTAACTCTAAATGCACTACATGAAGTTATGATGTGGAATACCAGTACCAAAAATCATAAAACCATGACAGCAAGGCAGGGGCCAACCAATTCGGGACCGTATTTGTTGTCATAGCGCGCTGTTACATGCTCTTCTTCCCGTTTCCTGGCAGATCAGAGGGCCATGAAGCAACAGGAAATTTAGACTGGCATTTTCTAGCCCAGTGTAGCCCCTACCCACAATTGTAACACTTCATTTTTTGAGCTACCCCTACACTGAGTCATTTTATGACTTTCTCTGCCTATATCTTGACAGGCTTTAATCAGGTCAGTTATGGATGGCCCTGCATTATTTATGCATCATAAAGCCTTTTGACAGTCTGCATTAGCATTTTATATCATAGAATCATAGGGGTTGGAAGGGACTTCAAGATACCATGGAGTCCAACCACCCTGCCAAAGCAGGTTCCCTACACCAGGCCACACAGGGCATCCACAACTCCCCTGGGCAGCCTGTGTCAGTGCTCCATCACCCTCACCATAAAGAAGTTTTTTTCACAGTCGTGTGGAATGTCCTGTGCTGCAGTTCCTGGCCATTTCCCCTTGTCCTGTCTCCACACACTGCTGAGAAGTGTCTGGCCTCACTACTTTGTCCCCCACACCTCAGATATTTATAAGCCTGGATCAGGTCCCCTCTCAGCCTTCTTTTCTCAAGGCAAACAGACCCAGTTCACTTAGCCTTTCTTCATAGGGGAGATTCTCCAGGCCCTTCACCATCTTTGTGGCCTTCCGCTGGACTCTTTCTAAGAGATCGCTGTCTTTTTTATACTGGGGAGCCCAGAACTGGACACAGTACTCCAGATGAGGCCTCCCCAGACCAGAGTAGAGCAGGAGGATCACCTCCCTTGACCTGCTGGCCATGCTTTCTTTAATGCATCCCAGAATGCCATTGGCTCTCTTGGCCACAAGAGCACGCTGCTGGCTCATGGTCAACCTGTCGTCCACCAGGACACCCAGGTCCCTCTCTTCAGAGCTCCTCTCCAGCAGGTCATCCTCCAGACTATACTGTTGCATGCAATTATTCCTCCCTAGGTGCACTTGTCTAACGTACTTTGTAAACGGACAAGGAATTCAATGTAGGGCTCGTCGGTCCCCTGCTTATATGATGTGAATGAGGCACTGGGAGAATTGATATTGTCCTCGAGATCAACTGCTTTAGAATCGGCACAGGCAGAGCTGCAGTGGCAAGTTTTGTGGTGCAGGGGGTTTTTCAGGTGGTTCCTGTCTCACAGGAACGGAATGAGAGCGACTAGTCCCTTTCAGCTCCCGGCAGCTCTCTCACAAGAGGCTGATGTGGCGTAGGCGTTGCCAGGGCAACGGTGCCCTTGCCCACACCCTCAGCTCTGAAAAGGCCTCAGGGAGGGCAGTGACACATCACGAGGCATAGGGAGGAGTGATGTACACGTGAGTACCACCCCCTTACTGTGCTGCTGTAGGTGTGGGAGCTCGTGTGGCAGAGTTCATCCTATTTATTGCCGGTCTCTGTGTCAGGTTTTATTGTTTGTTTGTTTTTTAAGATATATTTATTTTTATTTTTTACTATCATTATTTATATATATAAAATTATAATTTTAAATTATTTTCATTCATTTATTTTTAATTTTACATATTTATTTATTTTTATTCCTTTTTTTTTTTTTTTTTTTTTTGTGCCATGCTCTCTACTAGACAGAGGGTTTGCATTAAAAAGGCTGTGGCAACCCAAAGTGAAGGTCTGCCTAGAAACGTGGCTACACAGGTCTCTGGCTGCAGGGAGTGCCAGAGCCTGCTGCTGCTGGAGGAGGGTGGCAAGCAGTTCTCCTGTGCGAGGTGTGAGCAGGTGGAAGATCTGCTTAGCATGGTGACAGAGCTGAAAGAGGAAGTTGAGAGGCTGAGGGCCATCAGGGACTGCGAGCAGGTGATTGACTGGTGGAGTAGCTCCATTGAGTGACAGAGAGAAAGGCGCCGGGGAGATCCCCTGCAATTGGTGGTGGACTCCCTGACTTGTCCCTGTTGGGCAAAAGGGGGACGGTATCTGATGAATGAGGAGGGCTGGCAGAGAATTCCTGCTCGGTACCGTGGGCAATCTCCACCTCTGCCTACCTCGTGTCCCCAGGTCCCCCTAAGCAATAGGTTTGCAGCGTTGGACGTTGAAGAGGAGATAGGGGGGGAGGTGCAGGAAGATTCTCCAAGAAGGTCACCAATGGCAAGGCAGTCGACTCCACGCATTGAGACTGCCGCTGACAAGAAAGAAAGGAAGATGATCATAGTGGGCGGCTCCCTTCTCAAGGGAACTCAGGGCCCCACTTGCAGACCAGACCCAAACTATAGGGAAGTGTGCTGACTCTCTGGGGCCCAAGTCAGGGACATAATTAAAAGACTCCCAGATTTGATATGCCCCACCGACTACTATCCGTTACTCATAGTTCAGGCAGACAGCAAAGAAATAACTCAGAGAAGCCTGCAAACTATAAAAACAGATTTCAGGGGTTTAGGGTGATTAGTTTAAGGGGCGGGAGCACAAGTGGTGTTTGCTTCCATACCTTCTGGGGCAGTGAAGGACACAGAATGGGCTAGGAAAACACAGGTGATGAATAATTGGCTGAGAGACTGGTATAGAGACAGACACTTTGGGTTTTTGACCATGGGGCAGTTTACTCAGCTCCTGGCCTGTTCTCTGTTGATAGAATGCACCTGTCTCAAAGGGGGAAACGAATCCTAGCACAGGAGCTAGCTGGACTAATTGAGAGAGCTCTAAACTAGCTTTGACGGGGGAAGGGGATAAAACAGGGCTCACCAATAAAGAGCCTAAGGGGGCTGTGCTGGAGCAAGGGTTGAGGCAGATGTCTCAGCTGAAGTGCATCTACACCAATGCCCGCAGCACGGGCAACAAACAAGAGGAGCTTGAAGCCATTGTGAGGCAGGCTAACTGTAACCTTTTGGCTATTACAGAAACATGGTGGGACCCCTCCCATGACTGGAGTACTGGGATTGATGGCTACAAGCTCTTCAGAAGGGATAGACAGGGAAAAAAGGGTGGTGGCATAACTCTCTATATCAAAGAGTGTTTTGATGTTGAAGAGCTTGAGGTTGGAAATGATAAAGTAGAGTGTCTATGGATAAGGATCATGGGAATGATCTTTAGGGGCGACATCGTGGTGGGGGTCTGTTATTGACCACCTAGTCAGGATGAAGAGATAGATGAGGTGTTCTACAAGCAACTAGTAGATGTTGCACGATGGCCAGCACTTGTTCTCATGGGGGACTTCAACTTCCCTGATATATGCTGTAAATATAATACTGCGCAGAGGAAGAAGTCCATGAGATTTCTAGGATGTGTGGAAGATTGCTTCCTGACACAGCTGGTGCAAGAACCTACCAGGGGACATGCCTTGCTAGACCTGCTCTTTGCTAACAGAGAAGGACTAGTAGGAGATGCGAAGGTTGGAGATTGTCTTGGCCAGAGTGACCATGAAATGGTGGAGTTTGCTATTCTGGGTGACGTCAAGAGGGTGACTAGCAAAACTGCTACCTTGGACTTCCGGAGGGCAGACTTTGACCTGTTCAGGATGCTTGTTGCAAGGGTCCCTTGGGACTTGCTCCTGAGGGGTAAAGGGGTCCAGGAAGCCTGGATGCTCCTCAAGATGGAAATCTTAAAGGCACAGGAGCAGGCTGTCCCTGAGTCCCGTAAGTCAAGCCAGAGGGGAAGAAGACCAGTGTGGATGAACCGGGAACTTTTGTTGAGACTCCGAGAGAAAAGGAGAGTCTGTGTCCTCTGGAAGATGGCACAGGCTACTTGGGGAGACTACAGAGAATTTGCCAAGAATTTGCACTACTCCGGGAGCACCTCTCCTGGAATACCATTCCACATATTGAAACTTAACTGTGTCTTTGGAACTGTTTATGTGTTTGCCCCTCAGGAACCTATTAAGTAATTTTGGGACCTGTGAAGATTATTGAGTATTTTCAAAACTTAAGAGTACTTCCTAAAGTGAGTGGGGAGTTACCGTCATTTAGGGTTGTTGCATTCAATTGGACCATCCCAGACTGGGTGTCAGGTGGGAAATAGAAGTATGGAGAGGAATTAGAGCAAGTTTGGGTGTCAGGTGGGAAATGCAAGTATGGAGAGGAATTAGAGCAAGTTAAAGGGCCACAATTTCAGTTGCTTGTCATCAACTCAACTAGGTCCGTCTTTGTTGACAGAGATGGGGAGGGTGATTACAGTGTAGATGTAGGATGGCAAAATCTGACAGATATTGGTTGTAGCTGGGAATACGGTAATTCAGGGTTGGTATCAGGCAAGAATGAAACATCCCATTGGAAGCAGGGTGGAGAATGTGATCCTTGAGAAAATAGGTGGAGTGCTTGGCACTCAAACAGTGAGGTTTTGGGAACTGTGGGAATGGGAAAGGCGTTTACGCAACAAGAGAACATGACCAACCCTTGCAAATTGCCTTTTGGATATTGGTGGCTATGTGAGGATGGTTGGGCTCGAAAGGCATTACCGTGGAATTGGACGGCTACATGCGCAGCAGGGTATTTGATGCCACAGGCATCAGTATATAACAGATCTTTACAGGGCTTGTTACAATCCCCATGGAACCACGTGAGAAGGACTAATAATTCCCTTGTGGACAAGCCCACAGGATTCCACAGTTTCATCAAATGTTTTTTTCCACGTTTAGGAGTTAGTGAGTTAGAAAAAGCAATTGTAAATATTTCAGCTTCTCTGGAGGTGATAGAAAATGCCACCATTGATGCCATCAAAACAATGCAGGGAGAGGTTTCAGCATTAAGTAGAATAGTATTACAAAATAGAGTGGCATTAGACATCCTAACAGCCAAGGAAGGTGGAATCTGCATGGTAATAAACCAGAGTTGTTGCGCTTATGTTGATAAGACACAAAGAATAGAGACAGACTTGCAGGCAATATGGGAACAGGCCAAGGTACTTCATCAAGTGTCTATGGATGATACTTCACTCGGAGTTTTGGACTTATGGGAAAAGCTTACGGACTGGTTACCTAACCTGGCGTGGTTAAACCAACTTTTTATTGTCTGTGTCCTGGTGCTTCTGGTGATTGCCTGCATCACAATCTGCATACCATGCTTCATGAGCTGTCTGCAATGATGTTTAAGCAACATGATGGACAGAGCTTTTGATCAACGCGTGGAATACAGTAGACTTTTCGAAAGATTGTAATCGGGTTCGCGAGATCATTAGGTAAAAGTCTTATTTATCACCCGCACTTAGAATAGTAGATTGTTAAGCTGTTAGGAAAATTATTTGGTAAGATGAAATAGAATTGCTAGGAACATTGCGTTCGCAATGTAAAGGGGTGAAGCTTAATCGAGAGGACAATGGCATGTATAGGCACAACGCGGGGATTTCGGGATGTACACGGTTAGGGTCCTCTCGAGTTGTAGTAGATTTGTTTGAGCTTGGGGAGGGGGAGATGTAGTTAACGGAAAACCTGGAAAAAGGATGTGGTAGTCTCCAAGTTGCAACAGGACCCACAGGGGACCCTTGACTCTTGGGAAACCATGGTAACACTATCTTGAAGATAAGAGAGGAGAACAAGTATGGCTAAATATGGAGAAGACAAGACATGCCACACATCCATTGGGTAGAGATAACCGTAGGATAGGTGACTGGTAATACTGTAATGTAGAAAGCTATAAGAAGAGTGCACTGCTTTCAGTAATTGCCATTTGCCACTCACCGTATTGGTGCATATCATGGTGGCAAGTGGACCGGGTGGGGCATGGGACCGATAGGGACGGGCGCTGGGCCTGTAGGCTGTGAAACCACTGCAGGACGGAGTGGACCGTAACTGAGGTTGCCGGGGAAAAGGCAACAAGATTTGCAGGCAGGAAGTTAGAAATGCAAAAGCCCAGCTCGAACTTAGACTGGCTACTGCAGTAAAGGAGTACAGAAAATCCTTTTACAAATATATTAACAGCAAGAGAAGAACTAAAGAAAATTTCTCTCCTTTACTTGATGCGGCAGGGAATGTAACCACTGAGGATAAGGAAAAGGCTGAGGTTCTCAATGCCTTCTTCACATCTGTCTTTAATAGACAGAGCAGTTATCCTCAGGGTACTTTTCGCCCTGACCTGGAAGTCTGGGGCAGAGCACATAATACAGCCCCTGTGATCCAAGCAGAGACAGTCAGAGACCTGCTCTTCCATCTGAACTGTCACAAGTCCATGGGACCAGATGGGATCCACCCAAGGGTACTGAGAGAGATGGCAGAGGTGATTGCCAAGCTGCTTACTACCATCTCTCAGCATTCCTGGGTATCTGGAGATGTCCCACAAGATTGGAGGCTTGCCGATGTGACTCTCATCTACAGGAATGGCCATAAGGAAGACTCGGAGAACTACAGGCCTGTCAGCCTGACCTCGGTATCAGGGAAAGTTATGGAACAGATGATCTTGAGGGAGATCACGCGGCACGTGCATGGCAACCAGGGGATCAGACCCAGCTAGCACAGGTTCATAAAGGGCAGGTCATGCTGGTCCAACCTCATCTCCTTCTATGACTGGGTGACCAGACAGGTAGATGAAGGAAAGGCTGTTGATGTTGTCTACCTGGACTTCAGCAAGGCCTTCGACACGGTCTCCCACAGTATTCTCCTGAGGAAACTGGCAGCCCGTGGTGTGGACAGGTTCACCCTTCTCTGGATGGAGAACTGGCTGGAGGGCTGTGCCCAGAGGGTAGTGGTTAATGGAGTTAAGTCCAGCTGGCGTCCTGTTACGAGTGGTGTCCTCCAAGGGTCGGTTTTGGGGCCCATCTTGTTTAATATCTTTATTGATGACCTAGATGAGGGAATTGAGTGTACCCTCAGTAAGTTTGCAGATGACACCAAGTTGGGAGGATGTGTCAAACTGCCTGAGGGTAGGGAGGCCCTTCAGAGGAATTTGGATAGGCTGAATAGCAGGGCTGAGCTCAATGGGATGAGGTTCACTAAGACCAAGTGCCGGGTCCTGCACTTTGGCCACAATAACCCCATGCAATGCTATAGGCTTGGGGCAGAATGGCTTGAAGAATGTAGAGAGGAAAAGGACCTGAGGGTATTGGTTGACGCTTGGCTTAACAAGAGCTGGCAGTGTTCCCAGGCAGGCAAGAAGGCCAACGGCATCCTGGCCTGTATTAGAAATAGTGTAGCCAGCAGGAGCAGGGAGGTGATCATCCCTCTGTACTCAGCTCTGGTGTGGCCACACCTCGAGTACTGTGTTCAGTTTTTGGCCCCTCACTACAAGAAGGACATTGAGGCGCTGGAGTGTGTTTAGAGAAGGGCAACAAAACTGGTGAGGGGTCTGGAGCACAAGTCTTATGAGGAGCGGTTGAGGGAGCTGGGATTGTTAAGTCTGGAGAAAAGGAGGCTCAGATGAGACCTTAACGCACTCTACCACTTCCTGAAGGGGGGTTGTAGTGAGGAGAGGGTCATCCTCTTCTCCCAGATAACTAATGATAGGATGAGAATGAATGGCCAGAAGTTGCGCCAGGGAAGATTTAGATTAGACATGAGAAAACTAGACATTTTTTTTCTGAAAGAGTGGGCAGGCACTGGAATGGCCTGCCTAGGGAGGTGGTTGAGGCACCATCCCTAGCGCTGTTCAAGAAGCGTTCAGATGAGGTGCTGAGGGATTTGATTTAGTAGTTCAGTGGGTAGGGAAGGTGATAGGAGGATGGTTGGACTAGATGACCTTGTAGGTCCTTTCCAACCTAATGTATCTATGAATCTACATCAGGTATCCGATGTGTAGTGCGCAACATCAAAGTCTTAATTTGTTCAAGGCCATTGCCTATTCACCTGCACCTGGGCTTGAGGTGTTGCTCGGAACCCCTCCCCCATGAGCTCCCCCATGAGCTCCTCCACGCCAATGTAATTTAAGTCAGTCAAATTATTCATAACCCGGATGATAGCTTTCAGCTAGGGCAGCTGATAGATTATACGTAGAAGTGGACTGCATTCTGTAATCTTTAATCAAATTCCTCACTTCCTTCACTATTTCATAAGGCATCCCCTCACAACAAGAAGGACATGGAGGCCCTGGAGTGTGTTCAGAGAAGGGCAACAAAACTGGTGAGGGGTCTGGAGCACAAGTCTTATGAGGAGCGGCTGAGGGGGCTGGGATTGTTTAGTCTGGAGAAGAGGAGGCTCAGAGGAGACCTTATGGCACTCTACCACTTCCTGAAGGGAAGTTGTAGTGAGGAGTGGGTGGGCCTCTTCTCCCTGATAAATAATGACAGGACGAAAGGGAATGGCCAGAAGTTGCACCAGGGAAGATTTAGATTAGACCTGAGAAAACATTTTTTTTCTGAAAGAGTGGGCAGGCACTGGAATGGCCTGCCTAGGGAGGTGGTTGAGGCACCATCCCTAGCGCTGTTCAAGAAGCGTTTAGAAGAGGTTCTGAGGGATTTGATTTAGTATTTGGGTAGGGATAGTGATAGGAGGATGGTTGAACTAGATGATCTTGTAGGTCCTTTCCAACCTTATGAACCTATGAACCTATGCAGGGGTTCCCAGCGGGGTGGCTGATATGCACCACATATCACAGGAAGGGCTTGTAATATATCAGCATCACCCCCTGCTAGCGGTCCTTTCCTGCACTGCTCTAAAGCACCGTAACGCTCTGTGGGAGCAACAACCTTTGTGCATCCCATTCCCTTCAAATTATTGTCAGGAAGGACAGAGTTCGGCTCGTCTGCCAAATTTACTGGACCAAAATCAAACAAATCCTGCATTTCGGCTCCATCCTCATCTTTATCCAAACGACACACCCCAAAGGCAGAGCAGCAAGCGACGTGGGTGGGGCAGAGGGAGGCAGAGCAGAAGGAGTTTGTCATCATCCTACTCCCCGGGTGGGGCTGGGCTTGGAATCACAGATCGAGCCCGGGCTGGAGCTGCTTCCTGTGCTGAGGGGTGGCAGAGGGGATTGCGGGGCGGGGAACAGTCGGAAGAATTTGCCCTTCCTTGTCGAGTTGTTTGAACGATTTGGAAATGAGAGAGAGGTACCCTTATTCAGGGCAGTAACTCAGTAGAGCTCAAGGTCACCCTTACACGTATCATGCCTCCCCAGCACTTCCCAGTCATGCTGGGACCTTTGGTGACCGTCCACGTAGACAAGCAAGCTGAGGCTGGGACCAAGGAGGCCCTCCCCGGCGTGCAGCTCTCCCACTGTTTCTCTGGCTCAAAGTGCTGGCCCCAGCCCTACGCACTCTATCCCAGTAGTCACAGCAGCAGCTTTTGGACAGAGGGTCTTTATTGGTCAAAAAGTGCTTCTTTCCAATAATTAGTCAAAAAGTGGGCCTTTCCAATGAACCTGAGCCTTGCTTCCAATGGCTACAGGGTCACTGGATGGCTCAGGGGAATCCCTAGAATTGTGGTTGCTGGTGGAAGAGGCACTGTCAGTGGGAGAACTCCTGCGATCCGTGGACTGGTGGGAGGGGTCTGTCCTGGTTCTGCTGCACAGTGAGTCAAATTGTGCAGCAGAGGATGGCCTGGAGCTGCTGTTTCTTTCCTGGGCAAGTATGTTCTCCTTTATAGCCTCTCCCAACTCTGCTCTGCCTTTGTCTCTAGTTGATTTGGTGTGTGGTTGATCCAGTCCTGCTGCTGCCCATTGCTGTGCCTCCTGTCTGCACCTGCTTTCCAGTTCCCATTGCTAGACACGGTAGGTCCACCTGGTTGGAACTGCAGTCGGCTAATGTGTGTATGAAAGAAGGACGGCAGAAGTCTTCTTTATTTCACAGGCTTTAATCTTCAGGACACCTTGTGCTCTGGGTCCCAACAATGCGCTGCCACTTGCAGAACGTTCACTTTCCCTTCAGCTGAAATATTACTTGTGTATTCTTTGTTTTCTTTTTCTCTTCAATTAATCTGCAAAACATCCCCAGACATCTATTAATTCTGAGGAAAAATACCCAGTGTATAAAGAGGCCTATTACTAGCAGTATCTGAGAATGCAGCAGAACTGAAGAGTCTCCAGAAGAAAAGGAGCGTTCCGTACAGCAGATGGGAATGAGTCATTTCCAGATCAAAGCGTCCTGCCGTGACAAAAGCCTGCAGATGCACCGCAGAATATCCTTACCAGGCACTGACAAGGGCAATCCTCAGCTGCAGATGCTGATGGCATTCTTAATCCCAGAAGTCGTGAGGCTCAGCTGCACTGCTACATCCCAGTGACCTTCATAGAGATCACAGAGAACTGTGCTTGAAAGCTTGAAGTTAAAATGCTGATGGATGGTGGCCAGCAGGGATGGGGCCTAGCACTTATCCTAGTGGAGCAACTCCAGGGTGCTCTTGGGTTTGCTCTGCTGAAGAAAAAATATATTTCATCTGACTTATACTGTCAATCCTGAGACCTAGCTTCAACTGCTAAAATCCCGTGGTGTTTGCTTAAAACTATTTCAGCCCTGATGCGCTGGACAGCAGAGACGTTTACACACATATAGTCACTCTGATGCCTTGCTTCCCGCTACTGCTAACAGATGCATTCGAAATCCCAGGACGAAGCAAATTAACAGTGCTGCATCCTTCCTGATCAAAATTTCCAGACACCTCAGGGGTACAGGGACGCTCCCTTAACCCCACCTAATTGCCACAACACTTCCTGTCGAGGTTCCCATCAGTTCAAAGGTATTAGAGTCGCTCTTGGGCCTGTTTCTTTCCATCTTCTTGGCTGTTCTTTCTGGAATGCGGGGATTTCTTTTGGGGCCCGCAAACACTGCCGGCATAACCAAACACAAACTATCCCTTTTAATGACCTTTCTTCAGAAAAACTCAGTGCTGCACAACTCTGTATTAGGTACAGATCTCTTCAGTATTGAATGCAGGACTGGAAGGTGTAGGAAGTAAGTTTGCAGATGGTACCCAATTGGGAGGAGCAGCTGATTCCCTTGAGGACAAAGGTCTTGTAGAGAGAGCTTGGCAAGTAAGAGGGCTGGGCAATCACCGACCGTATGAAATTTAGCAAGACCAACTGATGGATTCTGCACCTGGGATGCAGCAACCCTGGATATAAGTTACAGACTCAGGGAAGAGTGGCTGCAGAAGAGCTCTGTGGAAGGGGATCTGGGGGTTCTGGCTGGTGACAAGTTGAATGTGAGCCAACTGTATGCCCTGGTAATCAGACAGGCCAAATGTCTTCTGTTGGGCATAAAGGCCCAGCATTGCTAGCTGATCAGCAGAAGAAACTCCCTTGCTCTGCTTTATGCTGGGCGACCTCAGCTCAACGACCGTGTGCACTTTTGGGTGTCACGATATAGGAAAGACTTAAAACTTGTAGAGAGTGTCCTAAGGAGGGTACCAAAGATGGTGGAAGGTCTAGAGAGCGAGACATAGGAAGTCATTTTGATAGTTCAGCTTGCAGAATAGGATGTCTGCGGAGAAGGAGCTGGGTGTTCTGGTGGACAACAGGCTGGCCATGAGCAAGCAAGGTGCCCTTGTGACAAAGAAGGCCAGAGGTATCCTGGGGGATGTTAAGCACAGCGTGTCTGGCAGGTCGAGGGAAGTGATCTGCTCTGCTGAGGCCACATTTAGACTGCATTGCCTAGTTATAGGCTCCCCAGTTCCAAATCAGACAGGGACCTCCTGGAAGGAGGGCCACAGAGATGGCTGGATGGAGCCCTGGACAGGCTGAACCAGTGGGTGGTGTCCCTGCTCACGGCAGTGGGGTTGGAGGTATAAGTTCTTTAATGTCCCTTCCAACCCAAGGCATCCCAGGATTCTGTGATTCTATGATGGAAGCAGCGGCCCCAGGCATCCCTGGTGCAGCGCATTACGAGAGGAGCAGCCTGCAGCGAGCCTGCACCTGCAATCACGGGACCGTGAAGTCACAATGCCCCACTGTTTGCCTGCGCTGAGTCATGATGCCACAAGGTCCAACTGTGACAGCTGTTTCATGACACGGGCATTGCCCTGTGCCTGCCCCAACAGCAGCACTTGCTGTGGCTGCAGCAACAGTAGTGGCAGCATGGCACGATTGTGGGGGGACATGGCCCCTACCCACCTTGTCCTCCTCCTCCTGCTGATGGCTATGCTTACACAGGAGATTGGTGCTGCTCCATGGCAAGCACAGGGAGCAGGTGAGTGGGCAGAGACGGGTCCAAAACTGAGCGCCACTGGGGGCAAGAAGTCAGGCTGTGACCATGGCCGTGCGTCAGCCTTCCCTTGGGATGCCTTCCATGGTGGGTGTTAGGCAGGGGATGACAGGCAGCATCACAGGAGCCAGGCAACAGCCTGTGACAGCACGGCTTCCCAGGGCTGAAACAGACCATGGTTCTGCTGCTTGCTGGCTGGAGCACTGCCTTCATTCTGGGACATGTCCCTGGAGAGAGCTCAGAAGATGTGTGCTGGGAAAAGCATGAGCTTTTCTTTTCCAGTCTCGTGGTACTCCCCATACATGAGTCCCAGTTTCCAACACAGAGCCCCAGCCCACAGCCCAGAGGAAGAGAAGGGCGTATTTTCCTCTGGTGCTTCAGTGTGACCTTCCTTTTTTGTGCACTGGAGATGTCCCCAGAAGAAGGTCCCAAGGCAGTGTATCTTCTGCCTTGCGGTCCGTGAGGGGTGTAGTGCATGGTGTGGAGAGTATTCTGTAAGCTGCCAGGTGGCAGACAACAGCTCATCATGTCTGCTCTGCAACTGTGCCAATCATCACCCGAGTCTTTCTCCCGTCCCATTTCCTGAGCCAACTCCACTTACTAAGGGAGAAGATCACAACATGCAAAGGGAAGTACTCTAATCTGCTCGTCTTAATTCTAGATGATGGCATTGGTGTGCCCTATACAGATGATGACGAGGATCCAGGCTTTGTGTCCTGGGGTCAGCACAGAGGTAAGTTGTGAGAATTCTGCTAGTACCTTGGAGGCATTGCACAGGTCATTTGTGAGTATTTGGGTACTTGGAGAGCTGCCGAGTTTCAGTGGGAAGGTTACCCCTGCCCCTGTTCAGCTGAGAGAACCCACGCCTTTGCATTTGGGCCACGTTCTTCCCTGACCCGCCACCGGACCCCACAACTCAATGAGGAAAAAGTGGGTCTCGACACGCAGAGGAAGCTCTCCTCACCACTGCCTGATCACACTTGTCCCTGCAGGCTCTCTTGGTCAGTTCGCAGAGCAGATTCCTGTCCCCAAGATTGGGTTGGATGCCGCAGGTAAGTCGCCAGTCTTCATTTCACTGACATGTGTTCATCCTTGGTGCTGATACTTCTGTAAGGGAAGATCACTGACAGAGCATCGTTCTGTGCTGTTTGTGTGCAGATATGACTGGAGGTGAAGGTGATCTAGCTTCCCCTCTGAGTTCTGGGACTGAAGCTCTGACAGGTCGCTTGGGTACGTCATGGCTTTTCACTTCCTTTGAGAGCTGCCAGCTCAAAACCCTAATCTCAGTCATTTCTGCATACAATTGTGAGAGCGTCATCCTGTATGTGCGTGTATGCCATTTCTTCTCACAGTCTAAGGGTTTGCTCCGCTATTCAGTGATGCTGTGTTGTGTGACGGAAACTTTTCGTGTGTCTTTGGTTGCAGAAGTGCCTCCAGCGAGGGCTTATCCGAGGCCTTGGTTCCTTCCTGCGCCGGAGCCCAGCTGGAATCCCGTGGGTGGGTAGTTTGTGTTTGGGATTCCACTAACTCCCCACTGGTATTCAACACTTCAGGCACAGGAGATTTATCCTCATACATTCTGTTAAGGTCTAGAAAGAGGAAAGGATACCTCTACAAAAGAGGAATATTTCCAGAGGTCCTCTCAGATCATAAGAAAACTGTTGCGGAAAATTTTGAAGGCAGAGCATGGTGAGGAAGAGACTGCACAGCAGGAGCCATTGCAGGAAGGCATTGGTGACACACAGGCAGTCTCTGGCAACGAAACACAGGCAGTGAAAGGAACTGGTTGGCCAGGTAATTTCTTTCCAGTGGTCATCCGTTGTCACGTAGCAGAATCACTGTGTGCCAACAGGCTCTTCCTGCCTGCTCTCGCACAGCAGACCAGCAGCCAAACCTGAGCATGTTGGCACAGAGCACGTGCTATAAAAGAAGGCTCCCTCAGGCGAGGAGCCGGGCCCTGTGTGGCAGGAGCCTGCAGGAGTGTTTCTCCCCAGGGCTGGCTCCAGCTTTGCCTTGTGCTGGCTGGAGCTCAACCTTGAGCCTGGGGGATATCATCTGAGGGAGATATCAGGGCTTGTGAGACTGGGAGTGTATGAGGGTTCCTGACCTTCAGTGCTCCTAGCAGTGCAAGCCCAGAGCAGAGCCCCAGCCCTTGACACTGAGTAAGACACGGGCAGCACCGGCGTATCCTTTCCCCCCCAGTGAGAAGTGGAAGCAATCATCCTTGTCCTCTGGTGGCCAGGCAAGAGAGAAAGAGCTACCCACTGATGAAAAAGGACGACTCTTGGGTCCATGAATCACACTGAGAGATTATCTGCAGCACAGATGATTGTAACCTGCGGCATTGTCTCTGTTCTTCCAGGCGTGGATGCTGGGAATGCCACCACAAAGTCTCCTGTTGGCAGAGAGCTGACAAAACTGGACATGCTTCTGATTAGTTTGCTCTTAGCTATGCTGCTGTTTGAGCTGGTGATGTCCTGTATTCTTATGCTATCCTTGTGGAAAACAAACCAGTGAGTTGCTTTTTCTCTAAAACACTATCACTGTATTTGGTAAAAAAGCATTTGTGCTGCCAGGATCCTGGACAGCCAAATCAGCTGCTGGCAGTACACTGCCAGGCCTTATGTTGCAAGGTCTTTTTAGTGTCCCCTTGATTCCTCTCAGTGAGTACTGCAAACTCATTCCCACAGAGCATGCAAGAGAGAACAGGCAGCAGCAGAAGGTCTGGATCATGCGGACAACAACTGGAAGAGAGATCCAACTGGAAACGAAGGAAGATGGGAGATGGGAGAGTCTAGTTGTCATGAATGAAAATGACGTTTCCAAGCCAGTCTCCTCAGCCTTTGGAACATCTTGAATCACTGATCAACTGAACGAGGGAAGACCCCACATTTCTGCCCATGATTTCCAGCAGCTCTTCCACTGTCAGCGACTCTTCCTTCTCTACTTGAAGTTCTGACATGGGTTCCCAATTTTTGTTATCCATATTCCATATCATAATATCATGTAGAGCACTGCGATGTAAAGGGTTAATGTTGCAGTTCCACGGATTTTCAAATAGTTTCAGGCATCCCTTTCTCAGAAGGGAAGAAGAACTACGTACCCCAGAGGACTTTGCATAACGTTTGTTTTTGCCTTCTCCATTCAGAGGAAAAGATGAAACAGGTGGCAAGTAAAAAGAGCCCTCTCTTTCCTGTTTAGATTTTCTCAGCAGCATGTTAGGCCTTCGGATTTCAGACACACTCACTCCTCTCTCTCTCTCTCTCTCATATTATTTGATTGATTAGCCTCATTTCCAATTATATTGTATTATATTGTTATTTTGCATTCCAATGTCCTATTTATATAAGCTAATAAATTAGCTTTCCCCCTCAGATCATTGTCACTGTTATGTTTTTACGCCCATCTGTCTACCTGCCCTTTCCCCTATTTCTTTCCTCAAAAAAAGAATAATTGTGCATGGGGTCCAGAACAGCAGCAGGCCTTTGAGCAAATTAAGCAGGAGATAGCCTGTGCTGTGGCCCTGGGGCCAGTACGGTTGGGACAGGATGTGAAAAACATCCTCTACACTGCTGCTGGAGAGAAAGGTCCCACTTGGATTCTGTGGCAAAGAGCCTCTGGGGAGACCCGAGGCCTACTCCTTGGATTTTGGAGCAGAGCGTACAAGGGTTCAGAGGAGTTCTACACTCCAACTGAGAAGGAGATTTTGGCAGCATACGAGGGTGTTCGGGCTGCCTCTGAAGTAATTGGTACTGAGACACAGCTCCTCCTGGCACCTCGACTGCCAGTGCTGAATTGGATGTTCAAAGGAAAGGTTCCCCCCACCCATCATGCTACCGATGCCACCTGGAGTAAGTGGATTGCACTGATCACACACTGAGCTAGGATGGGGAACCTCAACCGTCCAGGAATCCTGGAAATGATCATGGACTGGCCTGAAGGCAAGAAATTTGGAACATCCCCATCAGAGGAGATACCACGTGCTAAAGAGGCCCCACTGTATAATGAACTACCAGAGAATGAAAAGACGTATGCCCTCTTCACTGATGGATCGTGTCGTATCGTTGGGAAGCATCGCAGATGGAAGGCTGCTGTGTGGAGCCCCACACGACGAGTTGCAGAGGCCACCGAAGGAGAAGGAGAGGCAAGCCAATTTGCGGAGGTAAAGGCTGTCCAGCTGGCCTTAGATGTGGCTGAACGGGAGAGGTGGCCCATGCTATATCTTTATACTGACTCTTGGATGGTGGCAAACGCTTTATAGGGGTGGTTGCAGCAGTGGGAACAGGACAACTGGGAATGGAAGGGTAAACCTATTTCGGCTGCTGAACTGTGGAAAGACATTGCTGCTCGAACAAAAAGGTTGGGTGTAAAGGTGCGTCATGTAGATGCTCATGTGCCCAAGAATCGAGCTACTGAAAGAGCAGAGAAATAACCATCAGGTAGATCGAGCTGCCAAAATTGAGGTGTCTCAGATAGACTTGGACTGGCAGAACAAAGGAGAGCTATTTTTAGCTCGGTGGGCCCATGAGACCTCAGGCCATCAAGGAAGGGATGCGACCTATAAGTGGGCTAGAGACCGAGGGGTGGACTTAACTATGGATGCCATTGCACAGGTTATCCATGACTGTGACACATGTGCCATAATTAAACAGGCCAAGAGGATGAAACCCCTCTGGCAGGAAGGGCGATGGGAAAAGTATAAATATGGGGAGGCGTGGCAGGTTGATTATATCACCTTGCCACGAACTCGCGATGGTAAGCGTTACGTGCTCACCATGGTGGAGGTGACCACTGGGTGGCTTGAGACATATGCAGTACCCCATGCTACCGCCCGAAACACCATCTTAGGGCTCGAGAAACAAGTCCTATGGCGACATGGCACTCCAGAGAGAATTGAGTCCGATAATGGGACTCATTTCAAAAATTCTCTTGTGGATATCTGGGCCAAAGAACACGGCATTGAATGGATCTACCATATCCTCTACCATGCACCAGCTGCTGGTAAGATCGAGTGCTACAACGGGTTGTTAAAAACCACGTTGAGAGCAATGGGTGGTGGGACATTCAAGCACTGGGAGAAGCATCTGGCAGAAGCCACCTGGCTGGTCAACACTAGGGGATCAGTCAACCGAGAGGGTCCTACACAGTCCAGCTCCCTACAGACCATAGAGGGAGATAAGGTCCCTGTGGTACATGTGAGGAGCATGTTGGGAAAAGCGGTGTGGGTCCTTCCAGCCTCTGGAAAGGGCAAACCCCTCCGTGGAACCGTTTTTGCGCAGGGACCTGGGTGCACCTGGTGGGTAATGGATAAAAATGGGGACGTCCAGTGTGTCCCACAAGGGAATTTGATGCTGGGGGAATGCAGTCTGTAATTACGTGTGTATGTATGTATATATATATGTTTCTATGTAACTTGTTATTACTGTTTTGGTTATGTATAGATGTCTGTTAAGCATGATGTGATGATGTGGAATAAGGGGTGGAATGTTGTGGTTTTGTAGTTTTGATGCCAGTATTCCACATCAGAGCATCATGCAGCAGTTAAGGAGTTAATGCTGTGGGAGCAGCAGAGGGGCGGAGCTCCGCACCGGATGCCAGGCAGCGCTCTGCCTGGGCAGGTTGACATGGAGGTTCAGCACGTGTGCTTCCCCTGCACTTTTTCTCCTTAACGTAAGCTCACGGCTTTTGGTTTGTAAATTTGTATGTCTCTCAATTGTTCAATTTTATTATATTTAGTAAAGTTACCGTTCCTTCTCAGATCGTGCCGTTGTTTTCTTGTAGACCCTTCTCTTCCCGCTGTTTCCCCCTCCCCCTCCCAGAGCTCAGCTCTTCTCAGGCGACCGCGCGGCCACTGATGCAGTTTCTTTTTCTCTCCTCTCTCCCTTCTTGGTTTCCCTTGGGTAACTGTCACGGATAACACCGTGACACAAGGGGCAGTGGGCAGAGCTAAGAGACGCTCAGGACAGCTATAAGGAGCCATCTTTGTGATGCATTCCTCTTGTTTCGTAGTCTCCTTTGTACTGTCCATAGATTGCTGCTGTGGTACTTGCTACTGTGGTCAACAGTGTCATTAATGAAATAGCAAGTGTCAGAATTCCTGGTGTCAACAGTTCTCCATGTTCCTGCCTTGTTAGAGGCACTGCACCTCACCACGAGCCATCTGCACACGCACACCTGATCAACGGGCGGAAGGGAGCTCCAGAGCAGGCGGACGTGACGCACGTGGCCCTTTGTACAGCAGAGATATCTTGCGGGGTTCCAAGAAGGGCCCAAGTCTGCGCTGGGGGCAGAACAACCCCATTCTCCTGGGCAGACTGTGCCCTGGGCAACACAGCAGCTTCTATGTGAGCCACTGAAATTCCTCGTTCTGGACAAAGGGCAGGAACTGGAGAGATTCCAGACGAGAGATGTGAAGATGGGGTTAGAGACCTAGAGGCAGCCTCCCTGCATAGATGGCGAAGCTGAGGGAGCCAGATATCTGGCATTTGTCCAACAGAGGGCACCAAAGAACACCGTCAAACCCCAACTATTTCTCTCCACATACTTCACATGTCCATGAGTGGCAGAGAGAGGCCTTACCAGAGTTCTTGGCAGTGCTGACTGTGCCCTGATTCAGGACAGCTCAGAAGAGCTCAAGGACAGCTCTTCACACATCAAGCCTCCCCAGCACTTCCCAGTTGTGCTGGGAGCTTTGGTGACCATCCACTTAGACAAGCAAGCTGAGGCTGGGACCAAGGAGCTTCTCCCCGGCGTACAGTTCTCCCACTGCTTCCCTGAAACCAAGTGTTGGCCCCTGCCCTTCGCACTCTATCCCAGTGGAAATGGCCAAAGCAGCAACTTTCAGACAGAACGTCTTTCGTGGTCAAAAGGTGGGTCTTTCCAAAGAACCCAGCCTTGCTGGCACCGGTTACAGGAGCACTGGGTGGCTCAGGGGAATCCTGAGAACTTGTCAACATTATATGGGTCAGTTCAGCGACTGGTTCTGTGACTTAAGGGATGGGGGACACACAGACCCGCATCCCAGGAAAGAAAAGGAGAAAAGGGCAGGTAGACAGGTGGGTGTAAAAACAAAACAGCGACAATGATCTGAGGGGGAAAGCTAATTTATTAAATAGGTCATTGGAATGCAAAATAACACAATATAATACAATATAATTGGAAATGAGACTAATCAATCAAATAAAATGAGAGAGAGAAAGAGAGAGAGTGTCCGGAATTCAAAGGCCTAACATGCTGCTGAGATGATCCAAACAGGAAAGAGAGGGATCTTTTAACTTGCCACCAGTTTCATCTATCCCTCTGAATGGAAAATGCAATAACAAAAGTAATGCAAAGTCCTCTTGGGTACATAGTTCTTCTTCCCTTCTGAGAAAGGGATGCCTAGAAGTATTCGAAAATCTGTGGAACTGCAGCATTAATCCTTTAAATCCCAGTTCTCTACATGATATTATGATATGGAATACGGATAACAAAAATCAGGAAACCATGTCAGAACTTTTGGGGAAAAGACAACTCACTGATTTTGTTTCCACATTCATAGCATAAGAATACAGGTCATCAGCAGTATGGACAGCTGTATGGACAACAGCACAGCAAAGACCATTTTCATCACAGGGATGTCCAGTTTTGGCAGCTCTTTGCCAACAGGATCCTTTGTGGTGGTTTTCCCAGCACCCACCCCTGGAAGAACGGAGGCAATGCCGCAGGTTACCATCATCTGCGCTGCAGATAATCTCTCAGTGTGATTCATGGACCCAAGAGACGTCCTTTTCCATCAGTGGGTAGCTCTTTCTCTCTTGCCTTGCCCCCAGAGGACAGGGAGGATTGCTTCCACTTCTCGTTGGGGTGCAGAGGCTGCGCCGGTGCTGCCCCTGTCTTGCTCAGGGTCAAGGGCCGCGGCTCTCCTCTGGGCTTGCACTGTGGGGAGCACTGCAGAGCAGGAAGCCCCACACTCTCCCCAGCACACAAGCCCTTATGTCTCCCTCAGATGATATCCTCCAGGCTCAAGGTCAAACTCCAGCCAGCAAAAGGCAAAGCTGGAACAACCCTGGGGACAGACATTCCTGCAGGCACCTGCCACACAGGGCCTGGCTCCTCGCCTGAGGGAACCTTCTTTTATAGCAACATGCTATACACATGATATAAACATAGCAACATGCTCTGTGCCAACATGCTCAAGTTTGGCTGCTGGCCAGCAGTGTGAGAGCCGGCAGGAAGAGTCTGCTGGCTCACAGTGATTCTGCTACGTGACAACGGATGACCGCTGGACAGAAATTACCTGGCCAACCAGTTCCTTGAAGTGCCTGTGTTTTGTTGCCAGAGACTGCCTGTGTGTCAACAATGCCTTCCTGCAATGGCTCCTGCTGAACAGTCTCTTCCTCACCACGCTCTGCCTTCTCAATTTTCCTCGAGAGTTTTCTTATGATCTGGAGTGACCTCTGAGAGTATTCCTCTTTTGTAGAGGTATCCTTTCCTCTTTCTAGACCTTAACAGAATTTATGAGGGTAAATCTCCTGTGCCTGAAGTGCTGAATACCAGTGGGGAGCCAGTGGAATCCCAAACACAAACTACACACCCATGGGATTCCAGCTAGGTTCCGGTGCAGGAAGGAACCAAGGCCTCGGATAAGCCCTCGCTGGAGGCACTACTGCAACTAAAAACACATGAAAAGTTTCCGTCACACAACAGCAGCATCTCTGAATAGTGCAGTATAACCTGGGATCGTGAGAGGAAAGGACATACATGCACATACAGGATGACGCTCTCACAATTGTATGCAGAAATGACTGAGATTAGGGTTTTGTGTACAGAGCTCTCAGTGAAAAGCCATGACGTACCCACGCAACCTGTCAGAGCTTCAGTCCCGGAACTCAGAGGGGAAGATGGATCACCTTCACCTCCAGTCACACCTGCACACAAACAGCACAGAACGACTCTCTTTCAATGATCTTTCCTTGCAGAAAAATTAGCACCAAGGATTAACACATGTCAGTGAAATGAAGACTGGTGACTTACCTGCGGCATCCAACCCAATCTTGGGGACAGGAATCTGCTCTGCGAACTGACCAAGACAGCCTGCAGGGACAAGTGTGATCAGGCAGTGGTGAGGAGAGCTTCCTCTGCATGTCGAGACCCACTTTTTCCTCATTGAGTTGCGGGGTCCGGTGGCGGGTCAGGGAAGAACATGGCCCAAATGCAAAGGCGTGGGTTCTCTCAGCTGAACAGGGGCAGGGGTAACCTTCCCACTGAAACTCGGCAGCTCTCCAAGTACCCAAATACTCACGACTGACCTGTGCAATGCCTCCAAGGTACTAGCAGAATTCTTACAACTTACCTCTGCTTTCACCCCAGGACACAAAGCCTGGATCCTGACCATTGACATGGCACTCTAGAGAGAATTGAGTCAGATAATGGGACTCATTTCAAAAATTCTCTTGTAAATACTTGGGCCAAAGATCATGGCATTGAATGGATTTATCATATCCCCTATCATGCACCAGCTTCTTGTAAAATTGAAAGATAAAATGGGTTGTTAAAAACCATGTTGAAAGCAATGTGTGGCGGAACATTTAAGCACTGAGAGAAGCATTTGGCAGAAGCCACCTGGTTGGTCAACACTCGAGGATCCATCAATCGTGATGGTCCTGCCCAATCCAGATCTCTACCTACTGTAGATGGAGATAAGGTCTCTGTAATACATGTAAAGAACATGTTGGGAAAAGCAGTTTGGGTCCTTCCAGCTTCTGGAGAGGGCAAACCTCTCCATGGAACTGTCTTTGCTCAAAGACCTGGGTCCACTTGGTGGGTGATGCAGAAGAATTGGGATGTTCAGTGTGTACCACAAGGGAATTTGATGTTGGGGGAGTTTAGTCAGTAATTCTATGTATATGCATATATATATGTTGTGTGTGTGCATTTAATGCATGTTAATCACTGTTCTTCTATATATATATATATATATCAAACATGATGTAGTGATGTGGAATAAGGGGTGGAATGTTATGGTTTTATGATTTTTGGTACTGGTATTCCACATCATGACATCATGTAGTGCATTTAGAGTTAAAGAGTTAATGTTCCAGCTTCGTGGATCATCGATAGTTGCAGGTATACCTGTCTCAGAAGAGAAGAAGTACTACAGTCCCCAGAGGACTTTGCGATGCTTTGCATTTTTACGTGTTTCCGCTCAGAGGGAAAGATAAAAACTGTCTGTGGTCAAGGGACACTTGCTTTTTCCTTTGGGATCAACTCAGCAGTGGGCGCTCGCTGCCGTCTTGCTTTCAGCGTTAGCATAAGGCCTTCGGTTTATCGGACACTCTCTCTTGCTCATTTTATTTGATTTATCAGCTTTCATTCCAATTATATTGTATTATATTGTGTTATTTTGCTTTCCGATATCATATTAGTAAATTAGCTTTCCTCCTCAGATCGTTGCCACTGTTTTGTTCCTAGGCCCATCTCCCTTTTCCCTTTTCCCTTTCCCCCTTCCTCTTTCCTGGGGCGTGGATCCGTGGGTCCCCCACACCAATCATCACAGAACCGGGCCGAACCTGCCCGTAAACTGTTGACACCCCCTCTTCCTCCCTGTGAGAGATCCTCCCCCTGGTGGGAGTCACGCAAGGAAGGACACAAGCAAGGATAGGGGGGCGGTGCCGTTGCCGAGGATGGTGACTCTTCCTCCTTCTTTTCCAGTTCTGTCATTCCAGATGCGGCTGGTGTGTCTGATGTTGCCTCGTGGTGGGTTCCTAAAGGGGTTAGAGCCTCCTGCCCGCAGCAACTCCCCACCGCCAGAACCTAAACCTAGCAGAACCCTGGCAAGGTTTTTGGTGTTCTTCTCTTCCCTTGCTGCCTACAAACCCCAGAATCAAACCCCATGTTTTTAACTCCGCCGCCCCTTGCGCCAGCATTGCTCTCTGAGAGAGTGTCAGCGAATGCCATCTCCCGGGGTCATACACTTCATGGGCAAAGTTTATGAGCCCCTCCTTCTCAAGTAGGGTATGGACCGCAGCCACATCCTTCTTAGAAGGAGCGGTTTTCCGGCAGTAAGTCTTACAAGCTTGAAGCAATACCCTAATGATGGATTCCATAATTGCCCAGGGGGATCACTCCTTCACCTTACACCAGCGTAGCGCTGCTTTTAGCCCCAGGGAACCAGCCCTCCAGCTCTTCTGCCAGCATACCGCAGAGGGCTCCTGCGTCCGTCACGCAGCCAGCTGTTACCAAGGCATGATCCGGAGTATATCACGTCGGGGTCACCACTTGTTGCCTTTTCCCCAGCAACCTAAGTTACGGTCTGCACCAGCCTGCAGTGTTTTCACAGCCTACAGGCCCAGTGCCCATCCCTATCAGTCCTGTGCCCCACCCGGTCCACTTGCCACCATGAAATGCACCAATATCTCTACCCAATGGATGTGTGGCATGTCTTGTCTTCTCCATATTTAGCCATACTTGTTCTCCTCTCTTATCTTCAAGATAGTGTTACCATGGTTTCCCAAGAGTCAAGGGTCCCCTGTGGGTCCTGTTGCAACTTGGAGACTGCCACATCCTTTACCATGTTTTCACTTAACAACAAATTCTTGGCAAATTCTCTGTAGTCTCCCCAAGCAGCCTGTCCCATCTTCCAGAGGACATAGACTCTCTTTTTCTCCAAGAGTCTAAACGAATGTTCCCAGTTCATCCACACTGGTCTTCTTCCCCTCTGGCTTGACTTGGCCTTCTTGGCCACCTGGGCACACTGCTGGCTCATGTTAAGCCGAGCATCAACCAACACCCCCAGGTCCTTTTCCTCTCTACATTCTTCAAGCCATTCTGCCCCAAGCCTATAGTATTGCATGGGTTTATTGTGGCCAAAGTGCAGGACCCGGCACTTGGTCTTAGTGAACCTCATCCCATTGAGCTCAGCCCTGCTATTCAGCCTATCCAAATTCCTCTGAAGGGCCTCCCTGCCCTCAGGCAGACCAACACATCCTCCCAACTTGGTGTCATCTGCAAACTCACTGAGGGTACACTCAATTCCCTCATCTAGGTCATCAATAAAGATATTAAACAAGATGGGCCCCAATACCAAACCTTGCGGGACACCACTCGTAACAGGACGCCAGCTGGACTTAACTCCATTAACCACTACCCTCTGGGCACGGCCCTCCAGCCAGTTCTCCACCCAGAGAAGGGTGAACCTGTCCACACCACGGGCTGCCAGTTTCCTCAGGAGAATACTGTGGGAGACCGTGTCGAAGGCCTTGCTGAAGTCCAGGTAGACAACATCAACAGCCTTTCCTTCATCTACCTGTCTGGTCACCCAGTCATAGAAGGAGATGAGGTTGGACAAGCATGACCTGCCCTTTGTGAACCCGTGCTGGCTGGGTCTGATCCCCTTGTTGCCATGCACGTGTCGCGTGATCTCCCTCAAGATCATCTGTTCCATAACTTTCTAACTTTCCCTGATACCAAAGTAAGGCTGACAGGCCTGTAGTTCCCCTGGTCTTCCTTACGGCCCTTCTTGTTGATGGGAGTCACATCGGGAAGCCTCCAATCTTGTGGGACCTCTCCAGATAACCAGGAATGCTGATAGATGGCAGAAAGAGACTGGGCAATCACCTCTGCCATCTCTCTCAGCACCCTTGGCTGGATCCCATCTGGCCCCATGGACTTGTGGCAGTTCAGATGGAGGAGTAGATCTCTGTCCATCCCTGATTGGATCACAGGGGCTGCATTATGCGCCCCGTCCCGGACTTCCAGGTCAGGGCAAGTACCGTGTGGACAACTGCTCTGTCTATTAAAGACAGATGTGAAGAAGGCATTGAGAACCTCAGCCTTTTCCTTATCCTCCGTGGTTACATTCCCTGCCGCATCAAGTAAAGGAGAGAAATTTTCTTTAGTTTTCCTCTTGCTGTTAATATATTTGTAAAAGGGTTTCCTGTTCTCCTTTACAGCAGTAGCCAGTCTAAGTTCAAGCTGGGCTTTAGCATTTCTAACTTTCTGCCTGCAGATCTTGGCCAGTTCTCTGTAGTCACCCCAGGTAGCCTGTCCCATCTTCCAGAGGACATAGACTCTCTTTTTCTCTCGGAATCTCAGCAAAAGTTCCCGGTTCATCCACACTGGTCTTTTACCCCTCCGGCTAGACTTACGGGACTCTGGGACAGCCTGCTCCTGTGCCTTTAAGATTTCCATCTTGAGGAGCATCCAGGCTTCCTGGACTCCTTTACCCCTCAGGAGCAAGTCCCAAGGGACCCTTGCAACAAGCATCCTGAACAGGTCAAAGTCTGCCCTCCGGAAGTCCAAGGTAGCAGTTTTGCTAGTCACCCTCTTGATGTCACCCAGAATAGCAAACTCCACCGTTTCATGGTCACTCTGGCCAAGACAATCCCCAACCTTCACATCTCCTACTAGTCCTTCCCTGTTAGTGAAAAGTAGGTCTAGCAAGGCATCTCCCCTGGTAGGTTCTTGCACCAGCTGTGTCAGGAAGCAATCATATACACATTCTAAAAAATCTCATGGACTGCTTCCTCTGCGCAGTATTATATTTACAGCATATGTCAGGGAAGTTGAAGTCCCCCATGAGAACGAGTGCTGTCCATCGTGCAACATCTACGAGTTGTTTATAGAACACCTCGTCTATTTCTTCATCCTGATTAGGTGGTCTATAACAGACCCCCACCACGATGTCGCCCCTAAAGATCATTCCCATGATCCATATCCATAGACATTCTACTTTATCATTTCCAACCTCAAGCTCTTCAACATCAAAACACTCCTTGATATAGAGAGCTATGCCACCACCCTTTCTTCCTTGTCTATCCCTTCTGAAGAGCTTGTAGCCATCAATCCCAGTATTCCAGTCATGGGAGAGGTCCCACCATGTTTCTGCAATAGCCACAAGGTCATAGTTAGCCTGCCTCACAATGGCTTCACGCTCTTCTTGTTTATTGCCCATGCTGAGTGCATTGGTGTAGATGCACTTCAGCTGAGATATCTGCCTCAGCCCTTGCTCCAGCACAGCCCCCTTAGGCTCTTTATTGGTGAGCCCTGTTTTATCCCGTTCCCTCGTCCATGGATTGGTAAAACATGCTTTACCACACTCTATGGAAGAAAATGCATCTTTCACAGTGCATTATGACCAAAAGTGGAACAGATTTGTTTTCCCACTGACAAATTCAGACCAATTGGCATTTGCCATACTGATGTGAGAAATCCCATCTCGCCCTTGCTTTGCGGGTTCTGATGTCCTGGGGCAGTGCTGCTCTCGTCAAACCGCAGAGCACGTTGATACCTGGGGGGGGAATGGATGACGGTACAACCGCCTGAACATATGTATGGTAAATGAAAGGGGCATGGAGCACAGCAAGCACGGGGCCCTGGGCCCATTTTCACTGCTGACGTGAGGAACACTCTGCAGCACATTCCCACTGAAAGACCGTACTTGCAAAGCAGTCAAAAATTCAGCCTGAAATTTTTCACCTGGAGGATAGACCAGCAGAAGTGTGCTATCTTAAAGATACTCCAGCCTGGCAAAAAGCAGCACTCCCTGGACAGCAGTAATCCAAAGTTGTGCTCTTTCTCGAGAGGCAGAAGGTTCCCCATGTCCCTGAGTCCCCTCCCAGACCGATTCCTGCTGAGGGAAAAGAGAAAGGGCTGCAGAATGAAGCTCTGCTTGTTCCGCGTTGACGTCTATTCTAAAGCTGTGAAAAAGAGATTTCTGAACACGGCAAGAACCTCTCATGTCCGAATTAAGTCGATCCGACAACGCCAAGTGTTTCCACGAGTTGCGGTGTTTAATTTAAAGGATGCTGTTCTAGAGCCGATAACAAATGAGGCATTTTCCTTGGTAACAGACATCTGGAAGATGAGCGTCGCACCGCTGCTTTCCAAAGGGCGTTCCGAGGGGAGGAGCGCTGGAGAGAGATCCGTGCCGCTCTGACGCTCAGCTGGGGGCGGCGAGAGACCCCTTCTGCATCGCTTCTCACATACGCACAGATACATACATTAGACATCGTTGTCCTTTTCCATTTCTCTCCGTTTTCTCTCAACCCACGCGTTCTGCGTTGGGTTTTTTTTTGCTCCTCTCCCTCCAGCACAGGGAAGGGACAGGGAGCGGTGTGGTGCGGTGTGGTGTGGTGTGGTGCGGTGCTGCCTGCAGGACGCAGCTCGGACCTGCTCTCCCCGCCCGCTGTGCCGGCTTCTCCAGCTTTTTCTGCCCCTTTCCATTTTTCCCCCGGCTTCACTCATTCCCCTCGCATTCTCCTGCTCCCCCTGCCTTTTCCCTTCTACTCCCCTCTTGTCCTCAGTTTTTCCATTTTCCCACTGAAACGTTTTCCTTGCTTTGTTTTTCTTGCTTGACCTTGTGTTCCCCGGTACACCTCACTTTTAACTATTTCCCCCATTTTTCCACTCTTTTCCTGCATTCCCACCCTCCTTCCCCTTTCTGCCTTTTCTCCTCTGGTTTCCACTGCTCTCTTTTTCCTGGCGCTTTACTGCCATTAAAAACAACCCTGACGCATTTAATACTCGGCTTCTCAACGCTGCCACGGTGGCCCCGACCAAAATCAGTCGTTAAAGCAGAAATGCGAAGGAACATTTTGCCTATTTCTGACCGGCACAGCTAAGGGCCGCCGGAGCAGGGAGCCCTCAGCAGCGGCCCCGACGGCACCGGGAGCAGCACACAGCCCCGGCCGGGGCGGTTCCCTACGGCGTGAGCTCCCACGCGGCACCGCCCGGGCAGGATTCCCGCACGCGTGGGCTGCAGGTCCCGGCGCCGCGCGGGGCGGCTGCACGCACTTCGGAACCGTCGGCTCCTGAGGGGCATGGCCGCGGCTCGGAGCCGCGCGTGGGACGTCCTGGAGCTGCCCCTGCGTTTTCCGTCCCTAGTTCCAGCCGTAAAAGAAACTGACATAAACCGAAGGCTCCGGGACGCGGAGCAACGAAATGTAGGCCGGACGCAACCCCCTTCCCCATCCCCTCCTCCGATCTTCCGCGGGGCGGAGACGGTAACCAGAGGGCGGCTCCGCGCTCCGTCAGCGCTCCAGGAGCTCCGGCCCGCGCCGCGGGACACCGAGCGACAGCGGCCGGCGGGAGGTGAGCAGGGCCGGCACTATGCAGAGGGGGCACGCTGCTCCGGGTCCGGGTCTCGGGGCCACCCGTGTAACGCCCCGCGGCGGGGCCTGGAGCTCGAGGCGGCATTGCCGGGGTGGTGATATCTCCTCTACTGGTGTTGTTCCAAACTTTTTTACCTTCAGGCAAGTCCATGATCACCTCCAAGATTCCTGGATGACTGCGGTTCCCCATCCGAGCTCGCTGTGTAATCAGTGCAATCCACTTACTCCAAGTGGCATCGGTAGCATGATGGGTGGAGGGAACCTTTCCTCTGAAAATCCAGTTCGGCACTGGCAATCAAGCTGCCAGGAGGAGCTGTGTTTCAGTGCCAATTACTTCAGAGGCCGCCCAAACCCCCTTGTATGCTGCCAAAATCTCCTTCTCAGTTGGAGTGTAGCACTCCTCCAAACCCCTGTACTCTCTGCTCCAAAATCCAAAGGGTCAGCCTTAGGTCTCCCCAGAGGCTCTTTGCCACAGACTCCAAGTGGGACCTTTCTCTCCAGCAGCAGTGTAGAGGATGTTCTTTACATCCTGTCCCGTCCACACTGGCCCCAGGGCCACAGCACGGGCTATCTCCTGCTTAATTTGCTCAAAAGCCTGCTGCTGCTCAGGGCCCCACACAAAATCATTCTTCTTCCGCATCACCTGATAGAGAGGGCTCACAATGAGACTGTAGTTTGGAACATGCATTCTCCAAAAGCCCACTACACCCAGAAAAGCTTGGGTCTCTGTCTTACTTGTTGGTGGAGACATGGCAGTGATTTTGTTAATCACATCTGTATGGATGTGACGACGTCCATCTTGCCACTTTATACCTAGGAACTGAATTTCCTGTGCAGGCCCTTTCACTTTGCTTTGCTTGATAGCAAAGCCAGCTCACAGAAGGATCTGGATTATTCTCTCTCCTTTCTCAAAAACTTCCCCTGCTGTATTTCCCCACACAATGATATCATCAATGTGTTGTAAATGCTCACGAGTACCGCCCTGTTCCAATGCAGTTTAGACCAACCCATGGCAAATAGTTGGGCTGTGCTTCCACCCCTGGGGCAAACGGTTCCAGGTGTACTGAACGCCCCTCTAGGTGAAAGTAAACTGCGGCCTGCATTCTGTGGCCAGAGGAATTGAAAAGAAGGCATTAGCAATGTCAGTGGTGGCATACCACTTGGCTGCTTTTGACTCCAGTTCGTACTGGAGTTGTAGCATGTCTGGCACAGCAGCACTCAGTGAGGGTGTGACTTCATTCAGGCCACGGTAATCTACCGTCAGCCTCCATTCTCCACTGGCTTTACGCACCAGCCATATGGGGCTGTTAAAAGATGAATGGGTTTTGCTGATCACTCCCTGGCTCTCTAGCTGACAAATCAGGTTATGAATGGGGAGCAAGGAATCCCTGTTGGTTCAGTACTGCCATCTGTGCACCATTTTTGTAGCAATCGGTACCTGTTGCTTTTCCACTTGGAGCAACCCCACAACAGACGGATCTTCTGATAGGCCAGGCAAAGCAGACAGCTGCTTAATGTTGTCTGCGTCCAAAGCAGCTATTCCAAAAGCCCATCGATACCCTTTGGGATCCTTAAAATATCCCCATTTGAGGTAATCAATACCAAGTATACATGGAGCCCCTGGGCCAGTCACAATAGAATGTTTTTGCCAGTCTTTACTAGCGAGGCTTATTTCTGCCTCCAACATGGTTAACTCTTGGGAACCCCCAGTCACCCCAGAAATATAGATTAATTCTGTCTCTTGGTGACTCGAGGCCATTAGAGTGCACTGAGCACCAGTATCCACCAATGCCTTATATTTTTGTGGTTCTCATGTGCCAGGCCATCGAATCCACACAGTCCAATACACTCTATTATCCCATGCCCCCCCCCCTGGCTGGGGGCAGGGCCCCTCTATTTGTTATTTCTGTTGTCTTTACGGCTACTGCCGTGTCCTGCAATCATTGGAGTAGTCACCTTCTTGGAGAAGGTCACCCTGATGGTTGATCTATTTCGTAACTCTTTTACCCGTGCCTGAAGTGCAGAAGTGGGTTTTTTATGCCACTTCTTCATATCTTCCCCCTGGTCACGTAGGTAACGCCACAAGGCAATACATGACATAGTCTTACTGGTGTCACTTCCTCAAGCAGGAGAACATCTTCTTTTGATAGCTGAGACGTTGCTGTTTTGGGAATCCTGGTTCCCATCACATCCATCAGTTTTGTCAGAATCAAGCACAGTAGTCAGTTCGTCCATTATATCTTCTTGATTGCTCTGTAGTCTGTCCACTCTTTCAGTTACCTTTACCAAGGTTGAAACATAAGCTCGTAGAGGGGTTAAATGTAACTCAATGTCTTGAAGTTTGTTAATCAGGTCATTTATAAGGGGTCTTCTTTGTCTTCTGCCATACATTGCTGCTAATGTACTGGCATACCTGTCTGGTGCAGTCCTCGTGAATATACGCCACATAATTGGTGTACATCTTATTGTCTCAGGGTCATGCTCTTGGTTTGGTTCATCATGAATGAATGCAGGGTCATGTAACATTTCCAACACAGGATATTCTCTCAAATAATGTATGCCCTTTTCCATATCAGACCATTTCTTCTTCTCAGGCAACAGATCATCTGTGAAGGGATATTTTTCTTTCTATCAGCATCCGCTTCCAGAGAGTGAAGGGTCTATTGTGGCATGTACTAATGCCTCTATCAATGGCAGAGTCCCTGGCAATGCTACCCAATTGGCAAGCTTCGTTACCATCTAGCCACACACTGTTGGCCCCACTGTCCCAACAGCGTAGTAACCAGGTGACAATAGGTTCACTTGCGTGGCATGTAAAGTATTTTCTCAAACTTCAAATTTCGTTCATTTTCAGAGGTCGAGTGACATCAGAACAATTTCTCTTTCATCTCCTACTCTGTCAGGACTCGTTGCCCTTCTAGGCGTTGGTGACCGTGATCTTGTTGGGTGACTCAGCCCTCCTACTGGAAAATCTAGAGTTCTGAACCACTCCTCTGGACCTCCTTTCTCCTCTTCTCTTACAGTGTCTGATTCCTCTACTTTCTCTTCTTCTCTTTCAGAGTCTGCTTCTTCCACTCTCAGCTCCTCTTCTCTTCTAAGGGAGTCTGGAGTCACCTGTGGTTGATCATATTGGTTAGTATTAATGATCATTCTCTCTAGCTCGGCTCGAAGTTCATCTCGTTGAGCTATGAGGGAATTTAGTTCACCTTGGAGCCTGACTTTTTGAGCCTGAACATGGATTAGTACATTTTGGTAACAGAGTAATGTAAATTGACAGGCATCTTGTTCAGTTTTGAAGGAGTCTCACTCAGATTGGAGGTCATCTAATTTGTATTGGAGGGCATCTCACTCAGATCGGAAGGCATCTCGCTGTGACTGGAGAGCATTCATGTTGGATTGGAGAGCTTCGTGTTGAGACTGGAGGGTGTCTCTCTCGGATTGGAGGGTGTCTCTCTCAAAACGGAAGTTGTTCTGCTTGGTCTGGAGGGTGTCTTGCTCAGACTGGAGTGCATCCATGTTGGACTGGAGAGCATCTTGTCAAGACTGGAGGGCATCTCTCTTGGATCAGAAATTGTCTCGCTTGAACCGGAGATCATCTAGATTGGACTGGAGAGTCTGATTGTCAGCTAAAAGACTCTCTTTCTGTATCTGAAGATAATCCCTTTCAGCTCGGAGACTCTCTCACTCTATTTCAAAAACTCTATGCCTCTCTGAGACAGTATTGAATAAGGCCCAGTAAGCATAAGCCAGACCCAAAATAATTTGGGCCTCCTCAGATCTGTCTGAGCCGCAACATCCCTGTCTCAGATATCTTCTTAAGTTCTCAGGATCTTGCAGGTGTTCAGGAGAAAAGTTCCATGACACTGGCGATGCCCATTTCTCTAAAGTCTCTCCTAGGTCCATCCAAACTCCCTGCCAGTCACTATTCTCTGGCTCTGCAGAAGGCTTTCTCAAAATATTATAAATACAGGTACTGAGTAAAATGATGAAGAGTACATTCAGGGAGACTGACACCACAATCATTACGAGCATTGGATGAGCATTCAGGAAATGCATAATGAATTCCAAGGAGAGGCCAGGAGTCTGTTTAAAAATCACGAGTTCTGTAAAATTAACAACTCCATCTAAAGTTGCACCCTTCAGAACTGAATGCCACATCATATACAAAAGCCAGGTAGGTATTTATTTCCATCAGTGTATTTAGTTTATCATATAGAGACCAAGCTCCATGGATCAGACAGGCAAACTTAATTAAGTCCCAGTAGGTTCTGAGCATTACAAGGGAAAAAACGATGAAACGCAGTCCCTTTAAGACCAGTTTAAAAAGAGAAAGCACTTATTTTTTCTTTACTAAAACAAGCTGGCAGCACCCAAAAAAGTTTACAAATATCCCAGAAAAACTGGCAGTACGCCCAGACTTCCGGGTTGTGTTTTGCAGTACAACACCTGCAGTACAGATAAGCTTCCTAACAAAAGACAGAGATTCACTCTAAAAGTATGTCTCTGCCCGGCTAAGGCAGCTGGTCTCCCCAAGTTGGGCGCCAAAAAAGTCAACAGTTAACCGGGCTGGTTCGGCCCATTTCCACCTCAATTGCTGCAGGGGACCCACAGACCCACACCCCAGGAAAGGGGAAGGGGGAAAGAGAAATGGGAAAAGGGAGATGAGTCTAAAAACAAAACAGCGGCAACAATCTGAGGAGGAAAGTTAATTTACTAAACAAGATATGAGAAAGCAAAATAACACAATCTAATACAATATAATTGGAATCAAAGCTAATAAATCAAATAAAATGAGCAAGAGAGAGTGTCTGATAAACCGAAGGCCTTACGCTAACGCTGAAGGTGAGACAGCAGCAAGCACCCTCTGATGATCCCAAAGGAAAGAGAGTGTCCCGTGACTGCAGACAGTTTTTATCTTTCCCTCTGAGTGGAAACACGTAAAAATGCAAAGCATCGCACAGTCCTCTGGGGAATGTAGACCTTCTTCTCATCTGAGATAGGTATACCTGGAACTATCGATGATCCATGGAGCTGGAGCATTAACTCTTTAACTCTTAATACACTACATGATGTTATGATGTGGAATACCAATGGCAAAAATCATAAACCGTGACAGGAATGCAGTCCACCTTTATGTATAATCATTTGGGTGCCCTTGCTGACAGCTAACATCCAGGCTATGAGTAGTTTGACTAACAAATCACATTGGCATGGAGGAGCTCATGGGGGTACTCATGGGGGAGGGAGTCCGAGCAAGACCTCAAGCCCAGGCACAGGTGGATAGACAATGCCTTGAACAAGTTAAGACTTTGGTGTTGTGCACTATCCATCGGACACCTGATATCAATTATCCCAATGCCTCATTCATATCATATCAGCAGGGGGCCAAAGAGTCCTACATTAAATTCCTTGACCATTTGAAAAATACGTTAGACAAGTGGAAAATCAAGCTGCCCTGAATGCTTTCTTAAAGCAATTAGCAATATAAACTGGATGAAATTTAACAAAAGCAAGTGTAGACTTGTGCACCTAGGGAGGAATAATTGCATGCACCAGTGCAGGCTGGGGGATGAGCTGCTGGAGAGGAGCTCTGCAGAGAGGGACCTGGGTGTCCTGGTGGACAACAGGTTGACCATGAGCCAGCAGCATGCTCTCATGGCCAAGAGGGCCAATGGCATTCTGGGATGCATTAAAAAGAGCATGGTCAGCAGGTCAAGGGAGGTGGTCCTCCACCTCTACTCTGGTCTGGTGAGGCCTCATCAGGAGTACTGTGTCCAGTTCTGGGCTCCCCAGTATAAAAAAGACAGGAATCTCTTAGAAAGAGTCCAGCGGAAAGCCACAAAAATGGTGAAGGGCCTGGAGAATCTCCCCTATGAAGGAAGGCTAAGTGAACTGGGTCGGTTTAGCCTTGAGAAAAGAAGGCTGAGGGGGCACCTGATTCAGACTCATAAATATCTGAGTCCCTTCCAACCCCTATGATTCTATGATTCTATTATATAAAATGCTAATGCAGATTGTCGAAAGGCTTTACGATGCATAAAGAATGCAGAGCCATCTATTACTGACCTGATTAAAGTTTGTCAAGATATAGGCAGAGAAAGTCATAAAATGACTCAGTGTAAGGGTAGCTCAAAAAATGATGTGTTACAATTGTGGGAACAGGCTATACTGGACCAGAGAATGCCAGTCTAAATTTCCTGTTGCTTCATGGCCCACAGATGTGCCAGGAAACGGGAAGAAGAGCGCGTGACTGCTCGCTATGACAACAAATACAGTCCAGAATCGGCTGGCCCCTGCCTTGCCAGCCCACTGAGACCAGCTGCCGCCGGTAGCGCAGGAGTGGATGTGGCCACTGCCCAGTCAGTGATGCTGACCAATACCAACGTGACTCCTATCCCAGCAGCTGTCATGGGTCCTCTTGGGAACAGGCTCAGTGCACTCTTGTTAGGATGTTCTTCTTTTACACGGACGGGACTTTTTCTTTTACCGGGAGTTATAGATGCTGACATTAACCAACAAAGCCCTGCTCTGAGGTATCACTGGACTGTTTTAACACAAGGAATGTTTAATAGCCCAACAGTATGCCAATTGGCTGTGGCAAATGCATTACAACCGGTACGAAAGGCTAGGCCTCACCTCCTTATTTATCATTACATGGATGATAGATTTATAGCAGCAGAACAAGAAGAGAGACTAAAGGACGCTTTACTGCTCATCCGGCAGGCAGTCCAATCTGTTGGTTTACAAATAGCTGAAGAAGACTTGCAACTCAGCTCCCCATGGAAATATTTAGGATGGAAAATTACATCTCAAAGCATTCAGCCGCAAACCCTCAAAAGAGTACCTCACATGCAGACATTATAGGAGCTTAAACAGTTGTTAGGGATCATCAATTGGTTGTGACCGCTTTGGGGTATCACTACTCAATAGCTACACCCTCTATTCCAGCTACTCAAAGGAGACCCAGACTTAACGTCTAAAAGATAATTAACACCAAAAGCACTACAGTGCTTAGACTCTGTAATAACATCGTTGCAACACCAATACACCCATCGCTTTTGTTTGTCACTTCCAGTATCTCTTATAATAATATCAAATTCCTATCAACCATATGGCTTGTTCTGTCAGTGGGATACCTTAAGAAAAGATCCTCTCATCACCCTTGAATGCATATTTGTAACACATACCTTTGCAAAAACTCTTACATCACGAGTAGAGATGTTTACAGTGCTCATACAGCAAGGCTGACGTCGTTTACAGATTTTACAAGATTCTGATCCTGATTGCATCTACATATCTGCTATTTAAGCAGATGTAAAGTGGATGCTCGCACACTCGCTCGCTATGCAAACTGCTATGGCTGATCATACTGGACAAGTCTTCACTCATCCCCCTAAACATCAGTTACTGCATAATTTAAGCAATCTGTTCCTTACTAGAAATGTTTGCCTTTCACATGTTCCAATACCAAGAGAAAACTTGTGAAAGTATATAAGGGATGTTAATACCTGTAATAAGGGATTTGGATCATTCACATCTGAGTCCGTGCCTGAGACGCTGCGTCCACCTACTAGTAAGACAGAGACGCCAGCTGTTTTGTGCGTAATGAGCTTTTGGATAATGCATGTTATAAAATATAGCCTCATACTGAGCCCCCTTTACTGGGTGACTCAGAAGAAAAATTACCAGAAAACGGAAAGAAATGGCCTGTTCACAGATGGATCATGCTGTATTGTGGAAATCTATTGTGTGTGGAGCCCTACAAAACAAGCTGCAGAGGCCACTGAAGGAGAAGGAGAATCAAGCCAATTTGCAGAGGTAAGGACTGTTCAGCTGGCCTTAGTTGTTGCTGAACAAGAGAGGTGGCCAATGCTTTCTCTTTAACTGACTTATGGATGGTGGCAGATGCTTTACGGGGTGGTTACAGCAGTGGGAACAAAACAACTGGCAGCGGAGGAGTATATCTACTTGGGCTGCTGAACTGTGGAAAGGCACCACTGCCCAAACAAAAAATATGGTTGTAAAGGTGCGTCAGGTAGATGATTATGTGCCCAAGAGTTGGATTACTGAAGAACGGAAAAGTAACCATCAGGTAGATTGAGCTGACAAAGCTAAGGTGGCTCAAATAGACTTGGACTGGAAGAACAAATGAGTGTTATTTTTAGCTTGGTGTGCCCATGAGACCTCAGGCCACCAAGGAAGACATGTTAACATGTAAGTGGTCTAGAGACTAAGGGGTGACTTCAGAACAGATGCTATTGCACAGGTTATCCATGTCTGCGACACATGTGCCATAATTAAACAAGCCAAGAGGATGAAACCTCTTTGGGGGGAAGAGTAATGGCACAAGTATAGATATGGGGAGGTGTGGCGGAATGATTATACCACCTTGTCATGAACTCACGATGGTAAGCGCTATGTGCTTATCATGGTGGAGGAGACCACTGGGTGGCTTGAAACAAACGCAGCAATAGTGACTTGGGGAAAAGAAAACTCACAGATCTTTTTTCCACATCCATAGCATACAAATACAGCAGCACATCACGGACCACTTCCAGCAGAGGGTTGTAGAGTATTCGCAGCTCTTTGCCAACAGGAGCCTTGGTGGTATTTCTAGCATCCACCCCTGGAAGAATGGAGACAATGCCGCAGGTTACCATCATCTGCACTGAAGATAATCTCTCAGTGTGCTTCATTGGACCCAAGAGGTAATTGACCCAACGCGTAGGCGTTGCCAGGACAATGGCAGGGGATTTAAAATGGGCAGAACCCAGAAGTAACACTCAGTCCTCGTGATCAACTGCTTTGAAATCGGCATAGCCAGAGCTGCAGTGGCTGATTGAGGTACAGGGCGGGTTTTCGGGAGGTTCCTGTCTCTGGGGATCTGAGTGAGAGCGGCCAGTCCCTTATGCTGTTCTCGTGATTGGCGTAGGCGTTGCCAGGGTTTCAGCGCCCTCACCCACACCCCTCAGCTGAATAGGGCTCAGGGAGGGCAGCTAAGTGTCACTACCCACTGTTTGTTTGTTAGTGTTTATTTTATATATATATATACATATTTATTATTATTATTATTTATTTATTTTTATGTTATCACAATTCATATCTCTATATATATTATTATAAACATTTATTTATTTATTTACTTTCAATTTTTCATTTATTTGTTTTTATTCTTTTTTGTGCCATGGTCTCTACTAGACAGAGGGCTTGCCTTAAAAAGGCTGTGGTGACCCAGGCAGAAGGTCTGCCTAGAATTGTGGCTACACAGGTCTCTGGTTGCAAGGAGTGCCAGAGCCTGCTACTGCTGGATGAGTGTGCTAAGCAGTTCTACTGTGCAAAGTGTGAGCAGGTGGAAGATCTGCTTAGCATGGTAGTTGAACTGAAAAAGTAGGTTGAGACACTGAGGGCCATCAGGGACTGTGAGCAGGAGATTGACTGGTGGAGTAGCTCCCTAGAGCGCCAGAGAGAAAGGCACCGAGGAGATCCCCCGCAGTTGGTGGTGGACTCCCTGACCTGTCCCCGTAGGGCAGAGGGGGGTGTATCTGAAGGATGGGGAGGGCTGGCAGAGAGTCCCTGCTCGGTACCCTGCTCGGTACCATGGGCAATCTCCCCCTCTGCCTCTCCCTCTGCCTCCTCAGTGTCCCCAGATACCCCTAAGCAATAGATTTGCAGCACTGGATGTTGAAGAGGTGATAAGGGGTGAAGTGCAGGAAGATTCCCGCAGGAGGTCACCAATGGCAAGGCAGTCACCTCCGTGCATTGAGACTGCTACTACTAAGAAAGAAAAGAAGGTGATCGTAGTGGGTGGCTCCCTTCTCAAGGGAACTCAGGGCCCCATTTGCAGACCAGACCCAAGCGTAGGGAAGTGTGCTGTCTCCCTGGAGCCCGGGTCAGGGACATTGCTAGAAGACTCCTGAATTTGATACGCCCCACCGACTACTATCCGTTACTCGTAGTTCAGGCAGACTGCAACGAAATAACAGAGAAGTCTCCGAACTATGAAAAGAGATTTCAGGGGATTAGGGTGATTAGTTTAAGGGGTGGGAGCACAAGTGGTGTTTGCTTCCATACCTTCTGGGGTGGTGAAGGACACAGAATGGGCTAGGAAAACACAGGTGATGAATAATTGGCTGAGAGGCTGGTATAGAGACAGACACTTCGGGTTTTTTGACCACGGGGAAGTTTACTCAGCTCCTGGCCTGTTATCTGTTGATAGAATGCACCTGTCTCAAAGGGGGAAACGAATCCTAGCACAGGAGCTAGCTGGATTCATCAAGAGAGCTTTAAACTAGCTGTGACGGGGGAAGGGGATAAAACAGGGCTCACCAGTAAAGAGCCTAAGGGGGCTGTGCTGGAGCAAGGGCTGAGGCAGATGTCTCAGCTGAAGTGCATCTATACCAATGCCCGCGGCATGGGCAATAAACAAGAAGAGCTTGAAGCCATTGTGAGGCAGGCTAACTATAACCTTGTGGCTATTACAGAAACATGGTGGGACCTCTCCCATGACTGGTATACTGGGATTGATGGCTACGAGCTCTTCAGAAGGGATAGACAGGGAAGAAAGGGTGGTGGCATAGTTCTCTATATCAAAGAGTGTTTTGATGTTGAAGAGCTTGAGGTTGGAAATGATTAAGTAGAGTGTCTATGGATAAGGATCATGGGAATGATCTTTAGGGGCGACATCATGGTAGGGGTCTGTTATTGACCACCTAGTCAGAATGAAGAGATAGATGAGGTGTTCTACAAGCAACTAGTAGATGTTGCACGATGGCCAGCATTTGTTCTCATGGGGGACTTCAACTTCCCTGACATATGCTGTAAATATAATACTGTGCAGAGGAAGCAGTGATTTCTAGAGTGTGTGGAAGATTGCTTCCTGACACAGCTGGTGCAAGAGCCCACCAGGGGAGATGCCTTGCTAGACCTACTTTTCACTAACAGGGAAGGACTAGTAGGAGATGTGAAGGTTGGGGATTGTCTTGGCCAGAGTGACCATGAAACGGTGGAGTTTGCTATTCTGGGTGATGTCAAGAGGGTGACTAGCAAAACTGCTACCTTGGACTTCCGGAGGGCAGACTTTGACCTGTTCAGGATGCTTGTTGCAAGGGTCCCTTGGGACTTGCTCCTGAGGGGTAAAGGAGTCCAGGAAGCCTGGATGCTCCTCAAGATGGAAATCTTAAAGGCACAGGAGCAGGCTGTCCCGGAGTCCCGTAAGTCGAGCCGGAGGAGAAAAAGACCAGTGTGGATGAACCGGGAACTTTTGTTGAGACTCCGAGAGAAAAAGAGAGTCTATGTCCTCTGGAAGATGGGACAGGCTACCTGGGGTGACTACAGAGAACTGGCCAAGATCTGCAGGCAGAAAGTTAGAAATGCTAAAGCCCAGCTTGAACTTAGACTGGCTACTGCTGTAAAGGAGAACAGGAAACCCTTTTACAAATATATTAACAGCAAGAGGAAAACTAAAGAAAATTTCTCTCCTTTACTCGATGAGGCAGGGGATGTAACCACAGAAGATAAGGAAAAGGCTGAGGTCCTCAATGCCTTCTTCACATCTGTCTTTAATAGACAGAGCAGTTGTCCACACGGTACTTGCCCTGACCTGGAAGTCCGGGACGGGGCGCATAATGCAGCCCCTGTGATCCAAGCAGAGATGGACAGAGATCTACTTCTCCATCTGAACTGTCACAAGTCCATGGGGCCAGATGGCATCCACCCAAGGGTGCTGAGGGAGCTAGCAGAGGTGATTGCCGAGCCTCTTTCTGCCATCTATCAGAATTCCTGGTTATCTGGAGAGGAATTTGCATTTCACTGCCATTTCATTGCCAGCCTAGGGACTGTGTTGACAGTCTTCCTGAAAGTATTCCTTGCAAAAGGATTTTACATCATACGAGGAAGCCTTTCTCAAAACTCAAGAATGTTGAATGGCGGGGAATGTGAAGAGATTTAGGAAAAAGATTTAGAAGCGTGGGGACCCCCAGTGTCATGAGATTCAGCACCTCCAGCAGTTCCTTCCCAATCTTTGGTTTGGAAACTTTCTTTCTCTCTCAATTGTTCAATTTTATTAGATTTAATAAAGTTACAGTCCCTTCTCAAATTGTGCGGCAGCTCTTTTTTTAGACCCATCTATTCCCTGTTTCCCTCTCCCTCTGGAGCTCACAGTTCATCTCGGGTGGCTTCGTGGTCACTGACAGTGCAGTTTTTTTCATTCCTTTCTCTCTCCCTTCTCCGTTACCCTTGGGTCACTGTCATGGATAACACCGTGACAAATTATAGGTGCAGAATGCGGGCTAATCTGCATTTGTAATCCATTGTAAAACTGGTGCTAGGTGGACTAAGGGTTTTCATGTACCTTAGAACATGTTGGCGTCTTAAACTCCTCGTGTTCAGCACCAGAGTCATATCTGCGTACAGGTACTTTAGTGTGCTAATGGGATTACCTGCCTCCTGCCTAAACACCCTGGCTACTGTGACAGATTATACGGCATTTGGATTGGTTTCCAGGTACTCTTTTCAGGTCTTTACCTATATTCAGGATGTCAGCCTGGCAACTGTGTTATCTGTTTTTCTGCATGCACTCTTGACAACAGTAATTTACATATGCGGAGGAAGCCTTCTCCAAAGCCAGAGTGTTGAATGGCAAGGAAGATGCAAAAAATTAGGAAAGAAATTAGAAGCATGGCGACCCCTGGGGTTATGCAGTTTTGATCTTGTGCACCTGTGGGATCCTGAGAAATTCAGTGAATGTTTAGGTAAGGAGTCATGTCACTCAGGACGATCTGAGAAGGAATGTATTGTTTGGGGTTTGGCTTGTGCTTATCAAGCTATAAATGATATTCTGGAGAGAAATGGTTTCCAAACTGAGGTCCAAAGCAAAAATGGAAGCCTCGTACTTTGACCTGACCAATGACAGGAAGCACCGGCAACAAAGTCAGTTGGCCCTGTGGAAGGCCAGAAAAGGAAATGGGTTTCCTCGCGCCTAGAATGGAAAGAAGAAGAAGCAGAGAAAGAAGAGGAAGATCCAGGCGAGGGGCCCTCCTCAGCAGCATAACCACCTAAAAAGACCACTAAGAACAGTGAGAGACATGGAGAGGACAGTGATGATGAAGAAGTCACTATTACCACTAATCATCAGCTCCTAAAGATGACCAAAATCTAAGGTACAAGAAAGGAGTTTGTACAGTGCTCGGGTGAACCTGTTGTCTCCTGGTTACTGCGGTGCTGGGACAACGGTGCCAACAGTGTGTCCCTAGATGGCAAGGAAGCCCACCAACTGGGAAGCATTGCTCGAGACCTAGCTATCAACAGAGGGATTAGTAGATGTCTGAGTAGAGTTGCTACGCTCTGGGAATGAGTACTAGTGGCTGTAAAGGAGAGATATCCTTACAAAGACAATCTGAAACCTAAGGTGGAAAGATGCAATACTGTGGAGAAAGGCATCCAATTTTTGAGAGAAATGGCTCTAGTAGAGATGCTGTATGGTTCCAATTTTGTCCCTAACGATCCATGCCATGACCATGATCCTGAGAAAGTAAGGTGTACATCCGATGTGTAGCAGAAGCTGTCAAAAACAGCACCAGAAAGGTACACAAATACACTGGTAGCAACATTCCGTAGATACGAGGGCCGATACAGAAGACTCCCCTTTATAAATTGATTATTGCACTTCAAAACTTTGAACAACAGCTTCCGCCATCACGTTTCCATTGCAGCTGTATCAGTGGTTGCAGAAGAAGTAGGTGAAATTAAGAAGACACAGAAAATTATACTGGAGGAATTGTCCTTACTGATTAATAGGGATGAACCTGTGTCAGTATCGGTGAACTGATGAAGACGAGTATGACCCAAAGAATCTGATGAAGCAATTGATGAATCTGATGAAAGTCTCGGCCACCAAAGGCAACCACCTCTCTGCTTGAGCAAATGACAGCAGTAACTCCATGTCATGTGTGGCCATGTGGAGCTTCTTACGAGAAAACAGAGAGGACATGAGGAAGTGGCTTGAAAAACCTCCCCTTTGCAATGCAAGCACGGGTGAGAGAAATACAGCAGAGATCAGCCACCAATGAAATTGCTCCAGTCAGAGAAGGAAGCCAACAGAGGGACCATGCCCTCAGCCAAGGGGGGGAAGGGATAATAGAGTATATTGGACTGTGTGGATTAGATGGCCTGGCACATCAGTCACAAAAATATAAGGCTCTGGTGGGCACTGGTGCACAGTGCACTCTAATGCTCTCGAGTTATAAAGAGACAGAATTGATTCATATTTCTGGAGTGACTGGGGGTTCTCAGGAACTGTCTGTGTTAGAGGCAGAAATAAGCCTCATGGGTAAAACCTGGCAGAAGCATTCCATAATGACTGGACAGGGGGCTCCATGCATACTCGGTATTGATTTTCTCAGAAGGGGACATTTCAAGGATCCCAAGGGGTACCGATGGGCTTTTGGAATAGCTGCTGTAGATGCAGGCAACATTCAGCAGCTGTCTATTTTACCTGGCCTGTCAGAAGATCTGTCTGTTGTAGGGGTACTGAAAGTAAAACAGCAGCAGGTACCCACTGCTACAAAAACAGTCTACAGACGGCAGTACCGCAACAACAGGGATTCCTTGCTCTCCATTCATAACTTGATCCATCAGCTAGAGAGCCGAGAGTGATCAGCAAAACCCACTCACCGTGTAACTGACTGATATGGCCGGTGTTTAAAGCAAGTGGAGAGTGGAGGCTGACAGTAGATTACTATGACCTGAATGAAGTCACACCCCCACTGAGTGCTGCTGTGCCAGATATGTTGGAGCTGCAATATGAACTGGAGTCAAAGGCAGCCAAGTGGTATGCCACCACTGACATTGCCAATGCATTCTTCTCTATTCCTTTGGCCACAGTGCAGACCACAGTTTGCTTTCACCTGGAGGGGCATTCAGTTCACCTGGAACCGTTTGCCCCAGGGGTGGAAACACAGCCCAACCATTTGCCATGGGCTGATTCAAACCACACTGGAACAGGGTGGGGCACCTGAGCACCTCCAGTACATCGATGACATTGCTGTGTGGGGTGATAAAGCAGAGGAAGTTTTTTAAAAAAGGAGAGTGAATAATCCAAATTCTTCTGGGTGCTGGTTTTGCTCTTAAATGGAACAAAGGGACCTGCCCAAGAAATTCAGTTCCTGGGAGTAAAATGGCAAGATGGATGCCGTCACATTCCAGGAGATGTGATTGACAAAATCACCAGTATGTCACCACCGACTAGCAAGAAAGAGACACAGTCTTTTCTGGGTGTAGTAGTTTTTTGGAGGATGCACACCTCAAACTACAGCCTCATAGTGAGCTCTCTCTATCAGGTGACCAGAAATAAGAATAGTTTTACATGGGGTCCTGAAGAGCAGCAGGCCTTTGAGCAAATTTAGCGGGAGATAGCCTGTGCTGTGGCCCTAGGGCCAGTGCAGATGGGACAGGACATAAAGAACATCCTCTACACTGCTGCTGGAGAGACAGGTCCCACTTGGATTCTGTGGCAAAGAGCCTCTGGGGAGACCCGAGGACGACCCCCTGGATTTTAGAGCAGAGCGTACAGGGGTTTGGAGGAGTGCTAAATTCCAAATGAGAAGGAGATTTTGGCAGCATACAAGAGGGTTTGGGCTGCCTCTGAAGTAATAGGCACTGAAACACAGCTCCTCCCTTCATCTCAATTGCCAGTGCTGAACTGGATTTTCAGAGGAAAGGTTCCCTCCAACCATCATGCTACCGATGCCACTTTGAGTAAATTAATTGTGCTGATTACACAGCAAGCTCTGATGGGGAACCGCAGTCATCCAGGAATCTTGGAGGTGATCATGGACTGGCCTGAAGTTAAAAAGTTTGGAACAATACTAGCAGAGGAAGTATCATGTGCAAAAGAGGCCCCACCATATAATGAACTAACCGAAAATGAAAAGACGTATGCCCTCTTCACTGATGGATCGTGTCGTATGGTTGGGAAGCATCACAGATGGAATGCTGCTGTGTCGTGCCCCACACGCCGACTTGCAGAGGCCATCGAAGGAGAAGAAGAATCAAGCGAGTTTGCGGAGGTAAAGGCTGTCCAACTGGCTTTAGATGTGGCTGAATGGGAGAGGTGGCCAGTGCTGTATCTATATACTGACTCTTGGATGGTGGCAAATGCATTATGGCAGTGGTTGCAGCGGTGGGAACAAAACAACTGGCAACGGAAGAGTAAACCTATCTGGGTGCTGAACTGTGGAAAGACATTGCTGCCCGAACAAATAAGTTGGGTGTAAAAGTGCGTCACGTAGGTGCTTATGTGCCCTTGATTCGAGCTACCGAAGAACAGAAAAATAACCATCAGATAGATCGAGCTGCCAAAATTGAGGTGTCTCAGATAGACTTGGACTGGCAGAACAAATGAGTGTTATTTTTAGCTCAGTGGGACCATGAGACCTCAGGCCATCAAGGAAGGGAAACGACCCATAAGTGGGCTGGAGACCGAGGGGCAGATTTAACTATGGATGCCACTGCACAGGTTATCCATGACTGTTACACGTGCCATAATTAAACATGCCAAAGAGGATGAAACCTCTCTGGCAGGAAGGGTGATGGCAAAAGTATAAATATGGGGAGGCATGGCAGGTTGATTATAGCACCTTGCCACGAACTCGCGATGTTAAGCGTTACGTGCTCACCATGGTGGAGGCGACCACTGGGTGGCTTGAAACATACGCAGTACCCCATGCTACCACCCGAAACACCATCTAAGGCTTAGAGAAGCAAATCCTGTGGCGACATGGACCCCCAGAAAGAATTGAGTCAGATTATGGGACTCATTTCAAAAATTCACTTTTGGATATTTGGGCCAAAGAATACGGCATTGAATGGATCTATCATATCCCCTACCATGCACCAGCTGCTGGTAAGATCGAGCGCTACAACGGGTTGTTAAAAACCACATTGAAAGCAATGGGTGGCGGAACATTTAAGCGTTGGGAGAAAAATCTGGCAGAAGCCACCTGGTTGCTCAGCACTAGGGGATCAGTCAACCGAGAGGGTCTGACACAATCCACCTCTCTACAGACCATAGAGGGAGATAAGATCCCTGTGGTACATGTATAGAGCATGTTGGGAAAAGCGGCGTGGGTCCTTCCATCCTCTGGAAAGGGCAAACCCCTCCTTGGAACCGTTTTTGCACAGGGACTTGGGTGCACCTGGTGAGTAATGGATAAAAATGAGGATGTTCAGTGTGTACCACAAGGGAATTTGATGCTGGGGAGTGCAGTCTGTGATTCCATGTATATGTATGCATAGACATGTTTGTATGTAATTTATGTTATTTCTGGTTTGGTTTTGTATAGATACGTGTTAAGCATGATGTGATGATGTGGAATAAGGGGTGGAATGTTGTGGTATTGTGGTTTTGATGCCAGTATTCCACATCAGAACATCATGCAGGCAGTTAAGGAGTTAATGCTGTAGGGGAGCAGCTAAGGAGTGGAGCTCCGCACTGGACGCCAGGCTAGTGTGCTTCTCCTGTGGTTCCTCACCAACTTAAGTAAGCTCCCAGCTTTTGGTTTGGAAACTTTCTCCCTCTCTCAATTGTTCAATTTTATTAGATTTAGTAAAGTTACCGTTCCTTCTCAAATCGTGCAGTAGGTTTTTCTGTGCTCGGGCGGCCCTGTGGCCACTGACAGTGCAGTTCTTTTTCATTCCTTTGTCTCTCCCTTCTCTGTTTCCCTTGGGTCACTGTCACGGATAACACCGTGACACCTTCCTACACGCAGACATGCATTCCAAAACAACCTTTTCTTCTTCCTTGGCCACAGGTTCAGTCAGATATACTTTGTTTCTATGTTGTACTAAGGGACATAGTCTAGCGGGGAAAAAAACAACACTCTCAAACCCCAACTTTCTATCTCGCTGTAGGTTGTATATGCATGAGAGGCAGAGAGAGGCCTTGCCAGAGTCCTTGGCAGTGCTGACTGTGCCCTGATTCAGGGCAATATCTCTAGATCTCAAGGACAGCTCTTCACATATCAAGCCTCCCCAGGACATCCCAGTTGTGCTGGGAGCTTTGGTGACCATCCTCTTAGACAAGCAAGCTGAGGCTGGGGCCAAGGAGACTCTCCCCGGCGTGCAGCTCTCCCACTGCTTCCCTGAAACCAAGTGTTGGCCCCAGCCCTACGCACTCTATCCCAGTGGAAATGGCCACAGCAGCAGCTTTCAGACAGAATGTCTTTCGTGGTCAAAAGCTGGGTCTTTCCAAAGAACCCCAGCTTTGCTGGCACCGATTACAGAAGCATTGGGTGGCTCAGGGGAATCCTGAGAACTTGTCAACATTATATGGGTCAGTTCAGCTCGGTTCTGTGACTTGAGGGATGGGGGACACACAGACCCCCATCCCAGGAAAGAAAAGGGGAAAAGGGCAGGTAGACAGGTAAATGTAAAAACAAAACAGTGACCACGATCTGACGGGGAAAGCTAATTTATTAAATAGGACATTGGAATGCAAATAACACAATATAATACAATGTAATTGGAAATGAGGCTAATCAATCAAATAAAATGAGAGAGAGAGAGAGAGATAGTGTCCGGAATCCAAATGCCTAACATGCTGCTGAGATGATCCAAACGGGAAAGAGAGGGATCTTTTAACTTCCCACCAGTTTCCTATTTCACCCTGGAATGGAAAATGCAAAAACAAACATAATGCAAACTCCTCTGGGGTGCGTAATTCTTCCCTTCTGAGAGGAGGATGCCTGGAACTATTTGAAGATCCGTGGAACTGTAGCATTAACCCTTTTCATCCCAGTGCCCTACATGAAGATATGATATGGAATACGGATAATAAAAATCGGGAAACCATGACTGAACTTCAAGTAGAGCAGGAAGGACTGCTGTCAGAGGAAGAGCTTCTGGAAATCGTGGGCAGAAAGGTGGGATCTTCCCTCATTCTGCTGAACAGTGATTTAAAATCTGCTGCAAAGGCCAAGGAGAATGGCTTGGAAATGTCGTTTTCATTCACGACATCTACATCCTCCCTTGTAGAATCTCCCAGCTTCCAATTTCCTTCCTTTCCAGTTGAATCTCTCTTTCAGTTGATGCCCGCATGATGCAGACCTACTTCTGCCGCCCGTTCAATCTTGAACACCCTGTGGGAATGAGTTTGCAGTACTCACTGACAGGAATCAAGGGGACACTAAAAAGACCTTGCAACATAAGGCCTGGCAGCGTACTGCCAGCAGCTGATTTGGCTGTCCAGGATCCTGGCAGCACAAATGCTTTGTTACCAAACGCAGCAATAGTATTTTGGGGAAAAGACAACTCACTGATACTTTTTCCAAGCCACCCAGTGGTCGCCTCCACCATGGTGAGCACATAATGCTTACCATCGCGAGTTCGTGGCAAGGTGATATAATCAACCTGCCACGCCTCCCCATATTTATACTTTTGCCATTGCTCTTCTTCCCAAAGAGGTTTCATTCTCTTGGCTTGTTTAATTGTGGTGCATGTATCACAGTCATGGATAACCTGTGCTATAGCATCCATAGTTAAGTCCACCCCTCGGTCTCTAGCCCATTTATATGTTGCATCTCTTCCTTGATGGCCAGAGGTCTCATGGGCCCATCGAGCTAAAAATAATTCACTCTTGTTCTGCCAGTCCAAGTCTGCTTGAGCCACCTTGACTTTGGCAGCTCGATCTACCTGATTGTTATTTTGTTGTTCTTCAGTTGCCCGGCTCTTAGGAACATGAGCATCTACATGGCACACCTTTACAACCATATTCTTTATTTGGGCAGCAGTGGCTCTCCACAGTTCAGCAGCCCAAATAGGTTTACCCCTCCGTTGCCAACCATTTTGTTCCCATTGCTGTAACCACCCCCATAAAGCATTTGCCACCATCCATGAGTCAGTGTAAAGATAAAGCACTGGCCACCTCTCTCGTTCAGCAATATCTAGGGCCAGCTGGACAGCCTTTACCTCTGCAAATTGACTAGATTCTCCTTTTCCTTCAGTGGCCTCTGCAACTCGTCGTGTGGGGCTCCACACAGCAGATTTCCATCTGCAGTGCTTACCCAAAATGCGACACGATCCATCTGTGAATAGGGCATATCTCTTTTCATTGTCTGGTAGCTCCAGTATGGTGGGGCCTCTTTGGCACGTGATACCTCCTCTGCTGGTGTTGTTCCAAACTCTTTACCTTCAGGCCAGTCCATGATCACTTCTAGGATTCCTGGATGACTGAGGTTCCCCATCCGAGCTTGCTGTATAATCAGCGCAATCCACTTACTCCAAGTGGCATCAGTAGCATGATGGGTAGAGGGAGCTGTCCCTTTGAACATCCAGCTCAGCAGTGGCAGTCGAGGTGCCAGGAGGAGCTGTGTTTCAGTACCAATTACTTCGGAAGCAGCTCAAACCCCCTCATACGTGGCTAAGATCTCCTTCTCAGTTGGACTGTAGCGCTCCTCAGACCCCCTGTACGCCCGACTCCAGAATCCAAGGGGTCGGCCTCGGATCTCTCCAGGAGCTTTTTGCCACAAACACCAAGTGGGACCTTCCTTTCCAGCAGCAGTGTAGAGGATGCTCTTTACATCCTTTCCTGTCTGCACTGACCCCAGGGCCATGGCACGGGCTATCTCCTGCTTAATTTGCTCAAAAGCATGCTGCTGCTCAGGGCCCCACACAAAATCATTCTTCTTCCGCGTCACCCGATAGAGAGGGCTCACAATGAGACTGTAGTTTGGAACATGCGTTCTCCAAAAGCCCACTACACCCAAAAAAGCTTGGGCCTCTGTGCTACTGGTGGATGGCGATATGGCAGTGATTTTGTTAATCACATCTGTAGGGATGTGACGACATCCATCTTGCCACTTTATACCTAAAAATTCAATTTCCTGTGCAGGCCCTTTCACTTTGCTTCGCTTGATAGCAAAGCCAGCTCGCAGAAGGATCTGGATTATTCTCTCTCCTTTCTCAAAAACTTCCCCTGCTGTATTGCCCCACACAATGATATCATCAATGTATTGTAAATGCTCAGGGGCGCCGCCCTGTTCCAATGCAGTTTGGACCAACCCATGGCAAATAGTTCGGCTGTGCTTCCACCCTGTGGCAAACAGTTCCAGGTGTATTGGACGCCCCTCCAGGTAAAAGCAAACTATGTCCTGCATTCCATGGCCAATGGAATTGAGAAGAAGGCATTAGCAATGTCAATGGTGGCATACCACTTGGCTGCTTTTGACTCCAGTTCGTACTGGAGTTGTAGCATGTCCGGCACAGCAGGATTCAGTGTGTGTGTGACTTCATTCAGGCCATGGTAATCTACCGTCAGCCTCCATTCTCCACTGGCTTTACGCACCGGCCATATGGGGCTGTTACACGGTGAGTGGGTTTTGCTGATCACTCCCTGGCTCTCTAGCTGACAAATCAGGTTATGAATGGGGAGCAAGGAATCCCTGTTGGTTCGGTACTGCCGTCTGTGCACCGTTTTTGTAGCGATAGGTACCTGCTGCTCTTTTACTTTCAGTACCCCCACAACAGATGGATCTTCTGATAGGCCAGAAGACCTGAGCACCTGACAGAGCTGTGCACATCCGTGTTCACTGCAGGGAGACAGCGATGGCCTTCAGAAGTCCCTTCCAACTCGGAGGATTCTGTGGCCATACAGCACTGCACTGCACATCTCAGCTCAGCACAGCTCAGCACAGCTTAGCACCGCACTGCACAGCTCAGCTCAGCAACACAATGCACAGCTCAGCTCAGCAGCACAATGCACTGCACAGCTCAGCTCAGCACCGCACAGATCAGCTCAGCTCTGCACCCAGCGCGTCCCCTCATCGCCGAGTGCGACAGTGTCGGGGCAGCAGCAGCCGCCGAACCATTCTTCCCACCCCTGCAGACGTCATCTGTAGTCGCTGGATTCCATCGCCCGCATCACGTCACGCTTTCCTTCTGTTTCCGAACACGTAACCGTCAGCGTTTCTGACCAAACTTGGCCGCCTCCTCCCCTCCCCGGGCACTGCGGCACAGAACCGCGGCACTGAGCGCAGCCCCCACGGCCCCACCGCCCGGATCCTCTCCCGGAGGGAACCTGGAGGCCTCGACCTCCAGGCCTCGCCGCGGGGCGTTACACGGGCGACCCCGAGACCCGGACCCGGAGCGGCGTGCCCCGTCCGCACAGTGCCGGCCCCGCTCACCTCCCGCCGGCCGCTGTCGCTCGGTGTCCCGCGGCGCGGGCCGGAGCTCCTGGAGCGCTGACGGAGCGCGGAGCCGCCCTCTCGTTACCGTCTCCGCCCCGCGGAAGGATGGAGGAGGGGATGGGGATAGGGATGGGGATGGGGATGGGGATGGGGAAGAGGGGAGGAGAAGGCCGGAGCTCCTGGAGCGCTGACGGAGCGCAGAGCCGCCCTCTCGTTACCGTCTCCGCCCCGCGGAAGGATGGAGGAGGGGATGGGGATGGGGATGGGGATGGGGATGGGGATGGGGATGGGGAAGGGGGGGCGGGGGCGGGCCCCCGCCCAGCAGCGCTCTGCTGTTCGGCCTGGGGGGCGCCCGTTGCTCCGCGTCCCGGAGCCTTCTGTTTATGTCAGTTTCTTTTACGGCTGGAACTAGGGACGGAAAACACAGGGGCAGCTCCAGGACGTCCCACGCGCGGCTCCGAGCCGCGGCCATGCCCCGCAGGAGCCGACGGTTCCGAAGTGCGGGCAGCCGCCCCGCGCGGCGCCGGGACCTGCAGCCCACTCGTGCGGGAATCCTGCCCGGGCGGTGCCGCGTGGGAGCTCACGCCGTAGGGAACCGCCCCGGCCGGGGCTGTGTGCTGCTCCCGGTGCCGTCGGGGCCGCTGCTGAGGGCTCCCTGCTCCGGCGGCCCTTAGCTGTGCCGGTCAGAAATCGGCAAAATGTTCCTTCGCATTTCTGCTTTAACGACTGGTTTTGGTCGGGGCCACCGTGGCAGCGTTGAGAAGCCGAGTATTAAATGCGTCAGGGTTGTTTCTAATGGCAGTAAAGCGCCAGGAAAAAGAGAGCAGTGGAAACCAGAGAACAGGCAGAAGGGAGAAGGAGGGTGGGAATGCAGGAAAAGAGTGGAAAAATGGGGGAAATAGTTAAAAGTGAGGTGTACCGGGGAACACAAGGTCAAGCAAGAAAAACAAAGCAAGGAAAACGTTTCAGTGGGAAAATGGAAAAACTGGGGACAAGAGGGGAGGAGAAGGGAAAAGGCAGGAGGAGCAGGAGAATGCGGGGGGAATGAGTGAAGCCGGGGGAAAAATGGAAGGGGGCAGAAAAAGCTGGAGAAGCCGGCACAGCGGGCGGGGAGAGCAGGTCCGAGCTGCGTCCTGCAGGCAGCACCGCACCGCACCGCACCGCACCGCACTGCACCGCACCGCACCGCACCGCTCCCTGCCCCTTCCCTGTGCTGGGGGGAGAGGAGCAAAAAAAACCCAACGCAGAACGCGTGGGTTGAGAGAAAACGGAGAGAAATGGAAAAGGACAACGATGTCTAATGTATGTATCTGTACGTATGTGAGAAGCGATGCAGAAGGGGTCTCTCCTCGCACCCAGCTGAGCACAGCCTCGGCTCCGCACCGCACTGCGTCGCTGCAGCTGCACGCATCGGTGTTACGGACGTTCCTCTCCTGGGACCTCACCCACAGCATCGCACCAGAGACGCCGGAAACCATTCCGTCCCAGCTGGAAATGAGACAAAACCATGCAGCCCTCTGCCACTGAGAGTCAGAGCGGCGCGGATCTGTCACCAGCGCTCCTCCCCTCGGAACGCCCTTTGGAAAGCAGCGGTGCGACGCTCATCTTCCAGATGTCTGTTACCAAGGAAAATGCCTCATTTGTTATCGGCTCTAGAACAGCATCCTTTAAATTAAACACCGCAACTCGTGGAAACACTTGGCGTTGTCGGATCGACTTAATTCGGACATGAGAGGTTCTTGCCGTGTTCAGAAATCTCTTTTTCACAGCTTTAGAATAGACGTCAACGCGGAACAAGCAGAGCTTCATTCTGCAGCCCTTTCTCTTTTCCCTCAGCAGGAATCGGTCTGGGAGGGGACTCAGGGACATGGGGAACCTTCTGCCTCTCGAGAAAGAGCACAACTTTGGATTACTGCTGTCCAGGGAGTGCTGCTTTTTGCCAGGCTGGAGTATCTTTAAGATAGCACACTTCTGCTGGTCTATCCTCCAGGTGAAAAGTTTCAAGCTGAATATTTGACTGCTTTGCAAGTACGGTCTTTCAGTGGGAATGTGCTGCAGAGTGTTCCTCACGTCAGCAGTGAAAATGGGCCCAGGGCCCCGTGCTTGCTGTGCTCCATGCCCCTTTCATTTAACATACATATGTTCAGGCGGTTGTACCGTCATCCATTCCCTCCCAGGTAACAACGTGCTCTGCGGTTTGACGAGAGCAGCACTGCCGCAGGACATCAGAACCAGCAAAGCAAGGGCGAGATGGGATTTCTCACATCAGTATGGCAAATGCCAATTGGTCTGAATTTGTCAGTGGGAAAACAAATCTGTTCCACTTTTGGTCATAATGCACTGTGAAAGATGCATTTTCTTCCATAGAGTTTGGTAAAGCATGTTTTACCAATCCCATATAAGAAAAATTCTTACATCAATGACACCTTTGAGGAATACAAATAACAAAAAGAATCAAACCTAAAGAAACCACGTACCCAGTGCTATTCAGTGGGAAAGTAAGTACCCAGCAAGTACTTTTACTGAGAGAGTCCTCACCACTTTGTGCATTCTTCTCTGTCCCAAAGCATCCTCACAGATGGAGAATGTTGAGACATTTCCTCTGATATGAGCTTTGAGATGGCCGTGGTTACTTTCTGAACTGTCTTTCTCCTAGATTTTCTGGCTTGCTCTCAGTTCCTCATGAGGAGGACTTGCCTAGTACATTTCCTTGTGTGTTCTAGCTGGTGCTCTGTCACGTCTCAGTCGGTGACAGTGAGTGGGACTGAGTGTGCTCAGCCAGGCTGCCGGTGGCTCTGCTGAGCACTGCAGCTGATACATTGCGAGGAACACATGCCATCCTGAAGGACCTGGGCAAGTGTGGGAAAGCCAGTGGGGTTCAGCAAGACCAAGTTCAAGTAAGAGGACATGGGGAATGGTTTTAAGCCAAAACCACAGAAGGTTCAGATTGAATGCTAGGAAGCAGTCCTTTACTCACAGGGCTCTGGGCAGCCTGGGCTGATGGTGGCAGCCAGCCCACAGCAGTGGCCTGCAATGTGACGGTCGTTAAGGTCCCTTCCAACTCAATACATTCCATGATTCTCTGGAAGTGAGTGTCTGTTTGCCTCCATGAGTAGTTTTCCATGAGTGAGAGGCAGGGGGAACAGGGCAGATTGAAGCATGTGAGGCATTCCACCTGTCCTTGGGATCTGAGTAGCTGCTGTGTGTTTGAGGCTGGTGCTCCGTGTTGTCCACAGACAAATGCAGTGATGCTAAAGAGCACCTTTTGAGTGCTTCTAGGAAAGGTGTGCATGCCCCGTGTCTCTGAATGTTGAATACTGATCTCTTGCATGAATCCAAGAAGGCTTGTGGCAAGCATGCTCAGTGAAGGTGTCCAAAGCCAGCAGGGCATGGTGTTACAAAACCACCAGCAGGCATGTGAGGTTTAAAAAGAAGGCAGAGTGCTGCTCAGCACTGTGATGCTGGGGGGCATTCCAAGGGGCAGTGGGCAGAGAGAAGAGACGCTCAGGACAGCTACAAGGAGCCATCTTTGTGATGCGTTCCTCTTGTTTCGTAGTCTCCTTTGTACTGTCCTTAGACGGCTGCTGTGGTACTTGCTACTGTGGTCAACAGTGTCATTAATGAAATAGCAAGTGTCAGAGTTCCTGGTGTCAACAGTTCTCCATGTTCCTGCCTTGTTAGAGGCACTGCACCTCACCACGAGCCATCTGCACACACACACCTGATCAACAGGCAGAAGGGAGCTCCAGAGCAGGCGGACGTGACGCACGTGGCCCTTTGTACAGCAGAGATATCTTGCGGGGTTCCAAGAAGGGCCCAGGTCTGCGCTGGGGTCAGAACAACCCCATTCTCCCAGGCAGACTGTGCCCTGGGCAACACAGCAGCTTCTATGTGAGCCACTGTAATTCCTCGTTCTGGACAAAGGGCAGGAACTGGAGAGATTCCAGATGAGAGATGTGAAGATGGGGTTAGACACCCTGAGGCAGACTCCCTGCATAGATGGCGAAGCTGAGGGAGCCAGATCTCTGCCACTTGTCCAACAGAAGGCACCAAACAAAACCTTCAAACCCCAAATATCTCCCTGTACGTCGTATATCCATGAGAGGCAGAGAGAGGCCTTGCCAGAGTCCTTGGCAGTGCTGACTGTGCCCTGATTCAGGACAGCTCAGAAGAGCTCAAGGACAGCTCTTCACATATCGAGCCTCCCCAGCACTTCCCAGTTGTGCTGGGAGCTTTGGTGACCATCCACTTAGACAAGCAAGCTGAGGCTGGGATCAAGGAGGCTCTCCCCGGCGTGCAGCTCTCCCACTGCTTCCCTGAAACCAAGTGTTGGCCCCAGCCCTACGCACTCTATCCCAGTGGAAATGGCCACAGCAGCTGCTTTCGGACAGAACGTCTTTCGTGGTCAAAAGGTGGGTCTTTCCAAAAAACCCTAGCCTTGCTGGCACCGGTTATAGGAGCACTGGGTGGCTCAGGGGAATCCTGAGAACTTGTCAACAATTTATGGGTCAGTTCAGCTCGGTTCTGACTCTTAAGGGATGGGGGATACACAGACCCCCATCCCAGGAAAGAAAAGGGAAAAAGGGCAGGTAGACAGGTGGGTGTAAAAACAAAATAGTGACAATGATCTGAGGGGGAAAGCTAATTTATTAAATGAACATTGGAATGAAAAATAACACAATATAATACAATGTAATTGTAAATGAGGCTAATCAATCAAATAAAATGAGAGAGGGAGAGAGAGAGAGAGATAGTGTACGGAATCCAAAGGGCTAACATGCTGCTGAGATGATTGAAATGGGAAAGAGAGGGATCTTTTTACTTATGGATATGGATATGGAATATGGATAACAAAAATCAGGAAACCATGACTGAACTTCAAGTAGAGCAGGAAGGGTCGCTGTCAGTGGAAGAGCTTCTGGAAATCGTGGGCAGAAAGGTGGGGTATTCCCTCATTCTGCTGAACAGTGATTTAAAATCTGCTGCAAAGGCCGAGGAGAATGGCTTGGAAATGTCGTTTTCATTCATGACATCTACATCCTCCTTTGTAGACTCTCCCAGCTTCTATCTTCCGTAATTTCCAGTTGGATCTCTCTTCCCGTTGATGTCCGCATGATCCAGACCTACTTCTGTTGCCCGTTCTCTCTTACACGCACTGTGGGAATGAGTTTGCAGTACTCACTGATAGGAATCAAGGGGACACTAAAAAGACCTTGCAACGTAAGTCCTTACAGTGTACTGCCAGCAGTCTGTCCAGGACCCTGGCAGCACAGATGCTTTGTTACCAAACGCAGCAAATATATTTTGGGGAAAAGACAACTCACTGATATTTTTTCCACATGCGGAGCATAAGAATACAGGTCATTACCAGCAAGGACAGCTGTATGGACAGCAGCACAGCAAAGACCACTTTCATCACAGGGATGTCCAGTTTTGGCAGCTCATTGCCAACAGGAACATTTGTGGTGGTATTCCCAGCATCCACACCTGTAAGAATGGAGAAAACATCGCAGGTTACCATCATCTTGCACTGCAGATAATCTCTCAGTGTGATTCATGGACCCAAGAGTCGTCCTTTTCCATCAGTGGGTAGCTCTTTTCTCTTGCCTGTCCACCAGAGGACAATGAGGGCAATGACTCTTCCATTTCTCGTTGGGGGGGGAGAGGTAAGATTGGCACTGCCATTGTCTTGCTCAGGGTCAAGGGCCGGGGCTCTGCTCTGGGGTCTGGGATTTCACCGTGCAGAGCACTGCAGAGCAGGAACACTCATACTCTCGCAGTCTCACAAGCCCTTATGTCCCCTCAGATGATATCCCCCAGGCTCAAGGTCGAGCTCCAGCCAGCATAAGGCAAAGCTGGAGCCAGCCCAGGGTGAGAAACACTCTTGCAGGCTCCAGCCACACAGGGCCTGGCTCCTCGCCTGAGGGAGGCTTCTTTCACAGCACGTGCTGTGCGTCAACATGCTCAGGTTTGGCTGCTGGCCTGCTGTGCGAGAGCCGGCAGGAAGAGTCTGCTGGCTCACAGTGATTCTGCTTCGTGACAACGGATGACCGCTGGACAGAAATTACCTGGCCAACCAGTTCCTTGAAGTGCCTGTGTTTTGTTGCCAGAGACTGCCTGTGTGTCACCCCTGCCTTCCTGCAATGGCTCCTGCTGAGCAGTCTCTTCCTCACCACGCTCTGCCTTTTCAATTTTCCTCGAGAGTTTTCTTATGATCTGGGGTGACCTCTGGGAGTATTCCTCTTTTGTAGAGGTATCATTTCCTCTTTCTAGACATTAACAGAATGTATGAGGGTAAATCTCCCATGCCTGAAGTGCTGAATACCAGTGGGGAGTCAGTGGAATCCCAAAGACAAACTACTCACCCATGAGATTCCAGCTGGGTTCCGTTGCAGGAAGGAGCCAAGGCCCAGGAGAAGCCCTTGCTGGGGGCACTATTGCAACCAAAGACACATGAAAAGTTTCCATCACAAGCAACAGCATCAACAAATAGCAGAGCATACCCTGGTATCATGAGAGGAAACGGCATACACGCACATAAAGGACTACGCTCTCACAAGTGCAGGGAGGCCTGGCTGACATTAGGACTTTGAGCTAGCAGCTCTCAAATGAAGTGAAAAGCCATGACGTACCCATGCGGTCTGTCAGAGCTTCAGTCCCGGAACTCAAAGGGGAAGCTGGATCACCTTCACCTCCAGTCACACCTGCACACAAACAGCACAGAATGACTCTCTGTCTATGATCTTCCCTTGCTGAAGTATCAGCACCAAGGATGAACACATGTCAGTGAGATGAAGACTGGTGACTTACCTGCGGCATCCAACACAGGCTTGGGGACAGGATTCGACTCCGCGAATTGACCAAGAGGGCCTGCAGGGACAAGTGTGATCAGGCAGTGGTGAGGAGAGCTTCCTCTGCGTGTCGAGACCCACTTTTTCCTCAGTGAGCTGCGGGGTCCGGTGGCAGGTCAGGGAAGAACATGGCCCAAATGCAAAGGCGTGGGTTCTCTCAGCTGAACAGGGGCAAGGGCAACCTTCCCGCTGAAACTCGGCAGCTCTCCAAGTACCCAAATACTCACAATGACCTGTGCAAGGCCTCCAAGGTTCAAGAAGAATTTTCACAACTTACCTCTGCGTTCACCCCAGGACACAAAGCCTGTATCCTCGTCATCATCTGGATAGAGCACACCAATGCCATCATCTAGAATCAAGACAAGGAGATTAGAGTACTTCCCTTTGCATGTTGTGATCTTCTCCCTTAGTAAGTGGAGCTGGGTCAGGTAGTGGGACGGGAGAAAGACTCAGGTGATGATAGGCACAGTTGCAGAGCAGACAAAATGAGCTGTTGTCAGCCACCTGGCAGCTTACAGAATACTCTGTCCACATTACACGCTATACCCCTCACGGGCTGCATGGCAGAAGATCCATTGCCTTGGGACCTTCTTCCTGGGACATCTCCGGTACAAAAAAAAAGGAAGGTCACACTGTAGCACCAGAGGAAAACACACCCGTCTCTTTCTCTGGGCTGTGGGATGGAGTTCTGTGTTGGAATCTGGGACTCCTGTATGGGGAGTACCATAGGGCTGTAGTAGAAAACCTCACACATGTCCCAGCACACATCTTCTGAGCTCTCTCCAGGGACGTGTCCCAGAATGAAGGCAGTGCTCAAGCCAGCAAGCAGCAGAACCATGGCCCATTTCAGTCCCTGGGAGCAGTGCTGCCACAGGCTCTTGCCTGGCTCCTGTGATGCTGCCTGTCACCCCCTGCCTTACACCCACCATGGAAGGCATCCCAAGGGAAGGCTGATGCAGGGCCATGGTCACAGCCTGACCTCTTGCCCCCCGTGGCACTCGGTTCTTGGCTCGTCTCTGCCCACTCACCTGCTATCCATGCTCGCCATGGAGCAGCACAGATCTCCTGTGTAAGCATAGCCATCAGAAGGAGGAGGAGGACAAGGTGGGTAGGGGCTATGGCCCCCCACACTCGTGCCATGCTGCCACCACTGTTGCTGCAGCCACAGCAAGTGCTGCTGTTGGGGCAGGCACAGGGCAATGCCCGTGACATGGAACAGCTGTCACAGTTGGTGCTTGTGACATCACGGCTCAGAGCAGGCAAACAGTGGGGCATTGTGACCTCACGGTCCTGTGATTCCAGGTGGAGGCTCGCTGAAGGCTGCTCCTCTGGTGATGAGCTGCACAAGGGATGCATGGGGCCACTGCTTCCATCACAGAATCACAGAATCCTGGGATGCCTTGGGTTGGAAGGGACATTAAAGAACTTATGCCTCCAACCCCACTGCCGTGAACAGGGACACCACCCACTGGCTGAGCCTGCCCAGGGCCCCATCCAGCCATCTCTGTGGCCCTGCACCATTCTCATTCCAGGAGATCCCTGTCTGTTTTGGAACTGGGGAGCCCAGAACTGAACAATGCAATCTAAATGTGGCCTCAGCAGAGCAGATCACTTCCCTCAACCTGCCAGACATGCTGTACTTAACGTCCCCCAGGATACCTCTGGCCTTCTTTGTCGCAAGGGCAACTTTCTGGCTCATGGCCAGCCTGTTGTCCACCAGAACACTCAGCTCCTTCTCCGCAGACATCCTATTCTCCAAGCTGAACTATCAAAATGACCTCCTATGTGTTGCCCTCAAGATTTTCCATCATCTATTGTGCCCTCCTTTGGACACTCTCTACAAGTTTTAAGTCTTTCCTATATCGTGGTACCCAAAAGTGCACATGGTCGTTGAGCTGAGGTCACCGAGCATAGAGCAGAGCAAGGGAGTTTCTTCTGCTGATCAGCTAGCAATGCTGCGCCTTATGCCCAACAGAAGACAGTGGGCCTGTCTGATTACCAGAGCATACAGTTGGCTCACATTCAACTTGTCACCAGCCAGAACCCCCAGATCCCCTTCCACAGAGCTCTTCTGCAGCCACTCTTCCCCGAGTCTGTAACATATATCCAGGGTTGCTGCATCCCAGGTGCAGAATCCATCAGTTGGTCTTGCTAAATTTCATACGGTCAGTGATTGCCCGGCCCTCTTACTTGCCGAGCTCTCTCTACAAGACCTTTATCCTCAAGGGAATCAGCTGCTCCTCCCAATTGGGTACCATCTGCAAACTTACTTCCTACACCTTCCAGTCCTGCATTCAAATCATTCATAAAAATACTGAAGAAATCTGTACCTACTACAGAGTTGTGCAGCGTTGACTTTTTCTGAAGAAATGTCATTAAAATGGATAACTTGTGTTTGGTTATGCCGGCAGTGTTTGTGAATCCCCAAAAGAAATACCTGTGTTACAGAAAATACGTCCAAGAAGATGGAAATAGACAGGCCCAAGAGCGACTCTAATACCTTCGAACAGATGGGAACCCCGACAGGAAGTGTTGTGGCAATTAGGTAGGGTTATGGGAATGTACCTGTACCCCTGAGATGTCTGTAAAGTTTGATCAGGAAGGATGCAGCAGTTTTAATGTGCTTCATCCTGGGAATTCAAATGCATCTGTTAGCAGTAGAGGGATGCGAGGCATCAGAGTGACCATATGTGTGTAAACATCTCTGCTGGCCAGCGCATCAGGGCTGAAATAGTTTTAAGCAAACATCACGGGATTTTAGCAGTTGAAGCTAGGTCTCAGGATTGACAGTATAAGTCAGATGAAATATATTTTTTCTTCAGCAGAGCAAACCCAAGAGCACCCTGGAGTTGCTCCACTAGGATAAGTGCTACGCCCCATCCCTGCTGGCCATCATCCGTCAGCATTTTAACTTCAAGCTTTCAAGCACAGTTCTCTGTGATCCCTATGAAGGTCACTGGAATGCAGCAGTGCAGCTGAGCTTCGTGACTTCTGGGGTGAAGAATGCCATCAGCATCTGCAGCTGAGGATTGCCCTTGTCAGTGCCTGGTAAGGATATTCTGCGGTGCATCTGGAGGCTTTTGTCACGGCAGCAGTCTTTAATCTGGAAATGACTCATTCCCATCTGCAGTACAGAACGCACCTTTTCTTCTGGAGGCTCTTCAGTCCTGCAGCGTTCTCAGATACTGCTGGTTACAGGCCTCTTCTGCACTGGGTATTTTTCCTCAGTCATAATAGATGTCTGGGGATGTTTCGCAGATTAATTGTAGAGAAAAAGAAAACAAAGAATACCCAGGTAATATTTCACCCAAAGGGAAAGTGAACGTTCTGCAAGTGGCAGCGTATTGTTGAGACCCAATGCACAGCAGATCATGGTGTCCTGAAGATTAAAGCCCGTGAAATAAAGAAGACTTCTGCCATCCTTCTTTTATACACACGTTAGCTGACTGCAGTTCCTACCAGGTGGATGTACCGTGTCTAGCAACGGGAAGTGGGAAGCAGGTACAGACAGGAGGCACAGGACAGCGCCCTTCAAACTCGGGGGCAGTGGCAACAGCCAAGGATGTAGAGCACTACGCACATGTGCAGATGAGAATAACAATGAAGGAAGGGAGGGATACAGAGTTGACCACAACAAGAGGCACCGTGGCTCTGCTCCTGTCCCTCACCATCACACAGAAAATGAGAGCCACAAGCAAAATGCAGCTGCTGTGTCCCATCTCCCCGGCTGGCTCTGTAACTGCTGGCTGCGGCTGTTTTAGGTGTGAAGAACGATACACACTAATCATTACCAACAGTGGAAGATTTATGGAGCAAGCAATAAACGAGCAAAACAGCGCTGGGTGACCGGGAGTCTCCGCTCCACCAGAGGCATGCAACGGGGGCCTCCTGATCCCACTTTTTATTGTCTCTTATCTCTGCATTCCTGTTTATCTTTCTCTTCCTGGGCTGTGCTGGCTGTCATGTGGGGGTCGTTCTCTGCCACCTGGTGGTTGAGATGGAAAGGGCCGTAGTCCTCTTCAGCTTCGATCATGCGCACTTAAGAGGAGATTTTCACTTATTTTTCTTTTTTCAGTTTCTTAGAAGGTCACTGCTATCTGTTGTTCATTGTCCAGTTGTTAGAACTAAGCGCTGTGGCTCCAATTTGCACAAATTCCAAAGTTCTTAGACTAAACATTTATACATCTATTTTGAGACTTCTACAAACTACATAGTTTTCAGAAAGCAAAACACTGAAAAACACTGACACATCTCTCTCGAATCAGTTTGATTAACAAACACAGCACTCCTTTTTATCACACCTTTGACACGGTCTCCCACAGTATTCTCTTGGGGAAACTGGCAGCCTGTGCTGTAGACAAGTTCACTCTTCTCTGGGTGAAGAACTGGCTAGAAGGCCGTGCCCAGTGGGTAGTGGCTAATGGAGTTAAGTCCAGCTGACGTCCTCTTACGATGGGTTTCCCCCAAGGGTCGGTACTGGGGCCCATCTTGTTTAATATCTTTATTGATGACCTAGACGAGGCTATTGAGTGTACCCTCAGTAAGTTTGCAGGTGACACCAAATTGGGAGGATGTGTCGATCTGCCTGAGGGCAGGGAGGCCCTTCAGAGGGATTTGGATAGGCTGAATAGCTAGGTTGATCCCAATGGGATGAGGTTCAATAAGACCAAGTGCCGGGTCCTGCACTTTGGCCACAATAACCCCATGCAATGCTATAGGCTTGGGGCAGAATGGCTTGAAGAATGTAGAGAGGAAAAGGACCTGGGGGTGTTGGTTGATGCTCAGCTTAACATGAGCCGGCAGTGTGCCCAGGTGGCCAAGAAGGCAAACAGCATCCTGACCTGTATTAGAAATAGTGTAGCCAGCAGGAGCAGGGAGGTGATTATCCCCCTGTACTCAGCTCTGGTGCTCCCGCACTTCGAGTACTGTGTTCAGTTTTTGGTCCCTCACTACAAGAAGGACATTGAGGCCCTGGAGCGTGTTTAGAGAAGGGCAACAAAACTGGTGAGGGGTCAGGAGCATAAGTCTTATGAGGAGCGGCTGAGGGAGCTGGGATAGTTTAGTCTGGAGAAAAAGAGGCTCAGAGGAGACCTTATCCCACTCTACCACTTCCTGAAGGGAGGTTGTACTAAGGAGGGGGTCGGCCACTTCTCCCTGATAAATGATGACAGGACGAGAGGGAATGGCCACAAGTTGTGCCGAGGAAGATTTAGATTAGTTTTGAGGAATTTTTTTTTCTCTGAAAGAGTGTTCAGGCACTGGAATGGCCTGCCTAGGGAGGTGGTGAGGCACCATCCCTAGCACTGTTCAAGAAGGATTTAGATGAGGTGCTAAGGGATTTGATTAAGTAGTTTAGTGAGTAGGGATGGTGATAGGAAGATGGTTGGACTAGATGATCCTGTAGGTCCGTTCCAACCTAATGTATCTATGAATCTATGAATCCATGAAAAAACAAACAACACCCTCAAACCCCAAATATCTATCTCCCTGTACGTCGTATATCCATGAGAGGCAGAGAGAGGCCTTGCCAGAGTCCTTGGCAGTGCTGACAGTTCAGCTCGGATCTCGCAATGGTAAGCGTTATGTGCTCACCATGGTGGAGGTAACTACTGGGTGGCTTGAAACATATGCAGTACCCCATGCTACTGCCCGAAACACCATCTTAGGCTCGAGAAACAAGTCCTATGGCGACATGGCACTCCAGAAAGAATTGAGTCAGAAAATGGAACTCATTTCAAAAATTCTCTTGCAAATACTTGGGCCAAATATCATGGCATCGAGTGGATTTATCATATCCCCAATCATGCACCAGCTTCTGGTAAAATTGAAAGGTACAATGGGTTGTTAAAAACAATGTTGAAAGCAATGGGTGGCGGAACATTTAAGCACTGGGAATAGAATTTGTCAGAAGCCGCCTGGTTGGTCAACTCTCGAGAATCAGTCAATCGCGATGGTCCTGCCCAATCCAGCTCTCTACCTACTGTAGAGAGAGATAAGGTCCCTGTAGTACATGTGAAGAACATGTTGGGAAAAGCGGTTTGGGTTCTTCAAGATTCTGGAGATGGCAAACCTCTCCGTGGAACTGTTTTTGCTTTATGGGAGTGATTGCAGCAGTGGGAACAAAACAACTGGCAACGGAAGGGTAAACCTATCTGGGCTGCTGAACTGTGAAAAGACTTTGCTACCCGAACAAATAAATTGGGTGTAAAGGTGCGTCACGTAGATTCTTATGTGCCCAAGACTCGAGCTACTGAAGAACAGAAAAATAACCATCAGGTAGATCGAGCTGCCAAAATTGAGGTGTCTCAGATAGACTTGGACTGGCAGAACAAATGAGTGTTATTTTTAGCTCAGTGGGACCATGAGACCTCAGACCATCAGGGAAGGGACACGAACTATAAATGGGATAGAGACAGAGGGGCCGACTTAACTATGGATGCCATTGCACAGGTTATCCATGACTGTGACACATGTGCCGTGATTAAACAAGCCAAGAGGACAAAACTTCTCTGGCAGGAAGGGTGATGGCAAAAGTATAAATATGGGGAGGTGTGGCAGGTTGATTATATCACCTTGCCACGAACTCGCGATGTTAAGCGTTACTTGCTCACCGTGGTGGAGGTGACCACTGGGTGGCTTGAGACATACGCAGTACCCCATGCTACCGCCGATACCACTTGGCTGCCTTTGACTCCAGTTCATATTGCAGCTCCAACATATCTGGCACAGCAGCACTCAGTGGGGGTGTGACTTCATTCAGGTCATAGTAATCTACCGTCAGCCTCCATTCTCCACTGGCTTTACGCACCAGCCATATGGGGCTGTTAAAAGGTGAGTGAGTTTTGCTGATCACTCCCTGGCTCTCTAGCTGACGGATCAAGTTATGAATGGAGAGCAAGGAATCCCTGTTGGTGCGGTAATGTCATCTGTGGACTGTTTTTGTAGCAATTGGTACCTGCTGCTCTTTCACTTTCAGTACCCCCACAACAGACGGATCTTCTGACAGGCCGTGTAAAACAGACAGCTGCTGAATGTTGTCTGCATCTTCAGCAGCTATGCCAAAAGCCCATCGGTACCCCTTGGGATCCTTGAAATGTCCCCTTCTGAGATAGTCAATACCGAGTATGCATGGAGCCCCCTGTCCAGTCACTATGGGATACTTCTGCCAGGTTTTACCGGTGAGGCTTATTTCTGCCTCCAACACAGACAGTTCCTGAGAACCCCCAGTCACTCCAGAAATATGAATAAATTCTGTCCCTTTATAATTTGAGGGCATTAGAGTGCACTGTGCACCAGTGTCCACCAGTGCCTTATATCTTTGTGGCTCTAATGTTCCAGGCCATCTAATCCACACAGTCCAATACACTCTATTATCCCTTTCCCTCCCCTGGCTGAGGGCAGGGCCCCTCTATTGGTTACCTGCAGTGATGGGAGCAATTTCATTGTTGCCTCATCTCTGCTTGTCATGGTTTTATGATTTTTTGGTACTGGTATTCCACATCATAACATCATGTAGTGCATTTAGAGTTAAAGAGTTAATGTTCCAGCTCCATGGATCATCAATAGTTCCAGGTATACCTGTCTCAGAAGAGAAGAAGAACTCCATTCCCCAGAGGACTTTGCGATGTTTTGCGTTCTTACGTGTTTACGCTCAGAGGGAAAGATAAAAACTGTCTGCGGTCACGGGACACTCTCTCTTTCCTTTGGGATCGACTCAGCAGTGGGTGCTCGCTGCCGTCCGCCTTCAGCGTTAGCGTAAGGCCTTCGGTTTATCGGACACTCTCTCTTGCTCATTTTATTTGATTTATTAGCTTTAATTCTAATTATATTGTATTATATTGTGTTATTTTGCTTTTCCGATATCTTATTTAGTAAATTAGCTTTCCTCCTCAGATCGTTGCCGCTGTTTTGTTTCTAGGCCCATCTCCCTTTTCCCTTTTCCCTTTCCCCCTTCCCCTTTCCTGGGGCGTGGGTCCGTGGGTCCCCCGCACCAATCATCACGGAACCGGGCCGAACCTGCCCGTAAACCGTTGACATTTTTGGCGCTGTGAGCAGGATAATGTCATGGTTTTATGATTTTTTGGTACTGGTATTCCACATCATAACATCATGTAGTGCATTTAGAGTTAAAGAGTTAATGTTCCAGCTCCATGGATCATCAATAGTTCCAGGTATACCTGTCTCAGAAGAGAAGAAGAACTCCATTCCCCAGAGGACTTTGCGATGTTTTGCGTTCTTACGTGTTTACGCTCAGAGGGAAAGATAAAAACTGTCTGCGGTCACGGGACACTCTCTCTTTCCTTTGGGATCGACTCAGCAGTGGGTGCCCGCTGCCGTCCGCCTTCAGCGTTAGCGTAAGGCCTTCGGTTTATCGGACACTCTCTCTTGCTCATTTTATTTGATTTATTAGCTTTAATTCTAATTATATTGTATTATATTGTGTTATTTTGCTTTTCCGATATCTTATTTAGTAAATTAGCTTTCCTCCTCAGATCGTTGCCGCTGTTTTGTTTCTAGGCCCATCTCCCTTTTCCCTTTTCCCTTTCCCCCTTCCCCTTTCCTGGGGCGTGGGTCCGTGGGTCCCCCGCACCAATCGTCACGGAACCGGGCCGAACCTGCCCGTAAACCGTTGACACTGCTGTAGTTCTCTCACCCATGCTCGCAGTGCAGGAGTGGGTTTTTTATGCCACTTCCACATGTCCTCTCCGTTTTCTCGTAAGAAGCTCCACATGGCCACACATGACATGATGTTACTGCTGTCATTTGCTCGAGCAGAGAGGCGGTTGCCTTTGGTGGCTGAGACTTTCATCAGTTTGATCAATTGCTTCATCAGATTCTTTGGGTCATGCTCGTCTTCATCAGATGTTTCCAATACTGACACAGGTTCATCCCTATTCATCAGTAATGACAGTTCCTCCAGTATAGTTTTCTTTATCTCACCTACTTCTTCTGCTACTATAGCTGCAATGGAAGCACGTGATAGTGGAAACTGTTGTTCATAGTTTTGGAGTGTAATAGTCAATTCATAAACTGGGAGTCTTCTGTCTTGGCCCTCGAATCTATGGAACATTGCTACCAATGTACTTGCGTACCTCTCTGGTGCTGTTTTTGAGAGCTTGCGATATACATCAGGTGTACACCTTACTCTATCAGGATCATGGTCCTGGTGTGGATTGTTAGGGACGAAATTGGGATCATACAGCATTGGAAACCAATCCAAATGCCGCATAATCTGTAACGTTAGCCAGGGTGTTTAGGCAGGAGGTATGTAACCCCCTCAGCACACTAAAGTAGCTGTATACATACATTACTCCGGTGCTGAACATGAGGAGCTTAAAAAGACGCCAGCATGCTATAAGGTACATGAAAAACCTTAGTCCAACTAGCACCAGATTTACAATTGAGTACAAATACTTCACTGCCCACATTCTCCACCAATAATTGTCATGGTTTTGTCTGTGACAGTGACCCAAGAGAAACTGAGAAGGGAGAGAGGAGAGAAAAAGAAACTGCGTCAGTGGCCGCGCGGCCGCCCGAGCAGAACCGCGCTCCGGGAGGGGGAAACAGCGGGAAGAGATGGGTCTACAAGAAAACAACGGCACGATCTGAGAAGGAATGGTAACTTTACTAAATATAATGAAATTGAACAATTGAGAGTGAGATAAAAATTTCCAAACCAAAAGCTGTGAGCTTACATTAAGGAGAAAAGTGCAGGGGAAGCACACGTGCTGGACCTCCACGGCAGCCCAGAGCAAAGCGCCCAGACAGAGCTCCGCCTGGCATCCGGTGCGGAGCTCCGCCCCTCCCCTCTGCTGCTCCCACAGCATTAACTCCTTAATTGCTGCATGATGCTCTGATGTGGAATACCGGCATCAAAACCATAAAACCACAACAGTGTACCACAAGGGAGTTTGATGCTGGGGGAGTGCTGTCTGTGATTCCATGTTTATGTATGCATAGACAAGTTTGTATGCAATTTATGTTATTTCTGTTTTGGTTCTGTATAGATATGTGTTAAGCATGATGTGATGATGTGGAATAAGGGGTGGAATGTTGCGGTTTTGTGGTTTTGATGCCAGCACCAGAACATCATGCAGGCAGTTAAGGAGTTAATGCTGTAGGGGAGCAGCTAAGGGGTGTCTCTTGGCACTCTCTCAGCTGGCACGCTCTCTCGGGTGCCGTGGAGATTCAGTACGAGTTCTTCTCCTGTGGTTCCTCCCCAACGTAAGCTCCCAGCTTTTGGTTTGGAAACTTTCTCCCTCTCTCAATTGTTCTCTCAATTGTTAGATTTAGTAAAGTTACCGTTCCTTCTCAAATCGTGCCGTAGGTTTTTTTTTGTAGACCCATCTCTTCCCGCTGTTTCCCCCTCCCCCCAGTGCGCACAGCTCTGCGCAGGCGGCCCTGTGGCCACTGACGGTGCAGTTTTTTTTTCATTCCTTTGTCTCTCCCTTCTCGGTTTCCCTTGGGCCACTGTCACGGATAACACCGTGACACCTTCCTACACGCAGACATACATGCAAAAACAACCTTGCCTTCTTCCTTGCTGACTGTGTGACGGCCTTTGTGTGAGCACGGGGATGGCACAGGGGACGGATGGCTGCTGCAGGTGCCGTAGGCCGCAAACCCGCACCTGCTCAGCTCTGAGGAAACAAGCCCAATGTGCACTCTTTCAGGCAGTCTCTCAGGACTCCGGCTGAACTCACCACTCTCCGCAGCCCAACTCCGGGTTGGGCTATCTGGGCAAGCTCCTCGTTGACACTACTGCTGCCCTGTGCCCTCACCTGGGCCTGCTGGGAGCTGCAGGCACTGAAAAGTGCTGAGCAGTTGCTGTCCTGGCTGGGAAGGACACAGCTGCCAGCCCATGGCTGGAGATGAGAGAGCAGGGCCCATGTCTGGTGCAGCAGTGGAGCACAGGCAGTAGCTGCCACTTCCCATGCTTGCAAGGAAGCATTTCTCTCCTGGGGAGCTCTGCTGCTTCTGCTGCTGCACTTTTACCCATGCTGCTCGTTCCTGGTTCTCCTTTGGCCTTTCTTCATGGGGATACATGGAAGCTCCCCCTTCCCAACAGTGACTCAGCAAGCAGCCAGTGCTACTGGAGCCCTGTTCTGTGCAGCTGTCTGTGCCATGGGTGCACCGAGCACTGCTCTGAATGGGAATGTGTAGAGCTCAGTTTCCTTCTGCTGTGGTTTTGTGGTTTTGATGCCGGTATTCCACATCAGAACAATCATGGAGGCAGTTAAGGAGTTGATGCTGTTGGGCAGCAGCAGAGGGGTGGAGCTTTGCACCAGACGCCAGGCCCCGCTCTCTCTCTGGGCGCACTCTCTCGGCTGCTGTGGAGATTCAGCATGTGTGTTTCTCCTGCAGTTCCTCCCCAATGTAAGCTCCCAGCATTTGATTTGGAAAGTTTATCTCTTTCTCAATTGCTCAATTCTATTAGATTTAGTAAAGTCACCATTCCTTCTCAAATTGTGCCGTAGTTCTTTTTTGTAGACCCATCTATTCCCTGTTTCCCCCTCCCCGCAGAGCACACGGTTCTGCTCCGGAGGCCACGTGGCCACTGATGGTGCAGGTTTTTTTCTTTCCTTTGTCTCTCCCTTCTCGTTTTCCCTTGGGTCACTGTAACAGATAACACCGTGACACCTTCCTCCACACAGACATACAAGCAAACACATCCCAGCGGGCACAGGGAGGAGCGATCTGCATGTGAGTACCACCCACTTACTGTGCTGCTGTAGGTCTGGGAGCTCGTGTGGCAGGGTGCAGGATTACTCTCCCTTCTCTCTTGCGAATCCATCCTATTTATTGCTGATCTCTGTCTGCAGTGTTTTGTTTTTCGGGTGTTTTTTGTTTGTTTGTTTGTTTGTTTTGTTTGTTTTTTAATTAATTTTTTATTATTATTATTTGTTAACATTTTCATCATTATATATTTATTTATTTATTATTCTATTATAATCATTCATATCTATATATGTAATTATTTTAAACTATTTTTAATTATTTATATTTAATCTTTATTTTTTATTTATTTATTTTTATTCAGTTATTTTCTGTGCCATGGTCTCTACTAGACAGAGGGCATGCCTTAAAAAGGCTGTGGCGACCCAGACAGAAGGTCTGCCTAGAAGCATGGCTACACAGGTCTCTGGCTGCAGGGAATGCCAGAGCCTGCTGCTGCTGGAGGAGTTGTGGCCTCCTGTGCGAGGTGTGAGCAGGTGGAAGATTTGCTTAGCATGGTGACAGAACTGAAAGAGGAGGTTTAGAGACTGAGGGCCATCAGGGACTGCAAGCAGGAGATTGTCTAGTGGAGTAGCTCCCTCGAGTGCCAGAGAGAAAGGCTCCTGGGAGATCCCTGGCAATTGGTGGTGGACTCCCTGACCTGTCCCCATTGGGCAGAGGGGGGTGTATCTGAAGGATGGGGAGGGCTGGCAGAGAGTCCCTGCTCGGTACTGTGGGCAATCTTCCCCTCTGCCTACCTCGTGCCCCCAGGTCCCCCTAAGCAATAGGTTGGCACCGTTGGACGTTGAAGAGGAGATAAGGGGGGAGGTGCAGGAAGATTCCCCCAGGAGGCCACCAATGGCAAGGCAGTCGACTCTGTGCCTGCCGCCAGACTCTGAGACTGCCGCTGCCAAGAAAGAAAGAAAGGTGATTGTAGTGGGCGGCTCCCTTCTCAAGGGAACTGAGGGCCCCATTTGCAGACTGGACCCAAGCCGTAGGGGAGTGTGCTGTCTCCCTGGGGCCCGGATCAGGGACATAGCTAGAAGCTCCCAGATTTTATACGCCCACCGACTACTATCCGTTACTCATAGTTCAGGCAGACAGCAACGAAATAACTCAGAGAAGCCTGCGAACTATGAAAAGAGATTTCAGGAGTTTAGGGCGATTAGTTCAAGGGGTGGGAGCACAAGTGGTGTTTGCTTCCATACCTTCTGGGGCAGTGAAGGACACAAAATGGGCAAGGAAAACGCAGGTGATGAGTAATTGACTGAGAGGCTGGTATAGAGACAGACACTTTGGGTTTTTTGACCATGGGGCAGTTTACTCAGCTCCTGGCCTGTTATCTGTTGATGGAATGCACCTGTCTCAAAGGGGGAAATGAATCCTAGCACAGGAGCTAGCTGGACTAATTGAGAGAGCTCTAAACTAGCTTTGACGGGGGAAGGGGATAAAACAGGGCTCACCAGTAAAGAGCCTAAGGGGGCTGTGCTGGAGCAAGGGCTGAGGCAGATATCTCAGCTGAAGTGCATCTACACCAATGCACTCAGCATGGGCAATAAACAAGAAGAGCGTGAAGCCATTGTGAGGCAGGCTAACTGTGACCTTGTGGCTATTACAGAAACATGGTGGGACCCCTCCCATGACTGGAATACTGGGATTGATGGCTACAAGCTCTTCAGAAGGGATAGACAGGGAAGAAAGGGTGGTGGCATAGCTCATGACTCTATATCAAAGAGTGTTTTGATGTTGAAGAGCTTGAGGTTGGAAATGATAAAGTAGAGTCCCTATGGATAAGGATCATGGGGATGGTCTTTAGGGCTGACATCATGGTGAGGGTCTGTTATAGACAGCCTAGTCAGGATGAAGAGATAGATGAAGTGTTCTACAAGCAACTAGTAGATGTTGCACGATGGCCAGCACTTGTTCTCATGGGGGACTTCAACTTCCCTGATATATGCTGGAAATATAATACTGCGCAGAGGAAGAAGTCCATGAGATTTCTAGAGTGTGTGGAAGATTGCTTCCTGACACAGCTGGTGCAAGAACCTACCAGGGGACATGCCTTGCTAGACCTGCTCTTTGCTAACAGAGAAGGACTAGTAGGAGATGTGAAGGTTGGGGATTGTCTTGGCCAGAGTGACCACGAAATGGTAGAGTTTGCTATTCTTGGTGATATCAAGAGGATGATTAGCAAAACTGCTACCTCGGGCTTCCAGAGGGCAGACTTTGACCTGCTCAGGACACTTGTCGCAAGGGTCCCTTGGAATTTGCTCCTGGGGGGTAAAGGGGTCCAGGAAGCCTGGATGCTCCTCAAGATGGAAATCTTAAAGGCACAGGAGCAGGCTGTCCCTGAGTCCCATAAGTCGAGCCGGAAGGGAAAAAGACCAGTGTGGATGAACCGGGAAGTTTTGTTGAGACTCCGAGAGAAAAGGAGACTCTATGTCCTCTGGAAGATGGGACAGGATACTTGGGGTGACTACAGAGAACTTGCCAAGATTTGCAGGCAGAAAGTTAGAAATGCAAAAGCCCAGATTGAACTTAGACTGGCTACTGCAGTAAAGGAGAACAGAAAATCCTTTTACAAGTATATTAACAGCAAGAGAAGAACTAAGGAGAATTTCTGTCCTTTACTTGATGCGGCAGGGAATGTAACCACGGAGGATAAGGAAAAGGCTGAGGTTCTCAATGCCTTCTTCACATCTGTCTTTAATAGACAGAGCAGTTATCCTCAGGGTACTTGCCCTGACCTGGAAGTCCAGGACGGAGCACATAATACACCCCCTGTGATCCAAGCGGAGACAGTCAGAGACCTGCTCCTCCATCTGAACTGTCACAAGTCCATGGGACCAGATGGAATCCACCCAAGGGTGCTGAGGGAGCTTGCAGAGGTGATTGCCAAGCTGCTTTCTATCATCTATCAGCATTCCTGGTTATCTGGAGAGGTCCCACAAGATTGGAGGCTTGCCGAAGTGACTCCCATCTACAAGAAAGGCCGTAAGGAAGACCCAGGGAACTACAGGCCTGTCAGCCTGACCTCGTGTCCCGATCCGATATCAGGGAAAAGTTCTTAAACGACCCCAGAAGTGGGATTAAGACACAAACGAGGTCAAATGCCGTAAAACCTTGTCAGTTTTATTTGCTGTATCAAAAAACCAATAAGAGCAATAGGACAGAGGGAAAAGAGAGAAGAAAATTAGAATCCCTGAAGGAATAGAACAATTGTCAACGGTTTACGGGCAGGTTCGGCCTGGTTCCGTGACGATTGGTGTGGGGGACCCATTGACCCACGTCCCAGGAAAGAAGAAGAGGGAAAGGGAAAAGGGAAAAGGGAGATGGGCCTAGGAACAAAACAGCGGCAACAATCTGAGGAGGAAAGCTAATTTACTAAATAGATATCGGAAAGCAAAATAACACAATGTAATACAATATAATTGGAATTAAAGGTAATAAATCAAATAAAATGAGCAAGAGAGAGTGTCTGATAAACCGAAGGCCTTACGCTAACGCTGAAGGTGAGACAGCAGCGAGCACCCACTGCTGAGTTGATCGCAAAGGAAAGAGAGCGTGACAGCAGACAGTTTTTACCTTTCCCTCTGAGCGTAAACATGTAAGAACGCAAAGCATCGCAAAGTCCTCTGGGGAATGTAGTTCTTCTTCTCTTCTGAGACAGGTATACCTGGAATTATCGATGATCCATGGAGCTGTAGCATTAACTCTTTAAATGCACTACGTGATGTTATGATGTGGAATACCAGTACCAAAAATCATAAAACCATGACAACAATAGAGGATGCAATCAATTACCACCACCACGACCGGGGATCCGGTGATGTCAATGGTCCACGTTCCTGGCTCCACCCAAGTGTCCAGATCTTTCTTCTAAGTGCACAGTCTATCCTTGTATGGTCCCTGACCCCACAGCTTGAAGAAAGCAAGAGCAACTAGGAGAGTCCCAGGAAGAAACTTCCGGGAAGAACCATCTGCAGAAGAGGAATCCTGCCTAAGAGGAGTACCCCATTCATATAGTCTCTCTGTCCCTGTGATACATCCGCCCATTTCAGAGGCAGCTGACAGGATCCGTCTGGGGCGGATGTCATGGGTTTTCGTTGAGACAAGTTGTTTACTTCTAAGCATACTCTTCTCTCCTCGCACAGGTGGATCAGATATCATGGTTTCGTCAGGGACCATCGATCTTCTTCAAGGTGTCACAACAACAGGATGCTGAAGCCAGGAAGTGGTAGCAATGAGGCAGCAATGCTGAGACAAACAAAAAAAAGTCCAGAGAGTCCCTTACACCTTGGTATCAGGGAAAGTTATGGAACAGATGATCTTGAGGGAGATCACACGGCACGTACATGGCAACCAGGGGATCAGACCCAGCCAGCATGGATTCACAAAGGGCAGGTCGTGCTTGTCCAACCTCATCTCCTTCTATGACTGGGTGACCAGACTGATAGATGAGGGAAAGGCTGTTGATGTAGTCTACCTGGACTTCAGCAAGGCCTTTGACACGGTCTCCCACAGTATTCTCTTGGGGAAACTGGCAGCTCTTGGTGTGGACAGGTTCACTCTTCTCTGGGTGGAGAACTGGCTGGAGGGCCATGCCCAGTGGGTAGTGGTTATTGGAGTTAAGTCCAGCTGGCATCCTGTTACGAGTTGTGTCCCACAGGGGTCGGTATTGGGGCCCATCTTGTTTAATGTCTTTATTGATGACCTAGATGAGGCTATTGAGTGTACCCTCAGTAAGTTTGCAGATGACACCACGTTGGGAGGATGTGTTGATCTGCCTGAGGGCACGGAGGCCCTTCAGAGGGATTTGGATAGGCTGAATAGCTGGGCTGAGCTCAATGGGATGAGGTTCAATAAGGTGCCAGATCCTGCACTTTGGCCACAATAACCCCATGCAATGCTATAGGCTTGGGGCAGAATGGCTTGAAGAATGTAGAGAGGAAAAGGACCTGGGGGTGTTGGTTGATGCTCGGCTCAACATGAGCCGGCAGTGTGCCCAGGTGTCCAAGAAGGCCAAAGGCATCCTGACCTGTATTAGAAATAGTGTAGCCAGCAGGAGCAGGGAGGTGATTGTCGTCACTCTGACAAGTCTGGGAACTATACGGAGCTGGTGCTGCCTGACGCAAAGAAACTGCACCAATGTGGTGTGGCAAAAGTTCCGCTTTTATTGTCTCATACATCTCCTTATATCTTCTTCCATGGCTACGCGTCTTAGGGTCTGTCCCTACCTTATCTACCAACCCTGTGTCACCACATTTTCTTCTTTTGCTTCCTTCTATAGCTACTATTGTTTATACTTAGTCAAGCTTAACTGTTACTGTATAAGCATAGTCATTAATTACTGTGGTTGCTATGGTTACGCCTTATTGCTTTTTCAGCTACTACATCTCCCCCCCCCCATGCCTATATCTAGCATACTATTCTCTGAGAGGACCCTAACCGCGTACACCCCGAAATCCCCGCATTGCGCCTATACATGCAACAGTCCTCTCAGGCAAGCCTTACCCCGTTACATCGCGATTCTCAAATCTATCCTAACTAAAGCCTATCCTGCGTCCTGTGGTACTCTTCTTGTCGGTGAAACATGGCCTGCATCATTTGCTTCATGCTGCGTTGCAAGCACTGCAGGAGACAGGGTAAGCAAAGCATAATCAGCAATACTACCATGATTCCTGAAACAACTACAATCAAAATATGCTTTAGCCATGGTCCTACACCCCGAAATAGATTTGATAACCAGCTACCCAATGGGTCGTCATCAATTCTGATCTTGTTTACATGTTCTTTCAGCCAATCCAGCCTCTTGTGCATGGATTCGCTGTGGTCACTCAAGTTGAAGCAACACATGCCGTCAAAATCTTGGCATCCATGTCCTTGAGCAAGCAGTAAGAAGTCTATGGCAGCTCTATTTTGAAGTACAGCATGCCGGACTCCTTCAACATCCATCAGCAACTCTGACAGAAGTTGAGAAGTTGCGTTGGCTTGTTTTACCAACCAACATGCTAGTCGTTCAATCTCCTTGAGAGCATGTGCTGTTCCAAAAGCAGGTAATAAGGAGGCAAAAGTACATGCTGTGAGATCCCAGAGGCGAACCTCATCCCCACAGTCCTCCGTCAAATGCTTAATTGATCTCTTCACCTTATGTCTATCGCTATCATGTTTGGAAGCCATTACCTTCATCAGCGCTCGAGATAGATTCTCTAATTGATCATGTCGAGGGGAAAATATAGTTAATTTTCCTATGTAACAGGGGTCCCCAAGGGGGTTTCTTGGAATGCCTTGCCATGCTCTATCCCCACATATCAGAAATAGTCCCGGCGGTAACGCTTTCGCCGTGGTATTGTTCCATACTACAGGGGGAACTAGTGGCACTGGTCCCCAGCAACACCCATACCCCTGCCTACGATTACAGATTGGTGTGCTTGCATTGCTGCCCCCAGGCAGGGTAAAGTTATACTTTGTTCCATTAGGGAAAAATACTGCCGCCTGCTCGGTATAGTTGACACAAGATGTTGGGTCATTTCCCTCTACATAATACATTACGGGGGCAGAGTAACCACAATGCGGTCCCCAATGCCCGTAAGCGGGATGGGTTGGATTGACCACTGTAAAACCCACAGTTTGGTTGGGGCTCGGTATCCAATGTGGGTTTTTAGGGCTCACAATCTGTAGTATCTGCTCTGAGAATGTTCCAGGCACATGCCAGTGTCCCCATGAAATGCAAGCAGCTGGACATTTCTACTCCCCATCTTTCCATTCATCGTTAACAACACCTCGAGAGCCAAGTAGCCGTAGCTCAGGTGGATCATGAGGAAGGGTAACATTCAACATTCCCACCAGGCACCTTACTGTGTCTGACCAATTAGTTACATTATGCTCTACCGTTGTCATGAACCTCATCATGATATTAAGTTCACAACTCCTTTTCCCTCCATACGGTTTCCAATCTAGCCGCCAACCTCTGGGGGTCCCAATCAAACATGTTCTAAAGGGAGATCCAGCTGACTGTAAACTGAGGCAAAAATCTTTCTGACCCGTTATGTTTCCCCATGTGACCCAAATATTCACAGGCTGCTGTATAAGGTGGGCCGCAGAAACTAACTCAACCCTTAAAAGAACAACAATAACAACACACCACCACCCCAAAGGTAACTGGGTTATTCTCATCGGCAGCAAAAGTGTCTTATGTGAGTCGATCTTGTTTTCCTCTTCTGATGTGTCCATTGCAGGTCACGGCATTGGTCTTGGTTTTCCAATCAATATTTCCTGGAATTAAATTACTCTATGTTCTTTTTAAAGTCAACATCGAGATCAGGTTTAACTTTCCTGGATGGCACCCATACAATTTGTCCTGATTCAACATTCTTAACAGCTGCGTAGCCTCTGCCCCAAACCATGATGGGCCACCCCTTTTCCCACACTCCTTGTTCTTTTTTGATTCAGACCAGCAGTCGTTCTTCAAGGATCCGTGGTTGCCAGTGTTTCTGGATTGGTGTTCTTGAGTTGTCCCCTCTCTCAAAATGATTTAGAGCACGTAAGGCATGGGCTAGTAATTCACTCTGATGTGCAACAGGGATCTTACCCTCGTACCCTTCCTCTTCCCCAAGGGCACGCAACTTGTCCTTGAGGAGACGGTTGGCCCGCTCCACTATTGCTTGGCCCTGGGAGTTCCCAGGGATCCCAGTGGTGTGAGAAATTCCCCAACGAGCCATTCACTCTTGGGTGGCTCGCGACATAAAACAGGAGCCATTATCAGTTTTTATATGCTGTGGCAACCCAAGCACTGCAAACACAGTAACCCAATGCTGTTGAGCTGCCGAGGAGGTAGTCCTGGTGTGTTGCGTAGCAACAATACTTGTGGAGGAGGTATCCACTGTAACCGCGAGCCATTGACAAGGGCTAATCCGAGGTTCCAGGGTAAAGTCTGTCTGCCAGACCTCCCCAGGAGCTAAACCTTGAGGATTGACACCTGCACCTATAACCAGTGCCAAGTTACAGTGAGGGCATGCTTGCACAACCTCTTGGGCCTCAGATAAAGGGATGGAACACGTTCTAGCTAGCGCCCGCGTGCCAACATGTAAGGCAGCGTGAAGGTCCCTCGCCTCCCGAAGCGAACACACTCGCAGCCCAGCCGTCTGATCTGCAACAGCGTTGCCCGCCGTAAAAAATCCAGGCACTTTGAAATGACTGCGCACATGAAGGATAGCGACAGGGGCAGATCGCACCGCCAAGGCTTCCTCTAGGTGCATAGCTATCTGCGTGCTCGGCTGCCCTTCTTTTCCCATGCGTAATAGCAGTTTGTCCACAAACACAGAGTCCGTGACCACATTACATGGGATGTGGGGCCAAAGCAGTAGGCCCACTGCAACAGCCCTGGCTTCTAGTACCTGTGCACGGACAGTGCTGTCATAGAGCAACTTCTGCCTCCAATGCCCGCTATCATCCTTCCACACTGCCACCCCCTGCCCAGTGGCTGAGGAAGTGTCTGTAAACACCAAAGGCCGCTCCACTGGAGAAGAAAGAACCCGGACCTTGAGAGAAATTTGCAAGGGTACTGCTAACTCAAAGATAGGCAGAGAATCTGAATAGGCCAAACGACCCGCATAGCCGTGAAGCACCAGCAAGATATCCTCGGGTAGGGGCTGTACCTCCCTAAATATGTTAGGCAGGTAGATAACATCAAGATCTACCCCAAAAGCCCGTACCGTCATCAAGCATATTTTCTGAAGCAGGCAGGCCAGTATCTTGAGCCAAGGGAGAAAGGCTTTTGTAGGCTGGGTCGAGAATTGCCAGCAGATGGGGCAGGGTTTTGCCCCTAAGGCATGGCCAATCACCGCCGCTGCCCCTTGTTGGCAGCGGGTAACAGCACCTTCCAAGGGCAGAGCCGGATCCCGATGAGCCAGATTATTGGTCGTCACAGTCTGAAGAATCTCCTGCCATTCACTGTCCATTTCTGATGTCCAAAATCTAGGTTCCTTGGGATCGTTGCCTTTCAATTGATCATAGAAAGGCTTCATTAACCAAGAAGGGATCTCTAAGGCATTACGGACCCACTGGAGGGCACCCACCAATTTCTGAATGTTCCACAATGTTGCTATAGTGGGCTTCACATGGATACCCTGGGGCATAACGGCTGTGGCAATATCCCAGATATCCATAGATAATGGCCGAGGCAATATCCCAGAAAGTCAACCCCAGGTCTCCTCTGAACCTTCTCTGCAGAGATGGTAAACCCCGCTGAGACCAGAGCGACAGTTATCGCGCTCCTGAGATCCCTTAATCTGGACTCAGTGGGAGCCGCAAGCAGCAGATCATCCATATAATGCAGGATCTGGCAATCCGACATCTGCTGCCGTACTGGCGCTATGACTTGCCCAACCACCAGTTGGCATATGGTAGGAGAGCACGCCATACCCTGGGGAAACACCTTCCACTGGAACCTCTCTGCAGGTTCTTGATTGTTCAAGGGTGGCACGGTAAACACGAAGGCCTCCCTGTCCGATACTGCTAATGGGATAGAGAAAAAACAATCCTTAAGATCAATGACCATCAAAGGCCATTCCTTGGGGACTGCCGACAGCAAGGGTCCCCCCTGTTGGATAGGCCCAAAAGGAACCAACTGCACGTTAACCGCACGAAGATCATGCAGTAAGCGATAAGATCCTCATGACTTGCAGATGATAAAGACGGGGGAATTCCAAACAGAGAGGGTTCTAAATGTCCTGCCTGGATTTCTCTGAGGACTATTTGTTTGAGCAAGCTGAGTTTATCGGAGGGAAGGAGCCACTGATCTATCCAAACATGATGGGTGTCCTGTTTCCAACGCAAGGAAATAGCATACTGCTTGCCTAAATGATAGACAGTGGCTCTAACTATAAATTTGTAATCCTTGCCCCAAGTGCTGCAAGGAAGTCCCTTCCCAAGACCGAGCCCTCAAACAGTCCCACTAAGGGTCTCATAAGGTGCTGACCTTCTAGGGTACCATCTCTGTTGACAATCGATATTTCAATTTCATCAACTGCCTTTTTAGTTGGCATAGAGCCACCAACTCCGGACACCTCCACCATTGACGCTGTTGTTTGCCAATCTTTAGGCTAGTCACCAGTAGCGATGACCGTAGCATCGGCACCTGAGTCCACTAGGGCTGTGATAGAGGTTGTGCGGGAAGATTCAGACTCAGGTGAGAGGTATCCCATATTGGTTAAGATCACCCTCGCCAGTGGCCTGCTACCCAGGCCCATTGTGAGTACCACCACAGGCGTGGCTCCTTTGTCCTTTTTGCTTTTCATGGCCCATTCAGTTTGTGGGGGAAGGGGTCCTGGGCCGAGGGTCCCCTCCCCTCCCCGTTTCCCTGCAGTGTGAGACTAAACTTTTTGCATTGCCATGCCGTATGTTCGGCGCTCCCTCAAGCCTGGCAAGTGGGGCCACACCCTCGGGGAGCAGGAGGTCTGTTATCCGGGCACTGGGTTCTAAAATGTCCATATCGACCACATCAGAAACAGGGTCCCCTCTTGGGATCCCGTTGGGCAAGCGCTGCTGCCGAAACCATAGCTGCATCTAATCCCTCATTCGTGACGGGTCATTCGTTGTTTGTCCGTTACATACTTAATTATTTCCTCGGGTGTACTCAGATTCGCTGGAGCGGCCTTAATGATGTTGCGAGTACTCTCGTGTGATTTCTGTTTTAAGCAATCCATAATAACTGCATTATGCGCTGCCCTAGGCAGCTCAGAACCCTCCACAGCCTTAATTAAACAATTCACAAAATCTGAGAACTGTTCTGTTGGGCCCTGGGAAATGTCCGATCATGGAGCTGCTGGTTCTGCAGTTCCTAAAAATCTCCTAAAGGCTGCTACCGCAGCCTCAGAGGAGGCCAACAGTTCCCCAGGACACAGAAGTCTCAGCTGCAGCTCAGGAGCCCCCACCATCCTCTCTGCCAACCCCATAAGGCGCGCCATCGAGGTGGCACCCTCTTGGTTCGCATTGGCTGAGTGGCTGGGGTCCCGTATTGTCGCAGCCAACAGTGATCTCAGTTGCAATTCCCATTCATCCCTCCATAATGTGAACTGTACAGGTTCAAGGACTGTTCTCATCAGCGTTTCAATGTCATACCGGAGCATTGGTCCCGGTGCCATCAACGCTTCAATACTAGCAAGCACAAGGGGAGATCTCAATCCCTTTTCTTTAATTGTAGTAACAAGGCGGGTTACCGCCTTAGGATCTAAAGGGATCCAGTGCGGCCCCTCCGGGCCCAACATGGTTGGACAAGCCACCACTAGTCCTGCCTGACTGAGTTCGTCCCCCACCCTAGCCCAGGGTGACTGATAAGAGAGGGGTGGGGACTCTGCGCCCCTCCTCTCCAGGTAACGCCCCTCTGGGGGCTGAGGGCTGTATGTGGGCGGTGCCGAGGAAACAGCTCCACCCTGTGGCAAGGAAGGATACAACGACAAGCTTGCAGGCATAGGAGGTGGACCAGATGAAACTTACACATTCCGTTGCTCAGGTATGCGTGACAAAGAACTACCTTCTTTGTTCTTATTGAGTGGTTCCCAGGGAGGGGCACAGAGCTCCAGCGCCATCTTGGAGTCTGCAGGAACAGAACAACCTCCCCTGCCCGACCCCCCTGTAGACCCCACTGTACACGCCCCTGTACTCTTGTATGAGTCTCCGAGCCCTAACAAAACGCGTGCAGCCAAAGTGATCTGTTTCTCATCTCGGGCCACTTTAAGGGCTCTCAAAACCAACCCCCAAGTTTTAAGCACAGCTGCCTTCTGCGTAGTCATGGTATGCTGAGACAAGGTTGTTGTTAAAAGATCCCATTTGTCTGGTTCATAAATCTCCACTAAGGAGGTCAGTAACCCTTCTTTCTGGAGCAGCGTTGAAACAGCTGCAATCTCCTTCTTAGAAGGTGCGTACTTATCACAGTACTTCTTACAAAGTTGAAGCAATACCTTAATCACAGATTCCATCGCGGCACCGGGGACATTCTGCTCCCCTGCCGCCTTCCCCGGTCCCTCGTACCCACAAGAACCGGAGGCTCACTGTCGGATCCTAAACCCCAGAGGGTGGCTAACCCCCGCCAAGCTCTTCCACCGCTTCACCACGGTGGGCTCCTGCGTCCATGTCGCAGCCCATCAGCAAGCAGCCAGCACTGTCACGCGTGCCTGATCCTCACACGGAGCACCATTTGTCGTCGCTCTGACAAGTCTGGGAACTATACGGAGCTGGTGCTGCCTGACGCAAAGAAACGGCACCAATGTGGTGTGGCAAAAGTTCCGCTTTTATTGTCCCGTACATCTCCTTATATCTTCTTCCATGGCTACGCGTCTTAGGGTCTGTCCCTACCTTATCTACAAACCCCGTGTCACCACATTTTCTTCTTTTGCTTCCTTCTATAGCTACTATTGTATATACTTAGTCAAGCTTAACTGTTACTGTATAAGCATAGTCATTAATTACTGTGGTTGCTATGGATACGCCTTATTGCTTTTTCAGCTACTACAGGTGATCATCCCCCTGTACTCAGCTCTGGTGCGGACGTGCCTTGAGTACTGTGTTCAGTTTTGGGCCCCTCACTACAAGAAGGACATTGAGGCCCTGGAGTGTGTTCAGAGAAGGGCAACAAAACTGGTGAGGGGTCTGGAGCACAAGTCTTATGAGGAGCGGCTGAGGGAGCTGGGATTGTTTAGTCTGGAGAAAAGGAGGCTCAGAGGAGACCTTATCCCACTCTACCACTTCCTGAAGGGGGGTTGTGATGAGGAGGGGGTCGGCCTCTACTCCCTGATAAATGATGACAGGACGAGAGGGAATGGCCACAAGTTGTGCACTAGAAGATTAAGATTAGATTTGAGGAAAAAATTTTTCTCTAAAAGAGTGGTCAGGCACTGGAATGGCCTGCCTAGGGAGGTGGTTGAGGCACCATCCCTAGCACTGTTCAAGAAGCATTTAGATGAAGTGCTAAGGGATTAGATGAAGTAGTTTAGTGGGTAGGGATGGTGATAGGAGGATGGTTGGACTAGACGATACTGTAGGTCCGTTCCAAACTAATGTACCTATGAATTGATAAATCTATGAATCCATGAAAAAACAAACAACACCCTCAAACCCCAAATATCTATCTCCCGTATTTCGTATATCCATGACAGGCAGAGAGAGGCCTTGCCAGAGTCCTTGGCAGTGCTGACTGTGCCCTGATTCAGGGCAGTAGCTCTTTAGAGCTCAAGGACAGCTCTTCACATATCGAGCCTCCCCAGGACTTTCCGGTTGTGCTGGGAGCTTTGGTGAACGCCCACTTAGACAAGCAAGCTGAGGCTGGGACCAAGGAGGCTCTCCCCGGCGTGCAGCTCTCCCACTGCTTCCCTGAAACCAAGTGTTGGCCCCAGCCCTACGCACTCTATCCCACTGGAAATGGCCACAGCAGCAGCTTTCAGACAGAATGTCTTTCTTGGTGAAAAGGTGGGTCTTTCCAAAGAACCCCAGCCTTGCTGGCACCGGTTACAGAAGCACTGGGTGGCTCAGGGGAATCCTGAGAACTTGTCAACATTATATGGGTCAGTTCAGCTCGGTTCTGTGACTTAAGGGATGGGGGATACACAGATCCCCATCCCAGGAAAGAGAAGGGGAAAAGGGCAGGTAGACAGATGGGTGTAAAAACAAAAAAGCGACAATGATCTGACGGGGAAAGCTAATTTATTAAATAGGACATTGGAATGCAAAATAACACAATATAATACAATGTAATTGGAAATGAGGCTAATCAATCAAATAAAATGAGAGAGAGAGAGAGAGAGATAGTGTCCAGAATCCAAAGGCCTAACATGCTGCTGAGATGATCCAAACGGGAAAGAGAGGGATCTTTTAACTTCCCACCAGTTTCATCTTTTCCTCTGAATGGAAAAGGCAAAAACAAATGTAATGTAAACTCCTCTGGGGTACATAGTTCTTCCCTTCTCAGAGGGGGATGCCTGGAACTATTCGAAGATCTGTGGAACTGCAGCATTAATCCTTTAAATCCCAGTGACTTACATGATGCTATGATATGGAATACGGATAACAAAAATCAGGAAACCATGACTGAACTTCAAGCAGAGCAGGAAGAGTTGCTGTCAGTGGAAGAGCTGCTGGAAATTGTGGGCAGAAAGGTGGGATCTTCCCTCATTCTGCTGAACAGTGATTTAAAATCTGCTGCAAAGGCCGAGGAGAATGGCTTGGAAATGTCATTTTCATTCACGACATCTACATCCTCACTTGTAGACTATCCCAGCTCCCATCTTCCTTCCTTTCCAGTTGGATCTCTCTTCCAGTTGATGTTCGCATGATCCAGACCTACTTCTGTTGCCCGTTCTCTCTTGCACGCACTGTGGGAATGAGCTTGCAGTACTCACTGATAGGAATCAAGGGGACACTAAAAAGACCTTGCAACGTAAGTCCTGGCAGTGAACTGCCAGCAGCTGATTTGGCTGTCCAGGACCCTGGCAGCACAGATGTTTTGTTACCAAACGCAGCAAATATATTTTGGGGAAAAGACAACTCACTGATATTTTTTCCACATGCGGAGCATAAGAATACAGGTCATCACCAGCAAGGACAGCTGTATGGACAGCAGCACAGCAAAGACCACTTTCATCACAGGGATGTCCAGTTTTGGCAGCTCATTGCCAACAGGAACATTTGTGGTGGTATTCCCAGCATCCACACCTGTAAGAATGGAGAAAACATCGCAGGTTACCATCAACTTGCACTGCAGATAATCTCTCAGTGTGATTCATGGACCCAAGAGACATCCTTTTCCATCAGTGGGTAGCTCTTCTCTCTTTCCTGGCCACTAGAGGACAATGAGGATTGCTTCCACTTCTCGTTGAGGGGGGAGAGGTAGAACTGGCGCTGCCCATGTCTTGCTCAGGGTCAAGGGCCGGGGCTCTGCTCTGGGGTCTTGGTTTTCACTGTGCAGAGCACTGCAGAGCAGGAACACTCATACTCTCACAGTCTTACAAGCCCTTATGTCCCCTCAGATGATATCCCCCAGGCTCAAGGTCAAGCTCCAGCCAGCACAAGGCAAAGCTGGAGCCAGCCCAGGGTGAGAAACACTCCTGCAGGCTCCTGCCACACAGAGCCCAGCTCCTCGCCTGGGGGAGGCTTCTTTCACAGCACGTGCTGTGCGTCAACATGCTCAGGTTTGGCTGCTGGCCTGCTGTGCGAGAGCCGGCAGGAAGAGTCTGCTGGCTCACAGTGATTCTGCTTCGTGACAACGGATGACCGCTGGACAGAAATTACCTGGCCAACCAGTTCCTTGAAGTGCCTGTGTTTTGTTGCCAGAGACTGCCTGTGTGTCACCCCTGCCTTCCTGCAATGGCTCGTCCTGCGCAGTCTCTTCCTCACCACACTCTGCCTTCTCAATTTTCCGCAATAGTTTTCTGACGATCTGGGATGACCTCTGGGAGTATTCCTCTTTTGTAGAGGTATCATTTCCTCTTTCCAGACTTTAACAGAGTGTATGAGGGTAAATCTCCTGTGCCTGAACACCACTGGAGAGTCAGTGGAATCCCAAAGACAAACTACTCACCCATGGGATTCCAGCTGGGTTCCGGTGCAGGAAGGAGCCAAGGCCCAGGAGAAGCCCTTGCTGGGGGCTCTACTGCAACCAAAGATACATGAAAAGTTTCCATCACACACAACAGCAGCATCACTGAATAGCGGAGCAAACCTTGGCATCATGAGAGGAAACAGCATACACGCACATAAAGGACTACGCTCTCACAATTGCAGGGAGGCCTGGATGACATTAGGGCTTTGAGCTGGCAGCTCTCAAATGAAGTGAAAAGCCATGACGTACCCATGCGATCTGTCAGAGCCTCAGTTCCGAAACTTAGAGGGGAAGCTGGATCACCTTCACCTCCAGTCACATCTGCACACAAACAGCACAGAGTAAATCTTTATCAATGGTCTTCCCTTGATGAAGTATCAGCACCAAGGATGAACACGTGTCAGTGAAATGAAGACTGGTGACTTACCTGTAGCATCCAACACAGGCTTGGGGACAGGATTCGGATCTGTGAACTGAACAAGAGGGCCTGCAGGGACAAGTGTGATCAGGCAGTGGTGAGGAGAGCTTCCTCTGCGTGTCGAGACCCACTTGTTCCTCAGTGAGCTGCGGGGTCCGGTGGCGGGTCAGGGAAGAACATGGCCCAAATGCAAAGGCGTGGGTTCTCTCAGCTGAACAGGGGCAGGGGTAACCTTCCCACTGAAACTCGGCAGCTCTCCAAGTACACAAATACTCACAACTGACCTGTGCAAGGCCTCCAAGGTTCAAGAAGCATTTTCACAACTTTCCTCTGCGTTGACCCCAGGACACAAAGCTTGGATCCTGATCATCATCTGTATAGGGCACACCAATGCCATCATATAGATTCAAGACGAGCCAGATTAGAGTACTTCCCTTTGCATGTTGTGATCTTCTCCCTTAGTAAATGGAGCTGGGTCAGGTAATGGGACGGGAGAAAGACTCAGGTGATGACTGGCACAGTTGCAGAGCAGACACGATGAGCTGTTGGCTGCCAACTGGCAGCTTACAGTATACACTCTCCACACTATGCGCTACAGCCCTCATGGACTGTATGGCAGAAGATGCACCGCCTTGGGATCTTCTTCCGGGGACATCTCCGGTGCACAAAAAAGGAAGGTCACAATGAAGCACCAGAGGAAAATACGCCCTTCTCTTCCTCTGGGCTGTGGGCTGGGGCTCTGTGTTGGTGTTGTGGTTTTGTGGTTTTGATGCCGGTATTCCACATCAGAATATCATGGAGGCAGTTAACGACTTAATGCTGTGGGACAGCAGCAGAGGGGTGGAGCTGCGCACCGGATGCCAGGTGGCGCTCTACCTGGGCGTGTCCCTCTCTGCTGGGTGGACAGGTGCTTCAGCACTTGTGCTTCCCCTGCAATTCCTCAACGTAAGCTCACAGCTTTTGGTTTGGAAACTTCATTTCTCTCTCAATCATTCCATTTTACTATATTTAGTAATTGTCCATTCCTTCTCAGATCATGCCGTTGTTTTTTTTTTTGTAGACCCATCTATTCCCATTGTTTCCCATCCTCCTGGAGTGCGCGGCTCTGCTCAGGCAGCCGTGTGGCCACTGCAGTTTATTTTCTTTTTCTCTTCTCTCTCCCTACTCGGTTTTCCCTTGGGTCACTGTCACGGATTACACCATGACAATTACTGGTGGAGAATGCGGGCAAAGCAGTATTTGTACTCCATTGTAAATCTGGTGCTAAGTGGACTAACAGATTTCATGTACCTTAGAGCATGCTGGTGTCTTTTAAAGCTCCTCAGGTTCAGCACTGGAGTCATATATGCATACAGCTACTTTAGTGTGCTGATGGGGTTACATGCATCCTGCCTAAACACCCTGGCTACTGTGATACATTACGCGGCATTTGGATTGGTTTCCAGTTACTCTTTTCAGGTCTTTACCTATGTTCAGGATGCCAGCCTGGCAACTGTGTTATCTGTTTTTCTGAATGTATTCCTTACAATAGGATTTATATTGCGTGGAGGAAGCCTTCCTCAAAAGCAGAGAGTGTTGAATGGCAGGGAATGTGGATAAAATTAGGAAAGAAATTAGAAGCATGGGGATCCCCTGTGTTATGCAATTTTGATCTTGAGCACCTGTGGGATCCTGAGAAATTCAGTGAGTGTTTAGGTAAGGAGTCATGTGACTCAGGAAGATCTGAGAAGGAACAGATTGTTTGGGGTTTGGCTTGTGCCTATTGGGCTATAATTGATATTCTGGAGAGAAATGGTTTCCAAACCAAGGTCCAAAGCAAAAATGAAAACCTCGAAGTTAGACCTGACCAATCACAGGAAGCACCAGCATCAGTGTTGGTTGCCCCTGTGGAAGGCCAGAAATTGAAATGAGTGTCCTCGCACCTAGAATGGAAAGAAGAAGAAGCAGAGAAAGAAGAGGAAGATCCAGGCGAGGGGCCCTCCACAGCACCACCACCACCACCTAAAAAGGCCACTAAGAAAAGTGAGAGACATGGAGAAGAAAGCGATGATGATGAAGTCACTGTTACCACTGCTCGTCAGCCCCTAAAGATGACTGAAATACAAGGTTCAAGAAAGGAGTTTGCACGGCACTCAGTTGAATCTGTTGTCACCTGGTTGCTGCAGTGTTGGGACAACAGTGCCAGCAGCATGTCTCTAGATGGCAATGAAGCCTGCCAACTGGGAAGCATTGCTCAAGACCCAGCTATAGACAGAGGGATTAGTAGATGTCTGAGTGGAGTTGCTACCCTCTGGGAACGAGTACTAGTGGCTGTAAAAGAGAGATATCCTTACAAACACAATCTGAAAAATAAGGTGGAAAGATGCAATACTGTGGAGAAAGGCATCTAATTTTTGAGAGAAATGGCTGTAGTAGAGATGCTGTATGATTCCAGTTTTGTCCCTAATGATCCACATCATGACTGTGATCCTGAGAAAATAAGGTGTACACCCGATGTATATCATAAGCTCTCAAAAACAGCACCAGAAAGGTACGCAAGTACACTGGTAGCAACGTTCCATAGATACGATGGCCAAGAAAGAACACTCCCCGTTTATAAATTGATTATTATACTTCAAAACTTTGAACAACAGCTTCCGCCATCAGTTGTTTCCTTTGCAGCTGTATCAGCGGTTGCAGAAGAAGTAGGTGAAATTAAGAAGACACAGAAAATTATACTGGAGGAATTGTCCTTACTGAAAATAGGGATGAACCTGTGTCAGTATCGGAAACACCTGATGAAGATGAGTATGACCCAAAGAATCTGATGAAGCAATTGATCAAAGTGATGAAAGTCTCGGCCACCAAAGGCAACTGCCACTCTGCTTGAGCAAATGACAGCAGTAAGTCCATGTCATGTGTGGCCATGTGGAGCTTCTTATGAGAAAACGGAGAGGACATGAGGAAGTGGCATGAAACTCCCCTCCTGCATGGCGAGCATGAGTGAGAGAAATACAGCAGAGATCAACCACCAACAAAATTGCTCCAGACAGAGCAGGTAGCCAACAGAGGGACCCTGCCCTCAGCCTAGTGGGGGGAAAGGGATAATAGAGTGTATTGGACTGTGTGGATTAGATGGCCTGGAACATCAGAGCCACAAAAATATAAGGCTCTGGTGGGCACTGGTGCACAGTGCACTCTAATGCCCTTGAGTTATAAAGGGACAGAATTGATTCATATTTCTGGAGTGACTTGGAGTTTTTAGGAATTGTCTGTTTTAGAGGCAGAAATAAGCTTCAACCTGGCATAAGTATCCCATATTGACTGGACAGGGGCTCGATGCATACTCGGTATTGATTATTTCAGAAGAGGACATTTCAAAGATCCCAAGGGGTACCGATGGGCTTTTGGAATAGCTGCTGTAGATGCAGACAACATTCAGCAGCTGTCACTTTACCTGGCCTGTCAGAAGATCCATCTGTTGTGGGAGTACTGAAAGTGAAAGAGCAGCAGGTACCTACTGCGACAAAAACAGTCCACAGACGATAGTACCGAAACAACAGGGATTCCTTGCTCCCCATTCATAACTTGATCCGTCAGCTAGAGAGCCAGGGAGTGATCAGCAAAATCCACTCACTGTGTAACAGACTGATATGGCTGGTGCGTAAAGCCAGTGGAGAATGGAGGCTGACGGTAGATTACCATGACCTGAATGAAGTCATACCCCCACTGAGTGCTGCTGTGCCAGATATGTTGGAGCTGCAATATGAACTGGAGTCAAAAGCAGCCAAGTGGTATGCCACTATCGACATTGCCAATGCATTCTTCTCTATTCCTTTGGCCACAGTGCAGACCACAGTTTGCTTTCACCTGGAGGGGCGTTCAGTACACCTGGAACCGTTTGCCCCAGGGGTGGAAACACAGCCCAACCATTTGCCATGGGCTGATTCAAACCACACTGGAACAGGGTGGGGCACCTGAGCACCTCCAGTACATTGATGACATTGTTGTGTGGGGTGATACAGCAGGGGAAGTTTTTAAAAAAGGAGAAGGAATAATCCAAATTCTTCTGGGTGCTGGTTTTGCTCTTAAACGGAACAAAGTGAAGGCACATGCCCAAGAAATTCAGTTCCTAGGAGTAAAATGGCAAGATGGGCATCGTCGCATCCCAGGAGACATGACTGACAAAATCACCAGTATGTCACCACCCACTAGCAAGAAAGATACATAGTCTTTTCTGGGTGTAGTAGGTTTTAGGAGGTTCACATCCCAAACTGCAGCCTCATAGTAAGCCCCCCCCCAATCAAGTGACCCAAAATACGAATAATTTTGCATGGGGTCCTGATGAGCAGCAGGCCTTTGAGCAAATTAAGCAGGAGATAGCCCGTGCTGTGGCCCTGGGGCCAGTACGGTTGGGACAGGACGTAAAAAACGTCCTCTACACTGCTGCTGGAGAGAAAGGTCCCACTTGGAGTCTGTGGCAAAGAGCCTCTGGGGAGACCCAAGGCCGACCCCTTGGATTTTGGAGCAGAGCGTACAGGGGTTCAGAGGAGTGCTACACTCCAAGTGAGAAGGAGATTTTGGCAGCATACAAGGGGGTTCGGGCTGCCTCTGAAGTAATTGGCACTGAAACACAGCTCCTCCTGGCACCTCAATTGCTCAAATGGATGTTCAAAGGAAAGATTTCCTCCACCCATCATGCTACTGATGGAATCCACTTACCTGCAGTAAGTGGACTGCACTGATTACAAAGCGAGCTCGGATGGGGAACCTCAATTGTCCAGGAATCTTAGAAGTGATCATGGACTGGCCTGAAGGCAAGAAACTTGGAACATCCCCATCAGAGGAGATACCACGTGCTAAAGAGGCCCCACCATATAATGAACTACCATAGAATGAAAAGATGTATGCCCTCTTCACTGATGGATCATGTCGTATCGTTGGGAAGCATCGCAGATGGAAGGCTGCTGTGTGGAGCCCCACATGACGAGTTGCAGAGGCCACCGAAGGAGAAGGAGAGTCAAGCCTATTTACGGAGGTAAAGGCTGTCCAACTGGCCTTAGATGTGGCTGAACGGGAGAGGTGGCCCATGCTATATCTTTATACTTACTCTAGGATGATGGCAAATGCTTTATGGAGTGGTTGCAGCAGTGGGAACAGGACAACTGGCAACGGAAGGGTAAACCTATTTGGGCTGCTGAACTGTGGAAATGACATTGTTGCCCGAACAAATAAGTTGGGTGTAATGTTGCGTCATGTAGATGCTCATGTGCCCAAGAATCAAGCTACTGAAGAACAGAAAAATAACCATCAGGTAGATCGAGCTGCCAAAATTGAGGTGTCTCAGATAGACTTGGACTGGCAGAACAAAGGAGAGCTATTTTTAGCTCGGTGGGCCCATGAGACCTCAGGCCATCAAGGAGGGGATGCGACCCATAAGTGAGCTAGAGACCGAGGGGTGGACTTAAATATGAATGCCATTGCACAGATTATCCATGACTGTGATACATATGCCATAATTAAACAAGCCAAGCGGATGTAACCTCTCTGGCAGGAAGGGCAATGGGAAAAGTATAAATATGGGGAGGCGTGGCAGGTTGATTATATCACCTTGCCACGAACTCGTGATGGTAAGCGTTACTTGCTCACCGTGGTGGAGGTGACCACTGAGTGGCTTGAGACATATGCAGTACCCCATGCTACCACCCGAAACACCATCTTAGCCTTTAGAAACAAGTTCTATGGTGACATGGCACTACAGAAGGAATTTAGTCCGATATAGGGACTCATTTCAAAAATTCACTTGTGGATATTTGGGCCAAAGAACAAGGCACTGAATGGATTTACCATATCCCCTACCATGCACCAGCTGCTGGTAAGATTGAGCGCTACAACGGGTTGTTAAAAACCACGTTGAGAGCAATGGGTGGTGGGACGTTCAAGCACTGGGAGAAGCATCTGGCAGAAGCCACCTGGCTGGTCAACACTAGGGGATCAGTCAACCGAGAGGGTCCTACACAGTCCAGCTCCCTACAGACCATAGAGGGAGATAAGGTCCCTGTGGTACATGTGAGGAGCATGTTGGGAAAAGCGGTGTGGGTCCTTCCAGCCTCTGGAAAGGGCAAACCCCTCCGTGGAACCGTTTTTGCGCAGGGACATGGGTGCCCCTGGTGAGTAATGGATAAAAATGAGAACATCCACAAGGGAATTTGATGCTGGGGTAGTGCAGTTTGTTATTCCATGTATATGTATGTATATATATATATGTTTCTATGTAACTTATGTTATTACTGTTTTGGTTCTGTATAGATATGTGTTAAGCATGATGTGATGATGTGGAATAAGGGGTGGAATGTTGTGGTTTTGTGGTTTTGATGCCGGTATTCCACATCAGAGCATCATGGAGGCAGTTAACGACTTAATGCTGTGGGGCAGCAGCAGAGGGGTGGAGCTCCGCACCGGATGCCAGGTGGCGTTCTGCATGGGCATGTCCCTCTCTGCTGGGTGTAGCTTCAGCAAATGTGCTTAGCCTGCAATTCCTCCTTAACGTAAGCTCACAGCTTTTTGTTTGGAAACTTTATTTCTCTCTCAATTGTTCAATTTTATTATATTTAGTAAAGTCACCATTCCTTCTCAGATCATGCCGTTGTTTTTTTTTTTTTTTTGTAGACCCATCTATTCCCATTGTTTCCCCTTCCCCCGGAGCACACGGCTCTGCTCAGGTGGCCGCATGGCCACTGCAGTTTTTTTCCTGACAATCCTGGCAATACGCTGCCAGGATGTACGTTGAAAGGTCTTTTAAGTGTCCCCTCGGTTCCTGTCAGTGAGCACGCCAAAATCATTCCCAGAGAGCACGCAAGAGAGAATGCCCAGCAGCAGGACTGGAGCATCCAGACACACACTCAACTGGAGACAAAGGCAGAGCTTAGTTGGGAGAGGTTATAAAGGAGAACATACTTGACCAGGAAAAAAACAGCAGCTCCAGGCCATCCTCTGCTGCACAATTTGACTCACTGTGCAGCAGAACCAGGACAGACCCCTCCCACCAGTCCATGGGTCCCAGGAGTTCTCCCACTGACAGTGCCTCTTCCACCAGCAACCACATTTCTAGGGATTCCCCTGAGCCATCCAGTGACCATGTAGCCATTGGAAGCAAGGCTCAGGTTCATTGGAAAGGCCCACTTTTTGACTAACCGTGGGAAAGAACCAGTTTTTGACCAATAAAGACACTGTCCAAAAGCTGCTGCTGTGACCATTTCCACTGGGATAGAGTGCTAAGGCTGGGGCCAGCATTTGGGGCCAGGGAAGCAGTGGGAGAGCTGCTCGCCGGGAAGGGCCTCCCTGGTCCAAGCCTTACCTTGTTTGTCTAACTAGATTGTCACCAAAGGTCCCAGCAGAACTGGGAAGTGCTGGGGAGGCTTGATATGTGAAGAGCTGCCCTTGTGCTCTTCTGAGCTACTGCCCTGAATCAGGGCACCTCTCTCTCATTTCTGAATCGCTCAAACAAACTCAACAAGGAGGGGTAAATTCTTCCAACTGTTCCCCACCCCCTGCAATCCCCTCCGCCGCCTCTCAGCACTGGAAGCAGCTCACTCCTGAGCTCGATCTGCAGTTCCAAACCCACCCCCACCCAGGGAGCAGGAAAATGGCAAAATCCTGCGGCACTGCTGCCCTCCGCCCCACCCACATCTCATGCCGCTCCGCCTTTGGGGCGTGTCGTTTGGATAAAGACGAGGATGGAGCCGAAGTGCAGGATCTGTTTGATCCCAGTCCACTAAATGTGGCGGACAAGCCGAACTCTGTCCCTCCTGATGATAATTTGAAGGGTATGGGATGGACAAAGGTGTTGCGCCCACAGCGACTTACGGTGCTTTAGAGCAGTGCAGGAAAAAGAGCCAGCACGCGGTGATGCTGATATGTTGCAAACCCTTCCTGTGATGTATGGTGCACGACAGGCCCCCCGCTGGGAACCCCTGCCTTATGAGGTGGTGAAGGTGTCACGGTGTTGTCCGTGACAGTGACCCAAGGGAAACCGAGAAGGGAGAGGGGAGAGAAAAAGAAACTGTGTCAGTGGCCGCGCGGCCGCCCGAGCAGAGCCGCGCTCTGGGAGGGGGAGGGGGAAACGGCGGGAAGAGATGGGTCGACAAGAAAACAACGGCACGATCTGAGAAGGAACGGTAACTTTACTAAATATAATAAAATTGAACAATTGAGAGAGAGATAAAAATTTCCAACCCAAAAGCTGTGAGCTGACTTTAAGGAGGACCTGCAGGGGAAGCACACGTGCAGAACCTCCACGGCAGCCCAGAGCAAAGCACCCAGACCGAGCGCCGCCTCGCATCCGGTGCGGAGCTCCGCCCCTCCCCTCTGCTGCTCCCCCAGCATTAACTCCTTAACTGCTGCATGATGCTCTGATGTGGAATATCGGCATCAAAACCACAAAACCACAACAGAAGGAAGTGAGGAAGTCAATGAAAGTTTACAGAATGCAGTCTACCTCTACGTATAATCTTTTGGCTGCCCTTGCTGACAGCTAACATCCAGGCTATGAATTATTTAACTTAAATCACATTGGAATGGAGGAACTCGTGGGGGAGCTCATGGGGGAGGGGATCCGTACAAGACCTCAAGCCCAGGAACAGGTGGATAGGCAATGCCTTGAACAAGGTAAGACTTTGGTGTTTCGCGCTGTCCGTCGGGTACCTGATATCAGTTCTCCCAATGCCTCATTCACATCATATAAGCAGGGGGCCAAAGAGTCCTACATTAAATTCCATGACCATTTAAAAAATACATTAGACAAGTGGAAAATCAAGCTGTCCCAAATGCTTTCTTAAAGCAATTAGCAATATAAACCGGATGAAATTTAACAAAAGCAAGTGTAGAGTCTTGCAACCAGGGAGGAATAATTGCATGAACCAGTACAGGCTGGGGGTGAGCTGCTGGAGAGGAGCTCTGCAGAGAGAGACCTGGGTGTCCTGGTGGACGACAGGTTGACCAGGAGCCAGCAGTGTACTCTCGTGGCCAAGAGGGCCAATGGCATTCTGGGATGCATTAAAAAGAGCGTGGCCGGTAGGTCAAGGGAGGTGATCCTCCCTCTCTACTCTGGTCTGGTGAGGCCTCATCTGGAGTACTGTGTCAAGTTCTGGGCTCCCCAGTATAATAAAGACAGGGATCTCTTAGAAAGAGTCCAGCGGAGGGCCACAAAAATGGTGAAGGGCCTGGAGAATCTCCCCTATGAAGAAAGGCTAAGTGAACTGGGAATGTTTAGCCTTGAGAAAAGAAGGCTGAGAGGGAACCTGATCAAGACTTATAAATATCTGAGGTGTGGGGGACAAAGTGGTGAGGCCAGACTCTTTCCATAAGTGTGTGGAAACAGGACAAGGGGAAACGGCCAGAAGCTGCAGCACAGGATGTTTGGCAATAATGTGCGCAAGAACTTCTTTACGGTGAGGGTGACGGAGCACTGGAACAGGCTGCCCAGGGGGGTTGTGGAATCTCCTTCTCTGGAGATATTCAAGACCCGCCTGGACACCTACCTGTGCGACCAGGTGTAGAGAACCTGCTTTGGCAAGGTGGTTGGACTTCATGATATCTTGAAGTCCCTTCCAACCCCTATGATTCTATGATTCTATGATATAAAATGCTAATGCAGATTGTCGAAAGGCTTTACGATGCATAAAGAATGCAGAGCCATCTATTACTGACCTGATTAAAGTTTGTCAAGATATAGGCAGAGAAAGTCATAAAATGACTCAGTGTAAGGGTAGCTCAAAAAATGATGTGTTACAATTGTGGGAACAGGCTATACTGGACCAGAGAATGCCAGTCTAAATTTCCTGTTGCTTCATGGCCCACAGATGTGCCAGGAAACGGGAAGAAGAGCGCGTGACTGCTCGCTATGACAACAAATACAGTCCAGAATCAGCTGGCCCCTGCCTTGCCAGCTCACTGAGACCAGCTGCCGCCGGCAACGCAGGAGTGGATGTGGCCACTGCCCAGTCAGTGATGCTGACCAATACCAACGTGACTCCTATCCCAGCAGCTGTCATGGGTCCTCTTGGGAACAGGCGCAGTGCTCTCTTGTTAGGATGTTCTTCTGTTACACGGACGGGACTTTTTCTTTTACCGGGAGTTATAGATGCTGACATTAACCAACAAAGCCCTGCTCTGAGGTATCACTGGACTGTTTTAACACAAGGAATGTTTAATAGCCCAACAGTATGCCAATTGACTGTGGCAAATGCATTACAACCGGTACGAAAGGCTAGGCTTCATCTCCTTATTCATCATTACATGGATGATAGATTTATAGCAGCAGAACAAGAAGAGAGACTAAAGGACGCTTTACTGCTCATCCGGCAGGCAGTCCAATCTGTTGGTTTACAAATAGCTGAAGAAGACTTGCAACTCAGCTCCCCATGGAAATATTTAAGATGGAAAATTACATCTCAAAGCATTCAGCCGCAAACCCTCAAAAGAGTACCTCACTTGCAGACATTATAGGAGCTTAGAAAGTTGTTAGGGATCATCAATTGGTTGTGACCGCTTTGTGGTATCACTACTCAATAGCTACACCCTCTATTCCAGCTACTCAAAGGAGACCCAGACTTAACGTCTAAAAGATAATTAACACCAAAAGCACTACAGTGCTTAGACTCTGTAATAACATCGTTGCAACACCAATACACCCATCGCTTTTGTTTGTCACTTCCAGTATCTCTTATAATAATATCAAATTCCTATCAACCATATGGCTTGTTCTGTCAGTGGGATACCTTAAGAAAAGATCCTCTCATCACCCTTGAATGCATATTTGTAACACATACCTTTGCAAAAACTCTTACATCACGAGTAGAGATGTTTACAGTGCTCATACAGCAAGGCTGACGTCGTTTACAGATTTTACAAGATTCTGATCCTGATTGCATCTACATATCTGCTATTTAAGCAGATGTAAAGTGGATGCTCGCACACTCGCTCGCTATGCAAACTGCTATGGCTGATCATACTGGACAAGTCTTCACTCATCCCCCTAAACATCAGTTACTGCATAATTTAAGCAATCTGTTCCTTACTAGAAATGTTTGCCTTTCACATGTTCCAATACCAAGAGAAAACTTGTGAAAGTATATAAGGGATGTTAATACCTGTAATAAGGGATTTGGATCGTTCACATCTGAGTCCGTGCCTGAGACGCTGCGTCCACCTACTAGTAAGACAGAGACGCCAGCTTTTTTGTGCGTAATGAGCTTTTGGATAATGCATGTTATAAAATATAGCCTCATACTGAGCCCCCTTTACTGGGTGACTCAGAAGAAAAATTACCAGAAAACGGAAAGAAATGGCCTGTTCACAGATGGATCATGCTGTATTGTGGAAATCTATTGTGTGTGGAGCCCTACAAAACAAGCTGCAGAGGCCACTGAAGGAGAAGGAGAATCAAGCCAATTTGCAGAGGTAAGGACTGTTCAGCTGGCCTTAGTTGTTGCTGAACAAGAGAGGTGGCCAATGCTTTCTCTTTACACTGACTTATGGATGGTGGCAGATGCTTTACGGGGTGGTTACAGCAGTGGGAACAAAACAACTGGCAGCGGAGGAGTAAATCTATTTGGGCTGCTGAACTGTGGAAAGGCACCACTGCCCAAACAAAAAATATGGTTGTAAAGGTGCGTCAGGTAGATGATTATGTGCCCAAGAGTTGGATTACTGAAGAACGGAAAAGTAACCATCAGGTAGATTGAGCTGACAAAGCTAAGGTGGCTCAAATAGACTTGGACTGGAAGAACAAATGAGTGTTATTTTTAGCTTGGTGTGCCCATGAGACCTCAGGCCACCAAGGAAGACATGTTAACATGTAAGTGGTCTAGAGACTAAGGGGTGACTTCAGAACAGATGCTATTGCACAGGTTATCCATGACTGTGACACATGTGCCATAATTAAACAAGCCAAGAGGATGAAACCTCTTTGGGGGGAAGAGTAATGACACATGTATAAATATGGGGCGGCGTGGCAGGATAATTAAATCACCTTGCCATGAACTCACGATGGTAAGCGCTATGTGCTTGCCATGGTGGAGAAGACCACTGGGTGGCTTGAAACAAAAGAAGCGATAGTGACTTGGGGAAAAGACAACTCACTGATCTTTTGTCCACATCCATAGCATACAAATACAGGACATCACCAGCATGGACAGCTGTATTCTCTTTGAACTCTCCCACCTGCATTTACATGTTAGGGTACATTCTTCTCAGAAGAGAAGATCTACATACCCCCAGAGGACTTTGCATTGCTTTGCATTTTTCCATTTTCCGCATAGAGGGAAAGATAAAAATATTTTTGTGTGTCATGAGATACTCTCTTTCCTTTGGGATCGACTCAGCAGTGGGTGCTTGCTGCCATCTCACCTTCAGTGTTTAGCATAAAGCCTTCAGTTTATCGGGCACTCTCTCTTGCTCATTTTTTTGATTTATTAGCTTCGATTCCAATTATAATGTATTAAATTGTGTTACTTTGCTTTCCCATATCTTATTTAGTAGATTAGATTTCCTCCTCATATCGTTGCCACTGTTTTGTTCCTAGGCCCATCTCCCTTTTCTCTTTTCCATTTCCCCCTTTACTTTTCCTGGGGCATGGGTCCGTGGGTACCCCACACCAATCATCACAGAACCAGGGTGAACCAGCCTGTAAACCGTTGACAGCCTCCTGTCTGTACCTGCTTCCCAGTTCTCGTTGCTAGACACAGTAGGTCCACCTTGTTGGAACTGCAGTTGGTTAACATGTATGAAAGAAGGACGACAGTAGCCTTCATTTCACAGGCTTTAATCTTCAGTACACCTTGTTGCACTGTGGTTTGGGTCTCAACATTGTGATGTCACTTGCAGAACATTCACTTTCCCTTTGGGTGAAGTATTACGTGGGTATTCTATTTAATTAATCTGTGAAACATCCCCAGACATCTATTATGACTGTCGTAAAATACCCAGTGTAAAAAGAGGCCTATAATAAGAAGTATCTGGGAACTCTGCAGAACTGAAGGGCCTCCAGAAAAATAAAGGAGCATTCTTTTCAGCAGAAAGAGATGAGACATTTCCAGATCAAAGCCTTCTGCCATGAGAAAAGCCTGGGATCAGTATGGATCAGTAGCATGATGGGAACCTTTCCTCTGAACATCCAGTTAAACACTGGCAATCAAGTTGCCAGAAGGAGCTGCGTTTCAGTACTGATTACTTCAGAAGCAGCTCGAACCCCTCCCTTTGCTGCCAAAATCTCCTTCTCAGTTGGAGTGTAGCGCTCCTCAGACCCCCTGTGTGCCCAGCTCCAGAACCCAAGAGGTCAGCCTCTGGTCTCTCTAGAAGCTTTTTGCTACAAAATCCAAGTGGGACCTTCCTTTCCAGCAGCAGTGTAGAGAATGTTCTTTACATCCTGTCCTGTCCTCAGTGGACCCAGGGCCATGGCATGGGCTATCTCCTGCTTAATTTGCTCAAATGCCATCTGCTGCTCAGGACCCCGTATAAACTCATTCTTCTTCTGAGTCACCCATAAGAGAGGACTCACAATGCATTCTCCAAAAGCCCACTACACCCAAAAAAGCTTGGGTCTCTGTCTTACTGGTGGGTGGAGACATGGCAGTGATTTTGTTAATCACATCTGTTAGGATGTGACGATATCCATCTTGCCACTTTATACGTAGGAACTGAATTTCCTGTGCAGGCCCTTTCACTTTGCTTTGCTTAATAGCAAAGCCAGCTCGCAGGAGGATCTGGACTATTCTCTCTCCTTTCTCAAGAACTTCCCCCGCTGTATTGCCCCACACAATGATATCAGCAATGCACTGTAAGTGCTCAGGAGCACCACCCTGTTCCAATACAGTTTGGATCAACCCATGACAAATAGTTGGGCTGTGCTTCCACCCCTGGGGCAAACAGTTCCAGATGTACTGAACGCCCCTCCAGGTGAAAGCAAACTGCGGCCTGCATTCTTTGGCCAGAGGAATTGAAAAGAAGGCATTGGCAATGTCAGTGGCAGCATACCACTTGGCTGCTTTTGACTCCAGTTCATACTGGAGTTGAAGCATGTCTGGCACAGCAGCACTCAGTGGGGGTGTAACTTCATTCAGGCCACGGTAATCTACTGTCAGCCTCCATTCTCCACTGGCTTTACGCACCGCACATATAGAGCTGTTAAAAATGAGTGAGTTTTGATGGCTCCCTGGCTCCCTAGCTGACGAATCAAATTTTGAACGGGGAGCAAGGAATCCCTATTGGTGCGGTACTGCCGTCTGTGCACTGTTTCTGTAGCAATGGCACCTGTTGCTCCTCCACTTGTAGCAACCCCACAACAGACGGATCTTCCGACAGGCCAGGCAAAGCAGACAGCTGCTTAATATTATCTGTGCCCACAGCAGCTATTCCAAAAGCCCATCGATACCCTTTGGTATCCTTAAAATATCCCCTTTTGAGGTAATCAATACCAAGTATACATGGAGCCCCTGGGCCAGTCACAATAGGATGTTTTCGTCAGTCTTTACCGGTGAGGCTTATTTCTGCCTCCAACACAGACACTTCCTGAGAACCCCCAGTCACCCCAGAAATATAGATTAATTCTGTCTCTTGGTGTCTCGAGGGCATTAGAGTGCACTGAGCACCAGTGTCCATCAATGCCTTATATTTTTGTGGTTCTCATGTGCCAGGCCATCGAATCCACACAGTCCAATACACTCTATTATCCCTTTCCCCTCCGTGGCTTGGGGCAGGGCCCCTCTATTTGTTATTTCTGTTGTCTTTACGGCTACTGCCGTGTCCGACAGTCACTGGAGCAGTCACCTTCTTGGAGAAATTCACCCTGGTGATTGACCTATTTCATAAGTCTTTTACCCGTGCCTGAAGTGCAGAAATGGGTTTTTTATGCCACTTCTTCATATCTTCCCCCTGGTCATGTAGGTAATGCCACAAGGCAATATGTGACATAGTCTTACTGGTGTCACTTCCTCGAGCAGGAGAACATCTTCTTTTGATAGCTGAGACATTGCTGTTTTGGGAATCCTGGTTCCCATCACATCCATCAGTTTCATAGGTTCATAGGTTCATAAGGTTGGAAAGGACCTACAGGATCATCTAGTCCAATCATCCTCCTATCACTATCCCTACCCAACTACTAAATCAAATCCCTTAGCACCTCATCTATACCCTTCTTGAACAGCACTAGGGATGGTCCCTAGGCAGGCCATTCCAGTGCCTGCCCACTCTTTCAGAAAAAAAATGTTTCCTCAGGTCTAATCTAAATCTTTCTCAGCACAACTTGTGGCCATTCCCTCTCGTCCTGTCATCATTTATCAGGGAGAAGTGGCCGACCCCCTCCTCACCACAACCCCTCTTTAGGAAGTGGTAGAGTGCAATAAGGTCTCCTCTGAGCCTCCTCTTCTCCAGACTAAACTATCCCAGCTCCCTCAGCCGCTCCTCATAAAACTTGTGCTCCAGACCCCTCCCCAGTTTTGTTGCCCTTCTCTGAACACGCTCCAGGGCCTCAATGTCCTTCTTGTAGTGAGGGGCCCAAAACTGAACACAGTACTCGAGGTGCGGCCATACCAGAGCTGAGTACAGGGGGATGATCACCTCCCTGCTCCTGCTGGCTACACTATTTCTAATACAGGCCAGGATGCCTTTCACCTTCTTGGCCACCTGGGCACACTGCCGGCTCACAATCCTCTGGATCTGCGGAAGGCTTTCTCAAAATATTATAAATACAGGTACTGAGTAAAATGATGAAGAGTACATTCAGGGAGACTGACACCACAATCATTACGAGCATTGGATGAGCATTCAGGAAATGCATAATGAATTCCAAGGAGAGGCCAGGAGTCTGTTTAAAAATCATGAGTTCTGTAAAATTAACAACTCCATCTAAAGTTGCACCCTTCAGAACTGAATGCTACATCATATACAAAAGCCAGGTAAGTATTTATTTCCATCAATATTTTTAGTTTATCATATAGAGACCAAGCTCCATGGATCAGGCTGGCAAACTTAATTAAGTCCCAGTACGTTCTGAGCATTACAAGGGAAAAAATGATGAAATGCAGTACATTTAAGAGCAGTTTAAAAAGAGAAAGCACTTATTTTTTCTTTACTAAAACAAGCTGGCAGCACTCAAAAAAGTTTACAAATATCCCAGAAAAACTGGCAGTACGCCCAGACTTCTGGGTTGTGTTTTGCAGTACAACACCTGCAGTACAGATAAGCTTCCTAACAAAAGACAGAGATTCACTCTAAAAGTATGTCTCTGCCCGGCTAAGGCAGCTGGTTCTACCCAAGTTGGGCGCCAAAAATGTCAACAGTTAACCGGGCTGGTTTGGCCCATTTCCATGTCAATTGCTGCAGGGGACCCACAGACCCACACCCCAGGAAAGTGGAAGGGGGAAAGGGAAATGGGAAAAGGGAGATGAGTCTAAAAACAAAACAGCGGCAACAATCTGAGGAGGAAAGCTTATTTACTAAACAAGATATGAGAAAGCAAATAACACAATCTAATACAATATAATTGGAATCAAAGCTAATAAATCAAATAAAATGAGGAAGAGAGAGTGTCTGATAAACTGAAGGCCTTACGCTAATGCTGAAGGTGAGATGGCAGCAAGCACCCTCTGCAGAGTTGATCCCAAAGGAAAGAGAGTATCCTGTGATTGCAGACAGTTTTTATCTTTCCCTCTGCTGTGGTTTTGTGGTTTTGATGCCGATATTCCACATCAGAGCATCATGCAGCAGTTAAGGAGTTAATGCTGGGGGAGCAGCAGAGGGGAGGGGCGGAGCTCCGCACCGGATGCAAGGCGCGCTCGGTCTGGGCGCGTTCCTCTGGGCTGCCAGAGGTTCAGCACGTGTGCTTCCCCTGCAGGTCCTCCTGAGCTTACGTTAGTAAGCTCATAGCTTTTGGTTTGGAAATTTTTATCTCTCTCTCAATTGTTCAATTTTATTAGATTTAGTAAAGTTACCGTTCCTTCTCAGATCATGCCGCTGTTTTCTTGTAGACCCATCTCTTCCCGCTGTTTCCCCCTCCCCCTCCCAGAGCGCGGCTCTGCTTGGGCGGCCGTGCAGCTACTGACGCAGTTTCTTTTTCTCTCCCCTCTCCCTTCTTGGTTTCCCTTGGGTCACTGTCACGGACAACACCGTGACACCCTCTGAGCAGAAACACGTAAAAATGCAAAGCATCGCACAATCCTCTGGGTAATGTAGTCCTTCTTCTCTTCTGAGACAGGTATACATGGAACTATCGATGATCCATGGAGCTGGAGCATTATCTCTTTAACTCTTAATACACTACATGATGTTATGATGTGGAATACCAATGCCAAAAATCATAAACCATGGCAGGAATGCATTCCACATTTACGTATAATCATTTGGCTGCCCTTGCTGACAGCTAACATCCAGGCTATGAGTAGTTTGACTAACTTGTCATCGCTCCAACAATCCTGGGAACTATACAGTGCTGGTGCTGCCTTCTGCGTAGTCATGGTATGCTGAGACAAAGTTGTTGTTAAAAGATTCCATTTGTTGGGTTCATAAATCTCCATTAAGGAGGTCAGTAACCCTTCTTTCTGAAGCAGCGTTAAAACAGCTGCAATCTCCTTCTTAGAAGGTGCATATTTATCTGAGCTTAAAACATGGGGGTTGATTTTGGGAGCCCTTAAAGCGGCTCGAGATGAAAAACAGATAGCTCTGGCTGCTTGTGTTTCGTTAAGATGCGGAGACTCACATAAGAGTGCAGGGGGGAGTACAGGGGGGTGTACAGTGGGATATACAGAGGGGTCGGGCAGGGGAGGTTGTTCTGTTCCTGCAGACTCCAAGATGGCGCCGGAGCCCTTTGCCCCTCCCTGGAAACCACCAGATAAGAACAAAGAAGGTAGTTCTTCGTCACGCATACCTGAGCAGTGGAACGCAGAAGTTTCATCTGGCCTGCCTTCTGTGCCTGCCAGCTCATCGTTGTATCCTTCCTTGCCACAGGGTAAAGCTGATTCCTCGGCACCGCCCACATACAGCCCTCAGCCCCCAGAGGTGCGTTACCTGGAGAGGAGGGGCATGGAGTCCCCACCCCTCTCTTATCAGTCACCCTGGGCTAGGGTGGGGGAGGAACTCAGTCAGGCAGGACTAGTGGTGGCTTGTCCGATTATGCTAGGCCTGGAGGGACCGCACTAGATCCCTTTGGATCCAAAAGCGGTAACTCGCCTCGCTGAGACGATAGGGAAAAAGGGCTTGCGATCGCCCACCACGATCTCCACATGTTGAACCTTAGCTGTGTTTGTGGGAACTTTAAGTAAAGTTGATCTTTTTCCTGTGTGCACCTCCTGGAGTTGAAAGGAGTGATAATTTGAGAATTTTAACGTGAGTACCTCTCCAGGAAGATCACTCCACATATTGAAACTTAACTGTGTCTTTGGAACTGTTTATGTGTGTGCCTCTCGGGAACCTATTAAGTAATTTTGAGTCTTGTGAAGGCTATTGTGCATTCTCGAAACTTAAGGGTACCTCCTAACTTAGGTGTTGGGTTTGAAGTTTTTCCTCTGTGTGGATTCAAAGAGAAGTAAGGAGCGATTTACATATTAGCATTTCTTAGCATTTTCTTTGATCTTCGTCTTTTGCATGCTTCTCTCAGTAAATGGAGGAGTGATTTGAGCATTTGAATTTGTTTGAAAGTTTGTCCTGCTGCCTCAGGGAGATGAGAATGGGAGGGTGCCTCAGGTCCAGGGCCCCTCCCCCAGACCATCAAATGGGCACTCACTTCCTGGAGTGAGTGGGGAGTTAACCATCATTTGGGGTGGTGGTGTGTTGTTATTGTCGTTCTGTTAAGGATTGAGTTGGTTGCTGCGGCCCACCTTATACAGCAGCCTGCGAATATTTGGGTCACATGGGCGAATATAACACGTCAGAAAGATTTTTGCCTCAGTTTACAGTCAGCTGGATCTCCCTTTAGAACATGTTTGATTGGGACCCCTGGAGGTTGGCGACTAAAGGATTAGGAACCATATGGGGGGAAGAGGAGTTGTGAACGTAACATCACGATGAGGTTCATGACAACGGTAGAGCATAATGTAACTAATTGGTCAGACACAGTAAGATACCTGGTGGGAATGTTGAATGTTACCCTTCCTCATGATCCACCTGAGCTATGGCTACTTGGCTCACGAGGTATCGGTAACGATGAATGGAAAGATGGGGAGTGGAAATGTCCAGCTGCTTGCATTTCATGGGGACACTGGCATGTGCCTGGAACATTCTCAGAGCAGATACTACAGATTGTGAGCCCTAAAAACCCATATTGGATACCGAGCCTCAACCAAACTGTGGGTTTTACAGTGGTCAATCCAACCCATCCCGCTTACGGGCATTGGGGACCGCATTGTGGTTACTCTGCCCCCGTAATGTATTATGTAGAGGGAAATGACCCAACATCTTGTGTCAACTATACCGAGCAGGCGGCAGTATTTTTCCCTAATGGAACAAAGTATAACTTTACCCTGCCTGGGGGCGGCAATGCAAGCACACCAATCTGTAATCGTAGGCAGGGGTATGGGTGTTGCTGGGGACCAGTGCCACTAGTTCCCCCTGTAGTATGGAACAATACCACGGCGAAAGCGTTACCGCCGGGACTATTTCTGATATGTGGGGATAGAGCATGGCAAGGCATTCCAAGAAACCCCCTTGGGGACCCCTGTTACATAGGAAAATTAACTATATTTTCCCCTCGACATGATCAATTAGAGAATCTATCTCGAGCGCTGATGAAGGTAATGGCTTCCAAACATGATAGCGATAGACATAAGGTGAAGAGATCAATTAAGCATTTGACGGAGGACTGTGGGGATGAGGTTCGCCTCTGGGATCTCACAGCATGTACTTTTGCCTCCTTATTACCTGCTTTTGGAACAGCACATGCTCTCAAGGAGATTGAACGACTAGCATGTTGGTTGGTAAAACAAGCCAACGCAACTTCTCAACTTCTGTCAGAGTTGCTGATGGATGTTGAAGGAGTCCGGCATGCTGTACTTCAAAATAGAGCTGCCATAGACTTCTTACTGCTTGCTCAAGGACATGGATGCCAAGATTTTGACGGCATGTGTTGCTTCAACTTGAGTGACCACAGCGAATCCATGCACAAGAGGCTGGATTGGCTGAAAGAACATGTAAACAAGATCAGAATTGATGACGACCCATTGGGTAGCTGGTTATCAAATCTATTTCGGGGTGTAGGACCATGGCTAAAGCATATTTTGATTGTAGTTGTTTCAGGAATCATGGTAGTATTGCTGATTATGCTTTGCTTACCCTGTCTCCTGCAGTGCTTGCAACGCAGCATGCAGCAAATGATGCAGGCCATGTTTCACCGACAAGAAGAGTACCACAGGATGCAGGATAGGCTTTAGTTAGGATAGATTTGAGAATCGCGATGTAACGGGGTAAGGCTTGCCTGAGAGGACTGTTGCATGTATAGGCACAATGCGGGGATTTCGGGGTGTACGCGGTTAGGGTCCTCTCAGAGAATAGTATGCTAGATATAGGCATGGGGGGGGGGAGATGTAGTAGCTGAAAAAGCAATAAGGCGTAACCATAGCAACCACAGTAATTAATGACTATACTTATACAGTAACAGTTAAGCTTGACTAAGTATAAACAATAGTAGCTATAGAAGGAAGCAAAAGAAGAAAATGTGGTGACACAGGGTTGGTAGATAAGGTAGGGACAGACCCTAAGAGGCGTAGCCATGGAAGAAGATATAAGGAGATGTATGAGACAATAAAAGCGGAACTTTTGCCACACCACATTGGTGCAGTTTCTTTGCGTCAGGCAGCACCAGCTCCGTATAGTTCCCAGACTTGTCAGAGTGACGACAATCACCTCCCTGCTCCTGCTGGCTACACTATTTCTAATACAGGTCAGGATGCCTTTGGCCTTCTTGGACACCTGGGCACACTGCCGGCTCATGTTGAGCCGAGCATCAACCAACACCCCCAGGTCCTTTTCCTCTCTACATTCTTCAAGCCATTCTGCCCCAAGCCTATAGCATTGCATGGGGTTATTGTGGCCAAAGTGCAGGATCTGGCACCTTATTGAACCTCATCCCATTGAGCTCAGCCCAGCTATTCAGCCTATCCAAATCCCTCTGAAGGGCCTCCGTGCCCTCAGGCAGATCAACACATCCTCCCAACGTGGTGTCATCTGCAAACTTACTGAGGGTACACTCAATAGCCTCATCTAGGTCATCAATAAAGACATTAAACAAGATGGGCCCCAATACCGACCCTTGTGGGACACAACTCGTAACAGGATGCCAGCTGGACTTAACTCCAATAACCACTACCCACTGGGCATGGCCCTCCAGCCAGTTCTCCACCCAGAGAAGAGTGAACCTGTCCACACCAAGAGCTGCCAGTTTCCCCAAGAGAATACTGTGGGAGACCGTGTCAAAGGCCTTGCTGAAGTCCAGGTAGACTACATCAACAGCCTTTCCCTCATCTATCAGTCTGGTCACCCAGTCATAGAAGGAGATGAGGTTGGACAAGCACGACCTGCCCTTTGTGAATCCATGCTGGCTGGGTCTGATCCCCTGGTTGCCATGTACGTGCCGTGTGATCTCCCTCAAGATCATCTGTTCCATAACTTTCCCTGATACCAAGGTGTAAGGGACTCTCTGGACTTTTTTTTGTTTGTCTCAGCATTGCTGCCTCATTGCTACCACTTCCTGGCTTCAGCATCCTGTTGTTGTGACACCTTGAAGAAGATCGATGGTCCCTGACGAAACCATGATATCTGATCCACCTGTGCGAGGAGAGAAGAGTATGCTTAGAAGTAAACAACTTGTCTCGACGAAAACCCATGACATCCGCCCCAGACGGATCCTGTCAGCTGCCTCTGAAATGGGCGGATGTATCACAGGGACAGAGAGACTATATGAATGGGGTACTCCTCTTAGGCAGGATTCCTCTTCTGCAGACGGTTCTTCCCGGAAGTTTCTTCCTGGGACTCTCCTAGTTGCTCTTGCTTTCTTCAAGCTGTGGGGTCAGGGACCATACAAGGATAGACTGTGCACTTAGAAGAAAGATCTGGACACTTGGGTGGAGCCAGGAACGTGGACCATTGACATCGCCGGATCCCCGGTCGTGGTGGTGGTAATTGATTGCATCCTCTATTGTTGTCATGGTTTTATGATTTTTGGTACTGGTATTCCACATCATAACATCACGTAGTGCATTTAAAGAGTTAATGCTACAGCTCCATGGATCATCGATAATTCCAGGTATACCTGTCTCAGAAGAGAAGAAGAACTACATTCCCCAGAGGACTTTGCGATGCTTTGCGTTCTTACATGTTTACGCTCAGAGGGAAAGGTAAAAACTGTCTGCTGTCACGCTCTCTTTCCTTTGCGATCAACTCAGCAGTGGGTGCTCGCTGCTGTCTCACCTTCAGCGTTAGCGTAAGGCCTTCGGTTTATCAGACACTCTCTCTTGCTCATTTTATTTGATTTATTACCTTTAATTCCAATTATATTGTATTACATTGTGTTATTTTGCTTTCCGATATCTATTTAGTAAATTAGCTTTCCTCCTCAGATTGTTGCCGCTGTTTTGTTCCTAGGCCCATCTCCCTTTTCCCTTTTCCCTTTCCCTCTTCTTCTTTCCTGGGACGTGGGTCAATGGGTCCCCCACACCAATCGTCACGGAACCAGGCCGAACCTGCCCGTAAACCGTTGACAATTGTTCTATTCCTTCAGGGATTCTAATTTTCTTCTCTCTTTTCCCTCTGTCCTATTGCTCTTATTGGTTTTTTGATACAGCAAATAAAACTGACAAGGTTTTACGGCATTTGACCTCGTTTGTGTCTTAATCCCACTTCTGGGGTCGTTTAAGAACTTTTCCCTGATATCGGATCGGGACACGAGGTCAGGCTGACAGGCCTGTAGTTCCCTGGGTCTTCCTTACGGCCTTTCTTGTAGATGGGAGTCACTTCGGCAAGCCTCCAATCTTGTGGGACCTCTCCAGATAACCAGGAATGCTGATAGATGATAGAAAGCAGCTTGGCAATCACCTCTGCAAGCTCCCTCAGCACCCTTGGGTGGATTCCATCTGGTCCCATGGACTTGTGACAGTTCAGATGGAGGAGCAGGTCTCTGACTGTCTCCGCTTGGATCACAGGGGGTGTATTATGTGCTCCGTCCTGGACTTCCAGGTCAGGGCAAGTACCCTGAGGATAACTGCTCTGTCTATTAAAGACAGATGTGAAGAAGGCATTGAGAACCTCAGCCTTTTCCTTATCCTCCGTGGTTACATTCCCTGCCGCATCAAGTAAAGGACAGAAATTCTCCTTAGTTCTTCTCTTGCTGTTAATATACTTGTAAAAGGATTTTCTGTTCTCCTTTACTGCAGTAGCCAGTCTAAGTTCAATCTGGGCTTTTGCATTTCTAACTTTCTGCCTGCAAATCTTGGCAAGTTCTCTGTAGTCACCCCAAGTATCCTGTCCCATCTTCCAGAGGACATAGAGTCTCCTTTTCTCTCGGAGTCTCAACAAAACTTCCCGGTTCATCCACACTGGTCTTTTTCCCTTCCGGCTCGACTTATGGGACTCAGGGACAGCCTGCTCCTGTGCCTTTAAGATTTCCATCTTGAGGAGCATCCAGGCTTCCTGGACCCCTTTACCCCCCAGGAGCAAATTCCAAGGGACCCTTGCGACAAGTGTCCTGAGCAGGTCAAAGTCTGCCCTCTGGAAGCCCGAGGTAGCAGTTTTGCTAATCATCCTCTTGATATCACCAAGAATAGCAAACTCTACCATTTCGTGGTCACTCTGGCCAAGACAATCCCCAACCTTCACATCTCCTACTAGTCCTTCTCTGTTAGCAAAGAGCAGGTCTAGCAAGGCATGTCCCCTGGTAGGTTCTTGCACCAGCTGTGTCAGGAAGCAATCTTCCACACACTCTAGAAATCTCATGGACTTCTTCCTCTGCGCAGTATTATATTTCCAGCATATATCAGGGAAGTTGAAGTCCCCCATGAGAACAAGTGCTGGCCATCGTGCAACATCTACTAGTTGCTTGTAGAACACTTCATCTATCTCTTCATCCTGACTAGGCTGTCTATAACAGACCCTCACCATGATGTCAGCCCTAAAGACCATCCCCATGATCCTTATCCATAGGGACTCTACTTTATCATTTCCAACCTCAAGCTCTTCAACATCAAAACACTCTTTGATATAGAGTCATGAGCTATGCCACCACCCTTTCTTCCCTGTCTATCCCTTCTGAAGAGCTTGTAGCCATCAATCCCAGTATTCCAGTCATGGGAGGGGTCCCACCATGTTTCTGTAATAGCCACAAGGTCACAGTTAGCCTGCCTCACAATGGCTTCAAGCTCCTCTTGTTTGTTGCCCATTCTGCATGCATTGGTGTAGATGCACTTCAGCTGAGACATCTGCCTCAGCCCTTGCTCCAGCACAGCCCCCTTAGGCTCTTTACTGGTGAGCCCTGTTTTATCCCCTTCCCCCGTCAAAGCTAGTTTAGAGCTCTCTCAATTAGTCCAGCTAGCTCCTGTGCTAGGATTCATTTCCCCCTTTGAGACAGGTGCATTCCATCAACAGATAACAGGCCAGGAGCTGAGTAAACTGCCCCATGGTCAAAAAACCCAAAGTGTCTGTCTCTATACCAGCCTCTCAGTCAATTACTCATCACCTGCGTTTTCCTTGCCCATTTTGTGTCCTTCACTGCCCCAGAAGGTATGGAAGCAAACACCACTTGTGCTCCCACCCCTTGAACTAATCGCCCTAAACTCCTGAAATCTCTTTTCATAGTTCGCAGGCTTCTCTGAGTTATTTCGTTGCTGTCTGCCTGAACTATGAGTAACGGATAGTAGTCGGTGGGCGTATAAAATCTGGGAGCTTCTAGCTATGTCCCTGATCCGGGCCCCAGGGAGACAGCACACTCCCCTACGGCTTGGGTCCAGTCTGCAAATGGGGCCCTCAGTTCCCTTGAGAAGGGAGCCGCCCACTACAATCACCTTTCTTTCTTTCTTGGCAGCGGCAGTCTCAGAGTCTGGCGGCAGGCACAGAGTCGACTGCCTTGCCATTGGTGGCCTCCTGGGGGAATCTTCCTGCACCTCCCCCCTTATCTCCTCTTCAACGTCCAACGGTGCCAACCTATTGCTTAGGGGGACCTGGGGGCACGAGGTAGGCAGAGGGGAAGATTGCCCACAGTACCGAGCAGGGACTCTCTGCCAGCCCTCCCCATCCTTCAGATACACCCCCCTCTGCCCAATGGGGACAGGTCAGGGAGTCCACCACCAATTGCCAGGGATCTCCCAGGAGCCTTTCTCTCTGGCACTCGAGGGAGCTACTCCACTAGACAATCTCCTGCTTGCAGTCCCTGATGGCCCTCAGTCTCTAAACCTCCTCTTTCAGTTCTGTCACCATGCTAAGCAAATCTTCCACCTGCTCACACCTCGCACAGGAGGCCACAACTCCTCCAGCAGCAGCAGGCTCTGGCATTCCCTGCAGCCAGAGACCTGTGTAGCCATGCTTCTAGGCAGACCTTCTGTCTGGGTCGCCACAGCCTTTTTAAGGCATGCCCTCTGTCTAGTAGAGACCATGGCACAGAAAATAACTGAATAAAAATAAATAAATAAAAAATAAAGATTAAATATAAATAATTAAAAATAGTTTAAAATAATTACATATATAGATATGAATGATTATAATAGAATAATAAATAAATAAATATATAATGATGAAAATGTTAACAAATAATAATAATAAAAAATTAATTAAAAAACAAACAAAACAAACAAACAAACAAACAAAAAACACCCGAAAAACAAAACACTGCAGACAGAGATCAGCAATAAATAGGATGGATTCGCAAGAGAGAAGGGAGAGTAATCCTGCACCCTGCCACACGAGCTCCCAGACCTACAGCAGCACAGTAAGTGGGTGGTACTCACATGCAGATCGCTCCTCCCTGTGCCCGCTGGGATGTGTTTGCTTGTATGTCTGTGTGGAGGAAGGTGTCACGGTGTTATCTGTTACAGTGACCCAAGGGAAAACGAGAAGGGAGAGACAAAGGAAAGAAAAAAACCTGCACCATCAGTGGCCACGTGGCCTCCGGAGCAGAACCGTGTGCTCTGCGGGGAGGGGGAAACAGGGAATAGATGGGTCTACAAAAAAGAACTACGGCACAATTTGAGAAGGAATGGTGACTTTACTAAATCTAATAGAATTGAGCAATTGAGAAAGAGATAAACTTTCCAAATCAAATGCTGGGAGCTTACATTGGGGAGGAACTGCAGGAGAAACACACATGCTGAATCTCCACAGCAGCCGAGAGAGTGCGCCCAGAGAGAGAGCGGGGCCTGGCGTCTGGTGCAAAGCTCCACCCCTCTGCTGCTGCCCAACAGCATCAACTCCTTAACTGCCTCCATGATTGTTCTGATGTGGAATACCGGCATCAAAACCACAAAACCACAGCAGAAGGAAACTGAGCTCTACACATTCCCATTCAGAGCAGTGCTCGGTGCACCCATGGCACAGACAGCTGCACAGAACAGGGCTCCAGTAGCACTGGCTGCTTGCTGAGTCACTGTTGGGAAGGGGGAGCTTCCATGTATCCCCATGAAGAAAGGCCAAAGGAGAACCAGGAACGAGCAGCATGGGTAAAAGTGCAGCAGCAGAAGCAGCAGAGCTCCCCAGGAGAGAAATGCTTCCTTGCAAGCATGGGAAGTGGCAGCTACTGCCTGTGCTCCACTGCTGCACCAGACATGGGCCCTGCTCTCTCATCTCCAGCCATGGGCTGGCAGCTGTGTCCTTCCCAGCCAGGACAGCAACTGCTCAGCACTTTTCAGTGCCTGCAGCTCCCAGCAGGCCCAGGTGAGGGCACAGGGCAGCAGTAGTGTCAACGAGGAGCTTGCCCAGATAGCCCAACCCGGAGTTGGGCTGCGGAGAGTGGTGAGTTCAGCCGGAGTCCTGAGAGACTGCCTGAAAGAGTGCACATTGGGCTTGTTTCCTCAGAGCTGAGCAGGTGCGGGTTTGCGGCCTACGGCACCTGCAGCAGCCATCCGTCCCCTGTGCCATCCCCGTGCTCACACAAAGGCCGTCACACAGTCAGCAAGGAAGAAGGCAAGGTTGTTTTTGCATGTATGTCTGCGTGTAGGAAGGTGTCACGGTGTTATCCGTGACAGTGGCCCAAGGGAAACCGAGAAGGGAGAGACAAAGGAATGAAAAAAAAACTGCACCGTCAGTGGCCACAGGGCCGCCTGCGCAGAGCTGTGCGCACTGGGGGGAGGGGGAAACAGCGGGAAGAGATGGGTCTACAAAAAAAAACCTACGGCACGATTTGAGAAGGAACGGTAACTTTACTAAATCTAACAATTGAGAGAACAATTGAGAGAGGGAGAAAGTTTCCAAACCAAAAGCTGGGAGCTTACGTTGGGGAGGAACCACAGGAGAAGAACTCGTACTGAATCTCCACGGCACCCGAGAGAGCGTGCCAGCTGAGAGAGTGCCAAGAGACACCCCTTAGCTGCTCCCCTACAGCATTAACTCCTTAACTGCCTGCATGATGTTCTGGTGCTGGCATCAAAACCACAAAACCGCAACATTCCACCCCTTATTCCACATCATCACATCATGCTTAACACATATCTATACAGAACCAAAACAGAAATAACATAAATTGCATACAAACTTGTCTATGCATACATAAACATGGAATCACAGACAGCACTCCCCCAGCATCAAACTCCCTTGTGGTACACTGTTGTGGTTTTATGGTTTTGATGCCGGTATTCCACATCAGAGCATCATGCAGCAATTAAGGAGTTAATGCTGTGGGAGCAGCAGAGGGGAGGGGCGGAGCTCCGCACCGGATGCCAGGCGGAGCTCTGTCTGGGCGCTTTGCTCTGGGCTGCCGTGGAGGTCCAGCACGTGTGCTTCCCCTGCACTTTTCTCCTTAATGTAAGCTCACAGCTTTTGGTTTGGAAATTTTTATCTCGCTCTCAATTGTTCAATTTCATTATATTTAGTAAAGTTACCATTCCTTCTCAGATCGTGCCGTTGTTTTCTTGTAGACCCATCTCTTCCCGCTGTTTCCCCCTCCCGGAGCGCGGTTCTGCTCGGGCGGCCGCGCGGCCACTGACGCAGTTTCTTTTTCTCTCCTCTCTCCCTTCTCAGTTTCTCTTGGGTCACTGTCACAGACAAAACCATGACAATTATTGGTGGAGAATGTGGGCAGTGAAGTATTTGTACTCAATTGTAAATCTGGTGCTAGTTGGACTAAGGTTTTTCATGTACCTTATAGCATGCTGGCGTCTTTTTAAGCTCCTCATGTTCAGCACCGGAGTAATGTATGTATACAGCTACTTTAGTGTGCTGAGGGGGTTACATACCTCCTGCCTAAACACCCTGGCTAACGTTACAGATTATGCGGCATTTGGATTGGTTTCCAATGCTGTATGATCCCAATTTCGTCCCTAACAATCCACACCAGGACCATGATCCTGATAGAGTAAGGTGTACACCTGATGTATATCGCAAGCTCTCAAAAACAGCACCAGAGAGGTACGCAAGTACATTGGTAGCAATGTTCCATAGATTCGAGGGCCAAGACAGAAGACTCCCAGTTTATGAATTGACTATTACACTCCAAAACTATGAACAACAGTTTCCACCATCACGTGCTTCCATTGCAGCTATAGTAGCAGAAGAAGTAGGTGAGATAAAGAAAACTATACTGGAGGAACTGTCATTACTGATGAATAGGGATGAACCTGTGTCAGTATTGGAAACATCTGATGAAGACGAGCATGACCCAAAGAATCTGATGAAGCAATTGATCAAACTGATGAAAGTCTCAGCCACCAAAGGCAACCGCCTCTCTGCTTGAGCAAATGACAGCAGTAACATCATGTCACGTGTGGCCATGTGGAGCTTCTTACGAGAAAACGGAGAGGACATGTGGAAGTGGCATAAAAAACCCACTCCTGCACTGCGAGCATGGGTGAGAGAACTACAGCAGAGATGAGCCAACAATGAAACTGCTCCCATCACTGCAGGTAACCAATAGAGGGGCCCTGCCCTCAGCCAGGGGAGGGAAAGGGATAATAGAGTGTATTGGACTGTGTGGATTAGATGGCCTGGAACATTAGAGCCACAAAGATATAAGGCACTGGTGGACACTGGTGCACAGTGCACTCTAATGCCCTCAAATTATAAAGGGACAGAATTTATTCATATTTCTGGAGTGACTGGGGGTTCTCAGGAACTGTCTGTGTTGGAGGCAGAAATAAGCCTCACCGGTAAAACCTGGCAGAAGTATCCCATAGTGACTGGACAGGGGGCTCCATGCATACTCGGTATTGACTATCTCAGAAGGGGACATTTCAAGGATCCCAAGGGATACCGATGGGCTTTTGGCATAGCTGCTGTAGATGCAGACAACATTCAGCAGCTGTCTGTTTTACATGGCCTGTCAGAAGATCCGTCTGTTGTGGGGGTACTGAAAGTGAAAGAGCAGCAGGTACCAATTGCTACAAAAACAGTCCACAGATGACATTACCGCACCAACAGGGATTCCTTGCTCCCCATTCATAACTTGATCCGTCAGCTAGAGAGCCAGGGAGTGATCAGCAAAACTCACTCACCTTTTAACAGCCCCATATGGCTGGTGCGTAAAGCCAGTGGAGAATGGAGGCTGACGGTAGATTACTATGACCTGAATGAAGTCACACCCCCACTGAGTGCTGCTGTGCCAGATATGTTGGAGCTGCAATATGAACTGGAGTCAAAGGCAGCCAAGTGGTATCGGCGGTAGCATGGGGTACTGCGTATGTCTCAAGCCACCCAGTGGTCACCTCCACCACGGTGAGCAAGTAACGCTTAACATCGCGAGTTCGTGGCAAGGTGATATAATCAACCTGCCACACCTCCCCATATTTATACTTTTGCCATCACCCTTCCTGCCAGAGAAGTTTTATCCTCTTGGCTTGTTTAATCACGGCACATGTGTCACAGTCATGGATAACCTGTGCAATGGCATCCATAGTTAAGTCGGCCCCTCTGTCTCTATCCCATTTATAGTTCGTGTCCCTTCCCTGATGGTCTGAGGTCTCATGGTCCCACTGAGCTAAAAATAACACTCATTTGTTCTGCCAGTCCAAGTCTATCTGAGACACCTCAATTTTGGCAGCTCGATCTACCTGATGGTTATTTTTCTGTTCTTCAGTAGCTCGAGTCTTGGGCACATAAGAATCTACGTGACGCACCTTTACACCCAATTTATTTGTTCGGGTAGCAATGTCTTTTCACAGTTCAGCAGCCCAGATAGGTTTACCCTTCCGTTGCCAGTTGTTTTGTTCCCACTGCTGCAATCACTCCCATAAAGCAAAAACAGTTCCACGGAGAGGTTTGCCATCTCCAGAATCTTGAAGAACCCAAACTGCTTTTCCCAACATGTTCTTCACATGTACTACAGGGACCTTATCTCTCTCTACAGTAGGTAGAGAGCTGGATTGGGCAGGACCATCGCGATTGACTGATTCTCGAGAGTTGACCAACCAGGCGGCTTCTGACAAATTCTATTCCCAGTGCTTAAATGTTCCGCCACCCATTGCTTTCAACATTGTTTTTAACAACCCATTGTACCTTTCAATTTTACCAGAAGCTGGTGCATGATTGGGGATATGATAAATCCACTCGATGCCATGATATTTGGCCCAAGTATTTGCAAGAGAATTTTTGAAATGAGTTCCATTTTCTGACTCAATTCTTTCTGGAGTGCCATGTCGCCATAGGACTTGTTTCTCGAGCCTAAGATGGTGTTTCGGGCAGTAGCATGGGGTACTGCATATGTTTCAAGCCACCCAGTAGTTACCTCCACCATGGTGAGCACATAACGCTTACCATTGCGAGATCCGAGCTGAACTGTCAGCACTGCCAAGGACTCTGGCAAGGCCTCTCTCTGCCTCTCATGGATATACGACGTACAGGGAGATAGATATTTGGGGTTTGAGGGTGTTGTTTGTTTTTTCATGGATTCATAGATTCATAGATACATTAGGTTGGAACGGACCTACAGGATCATCTAGTCCAACCATCTTCCTATCACCATCCCTACTCACTAAACTACTTAATCAAATCCCTTAGCACCTCATCTAAATCCTTCTTGAACAGTGCTAGGGATGGTGCCTCACCACCTCCCTAGGCAGGCCATTCCAGTGCCTGAACACTCTTTCAGAGAAAAAAAAATTCCTCAAAACTAATCTAAATCTTCCTCGGCACAACTTGTGGCCATTCCCTCTCGTCCTGTCATCATTTATCAGGGAGAAGTGGCCGACCCCCTCCTTAGTACAACCTCCCTTCAGGAAGTGGTAGAGTGGGATAAGGTCTCCTCTGAGCCTCTTTTTCTCCAGACTAAACTATCCCAGCTCCCTCAGCCGCTCCTCATAAGACTTATGCTCCTGACCCCTCACCAGTTTTGTTGCCCTTCTCTAAACACGCTCCAGGGCCTCAATGTCCTTCTTGTAGTGAGGGACCAAAAACTGAACACAGTACTCGAAGTGCGGGAGCACCAGAGCTGAGTACAGGGGGATAATCACCTCCCTGCTCCTGCTGGCTACACTATTTCTAATACAGGTCAGGATGCTGTTTGCCTTCTTGGCCACCTGGGCACACTGCCGGCTCATGTTAAGCTGAGCATCAACCAACACCCCCAGGTCCTTTTCCTCTCTACATTCTTCAAGCCATTCTGCCCCAAGCCTATAGCATTGCATGGGGTTATTGTGGCCAAAGTGCAGGACCCGGCACTTGGTCTTATTGAACCTCATCCCATTGGGATCAACCTAGCTATTCAGCCTATCCAAATCCCTCTGAAGGGCCTCCCTGCCCTCAGGCAGATCGACACATCCTCCCAATTTGGTGTCACCTGCAAACTTACTGAGGGTACACTCAATAGCCTCGTCTAGGTCATCAATAAAGATATTAAACAAGATGGGCCCCAGTACCGACCCTTGGGGGAAACCCATCGTAAGAGGACGTCAGCTGGACTTAACTCCATTAGCCACTACCCACTGGGCACGGCCTTCTAGCCAGTTCTTCACCCAGAGAAGAGTGAACTTGTCTACAGCACAGGCTGCCAGTTTCCCCAAGAGAATACTGTGGGAGACCGTGTCAAAGGTGTGATAAAAAGGAGTGCTGTGTTTGTTAATCAAACTGATTCGAGAGAGATGTGTCAGTGTTTTTCAGTGTTTTGCTTTCTGAAAACTATGTAGTTTGTAGAAGTCTCAAAATAGATGTATAAATGTTTAGTCTAAGAACTTTGGAATTTGTGCAAATTGGAGCCACAGCGCTTAGTTCTAACAACTGGACAATGAACAACAGATAGCAGTGACCTTCTAAGAAACTGAAAAAAGAAAAATAAGTGAAAATCTCCTCTTAAGTGCGCATGATCGAAGCTGAAGAGGACTACGGCCCTTTCCATCTCAACCACCAGGTGGCAGAGAACGACCCCCACATGACAGCCAGCACAGCCCAGGAAGAGAAAGATAAACAGGAATGCAGAGATAAGAGACAATAAAAAGTGGGATCAGGAGGCCCCCGTTGCATGCCTCTGGTGGAGCGGAGACTCCCGGTCACCCAGCGCTGTTTTGCTCGTTTATTGCTTGCTCCATAAATCTTCCACTGTTGGTAATGATTAGTGTGTATCGTTCTTCACACCTAAAACAGCCGCAGCCAGCAGTTACAGAGCCAGCCGGGGAGATGGGACACAGCAGCTGCATTTTGCTTGTGGCTCTCATTTTCTGTGTGATGGTGAGGGACAGGAGCAGAGCCACGGTGCCTCTTGTTGTGGTCAACTCTGTATCCCTCCCTTCCTTCATTGTTATTCTCATCTGCACATGTGCGTAGTGCTCTACATCCTTGGCTGTTGCCACTGCCCCCGAGTTTGAAGGGCGCTGTCCTGTGCCTCCTGTCTGTACCTGCTTCCCACTTCCCGTTGCTAGACACGGTACATCCACCTGGTAGGAACTGCAGTCAGCTAACGTGTGTATAAAAGAAGGATGGCAGAAGTCTTCTTTATTTCACGGGCTTTAATCTTCAGTACACCATGATCTGCTGTGCATTGGGTCTCAACAATACGCTGCCACATGCAGAACGTTCACTTTCCCTTTGGGTGAAATATTACCTGGGTATTCTTTGTTTTCTTTTTCTCTACAATTAATCTGCGAAACATCCCCAGACATCTATTATGACTGAGGAAAAATACCCAGTGCAGAAGAGGCCTGTAACCAGCAGTATCTGAGAACGCTGCAGGACTGAAGAGCCTCCAGAAGAAAAGGTGCGTTCTGTACTGCAGATGGGAATGAGTCATTTCCAGATTAAAGACTGCTGCCGTGACAAAAGCCTCCAGATGCACCGCAGAATATCCTTACCAGGCACTGACAAGGGCAATCCTCAGCTGCAGATGCTGATGGCATTCTTCACCCCAGAAGTCACGAAGCTCAGCTGCACTGCTGCATCCCAGTGACCTTCATAGGGATCACAGAGAACTGTGCTTGAAAGCTTGAAGTTAAAATGCTGACGGATGATGGCCAGCAGGGATGGGGCGTAGCACTTATCCTAGTGGAGCAACTCCAGGGTGCTCTTGGGTTTGCTCTGCTGAAGAAAAAATATATTTCATCTGACTTATACTGTCAATCCTGAGACCTAGCTTCAACTGCTAAAATCCCGTGATGTTTGCTTAAAACTATTTCAGCCCTGATGCGCTGGCCAGCAGAGATGTTTACACACATATGGTCACTCTGATGCCTCGCATCCCTCTACTGCTAACAGATGCATTTGAATTCCCAGGATGAAGCACATTAAAACTGCTGCATCCTTCCTGATCAAACTTTACAGACATCTCAGGGGTACAGGTACATTCCCATAACCCTACCTAATTGCCACAACACTTCCTGTCGGGGTTCCCATCTGTTCGAAGGTATTAGAGTCGCTCTTGGGCCTGTCTATTTCCATCTTCTTGGACGTATTTTCTGTAACACAGGTATTTCTTTTGGGGATTCACAAACACTGCCGGCATAACCAAACACAAGTTATCCATTTTAATGACATTTCTTCAGAAAAAGTCAACGCTGCACAACTCTGTAGTAGGTACAGATTTCTTCAGTATTTTTATGAATGATTTGAATGCAGGACTGGAAGGTGTAGGAAGTAAGTTTGCAGATGGTACCCAATTGGGAGGAGCAGCTGATTCCCTTGAGGATAAAGGTCTTGTAGAGAGAGCTCGGCAAGTAAGAGGGCTGGGCAATCACTGACCGTATGAAATTTAGCAAGACCAACTGATGGATTCTGCACCTGGGATGCAGCAACCCTGGATATATGTTACAGACTCAGGGAAGAGTGGCTGCAGAAATGCTCTGTGGAAGGGAATCTGGGGGTTCTGGCTGGTGACAAGTTGAGTGTGAGCCAACTGTATGCTCTGGTAATCAGACAGGCCCACTGTCTTCTGTTGGGCATAAGGTGTAGCATTGCTAGCTGATCAGCAGAAGAAACTCCCTTGCTCTGCTCTATGCTGGGCAACCTCAGCTCAACGACCGTGTGCACTTTTGGGTACCACGATATAGGAAAGACTTAAAACTTGTAGAGAGTGTCCAAAGGAGGGCACAATAGATGATGGAAAATCTTGAGGGCAACACATAGGAGGTCATTTTGATAGTTCAGCTTGGAGAATAGGATGTCTGCGGAGAAGGAGCTGAGTGTTCTGGTGGACAACAGGCTGGCCATGAGCCAGAAAGTTGCCCTTGCGATAAAGAAGGCCAGTGGTATCCTGGGGTAAGTTAAGCACAGCATGTCTGGTAGATTGAGGGAAGTGATCTGCTCTGCTGAGGCCACATTTAGATTGCATTGTTCAGTTCTGGGCTCCCCAGTTCCAAATCAGACAGGGATCTCCTGGAAGGAGAATGGCGCAGGGCCACAGAGATGGCTGGATGGAGCCCTGGGCAGGCTCAGCTAGTGGTGTTGTCCTTGCTCACGGCAGTGGGGTTGGAGGTATAAGTTCTTTAATGTCCCTTCCAACCCAAGGCATCCCAGGATTCTGTGATTCTGTGATGGAAGCAGTGGCCCCATGCATCCCTTGTGCAGCTCATCACCAGAGGAGCAGCCTTCAGCGAGCCTCCACCTGGAATCACGGGACCGTGAGGTCACAATGCCCCACTGTTTGCCTGCTCTGAGCCGTGATGTCACAAGCACCAACTGTGTCAGCTGTTCCATTTCACAGGCATTGTCCTGTGCCTGCCCCAACGGCAGCACTTGCTGTGGCTGCAGCAACAGTGGTGGCAGCATGGCACGAGTGTGGGGGGCCATGACCCCTACCCACCTTGTCCTCCTCCTCCTGCTGATGGCTATGCTTATACCGGAGATCTGTGCTGCTCCATGGCGAGCATGGATAGCAGGTGAGTGGGCAGAGACGAGCCAAGAACCGAGCGCCACTGGGGTCAAGAGGTCAGGCTGTGACCATGGCCCTGCATCAGCCTTCCCTTGGGCTACCTTCCATGTTGGGCGTTGGGGTGACAGGCAGCATCACCGGAGCCAGGCAAAAGCCTGTGGCAGCACTGCTCCCAAGGACTGAAATGGGCCATGGTTCTGCTGCTTGCGGGCTGGAGAACTGCCTTCATCCTGGGACACGTCCCTGGAGAGAGCTCAGAAGATGTGTGCTGGGACATGTGTGAGGTTTTCTACTTCAGCCCTATGGTACTCCCCATACAGGAGTCCCAGTTTCCAACACAGAACACCATCCCACAGCCCAGAGGAAGAGATGGGCGTGTTTTCCTCTGGTGCTACAGTGTGACCTTCCTTTTTTGTGCACCGGAGATGTCCCCGGAAGAACGTCCCAAGGCGATGGATCTTCTGCCATGCAGCCCGTGAGGGGTATAGCGTGTAAAGTGGAGAGAGTATTCTGTAAGCTGCCAGGTGGCAGACAACAGCTCATCATGTCTGCTCTGCAACTGTGCCAATCATCACCCGAGTCTTTCTGCCATCCCATTACCTGACCCAGCTCCACTTTCTAAGGGAGAAGATCACAACATGCAAAGGGAAGTACTCTAATCTGCTCGTCTTGATTCTAGATGATGGCATTGGTGTGCCCTATCCAGATGATGACGAGGATACAGGCTTTGTGTCCTGGGGTGAACGCAGAGGTAAGTTGTGAGAATTCTTCTTGCACCTTGGAGGCCTTGCACAGGTCAGTTGTGAGTATTTGTGTACATGGAGAGCTGCCGAGTTTCAGTGGGAAGGTTACCTCTGCCCCTGTTCAGCTGAGAGAACCCACACTTTTGCATTTGGGCCATGTTCTTCCCTGATCCACCACCGGACCCCACAGCTCACTGAGGAAAAAGTGGGTCTCGACATGCAGAGGAAGCTCTCCTCAACACTGCCTGATCACGCTTGTCCCTGCAGGCCCTCTTGGTCAATTCGAACAGGAGTCGAATCCTGTCCCCAAGCCTGGGTTGGATGCCAAAGATAAGTCACCAGTCTTCATTTCACTGACGTGTTCATCCTTGGTGCTGATACTTCTGCAAGTGTTCTGCCCTACACTGGCCAGGGGGTTCTTCTCCATGGAAAGCATGGGCCTTAATGGTTTCTTGGCTGCTATACACTGCCAGTGTTGAGGTGGCTTGCTGTCTGTGTCTCAGAACCTCAAGGGACCCAATAATACTCCATGATGTCTCTGCAGTCTCTTTCACACAGCCTGGGGATAGCCTTCTGAAAGCCTCTGAATGACAGGCAACAGCTCTCCTGGCCCCTCTGCATCATTGGATATTTTGTCCCATGCCTGGGTTGCAGCTCAGTACCTGAGCCCCTTGTAGTCACTGCATGTTACCAAGGGGGAGAGAGGTCGCCACGTGCAATGGGATATCTTTTCTTCTGCCCTTACTTACATCTGTGATTGTACGCAGTGGCTTGTCACAGTTTCAGCTCAGTCAAGTTATTAAGACTCTGGGCCCACCCACAGTTATGTGACTGGAAGGAAAGGACCTTTACGTTTTCCCCTTCCCTTCCCTTGGAAGTTCCACACATGGTTAGCTTTTCACTAGCCAGGTGCCACCGTACATTCCCAGAAGCAGTTTTCAAAATGATCCTGTGTGGAATGGAGAGAAGAGGGTTGTGGAGTAGTCCCCTGTCATTGCTATCTGAAGAAGTATATGGACAGGTTTGACGGGAGCTGCTCTGTGTTGTGTGTCTTTACAGATGTGAATGGTGGGGAATGGGATCCAGCTTCTCAGCTGGGTTCCAGGTACAAAGGTCTGGCAGATCGCGTGGGTATGTCATGGCTTTTCACTTCCTTTGAGATCTGCCAGCTCAAAGCCCTAATGTCAGCCACATGTCTGCACGTGTGAGAATCCAGACGTGCCTGCGCATGCCCTATCATTGCATGATTCCCTGATGCCACCTGCCCCTCGCTGATGCCGTTATAAGGTGGCGTAGATTGCAGCGTATGATGGAAAGTTCTCCTGGCTCTTTGGTTGCAGAAGAGCCTCCGTGGAAGGCCTTGTCAAATCCTTGGCTGGAGTCCCGTAGGCATCCCAGGGGTGTTGAGTCTGTCTTTACTGACTTCACCAAAAACACCCACACAGATGGGATTCTGGCATAGGAGGACTTTTCTTTTCCTTCTGATGCCTTGGTGAATGAATCATGCTGAGACTAAGTTGGGCGGGTTTTGTCAAAGACCGAAATTGTGGGACACAGTAGTTTGTAACTTCAGATCTTGTCAAGGTCTTCCTAATCTGCTTGTACCTTGGAGGCCTTGCATAGGTCAGTCATGAGTATTTGGGTACATGGAGAGCTGCCGAGTTTCAGTGGGAAGGTTACCCCTGCCCCTGTTCAGCTGAGAGAACCCATGCCTTTGCATTTGGGCCATGTTCTTCCCTGACCCGCCACCGGACCCCACAGCTCACTGAGGAAAAAGTGGGTCTCGACACGCAGAGGAAGCTCTTCTCACCACTGCCTGATCACACTTGTCCCTGCAGGCCCTCTTGGTCAATTCGCGGAGTCGAATCCTGTCCCCAAGCCTGTGTTGGATGCCGCAGGTAAGTCACCAGTCTTCATTTCACTGACACGTGTTCATCCTTGGTGCTGATACTTCAGCAAGGGAAGATCATAGACAGAGAGTCATTCTGTGCTGTTTGTGTGCAGGTGTGACTGGAGGTGAAGGTGATCCAGCTTCCCCTCTGAGTTCCGGGACTGAAGCTCTGACAGACCACATGGGTACGTCATGGCTTTTCACTTCCTTTGACAGCTGCCAGCTGAAAGCCCTAATGTAAGCCAGGCCTCCCTGCACTTGTGAGAGTGTAGTCCTTTAAGTGCGTGTATGCAGTTTCCTCTCATGATGCCAGGGTATGCTCTGCTATTCGTTGATGCTATTGCGTGTGATGGAAACTTTTCATGTGTCTTTGGTTGCAGTAGTGCCACCAGCAAGGGCTTCTCCTGGGCCTTGGCTCCTTCCTGCAACGGAACCCAGCTGGAATCCCATGGGTGAGTAGTTTGTCTTCGGGATTCCACTGACTCCCCACTGGTATTCAGCACTTCAGGCACAGGAGATTTACCCTCATACATTCTGTTAATGTCTAGAAAGAGGAAATGATACCTCTACAAAAGAGGAATACTCCCAGAGGTCACCCCAGATCATAAGAAAACTCTCGAGGAAAATTGAAAAGGCAGAGCGTGGTGAGGAAGAGACTGCGCAGCAGGAGCCATTGCAGGAAGGCAGGGGTGACACACAGGCAGTCTCTGGCAACAAAACACAGGCACTTCAAGGAACTGGTTGGCCAGGTAATTTCTGTCCAGCGGTCATCCGTTGTCACGAAGCAGAATCACTGTGAGCCAGCAGACTCTTCCTGCCGGCTCTCGCGCAGCAGGCCAGCAGCCAAACCTGAGCATGATGACGCACAGCACGTGCTATGAAAGAAGCCTCCCTCAGGCGAGGAGCCGGGCCCTGTGTGGCTGGAGCCTGCAGGAGTGTTTCTCACCCTGGGCTGGCTCCAGCTTTGCCTTATGCTAGCTGGAGGTCGAACTTGAGCCTGGGGGATATCATCTGAGGGGACATAAGGGCTTGTGAGACTGCGAGAGTATGAGTGTTCCTGCTCTGCAGTGCTCTGCACGGTGAAATCCCAGACCCCAGAGCAGAGCCCCAACCCTTGACCCTGAGAAAGACATGGGCAGCTCCAGTTCTACCTCTCCCCCCTCAACGAGAAATGGAAGCAATCCTCATTGTCCTCTGGTGGACAGGCAAGAGAGAAGAGCTACCCACTGATGGAAAAGGACGACTCTTGGGTCCATGAATCACACTGAGAGATTATCTGCAGTGCAAGATGATGGTAACCTGTGATGTTGTCTCCGTTCTTCCAGGTGTGGATGCTGGGAATACCACCACAAAGGCTCCTGTTGACAATGAGCAGCCAAAACTGGACATCCCTGTGATGAAAGTGGTCTTTGCTGTGCTGCTGTCCATATACCTGTCCTTGGTGGTGATGACCTGTATTCTTAGACTCCGCATGTGGAAAAAATATCAGTGAGTTGTCTTTTCCCCAAAATACTTTTGTTGCGTTTGGTAACAAACATTTGTGCTGCCAGGGTCCTGGACAGACTGCTGGCAGTACACTGTAAGGACTTACGCTGCAAGGTCTTTTTAGTGTCCCCTTGATTCCTATCAGTGAGTACTGCAAGCTCATTCCCACAGCGCGTGCAAGAGAGAACGGGCAACAGAAGTAGGTCTAGATCATGCGGACATCAACAGGAAGAGAGATCCAACTGGAAAGTAAGGAAGATAGAAGCTGGGAGAGTCTACAAGGAAGGATGTAGATGTCGTGAATGAAAAGGACATTTCTAAGCCATTCTCCTCGGCCTTTGCAGCAGATTTTAAATCACCGTTTAGCAGAATGAGGGAATACCAACCTTTCTTCCCACGATTTCCAGAAGCTCTTCCACTGACAGCGACTCTTCCTGCTCTACTTGAAGTTCAGTCATGGTTTCCTGATTTTTGTTATCCATATTCCATATCCATATCCATAAGTTAAAAGATCCCTCTCTTTCCCATTTGGATCATCTCAGCAGCATGTTAGCCCTTTGGATTCCGGACACTATCTCTCTCTCTCTCTCTCTCTCTCTCATTTTATTTGATTGATTAGCCTCATTTCTTATTACATTGTATTATATTGTGTTATTTTTCATTCCAATGTTCTATTTAATAAATTAGCTTTCCCCCTCAGATCATTGTTACTATTTTGTTTTTACACCCACCTGTCTACCTGCCCTTTTCTCCTTTTCGTTCCTGGGATGGGGGTCTGTGTGTCCCCCATCCGTTAAGACTCAGAACCGAGCTGAACCGACCCATAAAATGTTGACAAGTTCTCAGGATTCCCTTGAGCCACCCAATGCTCCTGTAACCGCTGCCAACAAGGCTAGGGTTTTTTTGGAAAGACCCACCTTTTGACCAGGAAAGACGTTCTGACCGAAAGCAGCTGCTGTGGCCATTTCCACTGGGATAGAGTGCGTAGGGCTGGGGCCAACACTTGGTTTCAGGGAAGCAGTGGGAGAGCTGCACGCTGGGGAGAGCCTCCTTGGTCCCAGCCTCAGCTTGCTTGTCTAAGTGGATGGTCACCAAAGCTCCCAGCACAACTGGGAAGTGCTGGGGAGGCTTGATATGTGAAGAGCTGTCCTTGAGCTCTTCTGAGCTGTCCTGAATCAGGGCACAGTCAGCACTGCCAAGGACTCTGGCATGGCCTCTCTCTGCCACTCATGGATATGCGACGTATGGGGAGAGAAATAGTTGGGGTTTGACGGTGTTGTTTGGTGCATTTCAGACGAATTGGCATTTGCCTTACTGATGTGAGAAATCCCATCTCGCCTTTGCTTTGCCGGTTCTGATGTCCTGGGGCAGATCTGCTCTTGTCAAACCGCAGAGCACGTTGTTACCTGGGAGGGAATGGATGACGGTACAACCGCCTGAACATATGTATGGTAAATGAAAGGGGCATGGAGCACAGCAAGCACGGGACCCTGGGCCCATTTTCACTGCTGACGTGAGGAACACTCTGCAGCACATTCCCACTAAAAGACCGTACTTGCAAAGCAGTCAAAAATTCAGCTTGAAACTTTTCACCTGGAGGATAGACCACCAGAAGTGTGCTATCTTAAAGATACTCCAGCCTGGCAAAAAGCAGCACTCCCTGGACAGCAGTAATCCAAAGTTGTGCTCTTTCTCGAGAGGCAGAAGGTTCCCCATGTCCCTGAGTCCCCTCCCAGACCGATTCCTGCTGAGGAAAAAGAGAAAGGGCTGCAGAATGAAGCTCTGCTTGTTCCGCATTGACGTCTATTCTAAAGCTGTGAAAAAGAGATTTCTGAACACGGCAAGAACCTTTCATGTCCGAATTAAGTTGATCGGACAACGCCAAGTGTTTCCACGAGTTGCGGTGTTTAATTTAAAGGATGCTGTTCTAGAGCCGATAACAAATGAGGCATTTTCCTTGATAACAGACATCTGGAAGATGAGCGTCGCACCGCTGCTTTCCAAAGGGCGTTCCGAGGGGAGGAGCGCTGGTGACAGATCCGCGCCGCTCTGACGCTCAGTGGCAGAGGGCTGCATGGATTTGTCTCATTTCCAGCTGGGACGGAATAGTTTCCGGCGTCTCTGGTGCGATGCTGTGGGTGAGGTCCCAGGAGAGGAACATCCGTAACACCGATGCGTGCAGCTGCAGCGACGCAGTGCGGTGCGGAGCCGAGGCTGCGCTCAGCGACGGGTGCGAGGAGAGAGGGAACGGAAGCTGAGAAGTGCCGGACCCGGGCGGGGACGCTCCGCATCGGACGGCGCCGTGCGGGACAGCGCGGGCGGCTGGGAGCTCAGCTTTCCTTTGCGCCGCTCGGGGCCGAGCCGGGCATCGCTGGGGGCGGCGAGAGACCCCTTCTGCATCGCTTCTCACATACGCACAGATACATACATTAGACATCGTTGTCCTTTTCCATTTCTCTCCATTTTCTCTCAACCCACGCGTTCTGCGTTGGGTTTTTTTTTGCTCCTCTCCCCACAGCACAGGGAAGGGGCAGTGAGCGGTGCGGTGCGGTGCGGTGCTGCCTGCAGGACGCAGCTCGGACCTGCTCTCCCCGCCCGCTGTGCCGCACGGCCCCCACGGCCCCCACGGCCCCACCGCCCGGATCCTCTCCCGGAGGGAACCTGGAGGCCTCGACCTCCAGGCCTCGCCGCGGGGCGTTACACGGGCGACCCCGAGACCCGGACCCGGAGCGGCGTGCCCCGTCCGCACAGGGCCGGCCCCGCTCACCTCCCGCCGGCCGCTGTCGCTCGGTGTCCCGCGGCGCGGGCCGGAGCTCCTGGAGCGCGGACGGAGCGCGGAGCCGCCCTCTCGTTACCGTCTCCGCCCGGCGGAAGGTCGGAGGAGGGGATGGGGAAGGGACGGGCCCGCCCGCTCTGCTGTTCGGCCCAGTGCGCGTCCGGGCTACGTTTCGTTGCTCCGCGTCCCGGAGCCTTCTGTTTATTTCGATTTCTTTTACGGCTGGAACTAGGGACGGAAAACGCAGGGGCAGCTCCAGGACGTCCCACGCGCGGCTCCGAGCCGCGGCCATGCCCCGCAGGAGCCGACGGTTCCGAAGTGCGGGCAGCCGCCCCGCGCGGCGCCGGGACCTGCAGCCCACTCGTGCGGGAATCCTGCCCGGGCGGTGCCGCGTGGGAGCTCACGCCGTAGGGAACCGCCCCGGCCGGGGCTGTGTGCTGCTCCCGGTGCCGTCGGGGCCGCTGCTGAGGGCTCCCTGCTCCGGCGGCCCTTAGCTGTGCCGGTCAGAAATCGGCAAAATGTTCCTTCGCATTTCTGCTTTAACGACTGGTTTTGGTCGGGGCCACCGTGGCAGTGTTGAGAAGCCGAGTATTAAATGCGTCAGGGTTGTTTTTAATGGCAGTAAAGCCCCAGGAAAAAGAGAGCAGTGGAAACCAGAGAAAAGGCAGAAGGGAGAAGGAGGGTGGGAATGCAGGAAAAGAGTGGAAAAATGGGGGAAATAGTTAAAAGTGAGGTGTACCGGGGAACACAAGGTCAAGCAAGAAAAACAAAGCAAGGGAAACGTTTCAGTGGGAAAATGGAAAAACTGGGGACAAGAGGGGAGGAGAAGGGAAAAGGCAGGGTGAGCAGGAGAATGCGGGGGGAATGAGTGAAACCGGGGGAAAAATGGAAAGGGGCAGAAAAAGCTGGAGAAGCCGGCACAGCGGGCGGGGAGAGCAGGTCCGTGCTGCGTCCTGCAGGCAGCACCGCACCGCACCGCACCGCTCACTGCCCCTTCCCTGTGCTGGGGGGAGAGGAGCAAAAAAAAAACCCAACGCAGAACGCGTGGGTTGAGAGAAAACGGAGAGAAATGGAAAAGGACAACGATGTCTAATGTATGTATCTGTGCGTATGTAAGAAGCGATGCAGAAGGGGTCTCTCGCCGCCCCCAGCTGAGCACAGCCTCGGCTCCGCACCGCACTGCGTCGCTGCAGCTGCACGCATCGGTGTTACGGACGTTCCTCTCCTGGGACCTCACCCACAGCATCGCACCAGAGACGCCGGAAACCATTCCGTCCCAGCTGGAAATGAGACAAATCCATGCAGCCCTCTGCCACTGAGCGTCAGAGCGGCGCGGATCTGTCACCAGCGCTCCTCCCCTCGGAACGCCCTTTGGAAAGCAGCGGTGCGACGCTCATCTTCCAGATGTCTGTTATCAAGGAAAATGCCTCATTTGTTATCGGCTCTAGAACAGCATCCTTTAAATTAAACACCGCAACTCGTGGAAACACTTGGCGTTGTCCGATCAACTTAATTCGGACATGAAAGGTTCTTGCCGTGTTCAGAAATCTCTTTTTCACAGCTTTAGAATAGACGTCAATGCGGAACAAGCAGAGCTTCATTCTGCAGCCCTTTCTCTTTTTCCTCAGCAGGAATCGGTCTGGGAGGGGACTCAGGGACATGGGGAACCTTCTGCCTCTCGAGAAAGAGCACAACTTTGGATTACTGCTGTCCAGGGAGTGCTGCTTTTTGCCAGGCTGGAGTATCTTTAAGATAGCACACTTCTGCTGGTCTATCCTCCAGGTGAAAAGTTTCAAGCTGAATATTTGACTGCTTTGCAAGTACGGTCTTTCAGTGGGAATGTGCTGCAGAGTGTTCCTCACGTCAGCAGTGAAAATGGGCCCAGGGTCCCGTGCTTGCTGTGCTCCATGCCCCTTTCATTTACCATACATATGTTCAGGCGGTTGTACCGTCATCCATTCCCTCCCAGGTAACAACGTGCTCTGCGGTTTGACCAGAGCAGATCTGCCCCAGGACATCAGAACCAGCAAAGCAAGGGCGAGATGGGATTTCTCACATCAGTATGGCAAATGCCAATTGGTCTGAATTTGTCAGTGGGAAAACAAATCTGTTCCACTTTTGGTCATAATGCACTTTGAAAGATGCATTTTCTTCCATAGAGTTTAGTAAAGTATGTTTTACCATTCCCATATAAAAAAAATTCTTATATCAATGACACCATTGAGGAATATAAATAACAAAAAGAATCAAACCTAAAGAAACCACGTACCCAGTGCTATTCAGTGGGAAAGTAAGTACCCAGCAAGTACTTTTACTGAGAGAGTCCTCACCACTTTGTGCATTCTTCTCTGTCCCAAAGCATCCTCACAGATGGAGAATGTCAAGACATTTCCTCTGACATGAGCTTTGAGATGGCCGTGGTTACTTTCTGAACTGTCTTTCTCCTAGATTTTCTGGCTTGCTCTCAGTTCCTCATGAGGAGGACTTGCCTAGTACATTTCCTTGTGTGTTCTAGCTGGTGCTCTGTCACGTCTCAGTCGGTGACAGTGAGTGGGACTGAGTGTGCTCAGCCAGGCTGCCGGCGGCTCTGCTGAGCACTGCAGCTGATACATTGCGAGGAACACATGCCATCCTGAAGGGCCTGGGCAAGTGTGGGAAACCCAGTGGGGTTCAACAAGACCAAGTTCAAGTAAGAGGACATGGGGAATGGTTTTAAGCCAAAACCACAGAAGGTTCAGATTGAATGCTAGGAAGCAGTCCTTTACTCACAGGGCTCTGGGCAGCCTGGGCTGATGGTGGCAGCCAGCCCACAGCAGTGGCCTGCAATGTGACGGTCATTCAGGTCCCTTCCAACTCAATCCATTCCATGATTCTCTGGAAGTGAGTGTCTGTTTGCCTCCCAGTAGTTTTCCATGAGTGAGAGGCAGGGGGAACAGGGCGGATTGGAGCATGTGAGGCATTCCACCTGTCCTTGGGATCTGAGTAGCTGCTGTGTGTTTGAGGCCGGTGCTCCGTGTTGTCCACAGACAACTGCAGTGTTGCTAAGAGCACCTTTTGAGTGCTTCTAGGAAAGGTGTGCATGCCCTGTGTCTCTGAATGTTGAATACTGATCTCTTGCATGAATCCAAGAAGGCTTGTGGCAAGCATGCTCAGTGAAGGTGTCCAAAGCCAGCAGGGCATGGTGTTACAAAACCACCAGCAGGCATGTGAGGTTTAAAAAGAAGGCAGAGTGCTGTTGAGCACTGTGATGCTGGGGGGCATTCTAAGGGGCAGTGGGCAGAGAGAAGAGACGCTCAGGACAGCTACAAGGAGCCATCTTTGTGATGCGTTCCTCTTGTTTCATAGTCTCCTTTGTACTGTCCTTAGACGGCTGCTGTGGTACTTGCTACTGTGGTCAACAGTGTCATTAATGAAATAGCAAGTGTCAGAATTCCTGGTGTCAACAGTTCTCCATGTTCCTGCCTTGTTAGAGGCACTGCACCTCACCACGAGCCATCTGCACACGCACACCTGATCAACAGGCAGAAGGGAGCTCCAGAGCAGATGGACGTGACGCACGTGGCACTTTGTCCAGCAGAGACATCTTGCAGGGTTCCAAGAAGGGCCCAGGTCTGCGCTGGGGGCAGAACAACCCCATTCTCCCAGGCAGACTGTGCCCTGGGCAACACAGCAGCTTCTATGTGAGCCACTGAAATTCCTCGTTCTGGACAAAGGGCAGGAACTGGAGAGATTCCAGACGAGAGATGTGAAGATGGGGTTAGAGACCCTGAGGAAGCCTCCCTGCATAGATGGCGAAGCTGAGGGAGTGAGATCTCTGGCATTTGTCCAACAGAAGGCACCAAACAAAACCCTTAAGCCCCCAAATATCTATCTCCCTGTACGCCATATATCCATGAGACGCAGAGAGAGGCCTTGCCAGAGTCCTTGGCAGTGCTGACTGTGCCCTGATTCAGGACAGCTCAGAAGAGCTCAAGGACAGCTCTTCACATATCAAGCCTCCCCAGCACTTCCCAGTTGTGCTGGGAGCTTTGGTGACCATCCACTTAGACAAGCAAGCTGAGGCTGGGATCAAGGAGGCTCTCCCCGGTGTGCAGCTCTCCCACTGCTTCCCTGAAACCAAGTGTTGGCCCCAGCCCTACGCTCTCTATCCCAGTGGAAATGGCCACAGCAGCTGCTTTCGGACAGAACGTCTTTCGTGGTCAAAAGGTGGGTCTTTCCAAAAAACCCTAGCCTTGTTGGCAGCGGTTACAGGAGCATTCGGTGGCTCAGGGGAATCCTGAGAACTTGTCAGCATTTTATGGGTTGGTTCAGCTCGGTTCTGAGTCTTAACGGATGGGGGACACACAGACCCCCATCCCAGGAACGAAAAGGAGAAAAGGGCAGGTAGACAGGTGGGTGTAAAAACGAAATAGTGACAATGATCTGAGGGGGAAAGCTAATTTATTAAATAGAACATTGGAATGAAAAATAACAAAATATAATACAATATAATTGGAAATGAGGCTAATCAATCAAATAAAATGAGAGAGAGAGAGAGAGAGAGAGAGAGAGATAGTGTCCGGAATCCAAAGGGCTAACATGCTGCTGAGATGATCCAAATGGGAAAGAGAGGGATCTTTTAACTTATGGATATGGATATGGAATATGGATAACAAAAATCAGGAAACCATGACTGAACTTCAAGTAGAGCAGGAAGAGTCACTGTCAGTGGAAGAGCTTCTGGAAATCGTGGGAAGAAAGGTTGGTATTCCCTCATTCTGCTAAACGGTGATTTAAAATCTGCTGCAAAGGCCAAGGAGAATGGCTTGGAAATGTCCTTTTCATTCACGACATCTACATCCTTCCTTGTAGACTCTCCCAGCTTCTATCTTCCTTAATTTCCAGTTGGATCTCTCTTCCTGTTGATGTCCGCATGATCCAGACCTACCTTTGTTGCCCGTTCTCTCTTGCACGCACTGTGGGAATGAGTTTGCAGTACTCACTGATAGGAATCAAGGGGACACTAAAAAGACCTTGCAACGTAAGTCCTGGCAGTGTACTGCCAGCAGCTGATTTGGCTGTCCAGGACCCTGGCAGCACAAATGTTTGTTACCAAACGCAGCAAAAGTATTTTGGGGAAAAGACAACTCACTGATATTTTTTCCACATGCAGTGCATAATACACTCATCACCAGCATAGACAGGTGTATGGACAGCAGCACAGCAAAGACCACTTTCATCACAGGGATGTCCAGTTTTGGCTGCTCATTGTCAACAGGAGCCTTTGTGGTGGTATTCCCAGCATCCACACCTGGAAGAACGGAGACAACATCACAGGTTACCATCATCTTGCACTGCAGATAATCTCTCAGTGTGATTCATGGACCCAAGAGTCGTCCTTTTCCATCAGTGGGTAGCTCTTCTCTCTTGCCTGTCCACCAGAGGACAATGAGGATTGCTTCCATTTCTCGTTGAGGGGGGAGAGGTAGAACTGGAGCTGCCCATGTCTTGCTCAGGGTCAAGGGCTGGGGCTCTGCTCTGGGGTCTGGGTTTTCACCGTGCGGAGCACTGCAGTGCAGGAACACTCATACTCTCGCAGTCTCACAAGCCCTTATGTCCCCTCAGATGATATCCCTCAGGCTCAAGGTCGAGCTCCAGCCAGCACAAGGCAAAGCTGGAGCCAGCCCAGGGTGAGAAACACTCCTGCAGGCTCCAGCCACACAGGGCCCAGCTCCTCGCCTGAGGGAGGCTTCTTTCATAGCACGTGCTGTGCGACAACATGCTCAGGTTTGGCTGCTGGCCTGCTGTGCGAGAGCAGGCAGGAAGAGTCTGCTGGCTCACAGTGATTCTGCTTTGTGACAACGGATGACCACTGGACAGAAATTACCTGGCCAACCAGTTTCTTGAACTGCCTGTGTTTCGTTGCCAGAGACTGCCTGTCTGTCACCTCTGCCTTCCTGCAATGGCTCCTGCTGCGCAGTCTCTTCCTCACCACGCTCTGCCTTTTCAATTTTCCTCGAGAGTTTTCTTATGATCTGGGGTGACCTCTGGGAGTATTCCTCTTTTGTAGTGGTATCATTTCCTCTTTCTAGACCTTAACAGAATGTATGAGGGTAAATCTCCTGTGCCTGAAGTGCTGAATACCAGTGGGGAGTCAGTGGAATCCCAAAGACAAACTAGGACAGGATTCGACTCCACGAATTGACCAAGAGGGCCTGCAGGGACAAGTGTGATCAGGCAATGGTGAGGAGAGCTTTCTCTGCGTGTCGAGACCCACTTGTTCCTCAGTGAGCTGCGGGGTCCGGTGGCGGGTCAGGGAAGAACATGGCCCAAATGCCAAGGTGTGGGTTCTCTCAGCTGAACAGGGGCAGGGGTAACCTTCCCACTGAAACTCGGCAGCTCTCCAAGTACCCAAATACTCATGACTGACCTGTGCAAGGCCTCCATGGTACAAGCAGATTAAGAAGACCTTGACAGGTTCTGAAGTAAAGTTAGAAACTACTGTGGCCCATAATTTCGGCCTTTGAGGAAACCCACCCAACTTAGTCTCAGCATGACTCAAGCATCAGAAGGAACAGAAGAGTCCTCCTATGCCAGAGTCCCATCTGTGTGGGTGTTTTTGGTGAAGTCAGTAAAGACAGACTCAACACCCCTGGGATGCCTACGGGACTCCAGCCAAGGATTTGACAAGGCCTTCCACGGAGGCACTTCTGAAACCAAAGAGCCAGGAGAACTTTCCATCATACGCTGTAATCTACGCCACCTTGTAACGGCATCAGCGAGGGGGCAGGTGGCATCAGGGAATCATGCAATGACAGGGCACGCACAGGCATGTCTGGATTCTCACACGTGCAGACATGTGGCTGACATTAGGGCTTTGAGCTGGCAGATCTCAAAGGAAGTGAAAAGCCATGACATACCCACGCGATCTGCCAGACCTTTGTACCTGGAACCCAGCTGAGAAGCTGGATCCCATTCCCCACCATTCACATCTGTAAAGACACACAACACAGAGCAGCTCCCGTCAAACCTGTCCATATACTTCTTCAGATAGCAATGACAGGGGACTACTCCACAACCCTCTTCTCTCCATTCCACACAGGATCATTTTGAAAACTGCTTCTGGGAATGTACGGTGGCACCTGGCTAGTGAAAAGCTAACCATGTGTGGAACTGCACAGGGATAAGTGCTGAAGGGGAAACAGGAAGGGAAGGGAAGGGGAAAACGTAAAGGTCCTTTTCTTCCTGTCACATAACTGTGGGTGGGCCCAGAGTCTTAATAACTTGACTGAGCTGAAACTGTGACAAGCCACTGCGTACAATCACAGATGTAAGTAAGGGCAGAAGAAAAGATATCCCATTGCATGTGGCGACCTCTCTCCCCCTTGGTAACATGCAGTGACTACAAGGGGCTCAGGTACTGAGCTGCAACCCAGGCATGGGGCAAAATATCCAAAGATGCAGAGGGGCCAGGAGCGCTGTTGCCTGTCATTCAGAGGCTTTCAGAAGGCTATCCCCAGGCTGTGTGAAAGAGACTGCAGAGACATCATGGAGTATTATTGGGTCCCTTGAGGTTCTGAGACACAGACAGCAAGCCACCTCAACACTGGCAGTGTACAGCAGCCAAGAAACCATAAAGGCCCATGCTTTTCATGGAGAAGAACCCCCTGGCCAGTGTAGAGCGGAACACTTGCAGAAGTATCAGCACCAAGGATGAACACGTGTCAGTGAAATGAAGACTGGTGACTTACTTCCGGTATCCAACACAGGCTTGGGGACAGGATTCGACTCCGCGAATTGACCAAGAGGGCCTGCAGGGACAAGCGTGATCAGGCAGTGGTGAGGAGAGCTTCCTCTGCATGTCTAGACCCACTTTTTCCTCAGCGAGCTGCGGGGTCCGGTGGCGGATCAGGGAAGAACATGGCCCAAATGCAAAGGCGTGGGTTCTCTCAGCTGAACAGGGGCAGGGGTAACCTTCCCACTGAAACTCGGCAGCTCTCCAAGTACCCAAATACTCATGACTGACCTCTACAAGGCCTCCAAGGTACAAGAAGAATTTTCACAACTTACCACTGCGTTGACCCCAGGACACAAAGCTTGGATCCTGGTCATCATCTGGATAGGGTACACCAATGCCATCATCTAGAATCAATACGAGCAGATTAGAGTAATTCCCTTTGCATGTTGTGATCTTCTCCCTTAGAAAGTGGAGCTGGGTCAGGTAATGGGATGGCAGAAAGACTCGGGTGATGATTGGCACAGTTGCAGCGCAGACACAATGAGCTGTTGGCTGCCACCTGGCAGCTTACAGAATACTCTGTCCACATTACACACTATATCCCTCACGGGCTGCATGGCAGAAGATCCATCGCCTTGGGACCTTCTTCTGGGGACATCTCCAGTGCACAAAAAAGGAAGGTCACACTGAAGCACCAGAGGGAAACACGCCCATCTCTTCCTCTGAGATGTGGGCTGGGGCTCTGTTTTGGAAACTGGGAGTCATTTATGGGGAGTACCACGAGGCTGGAGAAGAAAAGCTCATGCTTTTCCCAGCACACATCTTCTGAGCTCTCTCCAGGGACGTGTCAGGCAGTGCTCCAGCCAGCAAGCAACAGAGCCATGGCCCATTTCAGTCCCTGGGAGCAGTGCTGCCACAGGCTCTTGCCTGGCTCCTGTGATGCTGCCTGTCACCCCATGCCTAACGCCCACCATGGAAGGTAGCCCAAGGGAAGGCTGATGCAGGGCCATGATCACAGCCTGACCTCTTGCCCTCAGTGGTGCTCGGTTCTGGGCTCATCTCTGCCCACTCACCTGCTATCCGTGCTCGCCATGGAGCAGCACACATCTCCTGTGTAAGCATAGCCATCAGCAGGAGGAGGAGGACAAGGTGGGTAGGGGCCATGGCCCCCCACACTCGTGCCATGCTGCCACCACTGTTGCTGCAGCCACAGCAAGTGCTGCTGTTGGGGCAGGCACAGGGCAATGTCCGTGACATGGAACAGCTGTCACAGTTGGTGCTTGTGACATCACGGCTCAGAGCAGGCAAACAGTGGGGCATTGTGACCTCACGGTCCCGTGATTCCAGGTGGAGGCTCGCTGAAGGCTGCTCCTCTGGTGATGAGCTGCACAAGGGATGCATGGGGCCACTGCTTCCATCACAGAATCACAGAATCCTGGGATGCCTTGGGTTGGAAGGGACATTAAAGAACTTATGCCTCCAACCCCACTGCCGTGAGCAGGGACACCACCCACTGGCTGAGCCTGCCCAGGGCCCCATCCAGCCATCTCTGTGGCCCTGCACCATTCTCATTCCAGGAGATCCCTGTCTGTTTTGGAACTGGGGAGCCCAGAACTGAACAATGCAATCTAAATGTGGCCTCAGCAGAGCAGATCACTTCCCTCAACCTGCCAGACATGCTGTGCTTAACGTCCCCCAGGATACCACTGGCCTTCTTTGTCGCAAGGGCAACTTTCTGGCTCATGGCCAGCCTGTTGTCCACCAGAACACTCAGCTCCTTCTCCGCAGACATCCTATTCTCCAAGCTGAACTATCAAAATGACCTCCTATGTGTTGCCCTCAAGATTTTCCATCATCTATTGTGCCCTCCTTTGGACACTCTCTACAAGTTTTAAGTCTTTCCTATATCGTGGTACCCAAAAGTGCACATGGTCGTTGAGCTGAGGTCACCGAGCATAGAGCAGAGCAAGGGAGTTTCTTCTGCGCATCAGCTAGCAATGCTGCGCCTTATGCCCAACAGAAGACAGTGGGCCTGTCTGATTACCAGAGCATACAGTTGGCTCACATTCAACTTGTCAAAAGCCAGAACCCCCAGATCCCCTTCCACAGAGTTCTTCTGCAGCCACTCTTCCCCAAGTCTGTAACATATATCCAGGGTTGCTGCATCCCAGGTGCAGAATCCATCAGTTGGTCTTGCTAAATTTCATACGGTCAGTGATTGCCCGGCCCCTCTTACTTGCCGAGCTCTCTCTACAAGACCTTTATCCTCAAGGGAATCAGCTGCTCCTCCCAATTGGGTACCATCTGCAAACTTACTTCCTACACCTTCCAGTCCTGCATTCAAATCATTCATAAAAGTACTGAAGAGATCTGTACCTACTACAGAATTGAGCAGCGTTGACTTTTTCTGAAGAAAGGTCATTAAAAGGGATAACTTGTGTTTGGTTATGCCGACAGTGTTTGTGAATCCCCAAAAGAAATCCCTGCGTTACAGAAAATACGTCCAAGAAGATGGAAATAGACAGGCCCAAGAGCGACTCTAAAACCTTTGAACTGATGGAAACCTCGACAGGAAGTGTTGTGGCAACTAGGTGGGGTTAATGGAGCGTCCCTGTACCCCTGAGGTGTCTGGAAAGTTTGATCAGGAAGGATGCAGCAGTGTTAATGTGCTTCATCCTGGGAGTTCAAATGCATCTGTTTGCAGTAGAGGGATGCGAGGCATCAGAGTGACCATATGTGTGCAAACGTCTCTGCTGGCCAGCGCATCAGGACTGAAATAGTTTTAAGCAAACATCACGGGATTTTAGCAGTTAAAGCTAGGTCTCAGGATTAACAGTATAAGTCAGATGAAATATATTTTTTCTTCAGCAGAGCAAATCCAAGAGCACCCTGGAGTTGCTCCACTAGGATAAGTGCTAGGCCCCATCCCTGCTGGCCATCATCCATCAGCATTTTAACTTCAAGCTGTTGTGGTTTTGTGGTTTTGATGCCGGTATTCCACATCAGACCATCATGCAGCAGTTAAGGAGTTAATGCTGTAGGAGCAGCAGGGGGGCGGAGCTCCGCACCGGATGCCAGGCAGTGCTCTGCCTGGGCGCAGTTCCTCTGGGCTGCCTTGGATGTTCAGTACCTGTGCTGATATAGCATGGATATATGTGCAAGATATAGCATGGGCCACCTCTCCCGTTCAGCCACATCTAAGGCCAGCTGGACAGCCTTTACCTCCGCAAATTGGCTTGACTCTCCTTCTCCTTCGGTGGCCTCTGCAACTCGTCGTGTGGGGCTCCACACAGCAGCCTTCCATCTGCGATGTTTCCCAACAATACGACACGATCCATCAGTGAAGAGGGCATACGTCTTTTCATTGTCTGGTAGTTCGTTATATGGTGGGGCCTCTTAAGCATGTGGTATCTCTGTCACGGTGTTGTCCGTGACAGTGACCCGAGGGATACCGGGAAGGGAAAGGGGAGAGAAAAAGAAACTGCATCAGTGGCCGCGTGGCCGCCCGAGCAGAGCCGCGCTCCGGGAGGGGGAAACAGCGGGAAGAGATGGGTCAACAAGAAAACAACAGCACGATCTGAGAAGGAACGGTAACTTTACTAAATATAATAAAATAGAACAATTGAGAGAGAGATATAAAAATTTCCAACCCAAAAGCTGTGAGCTTACGTTAAGGAGGACCTGCAGGGGAAGCACACGTGCTGAACCTCCACGGCAGCCCAGAGCAACGCGCCCAGACCGAGCGCAGCCTCGCATCCGGTGCAGAGCTTCACCCCTCCCTTCTGCTGCTCCCCCAGCATTACCTCCTTAACTGCTGCATGATGCTCTGATGTGGAATACCGGCATCAAAACCACAAAACCACAACATTCCACCCCTTATTCCACATCATCACATCATGCTTAACACACATCTATACATAACCAAACAGTAATAACATAAGTTACATAGAAAAAAATATATATATACATACATACACACGTAATTACAGACTGCATTCCCCCAGCATCAAATTCCCTTGTGGGACACACTGGACGTCCCCATTTTTATCCATTACCCACCAGGTGCACCCAGGTCCCTGCGCAAAAACCGTTCCACGGAGGGGTTTGCCCTTTCCAGAGGCTGGAAGGACCCACACCGCTTTTCCCAACATGCTCCTCACATGTACCACAGGGGCCTTATCTCCCTCTATGGTCTGTGGGGAGCTGGACTGTGTAGGATCCTCTCGGTTGACTGATCCCCTAGTGTTGACCAGCCAGGTGGCTTCTGCCAGATGCTTCTCCCAGTGCTTGAATGTCCCACCACCCATTGCTCTCAACGTGGTTTTTAACAACCCGTTGTAGCGGGCTGGGCTGCCGTGGAGGTTCAGCACGTCCCCTGCAGTTTTCTCCTTAACGTAAGCTCACAGCTTTCGGTTTGGAAATTTTATCTCTCTCTCAGTTGTTCAATTTTATTATATTTAGTAAAGTTACAGTTCCTGATCAGATCGTGCCGTTGTTTTCTTGTAGACCCATCTCTTCCCGCTGTTTCCCCCTCCCCCCCGGAGCTAGGCACTGCTCGGACGGCCGCGCGGCCACTGACACAGTTTCTTTTTCTCTCCTCTCTCCCTTCTCGGTTTTCCCTTGGGTCACTGTCACGGATAACACCGTGAAAATTATTGGTGGAGGATGCAGGCAATGCAGTATTGGCACACCATTGTAAATCTGGTGCTAAGTGGACTAAGGTTTTTCATGTACCTTATAGCATGCTGGCGTCTTTTTAAGCTCCTCATGTTCAGCACCGGAATAATGTATATATACAGCTACTTTAGTGTACTGAAGGGGTTACATGCCTCCTGCCTAGACACCCTGGCATACATGACAGATTATGCGGCATTTGGAATGGTTTCCAGTTGCTCTTTTCAGGTTTTTACCTATATTCAAGATGTAAACCTGACAACTCTGTTATCTATTTTTCTGAATGCTCTCTTGGCAATTTATATCATGTGGAGGAAGCCTTCCTCAAAACCAGAGAGTGTTGAATGGCAGGGAAGGTGGAAAAAATTAGGAAAGAAATTAGAAGCGTGGGGACCCCTGGTGTTATGCAGTTTTGATCTTGAGCACCTGTGGGATCCTGAGAAATTCAGTGAGTGTTTAGGTAAGGAGTCATGTGACTCAGGACGATCTGAGAAGGAATGTATTGTTTGGGGTCTGGCTTGTACTTATCGAGCTATAATTGATATTCTGGAGAGAAATGGTTTCCAAACCAAGGTCCAAAGCAAAAATGAAAACCTCGAAGTTAGACCTGACCAATCACAGGAAGCACCGGTATCAGTGTCGGTTGCCCCTGTGGAAGGCCAGAAATGGACACGGCCGTCCTCGCACCTAGAACGGAAAGAAGAAGAAGCAGAGAAAAAAAAGGAAGATCCAGGCGAGGGGCCCTCCTCAGCACCACCACCACCACCACCACCACCACCACCACCACCACCTAGAAAGGCCACTAAGAAAAGTGAGAGACATGGAGAAGACAGCGATGATGATAGAGTCACTGTTACCACTACTCGTCGGCCCCTAAAGATGACTGAAATACAAGGTTCAAGAAAGGAGTTTGTACGGCGCTCGGGTGAATCTATTGTCACCTGGTTGCTGCGGTGTTGGGACAGCGGTGCCAGCAGCGTGTCCCTAGATGGCAGCGAAGCCCGCCAACTGGGAAGCATTGCTCGTGACCCAGCTATCGACAGAGGAATTGGCAGATGTCTGAATGGAGTCGCTACCCTCTGGGAACGAGTACTAGTGGATGTAAAGGATAGATACCCTTACAAAGATGATCTGGAGCCAAAGGTGGAAAGATGGAACACCGTGGAGAAAGGCATCCAATTTTTGAAAGAAACAGCCGTAGTAGAGATGCTGTATGATCCCAATTTCGTCCCTAACAATCCACACCAGGACCGTGATCCTGATAGAGTAAGGTGCACACCTGATGTATATCGCAAGCTCTCAAAAACAGCACCAGAGAGGTACGCAAGTACACTGGTAGCAATGTTCCATAGATTCGAGGGTCAAGACAGAAGACTCCAAGTTTATGAATTGACTATTACCCTCCAAAACTTTGAACAACAGTTTCCACCATCACGTGCTTCCATTGCCGCTATAGTAGCAGAAGAAGTAGGTGAGATAAAGAAAACTATACTGGAGGAACTGTCATTACTGATGAATAGGGATGAACCTGTGTCAGTATTGGAAACACCTGATGAAGACGAGCATGACGCAAAGAATCTGATGAAGCAATTTATCAAACTGTTGAAAGTCTCGGCCACCAAAGGCAACCGCCCCTCTGCATGAGCAAATGACGGCAGTAACATCGTGTCACGTGTGGCCATGTGGAGCTTCCTACGAGAAAACGGAGAGGACATGAGGAAGTGGCATAAAAAACCCACTCCTGCACTGCGAGCACGGGTGAGAGAACTACAGCAGAGATCAGCCACCAATGAAATTGCTCCCGTCACTGCAGGTAACCAATAGAGGGGCCCTGCCCTCAGCCAGGGGAGGGAAAGGGATAATAGAGTGTATTGGACTGTGTGGATTAGATGGCCTGGAACATTAGAGCCACAAAGATATAAGGCACTGGTGGACACTGGTGCACAGTGCACTCTGATGCCCTCGAGTTATAAAGGGACAGAATTGATTCATATTTCTGGAGTGACTGGGGGTTCTCAGGAACTGTCTGTGTTGGAGGCAGAAATAAGCCTCACTGGTAAAACCTGGCAGAAGCAACCCATAGTGACTGGACAGGGGGCTCCATGCATACTCGGTATTGACTATCTCAGAAGGGGACATTTCAAGGATCCCAAGGGGTACCAATGGGCTTTTGGAATAGCTGCTGTAGATGCAGGCAACATTCAGCAGCTGTCTGTTTTACCTGGCCTGTCAGAAGATCCGTCTGTTGTGGGGGTACTGAAAGTGAAAGAGCAGCAGGTACCTATCGCTACAAAAACAGTCCACAGACGGCAGTACCGCACCAACAGGGATTCCTTGCTCCCCATTCATAACTTGATCCGTCAGCTAGAGAGCCAGGGAGTGATCAGCAAAACTCACTCACCTTTTAACAGCCCCATATGGCCGGTGCGTAAAGCCAGTGGAGAATGGAGGCTGACGGTAGATTACCGTGGCCTGAATGAAGTCACACCCCCACTGAGTGCTGCTGTGCCAGATATGTTGGAGCTGCAGTATGAACTGGAGTCAAAAGCAGCCAAGTGGTATGCCACTATTGACATTGCCAATGCATTCTTTTCTATTCCTTAGGCCACAGAGTGCAGACCACAGTTTGCTTTCACCTGGAGGGGCGTTCAGTACACCTGGAACCGTTAGCCCCAGAGGTGGAAACACAGCCCAACCATCTGCCATGGGCTGATTCAAACCACACTGGAACAGGGTGGGGCACCTGAGCACCTCCAGTACATTGATGACTTTGTTGTGTGGGGTGATACAGCAGAGGAAGTTTTTAAAAAAGGAGAGTGAGTAATCCAAATTCTTCTGGTTGCTGGTTTTGCTATTAAACGGAACAAAGTGAAGGGACCTGCCCAAGAAATTCAGTTCCTGGGAGTAAAATGGCAAGATGGACGTCGTCACATTCCAGGAGATGTGATTGACAAAATCACCAGTATGTCACCACCCACTAGCAAGAAAGAGACACAGTCTTTTCTGGGTGTAGTAGGTTTTTGGAGGATGCACATCCCAAACTAAAGCCTCATAGTAAGCCCCCTCTATCAAGTGACTTGGAAAAAGAATAATTTTGCATGGGGTCCTGAACAGCAGCAGGCCTTTGAGCAAATCAAGCAGGAGATAGCCCGTGCTGTGGCCCTGGGGCCAGTTCGGTTGGGACAGGATGTGAAAAACATCCTCTACACTGCTGCTGGAGAGAAAGGTCCCACTTGGAGTCTGTGGCAAAGAGCCTCTGGGGAGACCCGAGGCCGACCCCTTGGATTTTGGAGCAGAGCGTACAGGGGTTCAGAGGAGTGCTACACTCCAACTGAGAAGGAGATTTTGGCCGCATACGAGGGGGTTCGGGCTGCCTCTGAAGTAATTGGTACTGAGACACAGCTCCTCCTGGCACCTCGACTGCCAGTGCTGAATTGGATGTTCAAAGGAAAGGTTCCCCCCACCCATCATGCTACCGATGCCACCTGGAGTAAGTGGATTGCGCTGATTACACAGCGAGCTCGGATGGGGAACCTCAACCGTCCAGGAATCCTGGAGGTGATCATGGACTGGCCTGAAGGCAAGAACTTTGGAACATCCCCATCAGAGGAGATACTACGTGCTAAAGAGGCCCCACCATATAACGAAGTACTAGAGAATGAAAAGACGTATGCCCTCTTCACTGATGGATCGTGTCGTATTGTTGGGAAGCATCGCAGATGGAAGGCTGCTGTGTGGAGCCCCACACGACGAGTTGCAGAGGCCACCGAAGGAGAAGGAGAGTCAAGCCAATTTGCGGAGGTAAAGGCTGTCCAGCTGGCTTTAGATGTGGCTGAACGGGAGAGGTGGCCCATGCTATATCTTTATACTGACTCTTGGATGGTGGCAAACGCTTTATGGGGGTGGTTGCAGCAGTGGGAACAGGACAACTGGCAACGGAAGGGTAAACCTATTTGGGCTGCTGAACTGTGGAAAGACATTGCTGCCCGAACAAAAAGGTTGGATGTTAAGGTGCGTTATGTAGATGCTCATGTGCCCAAGCATCGAGCTACTGAAAGAGCAGAAAAATAACCATCAGGTAGATCGAGCTGCCAAAATTGAGGTGTCTCAGATAGACTTGGACAGGCTGAACAAATGAGTTTTATTTTTAGCTCGGTGGGCCCATGAGACCTCAGGCCATCAAGGAAGGGATACGATTTATAAGTAGGCTAGAGACCGAGGGGTGGACTTAACTATGGATGCCGTTGCACAGGTTATCCATGACTGTGACACATGTGCCATAATTAAACAGGCCAAGAGGATGAAACCTCTCTGGCAGGAAGGGCGATGAGAAAAGTATAAATATGGGGAGGCATAAGAAAGCTGTGAGCTTAGGTTAAGGAGAAAACTGCAGGGGAAGCACAGGTACTGAACATCCAAGGCAGCCCAGAGGAACTGCGCCCAGGCAGAGCACTGCCTGGCATCCGGTGCGGAGCTCCGCCCCCCCTGCTGCTCCCACAGCATTAACTCCTTAACTGCTGCATGATGGTCTGATGTGGAATACCGGCATCAAAACCACAAAACCACAACAGCTTGAAGTTAAAATGCTGATGGATGATGGCCAGCAGGGATGGGGCCTAGCACTTATCCTAGTGGAGCAACTCCAGGGTGCTCTTGGATTTGCTCTGCTGAAGAAAAAATATATTTCATCTGACTTATACTGTTAATCCTGAGACCTAGCTTTAACTGCTAAAATCCCGTGATGTTTGCTTAAAACTATTTCAGTCCTGATGCGCTGGCCAGCAGAGACGTTTGCACACATATGGTCACTCTGATGCCTCGCATCCCTCTACTGCAAACAGATGCATTTGAACTCCCAGGATGAAGCACATTAACACTGCTGCATCCTTCCTGATCAAACTTTCCAGACACCTCAGGGGTACAGGGACGCTCCATTAACCCCACCTAGTTGCCACAACACTTCCTGTCGAGGTTTCCATCAGTTCAAAGGTTTTAGAGTCGCTCTTGGGCCTGTCTATTTCCATCTTCTTGGACGTATTTTCTGTAACGCAGGGATTTCTTTTGGGGATTCACAAACACTGCCGGCATAACCAAACACAAGTTATCCCTTTTAATGACCTTTCTTCAGAAAAAGTCAACGCTGCTCAATTCTGTAGTAGGTACAGATCTCTTCAGTACTTTTATGAATGATTTGAATGCAGGACTGGAAGGTGTAGGAAGTAAGTTTGCAGATGGTACCCAATTGGGAGGAGCAGCTGATTCCCTTGAGGATAAAGGTCTTGTAGAGAGAGCTCGGCAAGTAAGAGGGCCGGGCAATCACTGACCGTATGAAATTTAGCAAGACCAACTGATGGATTCTGCACCTGGGATGCAGCAACCCTGGATATATGTTACAGACTTGGGGAAGAGTGGCTGCAGAAGAACTCTGTGGAAGGGGATCTGGGGGTTCTGGCTTTTGACAAGTTGAATGTGAGCCAACTGTATGCTCTGGTAATCAGACAGGCCCACTGTCTTCTGTTGGGCATAAGGCGCAGCATTGCTAGCTGATGCGCAGAAGAAACTCCCTTGCTCTGCTCTATGCTCGGTGACCTCAGCTCAACGACCATGTGCACTTTTGGGTACCACGATATAGGAAAGACTTAAAACTTGTAGAGAGTGTCCAAAGGAGGGCACAATAGATGATGGAAAATCTTGAGGGCAACACATAGGAGGTCATTTTGATAGTTCAGCTTGGAGAATAGGATGTCTGCGGAGAAGGAGCTGGGTGTTCTGGTGGACAACAGGCTGGCCATGAGCCAGAAAGTTGCCCTTGCGACAAAGAAGGCCAGTGGTATCCTGGGGGACGTTAAGCACAGCATGTCTGGCAGGTTGAGGGAAGTGATCTGCTCTGCTGAGGCCACATTTAGATTGCATTGTTCAGTTCTGGGCTCCCCAGTTCCAAAACAGACAGGGATCTCCTGGAATGAGAATGGTGCAGGGCCACAGAGATGGCTGGATGGGGCCCTGGGCAGGCTCAGCCAGTGGGTGGTGTCCCTGCTCACGGCAGTGGGGTTGGAGGCATAAGTTCTTTAATGTCCCTTCCAACCCAAGGCATCCCAGGATTCTGTGATTCTGTGATGGAAGCAGTGGCCCCATGCATCCCTTGTGCAGCTCATCACCAGAGGAGCAGCCTTCAGCGAGCCTCCACCTGGAATCACGGGACCGTGAGGTCACAATGCCCCACTGTTTGCCTGCTCTGAGCCGTGATGTCACAAGCACCAACTGTGAAAGCTGTTCCATGTCACGGACATTGCCCTGTGCCTGCCCCAACAGCAGCACTTGCTGTGGCTGCAGCAACAGTGGTGGCAGCATGGCACGAGTGTGGGGGGCCATGGCCCCTACCCACCTTGTCCTCCTCCTCCTGCTGATGGCTATGCTTATACAGGAGATGTGTGCTGCTCCATGGCGAGCACGGATAGCAGGTGAGTGGGCAGAGATGAGCCCAGAACCGAGCACCACTGAGGGCAAGAGGTCAGGCTGTGATCATGGCCCTGCATCAGCCTTCCCTTGGGCTACCTTCCATGGTGGGCATGGGGTGACAGGCAGCATCACAGGAGCCAGGCAAGAGCCTGTGGCAGCACTGCTCCCAGGGACTGAAATGGGCCATGGCTCTGTTGCTTGCTGGCTGGAGCACTGCCTGACACGTCCCTGGAGAGAGCTCAGAAGATGTGTGCTGGGAAAAGCATGAGCTTTTCTTCTCCAGCCTCGTGGTACTCCCCATAAATGACTCCCAGTTTCCAAAACAGAGCCCCAGTCCACATCTCAGAGGAAGAGATGGGCGTGTTTCCCTCTGGTGCTTCAGTGTGACCTTCCTTTTTTGTGCACTGGAGATGTCCCCAGAAGAAGGTCCCAAGGCGATGGATCTTCTGCCATGCAGCCCGTGAGGGATATAGCGTGTAATGTGGACAGAGTATTCTGTAAGCTGCCAGGTGGCAGCCAACAGCTCATTGTGTCTGCGCTGCAACTGTGCCAATCATCACCCGAGTCTTTCTGCCATCCCATTACCTGACCCAGCTCCACTTTCTAAGGGAGAAGATCACAACATGCAAAGGGAATTACTCTAATCTGCTCGTATTGATTCTAGATGATGGCATTGGTGTACCCTATCCAGATGATGACCAGGATCCAAGCTTTGTGTCCTGGGGTCAACGCAGTGGTAAGTTGTGAAAATTCTTCTTGTACCTTGGAGGCCTTGTAGAGGTCAGTCATGAGTATTTGTGTACATGGAGAGCTGCCGAGTTTCAGTGGGAAGGTTACTCCTGCCCCTGTTCAGCTGAGAGAACCCACGCCTTTGCATTTGGGCCATGTTCTTCCCTGATCCGCCACCGGACCCCACAGCTCGCTGAGGAAAAAGTGGGTCTCGACACGCAGAGGAAGCTCTCCTCACCACTGCCTGATCACGCTTGTCCCTGCAGGCCCTCTTGGTCAATTCGCGGAGTCGAATCCTGTCCCCAAGCCTGTGTTGGATACCGGAAGTAAGTCACCAGTCTTCATTTCACTGACACGTGTTCATCCTTGGTGCTGATACTTCTGCAAGTGTTCCGCTCTACACTGGCCAGGGGGTTCTTCTCCATGAAAAGCATGGGCCTTTATGGTTTCTTGGCTGCTGTACACTGCCAGTGTTGAGGTGGCTTGCTGTCTGTGTCTCAGAACCTCAAGGGACCCAATAATACTCCATGATGTCTCTGCAGTCTCTTTCACACAGCCTGGGGATAGCCTTCTGAAAGCCTCTGAATGACAGGCAACAGCGCTCCTGGCCCCTCTGCATCTTTGGATATTTTGCCCCATGCCTGGGTTGCAGCTCAGTACCTGAGCCCCTTGTAGTCACTGCATGTTACCAAGGGGGAGAGAGGTCGCCACATGCAATGGGATATCTTTTCTTCTGCCCTTACTTACATCTGTGATTGTACGCAGTGGCTTGTCACAGTTTCAGCTCAGTCAAGTTATTAAGACTGGGCCCACCCACAGTTATGTGACAGGAAGAAAAGGACCTTTACGTTTTCCCCTTCCCTTCCCTTCCTGTTTCCCCTTCAGCACCCATCCCTGTGCAGTTCCACACATGGTTAGCTTTTCACTAGCCAGGTGCCACCGTACATTCCCAGAAGCAGTTTTCAAAATGATCCTGTGTGGAATGGAGAGAAGAGGGTTGTGGAGTAGTCCCCTGTCATTGCTATCTGAAGAAGTATATGGACAGGTTTGACGGGAGCTGCTCTGTGTTGTGTGTCTTTACAGATGTGAATGGTGGGGAATGGGATCCAGCTTCTCAGCTGGGTTCCAGGTACAAAGGTCTGGCAGATCGCGTGGGTATGTCATGGCTTTTCACTTCCTTTGAGATCTGCCAGCTCAAAGCCCTAATGTCAGCCACATGTCTGCACGTGTGAGAATCCAGACGTGCCTGTGCGTGCCCTGTCATTGCATGATTCCCTGATGCCACCTGCCCCCTCGCTGATGCCGTTACAAGGTGGCGTAGATTACAGCGTATGATGGAAAGTTCTCCTGGCTCTTTGGTTTCAGAAGTGCCTCCGTGGAAGGCCTTGTCAAATCCTTGGCTGGAGTCCTGTAGGCATCCCAGGGGTGTTGAGTCTGTCTTTACTGACTTCACCAAAAACACCCACACAGATGGGACTCTGGCATAGGAGGACTCTTCTGTTCCTTCTGATGCCTGAGTCATGCTGAGACTAAGTTGGGTGGGTTTCCTCAAAGGCTGAAATTATGGGCCACAGTAGTTTCTAACTTTACTTCAGAACCTGTCAAGGTCTTCTTAATCTGCTTGTACCATGGAGGCCTTGCACAGGTCAGTCATGAGTATTTGGGTACTTGGAGAGCTGCCGAGTTTCAGTGGGAAGGTTACCCCTGCCCCTGTTCAGCTGAGAGAACCCACACCTTGGCATTTGGGCCATGTTCTTCCCTGACCCGCCACCGGACCCTGCAGCTCACTGAGGAAAAAGTGGGTCTCGACACGCAGAGAAAGCTCTCCTCACCACTGCCTGATCACACTTGTCCCTGCAGGCCCTCTTAGTCAATTCGTGGAGTCGAATCCTGTCCTAGTTTGTCTTTGGGATTCCACTGACTCCCCACTGGTATTCAACACTTCAGGCACAGGAGATTTACCCACGAAATGATACCACTACAAAAGAGGAATACTCCCAGAGGTCACCCCAGATCATAGGAAAACTATTGCGGAAAATTGAGAAGGCAGAGCGTGGTGAGGAAGAGACTGCGCAGCAGGAGCCATTGCAGGAAGGCAGAGGTGACAGACAGGCAGTCTCTGGCAACGAAACACAGGCAGTTCAAGAAACTGGTTGGCCAGGTAATTTCTGTCCAGTGGTCATCCATTGTCACAAAGCAGAATCACTGTGAGCCAGCAGACTCTTCGTGCCAGCTCTCGCACAGCAGGCCAGCAGCCAAACCTGAGCATGTTGACGCACAGCACGTGCTATGAAAGAAGCCTCCCTCAGGCGAGGAGCCGGGCCCTGTGTGGCTGGAGCCTGCAGGAGTGTTTCTCACCCTGGGCTGGCTCCAGCTTTGCCTTGTGCTGGCTGGAGCTCGACCTTGAGCCTGAGGCATATCATCTGAGGGGACATAAGGGCTTGTGAGACTGCGAGAGTATGAGTGTTCCTGCACTGCAGTGCTCCGCACGGTGAAAACCCAGACCCCAGAGCAGAGCCCCGGCCCTTGACTCTGAGCAAGACATGGGCAGCGCCAATTCTACCTCTCCCCCCTCAACGAGAAGTGGAAGCAATCCTCATTGTCCTTTGGTGGACAGGCAAGAGAGAAGAGCTACCCACTGATGGAAAAGGACGACTCTTGGGTCCATGAATCACACTGAGAGATTATCTGCAGTGCAAGATGATGGTAACCTGTGATGTTGTCTCCGTTCTTCCAGGTGTGGATGCTGGGAATACCACCACAAAGGCTCCTGTTGACAATGAGCTGCCAAAACTGGAAATCCTTGTGACGAAAGTGGTCTTTGCTGTGCTGCTGTCCATACACCTGTCCTTGCTGGTGATGAGTGTATTCTTATGCTCTGCATGTGGAAAAAAATATCAGTGAGTTGTCTTTTCCCCAAAATACTTTTGCTGTTTTTGGTAACAAAGCATTTGTGCTGCCAGGGTTCTGGACAGCCAAATCAGCTGCTGGCAGTACACTGCCAGGACTTACGTTGCAAGGTCTTTTTAGTGTCCCCTTGATTCCTATCAGTGAGTACTGCAAACTCATTCCCACAGTGCGTGCAAGAGAGAACGGGCAACAAAGGTAGGTCTGGATCATGCGGACATCAACAGGAAGAGAGATCCAACTGGAAATTAAGAAAGATAGAAGCTGGGAGAGTCTACAAGGAAGGATGTAGATGTCGTGAATGAAAAGGACATTTCCAAGCCATTCTCCTTGGCCTTTGCAGCAGATTTTAAATCACCGTTTAGCAGAATGAGGGAATACCAACCTTTCTTCCCACGATTTCCAGAAGCTCTTCCACTGACAGTGACTCTTCCTGCTCTACTTGAAGTTCAGTCATGGTTTCCTGATTTTTGTTATCCATATTCCATATCCATATCCATAAGTTAAAAGATCCCTCTCTTTCCCATTTGGATCATCTCAGCAGCATGTTAGCCCTTTGGATTCCGGACACTATCTCTCTCTCTCTCTCTCTCTCTCTCTCTCCCATTTTATTTGATTGATTAGCCTCATTTCCAATTATATTGTATTATATTGTGTTATTTTTCATTCCAATGTTCTATTTAATAAATTAGCTTTCCCCCTCAGATCATTGTCACTATTTTGTTTTTACACCCACCTGTCTACCTGCCCTTTTCTCCTTTTCGTTCCTGGGATGGGGGTCTGTGTGTCCCCCATCCGTTAAGACTCAGAACCGAGCTGAACCAACCCATAAAATGCTGACAAGTTCTCAGGATTCCCCTGAGCCACCGAATGCTCCTGTAACCGCTGCCAACAAGGCTAGGGTTTTTTGGAAAGACCCACCTTTTGACCACGAAAGACGTTCTGTCCGAAAGCAGCTGCTGTGGCCATTTCCACTGGGATAGAGAGCGTAGGGCTGGGGCCAACACTTGGTTTCAGGGAAGCAGTGGGAGAGCTGCACGCCGGGGAGAGCCACCTTGGTCCCAGCCTCAGCTTGCTTGTCTAAGTGGATGGTCACCAAAGCTCCCAGCACAACTGGGAAGTGCTGGGGAGGCTTGATATGTGAAGAGCTGTCCTTGAGCTCTTCTGAGCTGTCCTGAATCAGGGCACAGTCAGCACTGCCAAGGACTCTGGCAAGGCCTCTCTCTGCGTCTCATGGATATATGGCGTACAGGGAGATAGATATTTGGGGGCTTAAGGGTTTTGTTTGGTGCCTTCTATTGGACAAATGCCAGAGATCTCACTCCCTCAGCTTCGCCATCTATGCAGGGAGGCTTCCTCAGTGTCTCTAACCCCATCTTCACATCTCTCGTCTGGAATCTCTCCAGTTCCTGCCCTTTGTCCAGAACGAGGAATTTCAGTGGCTCACATAGAAGCTGCTGTGTTGCCCAGGGCACAGTCTGCCTGGGAGAATGGGGTTGTTCTGCCCCCAGCGCAGACCTGGGCCCTTCTTGGAACCCTGCAAGATGTCTCTGCTGGACAAAGTGCCACGTGCGTCACGTCCATCTGCTCTGGAGCTCCCTTCTGCCTGTTGATCAGGTGTGCGTGTGCAGATGGCTCGTGGTGAGGTGCAGTGCCTCTAACAAGGCAGGAACATGGAGAACTGTTGACACCAGGAATTCTGACACTTGCTATTTCATTAATGACACTGTTGACCACAGTAGCAAGTACCACAGCAGCCGTCTAAGGACAGTACAAAGGAGACTATGAAACAAGAGGAACGCATCACAAAGATGGCTCCTTGTAGCTGTCCTGAGCGTCTCTTCTCTCTGCCCACTGCCCCTTAGAATGCCCCCCAGCATCACAGTGCTCAACAGCACTCTGCCTTCTTTTTAAACCTCACATGCCTGCTGGTGGTTTTGTAACACCATGCCCTGCTGGCTTTGGACACCTTCACTGAGCATGCTTGCCACAAGCCTTCTTGGATTCATGCAAGAGATCAGTATTCAACATTCAGAGACACAGGGCATGCACACCTTTCCTAGAAGCACTCAAAAGGTGCTCTTAGCAACACTGCAGTTGTCTGTGGACAACACGGAGCACCGGCCTCAAACACACAGCAGCTACTCAGATCCCAAGGACAGGTGGAATGCCTCACATGCTCCAATCCGCCCTGTTCCCCCTGCCTCTCACTCATGGAAAACTACTGGGAGGCAAACAGACACTCACTTCCAGAGAATCATGGAATGGATTGAGTTGGAAGGGACCTGAATGACCGTCACATTGCAGGCCACTGCTGTGGGCTGGCTGCCACCATCAGCCCAGGCTGCCCAGAGCCCTGTGAGTAAAGGACTGCTTCCTAGCATTCAATCTGAACCTTCTGTGGTTTTGGCTTAAAACCATTCCCCATGTCCTCTTACTTGAACTTGGTCTTGTTGAACCCCACTGGGTTTCCCACACTTGCCCAGGCCCTTCAGGATGGCATGTGTTCCTCGCAATGTATCAGCTGCAGTGCTCAGCAGAGCCGCCGGCAGCCTGGCTGAGCACACTCAGTCCCACTCACTGTCACCGACTGAGACGTGACAGAGCACCAGCTAGAACACACAAGGAAATGTACTAGGCAAGTCCTCCTCATGAGGAACTGAGAGCAAGCCAGAAAATCTAGGAGAAAGACAGTTCAGAAAGTAACCACGGCCATCTCAAAGCTCATGTCAGAGGAAATGTCTTGACATTCTCCATCTGTGAGGATGCTTTGGGACAGAGAAGAATACACAAAGTGGTGAGGACTCTCTCAGTAAAAGTACTTGCTGGGTACTTACTTTCCCACTGAATAGCACTGGGTACGTGGTTTCTTTAGGTTTGATTCTTTTTGTTATTTATATTCCTCAATGGTGTCATTGATGTAAGAATTTTTTTTATATGGGAATGGTAAAACATACTTTACTAAACTCTATGGAAGAAAATGCATCTTTCAAAGTGCATTATGACCAAATGTGGAACAGATTTGTTTTCCCACTGACAAATTCAGACCAATTGGCATTTGCCATACTGATGTGAGAAATCCCATCTCGCCCTTGCTTTGCAGGTTCTGATGTCCTGGGGCAGTGCTGCTCTCGTCAAACCGCAGAGCACGTTGTTACCTGGGAGGGAATGGATGACGGTACAACCGCCTGAACATATGTATGGTAAATGAAAGGGGCATGGAGCACAGCAAGCACGGGACCCTGGGCCCATTTTCACTGCTGACGTGAGGAACACTCTGCAGCACATTCCCACTGAAAGACCGTACTTGCAAAGCAGTCAAATATTCAGCTTGAAACTTTTCACCTGGAGGATAGACCAGCAGAAGTGTGCTATCTTAAAGATACTCCAGCCTGGCAAAAAGCAGCACTCCCTGGACAGCAGTAATCCAAAGTTGTGCTCTTTCTCGAGAGGCAGAAGGTTCCCCATGTCCCTGAGTCCCCTCCCAGACCGATTCCTGCTGAGGAAAAAGAGAAAGGGCTGCAGAATGAAGCTCTGCTTGTTCCGCATTGACGTCTATTCTAAAGCTGTGAAAAAGAGATTTCTGAACACGGCAAGAACCTTTCATGTCCGAATTAAGTTGATCGGACAACGCCAAGTGTTTCCACGAGTTGCGGTGTTTAATTTAAAGGATGCTGTTCTAGAGCCGATAACAAATGAGGCATTTTCCTTGATAACAGACATCTGGAAGATGAGCGTCGCACTGCTGCTTTCCAAAGGGCGTTCCGAGGGGAGGAGCGCTGGTGACAGATCCGCGCCGCTCTGACGCTCAGTGGCAGAGGGCTGCATGGAATTGTCTCATTTCCAGCTGGGACGGAATGGTTTCCGGCGTCTCTGGTGCGATGCTGTGGGTGAGGTCCCAGGAGAGGAACGTCCGTAACACCGATGCGTGCAGCTGCAGCGACGCAGTGCGGTGCGGAGCCGAGGCTGTGCTCAGCTGGGGGCGGCGAGAGACCCCTTCTGCATCGCTTCTTACATACGCACAGATACATACATTAGACATCGTTGTCCTTTTCCATTTCTCTCCGTTTTCTCTCAACCCACGCGTTCTGCGTTGGGTTTTTTTTTTTTTTGCTCCTCTCCCCACAGCACAGGGAAGGGACAGGGAGCGGTGCGGTGCGGTGCGGTGCTGCCTGCAGGACGCAGCTCGGACCTGCTCTCCCCGCCCGCTGTGCCGGCTTCTCCAGCTTTTTCTGCCCCTTTCCATTTTTCCCCCGGCTTCACTCATTCCCCCCGCATTCTCCTGCTCACCCTGCCTTTTCCCTTCTCCTCCCCTCTTGTCCCCAGTTTTTCCATTTTCCCACTGAAACGTTTCCCTTGCTTTGTTTTTCTTGCTTGACCTTGTGTTCCCCGGTACACCTCACTTTTAACTATTTCCCCCATTTTTCCACTCTTTTCCTGCATTCCCACCCTCCTTCTCCCTTCTGCCTGTTCTCTGGTTTCCACTGCTCTCTTTTTCCTGGGGCTTTACTGCCATTTAAAACAACCCTGGCGCATTTAATACTCGGCTTCTCAACACTGCCACGGTGGCCCCGACCAAAACCAGTCGTTAAAGCAGAAATGCGAAGGAACATTTTGCCGATTTCTGACCGGCACAGCTAAGGGCCGCCGGAGCAGGGAGCCCTCAGCAGCGGCCCCGACGGCACCGGGAGCAGCACACAGCCCCGGCCGGGGCGGTTCCCTACGGCGTGAGCTCCCACGCGGCACCGCCCGGGCAGGATTCCCGCACGAGTGGGCTGCAGGTCCCGGCGCCGCGCGGGGCGGCTGCCCGCACTTCGGAACCGTCGGCTCCTGCGGGGCATGGCCGCGGCTCGGAGCCGCGCGTGGGACGTCCTGGAGCTGCCCCTGCGTTTTCCGTCCCTAGTTCCAGCCGTAAAAGAAATCGAAATAAACAGAAGGCTCCGGGACGCGGAGCAACGAAACGTAGCCCGGACGCGCACTGGGCCGAACAGCAGAGCGGGCGGGCCCGTCCCTTCCCCATCCCCTCCTCCGACCTTCCGCCGGGCGGAGACGGTAACGAGAGGGCGGCTCCGCGCTCCGTCCGCGCTCCAGGAGCTCCGGCCCGCGCCGCGGGACACCGAGCGACAGCGGCCGGCGGGAGGTGAGCGGGGCCGGCCCTGTGCGGACGGGGCACGCCGCTCCGGGTCCGGGTCTCGGGGTCGCCCGTGTAACGCCCCGCGGCGAGGCCTGGAGGTCGAGGCCTCCAGGTTCCCTCCGGGAGAGGATCCGGGCGGTGGGGCCGTGGGGGCTGTGCTCAGTGCCGCGGATCTGTGCCGCAGTGCCCGGGGAGGGGAGGAGGCAGCCAAGTTTGGTCAGAAACGCTGACGGTTACGTGTTCAGAAGCAGAAGGAAAGCGTGACGTGATGCGGGCGATGGAATCCAGCGACTACAGATGACGTCTGCAGGGGTGGAAAGAAGGGTTCGGCGGCTGCTGCTGCCCCGACACTGTCGCGCTCGGCGATGCGGGGACGCGCTGGGTGCAGAGCTGAGCTGAGCTGTGCGGTGTTGAGCTGAGCTGAGCTGTGCAGTGCATTGTGTTTCTGAGCTGAGCTGAGCTGAGCTGAGCTGAGCTGAGCTGAGCTGAGCTGTGCAGTGCGGTGCTGAGCTGTGCTGAGCTGAGCTGTGCAGTGTGGTGCTGAGCTGTGCTGAGATGAGCTGTGCAGAGCAGTGCTGTATGGCCACAGAACCCTCCGAGTTGGACTTCTGAAGGCCATTGCTGTTTCCCTGCAGTGAACACAGGGCCACAGGGGAGAAGATGGGGTGGACTGATTGGTGTTTCTGCCCTTGGGAGTTCCAGAAGAGCTTTCAGGACCCGTGTGCTAGGTTTCATTTGCAATCCTAATCTTCTAAGCTCCAGATCACAGAACTGTAGGGGTTGGAAGGGATCTCTAGAGATCATCGAGTCCAACCCCTGCCAGAGCATCTCCCAAGTACAGGTTGCACAGGTGGGCTTCCAGGCAGGTCAGTGACATTAACAAACAGAATCTACAGTATCTGTCTTGGCAAAAACTTTTTCTTCCTTTTCAGGAAACACCTGCAGGAGTGTGCAGTGCCCTGACCGTGGCTGCAGGGAAGGTCGGTGGCTGAGAAGCCTGGAGGCCGCACGGCTCGCAGCACATCTAAAGAACTGCAGAAGCTGCAGAAGCAATGGTGCTTCATTGTGCAGTCCATCCACAGCAACTCAAATGTAAGTGTGCACGAGAATGATCTGTAACGCACTCATGAAGCCAGGACCTTTCAGCTCTTGAGATGTGATGCCCCCATTTCTTTCAGTGATTTTTTTTTCCCCATTTTTCAGTGCTCTTTCTTAAGTGAACACTCGAGCGCAGGGGAAGGGCAGCCCCACCTCTTCTGCAGTCATGTGAGAGGACAGCTGTTCTGCATTTCTGTTACTGCTAAGAACCATTTGAGGCAGAGGAGCAGCATCCTGGTGACATGCTTGTGCTGCTCTACAAAAAACTAAATCCAGTGTACATATTTCCTTAGAGGAAAAGAAATGCCTCTCCTACCTGAACATGGCAGCGTGTAAGTGCTGTAACAAGAAGGCTTTGCTTTCCACCTGCTACGCTGTACTCCCAACTATGCAGGCTTAGAAAAGACGTACCCGTGTTTTTCACTGGAGAGCTGTGGCCTTCGGAAGTTACGATGAGATGAAGTCTGAAGCGTTCTTCTTCCCTCCGCAGGTTGTCGCCTTTATGAACTCCCGCGTTGGCCTATATTTAGATGACCATCCTTTTCTTGCCCTATCGCTCCTGATGTTTGTTGTCGTGTCCACTATTCCTCTGGGGTTTTTCCCGATTTTTGTTGTTACAACAGTCGTCATGGCTTGCGTCGGTGTGATAGTCATTGAAGGTATTGTATGCGTGCAATTTGTGGATGCAAAACCTTTTCCTTCCTCTTCTTCCCGGAGTCCTGGGTGAAGTGGTTGAAGATCCGTGTGTGTGGTGCCCCAAGCAGGCAGCAGAACTCAGCCCTCCGATGCTTTGCTGCTCTCGGCTCTTACCCTCTGCACTCAATGCTTTTTCTCAAACGCTTTTACTTTGGGGTTGTGGTTGAATGCCTGCTTTTCCAACACGTTTAAATAACGATCTCTATTTTGTTTCCGTAGGTGTTGTGATATCCATTGGGGGCATAGCCCTGCTTTGCGTGCTCTGTGGCCTGGGTGCGCTTTCACTTGGGAGTTTCTGGAGTGCTCAGTGTTTGTTACATCGTTCTTTCAGCTCTGGTCAACTACTGGAGCTCCTCGAGGTAACAGCCCGTGTTTTGGTCTGCACTCTGACTTCAAACTGCAGCTACCCTGTAGCATTGGCTGCTTCATTTATTTTAACAGTGAACCGCTTCTGGTTCGTTTAGTGGATGTTTTCTGAGTGCTGGGGCATCTTCATCTGTTTTGGTGCTTCAGCGTTAAATGTAAACACCAAGTTGTCAGTATGGGGTTTGGTGAGAGTTACAATCATAGTGTCCTTGCAGTTGGAAGGGACCTTTAAAGGCCAACTAGTCCAAGTGGCCTGCAGTGATTAGGGACACACATAGCTCTGTCGGGTCCTCAGGCCCAGCCTGACCTTGAATGTCTCCATCAGTGGGGCTCCCAGCACATCACAGGGCATCCTGTGCCAGTGCCACCACCCTCACTGTAAAAGACTTTTTCCTTACGTCCAGTGTAAATCTTCCCACTTGGAGCTTGAAAAATGTGCACATGCTAACGCACTGTAACATCAAAGTTTATCTCAAAGTAAGTACTGATTTAAACAGCCTCAAAACACACTTTCAAGTGTGCCCAGAGGACATGGCAGCATGACCCAGCTACCTCAGCTTACCCACGTTTGTAGAGTAATGGTCTAAAATTACTTGTAGCTTTGGGACAGGAACATGAGAAAGGGGAGAGTGTGGGTGGTTCTAGAAACAACTCATTTTGCTGGATGTTGTTGGTTTGCCAGTTGTGTTCCTGCATGCTCCTGGAGGAGGCCAGCTTTGGGGAGCTTTGCCTTAGCTGTGCTGAGCTCAGAAGGCCCTGGCGGGTTGTGCTGGAGGGGCACATCCTGCCCGCAAGCACATTTATCTGCAAGTGAGGGCTGACAGTCACTCATGAGCACAAGGAGGAGCGAGGAGAAAAACTGCAGCTGCTCTCTCAGATTTTCTCAGCTTGGGCCTTCATCACAGCAGCACTTCTTGCACAGTTCTCAGGGACACCATTTCCTGTGATGGTATTGCACCTTCAGCAAGACAAGACTGCTGCAGAGCCCAGTGAGCCTGCATTTCTGCACAGCTCTGTAGCGCTCCTTCAGGGCCTGCTGCCGAACCCATCACCTCACCTACCAGGTCCAGAAAAGGTTTCTCTCTCTTGCAGCACAATCCACACAGGACGTTCAGCTTTGACGTTAAGGAGGTTGCTCTCTTTATACTGTGTGCCTTTTCTGAGAGCTCTGGCAGACAGCTAGCAGGTGCCCAGAAGTCTCAGACAGCGTCTCATCTCACGTTGCTCAGCTGTTCCAGCACAAAGTTAAAGGACAGCGGTCTTAGGGAAGGACAGAGCATAAAGCCATTCTTTTCTCCTTTGCACAGGAGCCAAGTGAGGAAGCAAGAAGCTAACGGAAGCTCGCTGCAGAAGAGTCTTGTCTGTCATGGACTTCTCTGACAACAAACGGAAGAGCAAATAAATTGGATTCTGTCCATCTCCTTCAGCATGCAGGTCTGTCCTCTGCAATGTACTCGTTTATATGACACGCTGTTGTGGTTTTGTGGTTTTGATGCCGGTATTCCACATCAGAGCATCATGCAGCAGTTAAGGAGTTAATGCTGTGGGAGCAACAGGGGGGCGGAGCTCTGCACTGGATGCCAGGCAGGGCTCTGCCTGGGCGCCTTCCTCTGGGCTGCCGCGGAGGTTCAGCATGTGTGCTTCCCCTGCATTTTCCTCCTTAACATAAGCTCACAGCTTTTGGTTTGGAAATTTTATCTCTCTCTCAATTGTTCTATTTTATTATATTTAGTAAAGTTACCGTTCCTTCTCAGATCGTGCCGTTGTCTTCTTGTAGACCCATCTCTTCCCGCTGTTTCCCTCCTCCCCGCCCGGAGCGCGGCTCTGCTCGGGCGGCCGCGCGGCCACTGACACAGTTTCTTTTTCTCTCTCCCTTCTCGGTTTTCCCTTGGGTCACTGTCACGGATAACACCGTGACAATTATTGGTGGAGGATGCGGGCAGTGCAGTATTGGTACTCCATTGTAAATCTGGTGCAAAGTGGACTAAGGTTTTTCATGTACCTTATAGCATGCTGGCGTCTTTTTAAGCTCCTCATGTTCAGCACCGGAGTAATGTATGTATACAGCTACTTTAGTGTGCTGAGGGGGTTACATACCTCCTGCCTAGACACCCTGGCTAACAAGACAGATTATGCAGCATTTGGAATGGTTTCCACTTACTCTTTTCAGGCCTTTACCTATTTTCAAGATGTCAACCTGACAACTGTGTTATCTATTTTTCTGAATGCTCTCTTGGCAATTTATATCATGTGGAGGAAGCCTTCCGCAAAACCAGAGAGTGTTGAATGGCAGGGAAGGTGGAAAAAATTAGGAAAGAAATTAGAAGCGTGGGGACCCCTGGTGTTATGCAGTTTTGATCTTGAGCACCTGTGGGATCCTGAGAAATTCAGTGAGTGTTTAGGTAAGGAGTCATGGGACTCAGGACGATCTGAGAAGGAATGTATTGTTTGGGGTCTGGCTTGTACTTATCGAGCTATAATTGATATTCTGGAGAGAAATGGTTTCCAAACCAAGGTCCAAAGCAAAAATGAAAACCTCGAAGTTAGACCTGACCAATCACAGGAAGCACCGGTATCAGTGTCGGTTGCCCCTGTGGAAGGCCAGAAATGGACACGGCCGTCCTCGCGCCTAGAACAGAAAGAAGAAGAAGCAGAGAAAGATAAGGAAGATCCAGGCGAGGGGCCCTCCTCAGCACCACCACCACCACCACCACCACCTAGAAAGGCCACTAAGAAAAGTGAGAGACATGGAGAAGACAGCGATGATGATGGAGTCACTGTTACCACTACTCATCGGCCCCTAAAGATGACTGAAATACAAGGTTCAAGAAAGGAGTTTGTATGGCGCTCGGGTGAATCTATTGTCACCTGGTTGCTGCGGTGTGTCAACAACGGTGCCAGCAGCGTGTCCCTAGATGGCAGCGAATCCCGCCAACTGGGAAGCATTGCTCGAGACCCAGCTATTGACAGAGGAATTGGCAGATGTCTGAATGGAGTCGCTACCCTCTGGGAACGAGTGCTAGTGGCTGAAAAGGATAGATATCCTTACAAAGATGATCTGGAGCCTAAGGTGTAGAGATGGAACACCGTGGAGAAAGGCATCCAATTTTTGAGAGAAACAGCTGTAGTAGAGATGCTGTATGATCCCAGTTTCGTCCCTAACAATCCACACCAGGACCGTGATCCTGATAGAGTAAGGTGTACACCTGATGTATATCGCAAGCTCTCAAAAACAGCATCAGAGAGGTACACAAGTACACTGGTAGCAATGTTCCATAGATTCGAGGGTCAAGAGAGAAGACTCCCAGTTTATGAATTGACTGTTACACTCCAAAACTTTGAACAACAGTTTCCACCATCACGTGCTTCCATTGCAGCTATAGTAGCAGAAGAAGTAGGTGAGATGAAGAAGACACAGGAAACTATACTGGAGGATCAGTCATTACTGATGAATAGGGATGAACCTGTGTCAGTATTGGAAACACCTGATGAAGATGAGCATGACGCAAAGAATCTGATGAAGCAATTAATCAAACTGTTGAAAGTCTCGGCCTCCAAAGGCAACTGCCTCTCTGCACGAGCAAATGACAGCAGTAACATCATGTCACGTGTGGCCATGTGGAGCTTCTTACGAGAAAACGGAGAGGACATGAAGAAGTGGCATAAAAAACCCACTCCTGCACTGCGAGCACGGGTGAGAGAACTACAGCAGAGATCAGCCACCAACGAAATTGCTCCCGTCACTGCAGGTAACCAATAGAGGGGCCTTGCCCTCAGCCAGGGGAGGGAAAGGGATAATAGAGTGTATTGGACTGTGTGGATTAGATGGCCTGGCACATTAGAGCCACAAAGATATAAGGCACTGGTGGACACTGGTGCACAGTGCACTCTGATGCCCTCGAGTTATAAAGGGACAGAATTGATTCATATTTCTGGAGTGACTGGGGGTTCTCAGGAACTGTCTGTGTTGGAGGCAGAAATAAGCCTCACCGGTAAAACCTGGCAGAAGCATCCCATAGTGACTGGGCAGGGGGCTCCATGCATACTCGGTATTGACTGTCTCAGAAGGGGACATTTCAAGGATCCCAAGGGGTACCGATGGGCTTTTGGAATAGCTGCTGTAGATGCAGACAACATTCAGCAGCTGTTTTACCTGGCCTGTCAGAAGATCCGTCTGTTGTGGGGGTACTGAAAGTGAAAGAGCAGCAGGTACCTATCACTACAAAAACAGTGCACAGACGGCAGTACCGAAACAACAGGGATTCCTTGCTCCCCATTCATAACTTGATCCGTCAGCTAGAGAGCCAGGGAGTGATCAGCAAGACTCACTCACCTTTTAACAGCCCTATATGTGCGGTGCGTAAAGCCAGTGGAGAATGGAGGCTGATGGTAGATTACTGTGGCCTGAATGAAATCACACCCCCACTGAGTGCCGCTGTGCCAGATATGTTGGAGCTGCAGTATGAACTGGAGTCAAAAGCAGCCAAGTGGTATGCCACTATTGACATTGCCAATGCATTCTTCTCTATTCCTTTGGCCACGGAGTGCAGACCACAGTTTGCTTTCACCTGGAGGGGCGTTTAGTACACCTGGAACTGTTTGCCCCAGGGGTGGAAACACAGCCCAACCATTTGCCATGGGCTGATTCAAACCACACTGGAACAGGGTGGGGCACCTGAGCACCTCCAGTACATTGATGACTTTGTTGTGTGGGGTGATACAGCAGAGGAAGTTTTTAAAAAAGGAGAGCGAATAATCCAAATTCTTCTGGGTGCTGGTTTTGCTATTAAACGGAACAAAGTGAAGGGACCTGCCCAAGAAATTCAGTTCCTGGGAGTAAAATGGCAAGATGGATGTCGTCACATTCCAGGAGATGTGATTGACAATATCACCAGTATGTCACCACCCACTAGCAAGAAAGAGACACAGTCTTTTCTTTGTGTAGTATGTTTTTGGAGGATACACATCCCAAACTACAGCCTCACAGTAAGCCCCCTCTATCAAGTGACCCGAAAAAAGAATAATTTTGCATGGGGTCCTGAACAGCAGCAGGCCTTTGAGCAAATCAAGCAGGAGATAGCCCGTGCTGTGGCCCTGGGACCAGTACGAATGGGACAGGACGTAAAAAACAACTCCTCTACACTGCTTCCGGAGAGAAAGGTCCCACTTGGATTCTGTGGCAAAGAGCCTCTGGGGAGACCCGAGGCCGACCCCTTGGATTTTGGAGCAGAGCATACAGGGGTTCAGAGGAGTGCTACACTCCAACTGAGAAGGAGATTTTGGCAGCATACAAGGGGGTTCGTGCTGCCTCTGAAGAAATTGGTACTGAGACACAGCTCCTCCTGGCACCTCGACTGCCAGTGCTGAATTGGATGTTCAAAAGAAAGCTTCCCCCCACCCATCATACTACTATTAATTATGGATGCCGTTGCACAGGTTATCCATGACTGTGACACATGCACCACAATTAAACAGGCCAAGAGGATGAAACCCCTCTGGCAGGAAGGGAAAAGTATAAATATGGGGAGGCATGGCAGGTTGATTATATCACCTTGCCACGAACTCGCGATGGTAAGCGTTACGTGCTCACCATGGTGGAGGCGACCACTGGGTGGCTTGAGACATACGCAGTACCCCATGCTACCGCCCGAAACACCATCTTAGGGCTTGAGAAACAAGTCCTATGGTGACATGGCACTCCAGAGAGAATTGAGTCTGATAACGGGACTCATTTCAAAAATTCTCTTGTGGATATCTGGGCCAAAGAACACAGCATTGAATGGATCTACCATATCCCCTACCATGCTCCAGCTGCTGGTAAGATCGAGCGCTACAACGGGTTGTTAAAAACCACGTTGAGAGCAATGGATGGCGGGATATTTAAGCACTGGGAGAAGCATCTGGCAGAAGCCACCTGGTTGGTCAGCACTAGGGGATCAGTCAACCGAGAGGGTCCTACACAGTCCAGCTCCCTACAGACCATAGAGGGAGATAAGGTCCCTGTGGTACACATAAGGAGCATGTTGGGAAAAGCGGTGTAGGTCCTTCCAGCCTCTGGAAAGGGCAAACCCCTCCGTGGAACGGTTTTTGCACAGGGACCTGGGTGCACCTGGTGGGTAATGTATAAAAATGGGGACATCCAGTGTGTCCCATTAGGGAATTTGATATTGGGGGAATGCAGTTGGTAATTACATGTATGTATATGTTTCTATATAACTTATGTTATTACTGTTTTGGTTGCGTATAGATGTGTGTTAAGCATGATGTGGAATAAGGGGTGGAATGTTGTGGTTTTGATGCCGGTATTCCACATCAGAGCATCACGCAACAGTTAAGGAGTTAAGGCTGTTGGGAGCAGCAGAGGGGCGGAGCTCCGCCCCAGATGCCAGGCGGCGCTCTGCCTGGGCGCGTTCCTCTGGGCTGCTGTGGAGGTTCAGCAAGTGTGCTTCCCCTGCAGTTTCCTCCTTAACGTAAGCTCACGGCTTTTGGTTTGGAAACTTCCTCTCTCTCTCAGTTGTTCAATTTTATTATATTTAGTAAAGTTACCGTTCCTTCTCAGATCGTGCCATTGTTTTTGTAGACCCATCTCTTCCTGCTCTTTTCCCCCTCCACCCCGGAGCGCGGCTCTGCTTGGGCAGCCTGTGGCCACTGATGCAGTTTCTTTTTCTCTCCTCTTTTCCCTTCTCGGTTTCCCTTGGGTCACTGTCATAGATAACACTGTGACACCGGTGCCTAATTCTGTGGTGACATTAAAAATTAATAGCAAGCTTAACTTTCAAGAACAGCTTTACTACTTCTTGCCACAGCAAAGCTCTGCATGCTCACACAGAACTGTAGGGGATGGAAGTGATCTCTAGAGATCATCCAGTCCAACTCCCTGCTAGGTGTAGGAGAGCACAGCTGTGTGTTTGAGAAAAGCTTAACCTTACACTGCTTCCCAATTGAACAGTTTCCCTGTAAGAGGCTTGATTACATCCGTATTCCCACTCTTCTATTTGTTCCCAAGCCGATTTCTTTTTGCTAAGCGGTTTCATGAGATTAAGGGTTACAAATCTCAAAACCAAAGCTGTTCCAGCAACTTCTGAGCAAACACACATAACGTAGGGAAAATTATGTGCACAAACTTGGGAGGTCCAAGCATAGCACCTCAAATCCTGACATGAAAGAGCCAGGGGAAAGTTCCTGTAAACTCCACTTGGAAGGTCCTGGTTCCTTAGGAGCATCTAAACACTATGTACATCCAACACTGAACACACCAACCCCATCACTCATAGCACTTCACTCTGCTCTCCAGTCTAATATGGGATTAAAAGCAAGTACCATCTCCATGCTCAGTTTTAAGATGAATCTCATTAATCCAAAGCCACTGGGACCATTCAGCTTACTGGGGAAAGAGCTCGCATTCTCCACCTGTGAACTCCAGAAGCAGGAGTTCGTTCTGGAGATCAGTGCATTGGTATCAAAGGTGAAAGCAAGGAAACCGCACAAATGAAAGCTCCGCTCACAACATGACCTCTGTGCTGACAGCAGGTTGCCTGCCTGGGGCCAGAGCAGCCCTCACATCAAACACAGCGCAGTGAAATCAGTGCGGGCATGCTGGTCTTCCAAGGAGGCACAGGCAGCATCTGTGCTCGCCCTCCTTGCTTGCAGGCAGCCCTAGGTTAATCTGCAATGAAACCTGATCCTCCTCAAGATTCACTCACTTTGAGAAGTGTTTCTTCAGAGAGAGGAGGAGCAGCCCACCTGCTCCCTGAAGCCTTATTTGATGGGAAGGTATAATACTCCAAGGAACACTCAAAGGGACTGCGGGAGCCTTCACCGAGGTGCATGGCACACTGACAGGAGTGCTGGGAAGCCGACAGGAGTCACTGCCCTGAGCTTCCTCCTAAGAACTCTTTTTAATGGGGGAAGAAAGGGAGTCGACGTGCACTTTATCTTCCAGCTGAGCACGCCACATTCACTCATGTTCTGCTTCCGGTTACATCCTTGTTTCTCACTTGCACCCTCCTCCCCCAGGCCCAGCTTGTTTTTTTGTGCACCTACATGAGCCTTACTGAAAGCTAAAGCTTCCAGGAGATCCTCTCCTGTTTTCAGCTTGGTTCCTCTGACCAAAGGCCTTAACAGGGGAGGGGGATGACGACTGCCTATGCTCAGCAAGTGAGACCCATGTTTTTACCTTCAAGGAACTAGACAACCAACTCCAGAGCAACATCTCTTACCTGAAAAGCCACATTTTTAATCCGAGTTTGTTTGTTAACAATTGCATTAACATACCACATTTACTATGAATGCTCTTCTCTTCAGGCATTTAAGAAGAGCCCGGAACAGCAGCATTGTGGCCACCAGAGAGAGAACACCGACAGCAGCCATCGTAAGCACAGCCCACACCTCGCTCAGCAGAGTGCTCCCTACAAAGGGAGTGGAGACGCACTGCAGTGAGAGGCTGCATCCCACAGCCGGGCAGTGAACACCAGCACCGTGCTGCTCCTCACCTCTTACTGCCGGCTATCCATCGCGCACTAGGAGCACAGGACCCCGCAGGCTGACCACAGAGCTGGCACCCAGCATCCCACTGCCTGCAACAGCACATGGCAGAGGTGAGCAGTGCAATGCGGAGTGTTCATTGGTACTGCCATGTGACCCAGCACCCGCTTGGGCATTACCTCGCTTGCTCCTAGGTGGCCTTGGGCACCTCACCATACACAGAGGGGAGTCCAGCTGGAAGCGGTTACACATCAGGATGCTGCAATGGAAATACACCAGGACACAAGATAAATGTGGCCTTTTGCTTACATAGAAGCACTAGGTAAGAATGGTCCTACAAGATCAGTCCTACAAGATCTGTAAGACCAACCATCCTCCTATCACCAACCCGACCCACTGAGCTACTCAGTCATATCCCTCAGCACCTCATCCAGACACTTGTTGAACATCTCTAGGGACGGTGACTTCATCCCTTCCCTAGGCAGGCCATTCCAGCATCTGACTGCTCTGGGCACACTTGAAAGTGTGTTTTGAGCAGTCAATTCATAAACTGGGAGTCTTCTCTCTTGACCCTCGAATCTATGGAACATTGCTACCAGTGTACTTGTGTACCTCTCTGATGCTGTTTTTGAGAGCTTGCGATATACATCAGGTGTACACCTTACTCTATCAGGATCACGGTCCTGGTGTGGATTGTTAGGGACGAAACTGGGATCATACAGCATCTCTACTACAGCTGTTTCTCTCAAAAATTGGATGCCTTTCTCCACGGTGTTCCATCTCTACACCTTAGGCTCCAGATCATCTTTGTAAGGATATCTATCCTTTTCAGCCACTAGCACTCGTTCCCAGAGGGTAGCGACTCCATTCAGACATCTGCCAATTCCTCTGTCAATAGCTGGGTCTCGAGCAATGCTTCCCAGTTGGCGGGATTCGCTGCCATCTAGGGACACGCTGCTGGCACCGTTGTTGACACACCGCAGCAACCAGGTGACAATAGATTCACCCGAGCGCCATACAAACTCCTTTCTTGAACCTTGTATTTCAGTCATCTTTAGGGGCCGATGAGTAGTGGTAACAGTGACTCCATCATCATCGCTGTCTTCTCCATGTCTCTCACTTTTCTTAGTGGCCTTTCTAGGTGGTGGTGGTGGTGGTGGTGGTGCTGAGGAGGGCCCCTCGCCTGGATCTTCCTTATCTTTCTCTGCTTCTTCTTCTTTCTGTTCTAGGCGCGAGGACGGCCGTGTCCATTTCTGGCCTTCCACAGGGGCAACCGACACTGATACCGGTGCTTCCTGTGATTGGTCAGGTCTAACTTCGAGGTTTTCATTTTTGCTTTGGACCTTGGTTTGGAAACCATTTCTCTCCAGAATATCAATTATAGCTCGATAAGTACAAGCCAGACCCCAAACAATACATTCCTTCTCAGATCGTCCTGAGTCCCATGACTCCTTACCTAAACACTCACTGAATTTCTCAGGATCCCACAGGTGCTCAAGATCAAAACTGCATAACACCAGGGGTCCCCACGCTTCTAATTTCTTTCCTAATTTTTTCCACCTTCCCTGCCATTCAACACTCTCTGGTTTTGCGGAAGGCTTCCTCCACATGATATAAATTGCCAAGAGAGCATTCAGAAAAATAGATAACACAGTTGTCAGGTTGACATCTTGAAAATAGGTAAAGGCCTGAAAAGAGTAAGTGGAAACCATTCCAAATGCTGCATAATCTGTCTTGTTAGCCAGGGTGTCTAGGCAGGAGGTATGTAACCCCCTCAGCACACTAAAGTAGCTGTATACATACATTACTCCGGTGCTGAACATGAGGAGCTTAAAAAGACGCCAGCATGCTATAAGGTACATGAAAAACCTTAGTCCACTTTGCACCAGATTTACAATGGAGTACCAATACTGCACTGCCCGCATCCTCCACCAATAATTGTCACGGTGTTATCCGTGACAGTGACCCAAGGGAAAACCGAGAAGGGAGAGAGAAAAAGAAACTGTGTCAGTGGCCGCGCGGCCGCCCGAGCAGAGCCGCGCTCCGGGCGGGGAGGAGGGAAACAGCGGGAAGAGATGGGTCTACAAGAAGACAACGGCACGATCTGAGAAGGAACGGTAACTTTACTAAATATAATAAAATAGAACAATTGAGAGAGAGATAAAATTTCCAAACCAAAAGCTGTGAGCTTATGTTAAGGAGGAAAATGCAGGGGAAGCACACATGCTGAACCTCCGCGGCAGCCCAGAGGAAGGCGCCCAGGCAGAGCCCTGCCTGGCATCCAGTGCAGAGCTCCGCCCCCCTGTTGCTCCCACAGCATTAACTCCTTAACTGCTGCATGATGCTCTGATGTGGAATACCGGCATCAAAACCACAAAACCACAACAGCGTGTCATATAAACGAGTACATTGCAGAGGACAGACCTGCATGCTGAAGGAGATGGACAGAATCCAATTTATTTGCTCTTCCGTTTGTTGTCAGAGAAGTCCATGACAGACAAGACTCTTCTGCAGCGAGCTTCCGTTAGCTTCTTGCTTCCTCACTTGGCTCCTGTGCAAAGGAGAAAAGAATGGCTTTATGCTCTGTCCTTCCCTAAGACCGCTGTCCTTTAACTTTGTGCTGGAACAGCTGAGCAACGTGAGATGAGACGCTGTCTGAGACTTCTGGGCACCTGCTAGCTGTCTGCCAGAGCTCTCAGAAATGGCACACAGTATAAAGAGAGCAACCTCCTTAACGTCAAAGCTGAACGTCCTGTGTGGATTGTGCTGCAAGAGAGAGAAACCTTTTCTGGACCTGGTAGGTGAGGTGATGGGTTCGGCAGCAGGCCCTGAAGGAGCGCTACAGAGCTGTGCAGAAATGCAGGCTCACTGGGCTCTGCAGCAGTCTTGTCTTGCTGAAGGTGCAATACCATCACAGGAAATGGTGTCCCTGAGAACTGTGCAAGAAGTGCTGCTGTGATGAAGGCCCAAGCTGAGAAAATCTGAGAGAGCAGCTGCAGTTTTTCTCCTCGCTCCTCCTTGTGCTCATGAGTGACTGTCAGCCCTCACTTGCAGATAAATGTGCTTGCGGGCAGGATGTGCCCCTCCAGCACAACCCGCCAGGGCCTTCTGAGCTCAGCACAGCTAAGGCAAAGCTCCCTAAAGCTGGCCTCCTCCAGGAGCATGCAGGAACACAACTGGCAAACCAACAACATCCAGCAAAATGAGTTGTTTCTAGAACCACCCACACTCTCCCCTTTCTCATGTTCCTGTCCCAAAGCTACAAGTAATTTTAGTCCATTACTCTACAAACGTGGGTAAGCTGAGGTAGCTGGGTCATGCTGCCATGTCCTCTGGGCACACTTGAAAGTGTGTTTTGAGGCTGTTTAAATCAGTACTTACTTTGAGATAAACTTTGATGTTACAGTGCGTTAGCATGTGCACATTTTTCAAGCTCCAAGTGGGAAGATTTACACTGGACGTAAGGAAAAAGTCTTTTACAGTGAGGGTGGTGGCACTGGCACAGGATGCCCTGTGATGTGCTGGGAGCCCCACTGATGGAGACATTCAAGGTCAGGCTGGGCCTGAGGACCCGACAGAGCTATGTGTGTCCCTAATCACTGCAGGCCACTTGGACTAGTTGGCCTTTAAAGGTCCCTTCCAACTGCAAGGACACTATGATTGTAACTCTCACCAAACCCCATACTGACAACTTGGTGTTTACATTTAACGCTGAAGCACCAAAACAGATGAAGATGCCCCAGCACTCAGAAAACATCCACTAAACGAACCAGAAGCGGTTCACTGTTAAAATAAATGAAGCAGCCAATGCTACAGGGTAGCTGCAGTTTGAAGTCAGAGTGCAGACCAAAACACGGGCTGTTACCTCGAGGAGCTCCAGTAGTTGACCAGAGCTGAAAGAACGATGTAACAAACACTGAGCACTCCAGAAACTCCCAAGTGAAAGCGCACCCAGGCCACAGAGCACGCAAAGCAGGGCTATGCCCCCAATGGATATCACAACACCTACGGAAACAAAATAGAGATCGTTATTTAAACGTGTTGGAAAAGCAGGCATTCAACCACAACCCCAAAGTAAAAGCGTTTGAGAAAAAGCATTGAGTGCAGAGGGTAAGAGCCGAGAGCAGCAAAGCATCGGAGGGCTGAGTTCTGCTGCCTGCTTGGGGCACCACACACACGGATCTTCAACCACTTCACCCAGGACTCCGGGAAGAAGAGGAAGGAAAAGGTTTTGCATCCACAAATTGCACGCATACAATACCTTCAATGACTATCACACCGACGCAAGCCATGACGACTGTTGTAACAACAAAAATCGGGAAAAACCCCAGAGGAATAGTGGACACGACAACAAACATCAGGAGCGATAGGGCAAGAAAAGGATGGTCATCTAAATATAGGCCAACGCGGGAGTTCATAAAGGCGACAACCTGCGGAGGGAAGAAGAACGCTTCAGACTTCATCTCATCGTAACTTCCGAAGGCCACAGCTCTCCAGTGAAAAACACGGGTACGTCTTTTCTAAGCCTGCATAGTTGGGAGTACAGCGTAGCAGGTGGAAAGCAAAGCCTTCTTGTTACAGCACTTACACGCTGCCATGTTCAGGTAGGAGAGGCATTTCTTTTCCTCTAAGGAAATATGTACACTGGATTTAGTTTTTTGTAGAGCAGCACAAGCATGTCACCAGGATGCTGCTCCTCTGCCTCAAATGGTTCTTAGCAGTAACAGAAATGCAGAACAGCTGTCCTCTCACATGACTGCAGAAGAGGTGGGGCTGCCCTTCCCCTGCGCTCATGAGTGTTCACTTAAGAAAGAGCACCGAAAAATGGGGAAAAAAAAATCACTGAAAGAAATGGGGGCATCACATCTCAAGAGCTGAAAGGTCCTGGCTTCATGAGTGCGTTACAGATCATTCTCGTGCACACTTACATTTGAGTTGCTGTGGATGGACTGCACAATGAAGCACCATTGCTTCTGCAGCTTCTGCAGTTCTTTAGATGTGCTGCGAGCCGTGCGGCCTCCAGGCTTCTCAGCCACCGACCTTCCCTGCAGCCACGGTCAGGGCACTGCACACTCCTGCAGGTGTTTCCTGAAAAGGAAGAAAAAGTTTTTGCCAAGACAGATACTGTAGATTCTGTTTGTTAATGTCACTGACCTGCCTGGAAGCCCACCTGTGCAACCTGTACTTGGGAGATGCTCTGGCAGGGGTTGGACTCGATGATCTCTAGAGATCCCTTCCAACCCCTACAGTTCTGTGATCTGGAGCTTAGAAGATTAGGATTGCAAATGAAACCTAGCACACGGGTCCTGAAAGCTCTTCTGGAACTCCCAAGGGCAGAAACACCAATCAGTCCACCCCATCTTCTCCCCTGTGGCCCTGTGTTCACTGCAGGGAAACAGCAATGGCCTTCAGAAGTCCCTTCCAACTCGGAGGGTTCTGTGGCCATACAGCACTGCTCTGCACAGCTCATCTCAGCACAGCTCAGCACCACACTGCACAGCTCAGCTCAGCACAGCTCAGCACCGCACTGCACAGCTCAGCTCAGCTCAGCTCAGCTCAGCTCAGCTCAGCTCAGCTCAGAAACACAATGCACTGCACAGCTCAGCTCAGCTCAACACCGCACAGCTCAGCTCAGCTCTGCACCCAGCGCATCCCCGCATAGCCGAGCGCGACAGTGTCGGGGCAGCAGCAGCCGCCGAACCCTTCTTTCCACCCCTGCAGACGTCATCTGTAGTCGCTGGATTCCATCGCCCGCATCACGTCACGCTTTCCTTCTGCTTCTGAACACGTAACCGTCAGCGTTTCTGACCAAACTTGGCTGCCTCCTCCCCTCCCCGGGCACTGCGGCACAGATCCGCGGCACTGAGCACAGCCCCCACGGCCCCACCGCCCGGATCCTCTCCCGGAGGGAACCTGGAGGCCTCGACCTCCAGGCCTCGCCGCGGGGCGTTACACGGGCGACCCCGAGACCCGGACCCGGAGCGGCGTGCCCCGTCCGCACAGGGCCGGCCCCGCTCACCTCCCGCCGGCCGCTGTCGCTCGGTGTCCCGCGGCGCGGGCCGGAGCTCCTGGAGCGCGGACGGAGCGCGGAGCCGCCCTCTCGTTACCGTCTCCGCCCGGCGGAAGGTCGGAGGAGGGGATGGGGAAGGGACGGGCCCGCCCGCTCTGCTGTTCGGCCCAGTGCGCGTCCGGGCTACGTTTCGTTGCTCCGCGTCCCGGAGCCTTCTGTTTATTTCGATTTCTTTTACGGCTGGAACTAGGGACGGAAAACGCAGGGGCAGCTCCAGGACGTCCCACGCGCGGCTCCGAGCCGCGGCCATGCCCCGCAGGAGCCGACGGTTCCGAAGTGCGGGCAGCCGCCCCGCGCGGCGCCGGGACCTGCAGCCCACTCGTGCGGGAATCCTGCCCGGGCGGTGCCGCGTGGGAGCTCACGCCGTAGGGAACCGCCCCGGCCGGGGCTGTGTGCTGCTCCCGGTGCCGTCGGGGCCGCTGCTGAGGGCTCCCTGCTCCGGCGGCCCTTAGCTGTGCCGGTCAGAAATCGGCAAAATGTTCCTTCGCATTTCTGCTTTAACGACTGATTTTGGTCGGGGCCACCGTGGCAGCGTTGAGAAGCCGAGTATTAAATGCGCCAGGGTTGTTTTTAATGGCAGTAAAGCCCCAGGAAAAAGAGAGCAGTGGAAACCAGAGAACAGGCAGAAGGGAGAAGGAGGGTGGGAATGCAGGAAAAAAGTGGAAAAATGGGGGAAATAGTTAAAAGTGAGGTGTACCGGGGAACACAAGGTCAAGCAAGAAAAACAAAGCAAGGGAAACGTTTCAGTGGGAAAATGGAAAAACTGGGGACAAGAGGGGAGGAGAAGGGAAAAGGCAGGGTGAGCAGGAGAATGCGGGGGGAATGAGTGAAGCCGGGGGAAAAATGGAAAGGGGCAGAAAAAGCTGGAGAAGCCGGCACAGCGGGCGGGGAGAGCAGGTCCGAGCTGCGTCCTGCAGGCAGCACCGCACCGCACCGCTCCCTGTCCCTTCCCTGTGCTGTGGGGAGAGGAGCAAAAAAAAAACAACCCAACGCAGAACGCGTGGGTTGAGAGAAAACGGAGAGAAATGGAAAAGGACAACGATGTCTAATGTATGTATCTGTGCGTATGTAAGAAGCGATGCAGAAGGGGTCTCTCGCCGCCCCCAGCTGAGCACAGCCTCGGCTCCGCACCGCACTGCGTCGCTGCAGCTGCACGCATCGGTGTTACGGACGTTCCTCTCCTGGGACCTCACCCACAGCATCGCACCAGAGACGCCGGAAACCATTCCGTCCCAGCTGGAAATGAGACAAATCCATGCAGCCCTCTGCCACTGAGCGTCAGAGCGGCGCGGATCTGTCACCAGCGCTCCTCCCCTCGGAACGCCCTTTGGAAAGCAGCGGTGCGACGCTCATCTTCCAGATGTCTGTTATCAAGGAAAATGCCTCATTTGTTATCGGCTCTAGAACAGCATCCTTTAAATTAAACACCGCAACTCGTGGAAACACTTGGCGTTGTCCGATCAACTTAATTCGGACATGAAAGGTTCTTGCCGTGTTCAGAAATCTCTTTTTCACAGCTTTAGAATAGACGTCAATGCGGAACAAGCAGAGCTTCATTCTGCAGCCCTTTCTCTTTTTCCTCAGCAGGAATCGGTCTGGGAGGGGACTCAGGGACATGGGGAACCTTCTGCCTCTTGAGAAAGAGCACAACTTTGGATTACTGCTGTCCAGGGAGTGCTGCTTTTTGCCAGGCTGGAGTATCTTTAAGATAGCACACTTCTGCTGGTCTATCCTCCAGGTGAAAAGTTTCAAGCTGAATATTTGACTGCTTTGCAAGTACGGTCTTTCAGTGGGAATGTGCTGCAGAGTGTTCCTCACGTCAGCAGTGAAAATGGGCCCAGGGTCCCGTGCTTGCTGTGCTCCATGCCCCTTTCATTTACCATACATATGTTCAGGCGGTTGTACCGTCATCCATTCCCTCCCAGGTAACAACGTGCTCTGCGGTTTGACGAGAGCAGCACTGCCCCAGGACATCAGAACCTGCAAAGCAAGGGCGAGATGGGATTTCTCACATCAGTATGGCAAATGCCAATTGGTCTGAATTTGTCAGTGGGAAAACAAATCTGTTCCACATTTGGTCATAATGCACTTTGAAAGATGCATTTTCTTCCATAGAGTTTAGTAAAGTATGTTTTACCATTCCCATATAAAAAAAATTCTTACATCAATGACACCATTGAGGAATATAAATAACAAAAAGAATCAAACCTAAAGAAACCACGTACCCAGTGCTATTCAGTGGGAAAGTAAGTACCCAGCAAGTACTTTTACTGAGAGAGTCCTCACCACTTTGTGTATTCTTCTCTGTCCCAAAGCATCCTCACAGATGGAGAATGTCAAGACATTTCCTCTGACATGAGCTTTGAGATGGCCGTGGTTACTTTCTGAACTGTCTTTCTCCTAGATTTTCTGGCTTGCTCTCAGTTCCTCATGAGGAGGACTTGCCTAGTACATTTCCTTGTGTGTTCTAGCTCGTGCTCTGTCACGTCTCAGTCGGTGACAGTGAGTGGGACTGAGTGTGCTCAGCCAGGCTGCCGGCGGCTCTGCTGAGCACTGCAGCTGATACATTGCGAGGAACACATGCCATCCTGAAGGGCCTGGGCAAGTGTGGGAAACCCAGTGGGGTTCAGCAAGACCAAGTTCAAGTAAGAGGACATGGGGAATGGTTTTAAGCCAAAACCACAGAAGGTTCAGATTGAATGCTAGGAAGCAGTCCTTTACTCACAGGGCTCTGGGCAGCCTGGGCTGATGGTGGCAGCCAGCCCACAGCAGTGGCCTGCAATGTGACGGTCATTCAGGTCCCTTCCAACTCAATCCATTCCATGATTCTCTGGAAGTGAGTGTCTGTTTGCCTCCCAGTAGTTTTCCATGAGTGAGAGGCAGGGGGAACAGGGCGGATTGGAGCATGTGAGGCATTCCATCTGTCCTTGGGATCTGAGTAGCTGCTGTGTGTTTGAGGCCGGTGCTCCGTGTTGTCCACAGACAACTGCAGTGTTGCTAAGAGCACCTTTTGAGTGCTTCTAGGAAAGGTGTGCATGCCCCGTGTCTCTGAATGTTGAATACTGATCTCTTGCATGAATCCAAGAAGGCTTGTGGCAAGCATGCTCAGTGAAGGTGTCCAAAGCCAGCAGGGCATGGTGTTACAAAACCACCAGCAGGCATGTGAGGTTTAAAAAGAAGGCAGAGTGCTGTTGAGCACTGTGATGCTGGGGGGCATTCCAAGGGGCAGTGGGCAGAGAGAAGAGACGCTCAGGACAGCTACAAGGAGCCATCTTTGTGATGCGTTCCTCTTGTTTCATAGTCTCCTTTGTACTGTCCTTAGACGGCTGCTGTGGTACTTGCTACTGTGGTCAACAGTGTCATTAATGAAATAGCAAGTGTCAGAATTCCTGGTGTCAGCAGTTCTCCATGTTCCTGCCTTGTTAGAGGCACTGCACCTCACCACGAGCCATCTGCACATGCACACCTGATCAACAGGCAGAAGGGAGCTCCAGAGCAGATGGACGTGACGCACGTGGCACTTTGTCCAGCAGAGACATCTTGCAGGGTTCCAAGAAGGGCCCAGGTCTGCGCTGGGGGCAGAACAACCCCATTCTCCCAGGCAGACTGTGCCCTGGGCAACACAGCAGCTTCTATGTGAGCCACTGAAATTCCTCGTTCTGGACAAAGGGCAGGAACTGGAGAGATTCCAGACGAGAGATGTGAAGATGGGGTTAGAGACCCTGAGGAAGCCTCCCTGCATAGATGGCGAAGCTGAGGGAGTGAGATCTCTGGCATTTGTCCAACAGAAGGCACCAAACAAAACCCTTAAGCCCCCAAATATCTATCTCCCTGTACGCCATATATCCATGAGACGCAGAGAGAGGCCTTGCCGGAGTCCTTGGCAGTGCTGACTGTGCCCTGATTCAGGACAGCTCAGAAGAGCTCAAGGACAGCTCTTCACATATCAAGCCTCCCCAGCACTTCCCAGTTGTGCTGGGAGCTTTGGTGACCATCCACTTAGACAAGCAAGCAGAGGCTGGGACCAAGGTGGCTCTCCCCGGCGTGCAGCTCTCCCACTGCTTCCCTGAAACCAAGTGTTGGCCCCAGCCCTACGCACTCTATCCCAGTGGAAATGGCCACAGCAGCTGCTTTCGGACAGAACGTCTTTCGTGGTCAAAAGGTGGGTCTTTCCAAAAAACCCTAGCCTTGTTGGCAGCGGTTACAGGAGCATTCGGTGGCTCAGGGGAATCCTGAGAACTTGTCAGCATTTTATGGGTCGGTTCAGCTCGGTTCTGAGTTTTAACGGATGGGGACACACAGACCCCCATCCCAGGAACGAAAAGGAGAAAAGGGCAGGTAGACAGGTGGGTGTAAAAACAAAATAGTGACAATGATCTGAGGGGGAAAGCTAATTTATTAAATAGAACATTGGAATGAAAAATAACACAATATAATACTATATAATTGGAAATGAGGCTAATCAATCAAATAAAATAAGAGAGAGAGAGAGAGAGAGAGAGAGATAGTGTCCGGAATCCAAAGGGCTAACATGCTGCTGAGATGATCCAAATGGGAAAGAGAGGGATCTTTTAACTTATGGATATGGATATGGAATATGGATAACAAAAATCAGGAAACCATGACTGAACTTCAAGTAGAGCAGGAAGAGTCACTGTCAGTGGAAGAGCTTCTGGAAATCGTGGGCAGAAAGGTGGGGTCTTCCCTCATTCTGCTGAACGGTGATTTAAAATCTGCTGCAAAGGCCAAGGAGAATGGCTTGGAAATGTCCTTTTCATTCACGACATCTACATCCTTCCTTGTAGACTCTCCCAGCTTCTATCTTCCTTACTTTCCAGTTGGATCTCTCTTCCTGTTGATGTCCGCATGATCCAGACCTACCTCTGTTGCCCGTTCTCTCTTGCACGCACTGTGGGAATGAGTTTGCAGTACTCACTGATAGGAATCAAGGGGACACTAAAAAGACCTTGCAACGTAAGTCCTGGCAGTGTACTGCCAGCAGCTGATTTGGCTGTCCAGAACCCTGGCAGCACAAATGCTTTGTTACCAAACGCAGTAAAGTATTTTGGGGAAAACACAACTCACTGATATTTTTTCCACATGCAGAGCATAAGAATACACTCATCACCAGCAAGGACAGGTGTATGGACAGCAGCACAGCAAAGACCACTTTCATCACAGTGATGTCCAGTTTTGGCTGCTCATTGTCAACAGGAGCCTTTGTGGTGGTATTCCCAGCATCCACACCTGGAAGAACGGAGACAACATCACAGGTTACCATCATCTTGCACTGCAGATAATCTCTCAGTGTGATTCATGGACCCAAGAGTCGTCCTTTTCCATCAGTGGGTAGCTTTTCTCTCTTGCCTGTCCACCAAAGGACAATGAGGATTGCTTCCACTTCTCGTTGAGGGGGGAGAGGTAGAATTGGCGCTGCCCATGTCTTGCTCAGAGTCAAGGGCCGGGGCTCTGCTCTGGGGTCTGGGTTTTCACCGTGCGGAGCACTGCAGTGCAGGAACACTCATACTCTCGCAGTCTCACAAGCCCTTATGTCCCCTCAGATGATATGCCTCAGGCTCAAGGTCGAGCTCCAGCCAGCACAAGGCAAAGCTGGAGCCAGCCCAGGGTGAGAAACACTCCTGCAGGCTCCAGCCACACAGGGCCCAGCTCCTCGCCTGAGGGAGGCTTCTTTCATAGCACGTGCTGTGCGTCAACATGCTCAGGTTTGGCTGCTGGCCTGCTGTGTGAGAGCCGGCAGGAAGAGTCTGCTGGCTCACAGTGATTCTGCTTTGTGACAATGGATGACCACTGGACAGAAATTACCTGGCCAACCAGTTTCTTGAACTGCCTGTGTTTCGTTGCCAGAGACTGCCTGTCTGTCACCTCTGCCTTCCTGCAATGGCTCCTGCTGCGCAGTCTCTTCCTCACCACGCTCTGCCTTCTCAATTTTCCGCAATAGTTTTCCTATGATCTGGGGTGACCTCTGGGAGTATTCCTCTTTTGTAGTGGTATAATTTCCTCTTTCTAGACCTTAACAGAATGTATGAGGGTAAATCTCCTGTGCCTGAAGTGCTGAATACCAGTGGGGAGTCAGTGGAATCCCAAAGACAAACTAGGACAGGATTCGACTCCACGAATTGACCAAGAGGGCCTGCAGGGACAAGTGTGATCAGGCAGTGGTGAGGAGAGCTTTCTCTGCGTGTCAAGACCCACTTTTTCCTCAGTGAGCTGCGGGGTCCGGTGGCGGGTCAGGGAAGAACATGGCCCAAATGCCAAGGTGTGGGTTCTCTCAGCTGAACAGGGGCAGGGGTAACCTTCCCACTGAAACTCGGCAGCTCTCCAAGTACCCAAATACTCATGACTGACCTGTGCAAGGCCTCCATGGTACAAGCAGATTAAGAAGACCTTGACAGGTTCTGAAGTAAAGTTAGAAACTACTGTGGCCCATAATTTCGGCCTTTGAGGAAACCCACCCAACTTAGTCTCAGCATGACTCAGGCATCAGAAGGAACAGAAGAGTCCTCCTATGCCAGAGTCCCATCTGTGTGGGTGTTTTTGGTGAAGTCAGTAAAGACAGACTCAACACCCCTGGGATGCCTACGGGACTCCAGCCAAGGATTTGACAAGGCCTTCCACGGAGGCACTTCTGAAACCAAAGAGCCAGGAGAACTTTCCATCATACGCTGTAATCTACGCCACCTTGTAACGGCATCAGCGAGGGGGCAGGTGGCATCAGGGAATCATGCAATGACAGGGCACGCACAGGCACGTCTGGATTCTCACACGTGCAGACATGTGGCTGACATTAGGGCTTTGAGCTGGCAGATCTCAAAGGAAGTGAAAAGCCATGACATACCCACGCGATCTGCCAGACCTTTGTACCTGGAACCCAGCTGAGAAGCTGGATCCCATTCCCCACCATTCACATCTGTAAAGACACACAACACAGAGCAGCTGCCGTCAAAACTGTCCATATACTTCTTCAGATAGCAATGACAGGGGACTACTCCACAACCCTCTTCTCTCCATTCCACACAGGATCATTTTGAAAACTGCTTCTGGGAATGTACGGTGGCACCTGGCTAGTGAAAAGCTAACCATGTGTGGAACTGCACAGGGATGGGTGCTGAAGGGGAAACAGGAAGGGAAGGGAAGGGGAAAACGTAAAGGTCCTTTTCTTCCTGTCACATAACTGTGGGTGGGCCCAGAGTCTTAATAACTTGACTGAGCTGAAACTGTGACAAGCCACTGCGTACAATCACAGATGTAAGTAAGGGCAGAAGAAAAGATATCCCATTGCATGTGGCGACCTCTCTCCCCCTTGGTAACATGCAGTGACTACAAGGGGCTCAGGTACTGAGCTGCAACCCAGGCATGGGGCAAAATATCCAAAGATGCAGAGGGGCCAGGAGCGCTGTTGCCTGTCATTCAGAGGCTTTCAGAAGGCTATCCCCAGGCTGTGTGAAAGAGACTGCAGAGACATCATGGAGTATTATTGGGTCCCTTGAGGTTCTGAGACACAGACAGCAAGCCACCTCAACACTGGCAGTGTACAGCAGCCAAGAAACCATAAAGGCCCATGCTTTTCATGGAGAAGAACCCCCTGGCCAGTGTAGAGCGGAACACTTGCAGAAGTATCAGCACCAAGGATGAACACGTGTCAGTGAAATGAAGACTGGTGACTTACTTCCGGTATCCAACACAGGCTTGGGGACAGGATTCGACTCCGCGAATTGACCAAGAGGGCCTGCAGGGACAAGCGTGATCAGGCAGTGGTGAGGAGAGCTTCCTCTGCGTGTCGAGACCCACTTTTTCCTCAGCGAGCTGCGGGGTCCGGTGGCGGATCAGGGAAGAACATGGCCCAAATGCAAAGGCGTGGGTTCTCTCAGCTGAACAGGGGCAGGAGTAACCTTCCCACTGAAACTCGGCAGCTCTCCATGTACACAAATACTCATGACTGACCTCTACAAGGCCTCCAAGGTACAAGAAGAATTTTCACAACTTACCACTGCGTTGACCCCAGGACACAAAGCTTGGATCCTGGTCATCATCTGGATAGGGTACACCAATGCCATCATCTAGAATCAATACGAGCAGATTAGAGTAATTCCCTTTGCATGTTGTGATCTTCTCCCTTAGAAAGTGGAGCTGGGTCAGGTAATGGGATGGCAGAAAGACTCGGGTGATGATTGGCACAGTTGCAGCGCAGACACAATGAGCTGTTGGCTGCCACCTGGCAGCTTACAGAATACTCTGTCCACATTACACGCTATATCCCTCACGGGCTGCATGGCAGAAGATCCATCGCCTTGGGACCTTCTTCTGGGGACATCTCCAGTGCACAAAAAAGGAAGGTCACACTGAAGCACCAGAGGGAAACACGCCCATCTCTTCCTCTGAGATGTGGACTGGGGCTCTGTTTTGGAAACTGGGAGTCATTTATGGGGAGTACCACGAGGCTGGAGAAGAAAAGCTCATGCTTTTCCCAGCACACATCTTCTGAGCTCTCTCCAGGGACGTGTCAGGCAGTGCTCCAGCCAGCAAGCAACAGAGCCATGGCCCATTTCAGTCCCTGGGAGCAGTGCTGCCACAGGCTCTTGCCTGGCTCCTGTGATGCTGCCTGTCACCCCATGCCTAACGCCCACCATGGAAGGTAGCCCAAGGGAAGGCTGATGCAGGGCCATGATCACAGCCTGACCTCTTGCCCTCAGTGGTGCTCGGTTCTGGGCTCATCTCTGCCCACTCACCTGCTATCCGTGCTCGCCATGGAGCAGCACACATCTCCTGTGTAAGCATAGCCATCAGCAGGAGGAGGAGGACAAGGTGGGTAGGGGCCATGGCCCCCCACACTCGTGCCATGCTGCCACCACTGTTGCTGCAGCCACAGCAAGTGCTGCTGTTGGGGCAGGCACAGGGCAATGTCCGTGACATGGAACAGCTGTCACAGTTGGTGCTTGTGACATCACGGCTCAGAGCAGGCAAACAGTGGGGCATTGTGACCTCACGGTCCCGTGATTCCAGGTGGAGGCTCGCTGAAGGCTGCTCCTCTGGTGATGAGCTGCACAAGGGATGCATGGGGCCACTGCTTCCATCACAGAATCACAGAATCCTGGGATGCCTTGGGTTGGAAGGGACATTAAAGAACTTATGCCTCCAACCCCACTGCCGTGAGCAGGGACACCACCCACTGGCTGAGCCTGCCCAGGGCCCCATCCAGCCATCTCTGTGGCCCTGCACCATTCTCCTTCCAGGAGATCCCTGTCTGTTTTGGAACTGGGGAGCCCAGAACTGAACAATGCAATCTAAATGTGGCCTCAGCAGAGCAGATCACTTCCCTCAACCTGCCAGACATGCTGTGCTTAACGTCCCCCAGGATACCACTGGCCTTCTTTGTCGCAAGGGCAACTTTCTGGCTCATGGCCAGCCTGTTGTCCACCAGAACACTCAGCTCCTTCTCCGCAGACATCCTATTCTCCAAGCTGAACTATCAAAATGACCTCCTATGTGTTGCCCTCAAGATTTTCCATCATCTATTGTGCCCTCCTTTGGACACTCTCTACAAGTTTTAAGTCTTTCCTATATCGTGGTACCCAAAAGTGCACATGGTCGTTGAGCTGAGGTCACCGAGCATAGAGCAGAGCAAGGGAGTTTCTTCTGCTGATCAGCTAGCAATGCTGCGCCTTATGCCCAACAGAAGACAGTGGGCCTGTCTGATTACCAGAGCATACAGTTGGCTCACATTCAACTTGTCAAAAGCCAGAACCCCCAGATCCCCTTCCACAGAGTTCTTCTGCAGCCACTCTTCCCCAAGTCTGTAACATATATCCAGGGTTGCTGCATCCCAGGTGCAGAATCCATCAGTTGGTCTTGCTAAATTTCATACGGTCAGTGATTGCCCGGCCCTCTTACTTGCCGAGCTCTCTCTACAAGACCTTTATCCTCAAGGGAATCAGCTGCTCCTCCCAATTGGGTACCATCTGCAAACTTACTTCCTACACCTTCCAGTCCTGCATTCAAATCATTCATAAAAGTACTGAAGAGATCTGTACCTACTACAGAATTGTGCAGCGTTGACTTTTTCTGAAGAAAGTTCATTAAAAGGGATAACTTGTGTTTGGTTATGCCGACAGTGTTTGTGAATCCCCAAAAGAAATCCCTGCGTTACAGAAAATACGTCCAAGAAGATGGAAATAGACAGGCCCAAGAGCGACTCTAAAACCTTTGAACTGATGGAAACCTCGACAGGAAGTGTTGTGGCAACTAGGTGGGGTTAATGGAGTGTCCCTGTACCCCTGAGGTGTCTGGAAAGTTTGATCAGGAAGGATGCAGCAGTGTTAATGTGCTTCATCCTGGGAGTTCAAATGCATCTGTTTGCAGTAGAGGGATGCGAGGCATCAGAGTGACCATATGTGTGCAAACGTCTCTGCTGGCCAGCGCATCAGGACTGAAATAGTTTTAAGCAAACATCACGGGATTTTAGCAGTTAAAGCTAGGTCTCAGGATTAACAGTATAAGTCAGATGAAATATATTTTTTCTTCAGCAGAGCAAACCCAAGAGCACCCTGGAGTTGCTCCACTAGGATAAGTGCTAGGCCCCATCCCTGCTGGCCATCATCCATCAGCATTTTAACTTCAAGCTGTTGTGGTTTTGTGGTTTTGATGCCGGTATTCCACATCAGACCATCATGCAGCAGTTAAGGAGTTAATGCTGTGGGAGCAGCAGGGGGGGCGGAGCTCCGCACCGGATGCCAGGCAGTGCTCTGCCTGGGCGCAGTTCCTCTGGGCTGCCTTGGATGTTCAGTACCTGTGCTTCCCCTGCAGTTTTCTCCTTAACCTAAGCTCACAGCTTTCTTATGCCTCCCCATATTTATACTTTTCTCATCGCCCTTCCTGCCAGAGAGGATTCATCCTCTTGGCCTGTTTAATTATGGCACATGTGTCACAGTCATGGATAACCGGTGCAATGTCATCCATAGTTAAGTCCACCCCTCGGTCTCTAGCCTACTTATAAATCGTATCCCTTCCTTGATGGCCTGAGGTCTCATGGGCCCACCGAGCTAAAAATAAAACTCATTTGTTCAGCCTGTCCAAGTCTATCTGAGACACCTCAATTTTGGCAGCTCGATCTACCTGATGGTTATTTTTCTGCTCTTTCAGTAGCTCGATGCTTGGGCACATGAGCATCTACATAACGCACCTTAACATCCAACCTTTTTGTTCGGGCAGCAATGTCTTTCCACAGTTCAGCAGCCCAAATAGGTTTACCCTTCCGTTGCCAGTTGTCCTGTTCCCACTGCTGCAACCACCCCCATAAAGCGTTTGCCACCATCCAAGAGTCAGTATAAAGATATAACATGGGCTACCTCTCCCGTTCAGCCACATCTAAGGCCAGCTGGACAGCCTTTACCTCCGCAAATTGGTTTGACTCTCCTTCTCCTTCGGTGGCCTCTGCAACTCGTCGTGTGGGGCTCCACACAGCAGCCTTCCATCTGCGATGCTTCCCAACAATACGACATGATCCATCAGTGAAGAGGGCATACGTCTTTTCATTGTTTGGTACTTCGTTATATGGTGGGGCCTCTTAAGCATGTGGTATCTCTGACACGGTGTTGTCCGTGACAGTGACCCGAGGGATACCGAGAAGGGAGAGAGAAGAGAAAAAGAAACTGCATCAGAGGCCGCGTGGCCGCCCGAGCAGAGCCGCGCTCCGGGAGGGGGAGGGGGAAACAGCGGGAAGAGATGGGTCTACAAGAAAACAACGGCACGATCTGAGAAGGAATGGTAACTTTACTAAATCTAATAAAATTGAACAATTGAGAGAGAGATAAAAATTTCCAACCCAAAAGCTGTGAGCTTACGTTAAGGAGGACCTGCAGGGGAAGCACATGTGCTGAACCTCCACGGCAGCCCAGAGCAACGCGCCCAGACCGAGCGGCCGCCTCGCATCCGGTGCCGAGCTTCACCCCTCCCCTCTGCTGCTCCCCCAGCATTAACTCCTTAACTGCTGCATGATGCTCTGATGTGGAATACCGGCATCAAAACCACAAAACCACAACATTCCACCCCTTATTCCACATCATCACATCATGCTTAACACACATCTGTACATAACCAAACAGTAATAACATAAGTTACATAGAAACATATATATATAAACATACATACACATGTAATTACAGACTGCATTCCCCCAGCATCAAATTCCCTTGTGGGACACACTGGACGTCCCCATTTTTATCCATTACCCACCAGGTGCACCCAGGTCCCTGCGCAAAAACCGTTCCACGGAGGGGTTTGCCCTTTCCAGAGGCTGGAAGGACCCACACCGCTTTTCCCAACATGCTCCTCACATGTACCACAGGGACCTTATTTCCCTCTATGGTCTGAGGGGAGCTGGACTGCGTAGGACCCTCTCGGTTGACTGATCCCCTAGTGTTGACCAGCCAGGTGGCTTCTGCCAGATGCTTCTCCCAGTGCTTGAATGTCCCACCACCCATTGCTCTCAACGTGGTTTTTAACAACCCGTTGTAGCGCTCGATCTTACCAGCGGCTGGTGCATGGTAGGGGATATGGTAGATCCATTCAATGCCGTGTTCTTTGGCCCAGATATCCACAAGAGAATTTTTGAAATGAGTCCCATTATCGGACTCAATTCTCTCTGGAGTGCCATGTCGCCATAGGACTTGTCTCTCGAGCCCTAAGATGGTGTTTCGGGCGGTAGCATGGGGTACTGCGTATGTCTCAAGCCACCCAGTGGTCGCCTCCAACATGGTGAGCACATAACGCTTACCATCGTGAGTTCGTGACAAGGTGATATAATCAACCTGCCACGCCTCCCCATATTTATACTTTTCCCATCACCCTTCCTGCCAGAGGGGTTTCATCCTCTTGGCCTGTTTAATTATGGCACATGTGTCACAGTCATGGATAACCTGTGCAACGGCATCCATAGTTAAGTCCACCCCTCGGTCTATAGCCCACTTATAGGTCGCATCCCTTCCTTGATGGCCTGAGGTCTCATGGGCCCACCGAGCTAAAAATAAAACTCATTTGTTCTGCCAGTCCAAATTGATCTGAGACACCTCAATTCTGGCAGCTCGATCTACCTGATGGTTATTTCTCTGCTCTTCAGTAGCTCGATTCTTGGGCACATGTAGATGCTCATGTTCATAAGTTTATGAACTTATGAACTTATGAACATGAGCATCTACATGGCGCACCTTTACACCCAACCTTTTTGTTCGGGCAGCAATGTCTTTCCACAGTTCAGCAGCCCAAATAGGTTTACCCTTCCGTTGCCAGTTGTCCTGTTCCCACTGCTGCAACCACCCCCATAAAGCGTTTGCCACCATCCAAGAGTCAGTATAAAGATATAGCATGGGCCACCTCTCCCGTTCAGCCACATCTAAAGCCAGCTGGACAGCCTTTACCTCCGCAAATTGGCTTGACTCTCCTTCTCCTTCGGTGGCCTCTGCAACTCGTCGTGTGGGGCTCCACACAGCAGATTTCCATCTGCGATGCTTCCCAACAATACGACACGATCCATCAGTGAAGAGGGCATACGTCTTTTCATTCTCTAGTACTTCGTTATATGGTGGGGACTCTTTAGCACGTGGTATCTCCTCTGATGGGGATGTTCCAAATTTCTTGCCTTCAGGCCAGTCCATGATCACCTCCAGGATTCCTGGACGATTGAGGTTCCCCATCCGAGCTTGCTGTGTAATCAGTGCAATCCACTTACTCCAGGTGGCATCGGTAGCCTGATGGGTGGGAGGAACCTTTCCTTTGAACATCCAATTCAGCACTGGCAGTTGAGGTGCCAGGAGGAGCTGTGTCTCAGTACCAATTACTTCAGAGGCAGCCCGAACCCCCTCGTATGCGGCCAAAATCTCCTTCTCAGTTGGAGTGTAGCACTCCTCTGAACCCTTGTACGCTCTGCTCCAAAATCCAAGGGGTCGGACTCGGGTCTCCACAGAGGCTCTTTGCCACAGACTCCAAGTGGGACCTTTCTCTCCAGCAGCAGTGTAGAGGATGTTTTTCACATCCTGTCCCAACCGAACTGGCACCAGGGCCACAGCACGGGCTATCTCCTGCTTGATTTGCTCAAAGACCTGCTGCTGTTCCGGACCCCATGCAAAATTATTCTTTTTTCGGGTCACTTGAGAGAGGGGGCTTACTATGAGGCTTTAGTTTGGGATGTGCATCCTCCAAAAACCTACTACACCCAGAAAAGACTGTGTCTCTTTCTTGCTAGTGGGTGGTGACATACTGGTGATTTTGTCAATCACATCTCCTGGAATGTGACGACGTCCATCTTGCCATTTTACTCCTAGGAATTGAATTTCTTGGGCAGGTCCCTTCACTTTGTTCCGTTTAATAGCAAAACCAGCACCCAGAAGAATTTGGATTATTCCTTCTCCTTTTTTAAAAACTTCCTCTGCTGTATCACCCCACACAACAATGTCATCAATGTACTGGAGGTGTTCAGGTGCCCCACCCTGTTCCAGTGTGGTTTGAATCAGCCCATGGCAGATGGTTGGGCTGTGTTTCCACCTCTGGGGCAAACGGTTCCAGGTGTACTGAATGCCCCTCCAGGTGAAAGCAAACTGTGGTCTGCACTCAGTGGCCAAAGGAATAGAGAAGAATGCATTGGCAATGTCAATGGTGGCAAACCACTTGGCTGCTTTTGACTCCAGTTCATACTGCAGCTCCAACATATCTTGCACAGCAGCACTCAGTGGGGGTGTGACTTCATTCAGGCCACAGTAATCTACCGTCAGCCTCCATTCTCCACTGGCTTTACGCACCGGCCATATGGGGCTGTTAAAAGGTGAGTGAGTCTTGCTGATCACTCCCTGGCTCTCTAGCTGACGGATCAAGTTATGAATGGGGAGCAAGGAATCCCTGTTGTTTCGGTACTGCCATCTGTGCACTGTTTTGCTAGCGATAGGTACCTGCTGCTCTTTCACTTTCAGTACCCCCACAACAGACGGATCTTCTGACAGGCCAGGTAAAACAGACAGCTGCTGAATGTTGCCTGCATCTACAGCAGCTATTCCAAAAGCCCATCGGTACCCCTTGGGATCCTTGAAATGTCCCCTTCTGAGATAGTCAATACCGAGTATGCATGGAGCCCCCTGTCCAGTCACTATGGGTTGCTTCTGCCAGGTTTTACCGGTGAGGCTTATTTCTGCCTCCAACACAGACAGTTCCTGAGAACCCCCAGTCACTCCAGAAATATGAATCAATTCTGTCCCTTTATAACTCGAGGGCATCAGAGTGCACTGTGCACCAGTGTCCACCAGTGCCTTATATCTTTGTGGCTCTAATGTGCCAGGCCATCTAATCCACACAGTCCAATACACTCTATTATCCCTTTCCCTCCCCTGGCTGAGGGCAGGGCCCCTCTATTGGTTACCTGCAGTGACGGGAGCAATTTTGTTGGTGGCTGATCTCTGCTGTAGTTCTCTCACCCATGCTCGCAGTGCAGGAGTGGGTTTTTTATGCCACTTCCTCATGTCCTCTCCGTTTTCTCGAAGAAAGCTCCACATGGCCACACGTGACATGATGTAACTGCCGTCATTTGCTCGTGCAGAGGGGCGGTTGCCTTTGGTGGCCAAGACTTTCAACAGTTTGATAAATTGCTTCATCAGATTCTTTGCGTCATGCTCGTCTTCATCAGTTGTTTCCAATACTGACACAGGTTCATCTCTATTCATCAGTAATGACAGTTCGTCCAGTATAGTTTTCTTTATCTCACCTACTTCTTCTGCTACTATAGCTGCAATGGAATCACGTGATGGTGGAAACTGTTGTTCAAATTTTGGAGGGTAATAGTCAATTCATAAACTGGGAGTCTTCTGTCTTGACCCTCGAATCTATGGAACATTGCTACCAGTGTACTTGCGTACCTCTCTGGTGCTGTTTTTGAGAGCTTGCGATATACATCAGGTGTGCACCTTACTCTATCAGGATCATGGTCCTGGTGTGGATTGTTAGGGACGAAATTGGGATCATACAGCATCTCTACTATGGCTGTTTCTTTCAAAAATTGTATGCCTTTCTCCACGGTGTTCCATCTTTCCACCTTAGGCTCCAGATCATCTTTGTAAGGGTATCTATCCTTTACAGCCACTAGTACTCGTTCCCAGAGGGTAGCGACTCCATTCAGACATCTGCCAATTCCTCTGTCGATAGCTGGGTCTCGGGCAATGCTTCCCAGTTGGTGGGCTTCGCTGCCATCTAGGGATACGCTGCTGGCACCGCTGTCCCAACACCGCAGCAACCAGGTGACAATAGATTCACCCGAGCGCCGTACAAACTCCTTTCTTGAACCTTGTATTTCAGTCATCTTTAGGGGCCGACGAGTAGTGGTAACAGTGACTCCATCATCATCGCTGTCTTCTCCATGTCTCTCACTTTTCTTAGTGGCCTTTTTAGGTGGTGGTGGTGGTGGTGGTGGTGGTGGTGCTGAGGAGGGCCCCTCGCCTGGATCTTCCTTTTTTTTCTCTGCTTCTTCTTCTTTCCGTTCTAGGCACGAAGACGGCCGTGTCCATTTCTGGCCTTCCACAGGGGCAACCGACACTGATACCGGTGCTTCCTGTGATTGGTCAGGTCTAACTTCGAGGTTTTCATTTTTGCTTTGTACCTTTGTTTGGAAACCATTTCTCTCCAGAATATCAATTATGGCTCGATAAGCACAAGCCAGACCCCAAACAATACATTCCTTCTCAGATCGTCCTGAGTCCCATGACTCCTTACCTAAACACTCACTGAATTTCTCAGGGTCCCACAGGTGCTCAAGATCAAAATTGCATAACACCGGGGGTCCCCACGCTTCTAATTTCTTTCCTAATTTTTTCCACCTTCCCTGCCATTCAACACTCTCTGGTTTTGAGGAACGCTCCCTCCACATGATGTAAATTACTATTGCAGAGAGTGCATTCAGAAAAACAGATAACACAGTTGCCGGGCTGACATCTTGAATATAGGTAAAGACCTGAAAACAGTAATTGGAAACCATTCCAAATGCCACATAATCTGTCACGTTAGCCAGGGTGTTTAGGTAGGAGGCATGTAACCCCCTCAGCACACTAAAGTAGCTGTATATCCACATTACTCCGGTGCTGAACGCGAGGAGCTTAAAAAGACGCCAGCATGCTATAAGGTACATGAAAAACCTTAGTCCACTCTGCACCAGATTTACAATGGAGTGCCAATACTGCACTGCCTGCATTCTCCACCAATAATTGTCACGGTGTTGTCCGTGACAGTGACCCGAGTGAAACCGAGAAGGGAGAGAGAAGAGAAAAAGAAAATGCATCAGTGGCCGCGTGGCCGCCCGAGCAGAGCCGCGCTCCGGGAGGGGGAGGGGGAAACAGCGGGAAGAGATGGGTCTACAAGAAAACAACGGCACGATCTGAGAAGGAACGGTAACTTTACTAAATCTAATAAAATTGAACAATTGAGAGAGAGATAAAAATTTCCAACCCAAAAGCTGTGAGCTTACGTTAAGGAGGACCTGCAGGGGAAGCACACGTGCTGAACCTCCACGGCAGCCCAGAGCAAGGCACCCAGACCAAGCGCCACCTCGCATCTGGTGCGGAGCTCCACCCCTCCCCTCTGCTGCTCCCCCAGCATTAATTCCTTAACTGCTGCATGATGCTCTGATGTGTAATACCGGCATCAAAACCACAAAACCACAACAATCTCCTCTGATGGGGATGTTCCAAATTTCTTACCTTCAGGCCAGTCCATGATCACCTCCAGGATTCCTGTAGGGTTGAGGTTCCCCATCCGAGCTTGCTGTGTAATCAGTGCAATCCACTTACTCCAGGTGGCATCAGTAGCATGATGGGTGGGGGGAACCTTTCCTTTGAACATCCAATTCAGCACTGGCAGTCGAGGTGCCAGGAGGAGCTGTGTCTCAGTACCAATTTCTTCAGAGGCAGCCCGAACACCCTCGTATGCTGCCAAAATCTCCTTCTCAGTTGGAGTGTAGCACTCCTCTGAACCCCTGTATGCTTTGCTCCAAAATCCAAGGGGTCGGACTCGGGTCTCCACAGAGGCTCTTTGCCACAGAATCCAAGTGGGACCTTTCTCTCCAGCAGCAGTGTAGAGGAGTTGTTTTTTACGTCCTGTCCCATCCGTACAGGTCCCAGGGCCACAGCACTGGCTATCTCCTGCTTAATTTGCTCAAAGGCCTGCTGCTGTTCAGGAACCCATGCAAAATTATTCTTTTTTCGGGTCACTTGATAGAGGGAGCTTACTATGAGGCTGTAGTTTGAGATGTGCATCCTCCAAAAACCTACTACACCCAGAAATGACTGTGTCTCTTTCTTGCTAGTGGGTGGTGACATACTGGTGATATTGTCAATCACATCTTCTGGAATGTGACGACGTCCATCTTGCAATTTTACTCCCAGGAACTGAATTTCTTGGGCAGGTCCCTTCACTTTGTTCCGTTTAATAGCAAAACCAGCAACCAGAAGAATTTGGATTATTCGCTCTCCTTTTTTAAAAACTTCCTCTGCTGTATCACCCCACACAACAATGTCATCAATGTACTGGAGGTGTTCAGGTGCCCCACCCTGTTCCAGTGTGGTTTGAATCAGCCCATGGCAGATGGTTGGGCTGTGTTTCCACCTCTGGGGCAAACGGTTCCAGGTGTACTGAATGCCCCTCCAGGTGAAAGCAAACTGTGGTCTGCACTCAGTGGCCAAAGTAATAGAGAAGAATGCATTGGCAATGTCAATGGTGGCATACCACTTGGCTGCCTTTGATTCCAGTTCATATTGCAGCTCCAACATATCTGGCACAGCTGCACTCAGTGGGGGTGTGACTTCATTCAGGCCACGGTAATCAACCATTAGCCTCCATTCTCCACTGGATTTACGCAACGGCCATATGGGGCTGTTAAAAGGTGAGAGTTTTGCTGATCACTCCCTGGCTCTCTACCTGACGGATCAAGTTATGAATGGGGAGCAAGGAATCCCTGTTGGTGCGGTACTGCCGTCTGTGGACTGTTTTTGCAGCAATAGGTAGGTACCTGCTGCTCTTTCACATTCAGTACCCCCCACGTTAAGGAGAAAACTGCAGGGGACGTGCTGAACCTCCACGGCAGCCCAGAGGAAGGCGCCCAGACCAAGCGCCACCTCGCATCCAGTGCGGAGCTCCACCCCTCTGCTGCTCCCACAGCATTAACTCCTTCACTGCTGCATGATGCTCTGATGTGGAATATCGGCATCAATACCACAAAACCATAACAGGTGAGTAGTTTGTCTTTGGGATTCCACTGACTCCCTACTGGTAATCAACACTTCAGACACGGGAGATTTACCCTCATACATTCTGTTAATGTCTAGAAAGAGGAAATGATACCACTACAAAAGAGGAATACTCCCAGAGGTGATCTCAGAAAAGTCTTGAGGAAAATTGTGAAGGCAGAGCATGGTGAGGAAGAGACTGCACAGCCGGAGCCATTGCAGGAAGGCAGCGGTGACACTCAGGCAGTCTCAGGCAATGAAACACCGGCAGTGCAAGGAACTGGTTGGCCAGGTAATTTCTGTCCAGTGGTCATCCGTTGTCACGTAGCAGAATCATTGTGTTCAAACCGGTTCTTCCTGCCTGCTCTTTCACAGCAGGCCAGCAGCCAAACCTGAGCATGCTGGCACAGAGCACGTGCTATGCCGGGCCCTGTGTGGCTGGAGCCTGTAGGATTGTTTCTCCCCAGGGCTGGTTCCAGTTTGACTTGTGTTGACTGGAGCTCAACACTGATCCTTGGGGATATCATCTGAGGGAGACATCAGGGCTTGTGAGACTGGGAGACTATGAGGGTTCCTGCTCTGCAGTGCTATCCGCGGTGCAAACCCAGAGCAGAGCCCTGGCCCTTGACCCTGAGCAAGACATGGGCAGCACTGGTGCATCCTCTCCCCACAACAAGAAGTGGAAGCAATCCTCCCTGCACTCTGGTGGACAGGCAAGAGAGAAAGAGCTACCCACTGATGAAAAAGGATGTCTCTTGGGTCCATGAATCACACTGAGAGATTATCTGCAGTGAAGATGATGGTAACCTGCGGTGTTGTCTCCATTCTTCCAGGTGTGGATGCTGGGAATACCACCACAAATGCTCCTGTTGGCAAAGAGCTGCCAAAACTGGACATCCCTGTGATGAAAGTCGTTTTTACCATGCTGCCTTCTGTACTGGTGATGACCTGTATTCTTATGCTATACTTGTGGAAGACAAACCAGTGAGTTGCCTTTTCTCTAAAACATACTCGCTGCATTTGGTAACAAAGCATTTGTGCTGCCAGTGTCCTGGACAGCCAAATCAGCTGCTGGCAGTACACTGCCAGGACTTTTGTTGCAAGGTCTTTTTAGTGTCCCCTTGATTCCTATCAGTGAGTACTGCAAACTCATTCCCACAGTGCGTGCAAGAGAGAACGGGCAGCAGAAGAAGGTTTAGATCCTGCTGACATCAACTGGAAGAGAGATTCAACTGGAGACGAAAGAAGATGGGAGCTGGGAGAGTCTACAAGGGAGGATGTAGTTGTTGTGAAAGAAAATGACATTTCCAAGCCATTCTCCTCATCCTTTGGAGCATCTTGAATCACTGATCAGCAGAATGAGGGAAGACCCCACCTTTCTGCCCATGATTTCCAGAAGCTCTTCCACTGACAGCGACTCTTCCTGCTCTACTTGAAGTTCAGTCATGGTTTCCTGATTTTTGTTATCCGTATTCCATATCATATTTTCATGTAGGGCACTGGGATGTAAAGGGTTAATGCTGCAGTTCCGTGGATTTTCGAATAGTTCCAGGCATCCCTGTCTCAGAAGGGAAGAAGAACTATGTACCCTATTCCCTCTCGTCCTGTCATCATTTATCAGGGAGAAGAGGCCCAACCCCTCCTCACCACAACCCCTCTTTAGGAAGTGGTAGAGTGCAATAAGGTCTCCTCTGAGCCTCTTTTTCTCCAGACTAAACAATCCCAGCTCCCTCAGCCGCTCCTTGTAAGACTTGTGCTCCAGACCCCTCACCAGTTTTGTTGCCTTTCTCTAAACACGCTCCAGGGCCTCAATGTCCTTGTTGTTGTGAGGGGCCCAAAACTGAACACAGTACTCGAAGTGCGGGAGCACCAGAGCTGAGTACAGGGGGATGATCACCTCCCTGCTCCTGCTGGCTACACTATTTCTAATACAGGCCAGGATGCCGTTGGCCTTCTTGGACACCTGGGCACACTGCTGGCTCATGTTAAGCCGAGCATCAACCAACACCCCAGGTCCTTTTCCTCTCTACATTCTTCAAGCCATTCTGCCCCAAGCCTATAGCATTGCATGGGGTTATTGTGGCCAAAGTGCAGGATCTGGCACCTTATTGAACCTCATCCCATTGAGCTCAGCCCAGCTATTCAGCCTATCCAAATCCCTATGAAGGGCCTCCCTACCCTCAGGCAGATCGACACATCCTCCCAACTAGGTGTCACCTGAAACATACTGAGGGTACACTCAATAGCCTCGTCTACGTAATCAATAAAGATATTTGTTGTGGTTTTGTGGTTTTGATGCCGGTATTCCAGATCAGACCATTATGCAGCAGTTAAGGAATTAATGCTGTGGGAGCAGCAGAGGGGTGGAGCTCCGCACCGGATGCCAGGCGGTGTTCTGCCTGGGCGCGTTCCTCTGGGCTGCCATGGAGGTTCAGCACATGTGCTTCCCCTGCAGTTTTCTCCTTAACGTAAGCTCACAGCTTTCGGTTTGGAAATTTTATCTCTCTCTCAGTTGTTCGATTTTATTAGATTTAGTAAAGTTACAGTTCCTTCTCAGATAGTGCCATTGTTTTCTTGTAGAACCATCTCTTCCCGCTGTTTCCCCCTCCCCCCCGGAGCGCGGCTCTGCTCGGACGGCCTCGCGGCCACTGACACAGTTTCTTTTTCTCTCCTCTCTCCCTTCTCGGTTTTCCCTTGGGTCACTGTCACGGATAACACCGTGAAAATTATTGGTGGAGGATGCAGGCAATGCAGTATTGGCACACCATTGTAAATCTGGTGCAAAGTGGACTAAGGTTTTTCATGTACCTTATAGCATGCTGGCGTCTTTTTAAGCTCCTCATGTTCAGCACCGGAGTAATGTATATATACAGCTACTTTAGTGTACTGAAGGGGTTACATGCCTCCTACCTAAACACCCTGGCTAACATGACAGATTATGCGGCATTTGGAATGGTTTCCAGTTACTCTTTTCAGGTCTTTACCTATATTCAAGATGTCAACATGACAACTGTGTTATCTATTTTTCTGAATACTCTCTTGGCAATTTCTATCATGTGGAGGAAGCCTTCCTCAAAACCAGAGAGTGTTGAATGGCAGGGAAGGTGGAAAAAATTAGGAAAGAAATTAGAAGCGTGGGGACCCCTGGTGTTATGCAGTTTTGATCTTGAGCACCTGTGGGATCCTGAGAAATTCAGTGAGTGTTTGGGTAAGGAGTCATGTGACTCAGGACGATCTGAGAAGGAATGTATTGTTTGGGGTCTGGCTTGTGCTTATCGAGCTATAATTGATATTCTGGAGAGAAATGGTTTCCAAACAAAGGTCCAAAGCAAAAATGAAAACCTCGAAGTTAGACCTGACCAATCACAGGAAGCACAGGCATCAGTGTCGGTTGCCCCTGTGGAAGGCCAGAAATGGACACGGCCGTCCTCGCGCCTAGAACAGAAAGAAGAAGAAGCAGAGAAAGAAAAGGAAGATCCAGGCGAGGGGCCCTCCTCAGCACCACCACCACCACCACCACCACCACCACCTAGAAAGGCCACTAAGGAAAGTGAGAGACATGGTGAAGACAGTGATGATGATGAAGTCACTGTTACCACTACTCGTCGGCCCCTAAAGATGACTGAAATACAAGGTTCAAGAAAGGAGTTTGTACGGCGCTCGGGTGAATCTATTGTCACCTGGTTGCTGCGGTGTTGCGACAACGGTGCCAGCAGCGTGTCCCTAGATGGCAGCGAAGTCCGCCAACTGGGAAGCATTGCCCGAGACCCAGCTATTGACAGAGGAATTGGCAGATATCTGAATGGAGTCGCTACCCTCTGGGAACGAGTACTAGTGGCTGTAAAGGATAGGTATCCTTACAAGGATGATCTGGAGCCTAAGGTGGAAAGATGGAACACCGTGGAGAAAGGCATCCAATTTTTGAGAGAAACAGCCGTAGTAGAGATGCTGTATGATCCCAATTTCGTCCCTAACAATCCACACCAGGACCGTGATCCTGATAGAGTAAGGTGCACACCTGATGTATATCGCAAGCTCTCAAAAACAGCACCAGAGAGGTACGCAAGTACACTGGTAGCAATGTTCCATAGATTCGAGGGTCAGGACAGAAGACTCTCAGTTTATGAATTGACTATTACACTCCAAAACATTGAACAACAGTTTCCACCATCACGTGCTTCCATTGCAGCTATAGTAGCAGAAGAAGTAGGTGAGATAAAGAAGACACAGGAAACTATACTGGAGGATCTGTCATTACTGATGAATAGGGATGAACCTGTGTCAGTATTGGAAACACCTGATGAAGACGAGCATGACGTAAAGAATCTGATGAAGCAATTGATCAAACTGTTGAAAGTCTCGGCCTCCAAAGGCAACCGCCTCTCTGCACGAGCAAATGACGGCAGTAACATCATGTCACGTGTGGCCATGTGTAGCTTCTTAAGAGAAAACGGAGAGGACATGAGGAAGTGGCATAAAAAACCCACTCCTGCACTGCGAGCACGGGTGAGAGAACTACAGCAGAGATCAGCCACCAACGAAATTGCTCCTGTCACTGTAAGTAACCAATAGAGGGGCCCTGCCCTCAGCCAGGGGAGGGAAAGGGACAATAGAGTATATTGGACTGTGTGGATTATATGGCCTGGCACATTAGAGCCACAGAGATATAAGGCACTGGTGGACACTGGTGCACAGTGCACTCTGATGCCCTCGAGTTATAAAGGGACAGAATTGATTCATATTTCTGGAGTGACTGGGGGTTCTCAGGATTTGTCTGTGTTAGAGGCAGAAATAAGCCTCACCGGTAAAACCTGGCAGAAGCATCCCACAGTGATTGGAAAGGGGGCTCCATGCATACTCGGTATTGACTATCTCAGAAGGGGACATTTCAAGGATCCCAAGGGGTACCGATGGGCTTTTGGAATAGCTGCTGTAGATGCAGGCAACATTCAGCAGCTGTCTATTTTACCTAGCATGTCAGAATATCCATCTGTTGTAGGGGTACTGAAAGTGAAAGAGCAGCAGGTACCTATCGCTAGCAAAACAGTGCACAGATGGCAGTACCGAAACAACAGGGATTCCTTGCTCCCCATTCATAACTTGATCCATCAGCTAGAGAGCCAGGGAGTGATCAGCAAGACTCACTCACCTTTTAACAGCCCCATATGGCCGGTGCGTAAAGCCAGTGGAGAATGGAGGCTGACGGTAGATTACCATGGCCTGAACGAAGTCACACCTCCACTGAGTGCCGCTGTGCCAGATATGTTGGAGCTGCAATATGAACTGGAGTCAAAAGCAGCCAAGTGGTATGCCACCATTGACATTGCCAATGCATTCCTCTCCATTCCATTGGCCACAGAGTGCAGACCACAGTTTGCTTTCACCTGGAGGGGTGTTCAGTACACCTGGAACCGTTTGCCCCAGGGGTGGAAACACAGCCCAACCATTTGCCATGGGTTGATTCAGACCACACTGGAGCAGGGTGAGGAACCTGAGATCCTCCAGTACAATGATGACATTGTTGTGTGGGGTGATACAGCAGAGGAAGTTTTTTAAAAAGGAGAGCGAATAATACAGATTCTTCTGGGTGCTGGTTTTGCTATTAAATGGAACAAAGTGAAGGGGCCTGCCCAAGAAATTCAGTTCCTAGGAGTAAAATGGCAAGATCAGCATTGTCACATCCCAGGAGACGAGATTGACAAAATCAAAAGTATGTCACCACCCACTAGCAAGAAAGAGACACAGTCTTTTCTGGGTGTAGTAGGTTTTTGGAGGATGCACATCGCAAACTACAGCCTCATAGTAAGCCCCCTCTATCAAGTGACCCGAAAAAAGAATAATTTTGCATGGGGTCCTAAACAGCAGCAGGCCTTTCAGCAAATTAAGCAGGAGATAGCCCGTGCTGTGTACCTTGGGCCAGTTCGGTTGGGACAGGACGTAAAAAACATCCTCTACACTGCTGCTGAAGAGAAAGGTCCCACTTGGAGTCTGTGGCAAGGAGCCTCTGGGGGACCCGAGGCCGACCCCTTGGATTTGGAGCAGAGCGTACAGGGGTTCAGAGGAGTGCTACACTCCAACTGAGAAGGAGATTTTGGCAGCATACGAGGGTGTTCGGGCTGCCTCTGAAGTAATTGGCACTGAAACACAGCTCCTCCCTTCACTTCAATTGCCAGTGTTGAACTGGATTTTCAAAGTAATGATTTCCTCTACCCATCATGCTACTGATGCCACCTGGAGTAAGTGGATTGCACTGATTACACAGCAAGCTCGGATGGGGAACCTCAACCGTCCAGGAATCCTGGAGGTGATCATGGACTGGCCTGAAGGCAAGAAACTTGGAACATCCCCATCAGAGGAGATACCACGTGCTAAAGAGGCCCCACCATATAACGAAGTACCAGACAATGAAAAGACGTATGCCCTCTTCACTGATGGATCGTGTTGTATCGTTGGGAAGCATCGCAGATGGAAATCTGCTGTGTGGAGCCCCACACGACGAGTTGCAGAGGCCACCGAAGGAGAAGGAGATTCAAGCCAATTTGCGGAGGCAAAGGCTGTCCAGCTGGCCTTAGATGTGGCTGAACGGGAGAGGTGGCCCATGCTATATCTTTATACTGACTCTTGGATGGTGGCAAATGCTTTATGGGAGAGGTTGCAGCAGTGGGAAAAAAACAACTGACGTCAGAAGTGTAAACCTATTTGGGCTGCTGAACTGTGGAAAGACATTGCTACCCGAACAAAAAGGTTGGGTGTAAAGTTGCGTCACGTAGATGCTCATGTGCCCAAGAATCGAGCTACTGAAGAACAAAAAAATAACCATCAGGTAGATCGAGCTGCCAAAATTGAGGTGTCTCAGATAGTCTTGGACAGGCAGAACAAATGAGTTTTATTTTTAGCTTGGTGGGCCCATGAGACCTCAGGCCATCAAGGAAGGGATGCGAACTATAAGTGGGCTAGAGACCGAGGGGTTGACTTAACTATGGATGCCATTGCACAGATTATCCATGACTGTGACACATGTGCCATAATTAAACAAGACAAGAGGATGTAACCTCTCTGGCCGGAAGGGCGATGGGAAAAGTATAAATATGGGGAGGCGTGGCAGGTTGATTATATCACCTTGCCACGAACTTGCGATGGTAAGCGTTATGTGCTCACCATGATGGAGGCGACCACTGGGAGGCTTGAGACATATGCAGTACCCCATGCTAATGTCCGAAACATCATCTTAGGCTTGAGAAACAAGTCCTAGCAGTTCCAAACCCACCCCCACCCAGGGAGCAGGAAAATGGCAAACTCCTGCGGCACTGCTGCCCTCCGCCCCACTCACGTCGCATGCCGCTCCGCCTTTGGGGCGTGTCGTTTGGATAAAGACGAGGATGGAGCCAAAGTGCAGGATCTGTTTGATCCCGGTCCACTAAATGCGGCGGACAAGCCGAACTCTGTCCCTCCTGATGATAATTTGAAGGGTATGGGATGGAGAAAGGTGTTGCGCCCACAGCGACTTACGGTGCTTTAGAGCAGTGCAGGAAAAAGAGCCAGCACGCGGTGATGCTGATATGTTGCAAACCCTTCCTGTGATGTATGGTGCACGTCAGCCCCCCCGCTGGGAACCCCTGCCTTATGAGGTGGTGAAGGAAGTGAGGAAGTCAATGAAAGTTTACAGAATGCAGTCTACCTCTACGTATAATCTTTTGGCTGCCCTTGCTGAAAGCTACCATCCAGGCTATGAATTATTTTACTTAAATCACATTGGAATGGAGGAGCTCATGCGGGAGCTCATGGGGGAGGGGGTCCGTGCAAGACCTCAAGTCCAGGCACAAGTGGATAGGCAATGCCTTGAACAAGGTAAGACTTCGGTGTTGCACGCTATCCGTCGGATACCTGATATCAGTTCTCCTAGTGCCTCATTCACATCATATAAGCAGGGGGCCAAAGAGTCCTACATTAAAGTCCTTGACCATTTAAAAAATACGTTAGACAAGTGGAAAATCAAGCTGCCCCAAATGCTTTCTTAAAGCAATTAGCAATATAAACCGGATGAAATTTAACAAAAGCAAGTATAGAGTCTTGCAACCAGGGAGGAATAATTGCATGAACCAGTGCAGGCTGGGGGTGAGCTGCTGGAGAGGAGCTCTGCAGAGAGGGACCTGGGTGTCCTGGTGGACGACAGGTTGACCATGAGCCAGCAGTGTGCTCTCGTGGCCAAGAGGGCCAAAGGCATTCTGGGATGCATTAAGAAGAGCGTGGCCAGCAGGACAAGGGAGGTGGTCCTCCCCCTCTACTCTGGTCTGGTGAGGCCTCATCTGGAGTACTGTGTCCAGTTCTGGGCTCCCCAGTATAATAAAGACAGGGATCTCTTAGAAAGCGTCCAGCGGAGGGCCACAAAAATGGTGAAGGGCCTGGAGAATCTCCCCTATGAAGAAAGGCTAAGTGAATGTTTAGCCTTGAGAAAAGAAGGCTGAGGGGGCACCTGATCCAGACATATAAATATCTGAGGTGTGGGGGACAAAGTGGTGAGGCCAGACTCTTTGCAGCAGTGTGTGGAGACCGGACAAGGGGAAACGGACAGAAGCTGCAGCACAGGATGTTTGGCAATAATGTGCGCAAGAACTTCTTTACGGTGAGGGTGACAGAGCACTGGAACAGGCTGCCAAGGGGGGTTGTGGAATCTCCTTCTCTGGAGATATTCAAGACCCATCTGGACGCCTACCTGTGTGACCTGGTGTAGGGAACCTGCTTTGGTAGGGTGGTTGGACTCCATGATATCTTCAAGTCCCTTCCAACCCCTATGTTTCTATGATTCTATGATATAAAATGTTAATGAAGATTGTCGAAAGGCTTTACGATGCATAAAGAATGCAGAGCCACCTATTACTGACTTGATTAAAGCCTGTCAAGATATAGGCAGAGAAAGTCATAAAATGACTCAGTGTAGGGGCAGCTAAAAAAATGATGTGTTACAATTGTGGGAACGGGCTATACTGGACCAGAGAATGCCAGTCTAAATTTCCTGTTGCTGCATGGCCCACAGATGTGCCATGAAATGGGAAGAAGAGCGCGTGACTGCTCGCTATGACAACAAATACAGTCCCGAATCAGCTGGCCCCTGCCTTGCCAGCTCACTGAGACCAGCTGCCGCCAGCAGCGCTGGAGTGGATGTGGCCACTGCCCAGTCAGTGATGCTGACCGATACCAACGTGACTCCTATCCCAGCAGCTGTAATGGGTCCTCTCAGGAACGGGCGCAGTGCTCTCTTGTTAGGATGTTCTTCTGTTACATGGACAGGACTTTTTTTTTTACCGGGAGTTATAGATGCTGACATTAACCAACAAAGCCCTGCTCCGAAGTACCATTGGACTGTTTTAACACAAGGAATGTCATTGGACTGTTTTAACACAAGGAATGTTTAATAGCCCAACAGTATGCCAATTGACTGTGGCAAATGCATTATAACTGGTACGAAAGGCTAGGCCTCACCTCCTTATTTATCATTACATGGATGATAGATTTATAGCAGCAGAACAAAAAGAGAGACTAAAGGACGCTTTACTGCTCATCCAGCAGGCAGTCCAATCTGTTGGTTTACAAATAGCTGAAGAAGAGGTGCAACTCAGGTCCCCATGGAAATATTTAAGATGGAAAATTACATCTCAAAGCATTCAGCCGCAAACCCTCAAAAGAGTACCTCACATGCAGACATTATAAGAGCTTAGAAAGTTGTTAGGGATCATCAATTGGTTGTGACCGCTTTGGGGTATCACTACTCAATAGCTACACCCTCTATTCCAGCTACTCAAGGGAGACCCAGACTTAACCTCTAAAAGATAATTAACACCATAAGCACTACAGTGCTTAGACTCTGTAATAACATCGTTGCAACACCAATACACCCATCGCTTTTGTTTGTCACTTCCAGTATCACTTATAATAATATCAAATTCCTATCAACCATATGGCTTGTTCTGTCAGTGGGATACCTTAAGAAAAGATCCTCTCATCACCCTTGAATGCATATTTGTAACACATACCTTTGCAAAAACTCTTACATCACGAGTAGAGATGTTTACAGTGCTAATACAGCAAGGCTGACGTCATTTACAGATTTTACAAGCTTCTGATCCTGATTGCATCTACATACCTGCTACTTAAGCAGATGTAAAGTGGATGCTCGCACACTCACTCTCTACGCAAACTGCTATGGCTGATCATACTGGACAAGTCCTCACTCATCCCCCTAAACATCAGTTACTGCACAGTTTAAGAGAGCTGTTCCTTACTAGAAATGTTTGCCTTTCACATGTTCCAATACCAAAAGAAAACTTGTGAAAGTATACAATGGATGTTAAAACCTGTAATAAGGGATTTGTATCGTTCACATCTGAGTCCATGCCTGAGACTCTGCATCCACCCACTAGTAAGACAGACACGCCAGCTTTTTTGTGTGTAATGAGCTTTTGGAGAATGCATGTTATAAAATATAGCCTCATAGTGAGCCCCCTTTACTGGGTGAGGCAGAAGAAAAATTACCAGAAAATGGAAATAAATTTGCCCTGTTCACAGGAGGATCATGCTGTATTGTGGAAATCTATTGTGTGTGGAGCCCTACAAAACAAGCTGCAGAGGCCACTGAAGGAGAAGGAGAATCAAGCCAATTTGCAGAGGTAAAGACTGTCCAGCTGGCCTTAGATATTACTGAATGAGAGAGGTGGCCAGTGCTTTCTCTTTACACTGACTTATGGATGGTGGCAGATGCTTTACGGGGTGGTTACAGCAATGGGAACAAAACAACTGGCAATGGAGGAGTAAACCTATTTGGGCTGCTGAACTGTGGAAAGGCACCGCTGCCCAAACAAAAAATATGGTTGTAAAGGTACGTCAGGTAGATGATTATGTGCCCAAGAGTCAGGCTACTGAAGAACGGAAAAGTAACCATCAGGTAGATTGAGCTGACAAAGCTAAGGTGGCTCAAATAGACTTGGACTGGAAGAACTAATGAGTGTTATTTTTAGCTCAGTGTGCCCATGAGACCTCAGGCCACCAAGGAAGAGATGTAACATGTAAGTGAGCTAGAGACTGAGAGGTGGACTTCAGAACAGATGCTATTGCACAGGTTATCCATGACTGTGAGACATGTGCCATAATTAAACAAGCCAAGAGGATGAAACCTCTTTGAGGGGAAGAATAATGACACAAGTATAAATATGGGAAGGCATGGCAGGATAATTAAATCACCTTGCCATGAACTGGCGATGGTAAGCGCTATGTGCATACCATGGTGGAGAAGACCACTGGGTGGCTTGAAACAAATTCGGCGATAGTGACTTTGGGAAAAGAAAACTCACTGATATTTTTTCCACATCTATAGGATACAAATACAGCAGCACATCACGGACCACTTCCAGCAAAGTTTTGTAGAGTATTCGCAGCTCTTTCCCAACAGGAGCCTTGGTGGTATTCCCAGCATCCACCCCTGGAAGAACGGAGACAATGCCGCAGGTTACCATCATCTGCACTGCAGAAAATCTCTGTGTGCTTCATGGACCCAAGAGACATCCCTTTTCATCAGTGGGCATACTTCAACAAGTTTTATTTTGAACTCACCCACCTGCATTTACATGTTGTTGTGGTTTTGTGGTTTTGATGCCGGTATTCCACATCAGAGCATCATGCAGCAGTTAAGGAGTTAATGCTGGGGGAGCAGCAGAGGGGAGGGGCAGAGCTCCGCACCAGATGCAGGCGGCGCTCGGTCTGGGCGCGTTCCTCTGGGCTGCCGGAGGTTCAGCACGTGTGCTTCCCCTGCAGGTCCTCCTTAACGTAAGCTCTCAGCTTTTGGGTTGGAAATTTTTATCTCTCTCTCAATTGTTCAATTTTATTAGATTTAGTAAAGTTACCGTTCCTTCTCAGATCGTGTCGTTGTTTTCTTGTAGATCCATCTCTTCCCGCGGTTTCCCCCTCCCCCTCCCGGAGCGCGGCTCTGCTCGGGCGGCCGCGCGGCCACTGACGCAGTTTCTTTTTCTCTCCCCTCTCCCTTCTCGGTTTCCCTTGGGTTACTGTCACGGATAACACCGTGACAATTATTGGTGGAGGATGCGGGCAGTGCAGTATTGGTACTCCATTGTAAATCTGGTGCAAAGTGGACTAAGGTTTTTCATGTACCTTACAGCATGCTGGCGTCTTTTTAAGCTCCTCGCGTTCAGCACCGGAGTAATGTATGTATACAGCTACTTTAGTGTGCTGAGGGGGTTACATACCTCCTGCCTAGACACCCTGGCTAACGAGACAGATTATGCAGCATTTGGAATGGTTTCCACTTACTCTTTTCAGGCCTTTACCTATTTTCAAGATGTCAACCTGACAACTGTGTTATCTATTTTTCTGAATGCTCTCTTGGCAATTTATATCATGTGGAGGAAGCCTTCCTCAAAACCAGAGAGTGTTGAATGGCAGGGAAGGTGGAAAAAATTAGGAAAGAAATTAGAAGCGTGGGGACCCCTGGTGTTATGCAGTTTTGATCTTGAGCACCTGTGGGATCCTGAGAAATTCAGTGAGTGTTTAGGTAAGGAGTCATGTGACTCAGGACGATCTGAGAAGGAATGTATTGTTTGGGGTCTGGCTTGTACTTATCGAGCTATAATTGATATTCTGGAGAGAAATGGTTTCCAAACCAAGGTCCAAAGCAAAAATGAAAACCTCGAAGTTAGACCTGACCAATCACAGGAAGCACCGGTATCAGTGTCGGTTGCCCCTGTGGAAGGCCAGAAATGGACACGGCCGTCCTCGCGCCTAGAACAGAAAGAAGAAGAAGCAGAGAAAGATAAGGAAGATCCAGGCGAGGGGCCCTCCTCAGCACCACCACCACCACCACCACCACCTAGAAAGGCCACTAAGAAAAGTGAGAGACATGGAGAAGACAGCGATGATGATGGAGTCACTGTTACCACTACTCATCGGCCCCTAAAGATGACTGAAATACAAGGTTCAAGAAAGGAGTTTGTACGGCGCTCGGGTGAATCTATTGTCACCTGGTTGCTGCGGTGTGTCAACAACGGTGCCAGCAGCGTGTCCCTAGATGGCAGCGAATCCCGCCAACTGGGAAGCATTGCTCGAGACCCAGCTATTGACAGAGGAATTGGCAGATGTCTGAATGGAGTCGCTACCCTCTGGGAACGAGTGCTAGTGGCTGAAAAGGATAGATATCCTTACAAAGATGATCTGGAGCCTAAGGTGTAGAGATGGAACACCGTGGAGAAAGGCATCCAATTTTTGAGAGAAACAGCCGTAGTAGAGATGCTGTATGATCCCAATTTCGTCCCTAACAATCCACACCAGGACCGTGATCCTGATAGAGTAAGGTGTACACCTGATGTATATCGCAAGCTCTCAAAAACAGCATCAGAGAGGTACACAAGTACACTGGTAGCAATGTTCCATAGATTCGAGGGTCAAGACAGAAGACTCCCAGTTTATGAATTGACTGTTACACTCCAAAACTTTGAACAACAGTTTCCACCATCACGTGCTTCCATTGCAGCTATAGTAGCAGAAGAAGTAGGTGAGATGAAGAAGACACAGGAAACTATACTGGAGGATCAGTCATTACTGATGAATAGGGATGAACCTGTGTCAGTATTGGAAACACCTGATGAAGACGAGCATGACCCAAAGAATCTGATGAAGCAATTGATCAAACTGTTGAAAGTCTCGGCCACCAAAGGCAACCGCCTCTCTGCACGAGTAAATGACGGCAGTAACATCATGTCACGTGTGGCCATGTGGAGCTTCTTACGAGAAAACGGAGAGGACATGAGGAAGTGGCATAAAAAACCCATTCCTGCACTGCGAGCACGGGTGAGAGAACTACAGCAGAGATCAGCCACCAACGAAATTGCTCCCGTCACTGCAGGTAACCAATAGAGGGGCCTTGCCCTCAGCCAGGGGAGGGAAAGGGATAATAGAGTGTATTGGACTGTGTGGATTAGATGGCCTGGCACATTAGAGCCACAAAGATATAAGGCACTGGTGGACACTGGTGCACAGTGCACTCTGATGCCCTCGAGTTATAAAGGGACAGAATTGATTCATATTTCTGGAGTGACTGGGGGTTCTCAGGAACTGTCTGTGCTGGAGGCAGAAATAAGCCTCACCGGTAAAACCTGGCAGAAGCATCCCATAGTGACTGGCCAGGGGGCTCCATGCATACTCGGTATTGACTATCTCAGAAGGGGACATTTCAAGGATCCCAAGGGGTACCGATGGGCTTTTGGAATAGCTGCTGTAGATGCAGAAAACATTCAGCAGCTGTCTGTTTTACCTGGCCTGTCAGAAGATCCGTCTGTTGTGGGGGTACTGAAAGTGAAAGAGCAGCAGGTACCTATCGCTACAAAAACAGTGCACAGACGGCAGTACCGCACCAACAGGGATTCCTTGCTCCCCATTCATAACTTGATCCGTCAGCTAGAGAGCCAGGGAGTGATCAGCAAGACTCACTCACCTTTTAACAGCCCCATATGGCCGGTGCGTAAAGCCAGTGGAGAATGGAGGCTGACGGTAGATTACCGTGGCCTGAATGAAGTCACACCCCCACTGAGTGCCACTGTGCCAGATATGTTGGAGCTGCAGTATGAACTTGAGTCAAAAGCAGCCAAGTGGTATGCCACTATTGACATTGCCAATGCATTCTTTTCTATTCCTTTGGCCACGGAGTGCAGACCACAGTTTGCTTTCACCTGGAGGGGCATTCAGTACACCTGGAACCGTTTGCCCCAGAGGTGGAAACACAGCCCAACCATCTGCCATGGGCTGATTCAAACCACACTGGAACAGGGTGGGGCACCTGAGCACCTCCAGTATATTGATGACATTGTTGTGTGGGGTGATACAGCAGAGGAAGTTTTTAAAAAAGGAGAAGGAATAATCCAAATTCTTCTGGGTGCTGGTTTTGCTATTAAACGGAACAAAGTGAAGGGACCTGCCCAAGAAATTCAATTCCTAGGAGTAAAATGGCAAGATGGACGTCGTCACATTCCAGGAGATGTGACTGACAAAATCACCAGTATGTCACCACCCACTAGCAAGAAGGAGACACAGTCTTTTCTGGGTGTAGTAGGTTTTTGGAGGATGCACATCCCAAACTACAGCCTCATAGTAAGCCCCCTCTATCAAGTGACTCGGAAAAAGAATAATTTTGCATGGGGTCCTGAACAGCAGCAGGCCTTTGAGCAAATCAAGCAGGAGATAGCCCGTGCTGTGGCCCTGGGGCCAGTTCAGTTGGGACAGGATGTGAAAAACATCCTCTACACTGCTGCTGGAGAGAAAGGTCCCACTTGGATTCTGTGGCAAAGAGCCTCTGGGGAGACCCGAGGCCGACCCCTTGGATTTTGGAGCAGAGCGTACAGGGGTTCAGAGGAGTGCTACACTCCAAGTGAGAAGGAGATTTTGGCCGCATACGAGGGGGTTTGGGCTGCCTCTGAAGTAATTGGTACTGAGACACAGCTCCTCCTGGCACCTCGACTGCCAGTGCTGAATTGGATGTTCAAAGGAAAGGTTCCCCCCACCCATCATGCTACCAATGCCACCTGGAGTAAGTGGATTGCACTGATTACACAGCGAGCTCGGATGGGGAACCTCAACCGTCCAGGAATCCTGGAGGTGATCATGGACTGGCCTGAAGGCAAGAAATTTGGAACATCCCCATCAGAGGAGATACCACGTGCTAAAGAGTCCCCACAATATAACGAACTACTAGAGAATGAAAAGACGTATGCCCTCTTCACTGATGGATCGTGTCATATTGTTGGGAAGCATCGCAAATGGAAGGCTGCTGTGTGGAGCCCCACACGACGAGTTGCAGAGGCCACCGAAGGAGAAGGAGAGTCAAGCCAATTTGCGGAGGTAAAGGCTGTCCAGCTGGCCTTAGATGTGGCTGAACGGGAGAGGTGGCCCATGCTATATCTTTATACTGACTCTTGGATGGTGGCAAATGCTTTATGGGGGTGGTTGCAGCAGTGGGAACAGGACAACTGGCAACGGAAGGGTAAACCTATTTGGGCTGCTGAACTGTGGAAAGACATTGCTGCCCGAACAAAAAGGTTGGGTGTAAAGGTGCGCCATGTAGATGCTCATGTGCCCAAGAATCGAGCTACTGAAGAGCAGAGAAATAACCATCAGGTAGATCGAGCTGCCAGAATTGAGGTGTCTCAGATCGATTTGGACTGGCAGAACAAAGGAGAGCTATTTTTAGCTCGGTGGGCCCATGAGACCTCAGGCCATCAAGGAAGGGATGCGACCTATAAGTGGGCTAGAGACCGAGGGGTGGACTTAACTATGGATGCCGTTGCACAAGTTATCCATGACTGTTACACATGTGCCATAATTAAACAGGCCAAGAGGATGAAACCCCTCTGGCAGGAAGGGCGATGGGAAAAGTATAAATACGGGGAGGCGTGGCAGGTTGATTATATCACCTTGCCACGAACTCGCGATGGTAAGCGTTACGTGCTCACCATGGTGGAGGCGACCACTGGGTGGCTTGAGACATACGCAGTACCCCATGCTACCGCTTGAAACACCATCTTAGGGCTTGAGAAACAAGTCCTATGGCGACATGGCACTCCAGAGAGAATTGAGTCCGATAATGGGACTCATTTCAAAAATTCTCTTGTGGATATCTGGGCCAAAGAACACGGCATTGAATGGATCTACCATATCCCCTACCATGCACCAGCTGCTGGTAAGATCGAGCGCTACAACGGGTTGTTAAAAACCACGTTGAGAGCAATGGGTGGTGGGACATTCAAGCACTGGGAGAAGCATCTGGCAGAAGCCACCTGGCTGGTCAACACTAGGGGATCAGTCAACCGAGAGGGTCCTACACAGTCCAGCTCCCTACAGACCATAGAGGGAGATAAGGTCCCTGTGGTACATGTGAGGAGCATGTTGGGAAAAGCGGTGTGGGTCCTTCCAGCCTCTGGAAAGGGCAAACCCCTACGTGGAACGGTTTTTGCGCAGGGACCTGGGTGCACCTGGTGGGTAATGGATAAAAATGGGGACGTCCAGTGTGTCCCACAAGGGAATTTGATGCTGGGGGAATGCAGTCTGTAATTACGTGTGTATGTATGTATATATATATGTTTCTATGTAACTTATGTTATTACTGTTTGGTTATGTATAGATGTGTGTTAAGCATGATGTGATGATGTGGAATAAGGGGTGGAATGTTGTGGTTTTGTGGTTTTGATGCCGGTATTCCACATCAGAGCATCATGCAGCAGTGAAGGAGTTAATGCTGTGGGAGCAGCAGAGGGGAGGGGTGGAGTTCGGCACCGGATGCGAGGCGGCTCGTGGTCTGGGCGCGTTGCTCTGGGCTGCCGTGGAGGTTCAGCACGTGTACTTCCCCTGCAGGTCCTCCTTAACGTAAGCTCACAGCTTTTGGGTTGGAAATTTTTCTCTCTCTCTCAATTGTTCAATTTTATTAGATTTAGTAAAGTTACCGTACATTCTCAGATCGTGCCGTTGTTTTCTTGTAGATCCATCTCTTCCCGCTGTTTCCCCCTTCCCCTCCCGGAGCGCGGCTCTGCTCGGGCGGCCGCGCGGCCAGTGACGCAGTTTCTTTTTTTCTCTCCCCTCTCCCTTCTCGGTTTTCCCTTGGGTCACTGTCACGGACAACACCGTGACACATGTCCAGATACATCCTGAGAAGGGAGGAATATTTACATACCCCCAGAGAACTTTGCATTGCTTTGCATTTTTCCATTTCCAGCTTAGAGGGAAAGATAAAAACCTGTTTGCGTGTCATGAGACAATCTCGTTCGTTTGGGGTCAACTCAGCAGCAGGTGCTTGCTGCCATCTCGCCTTCAGTGTTTACCATAAAGCCTTCAGTTTATCGGGCACTCTCTCTTGCTCATTTTTTTGATTTGTTAGCTTCGATTCCAATTATAATGTATTAAATTGTGTTACTATGCTTTACAATATCTTAATTAGTAGATTAGATTTCCTCCTCATATCGTTGCCGCTGTTTTGTTCCTAGGCCCATCTCCCTTTTCTCTTTTCCCTTTCCCCCTTTACTTTTCCTGGGGCATAGGTCTGTGGGTACCCCGCACCAATCATCAGAGAATCGGGGTGAACCAGCCTGTAAACCGTTGACAGCCTCCTGTCTGTACCTGCTTCCCAGTTCTCGTTGCTAGACACAGTAGGTCCATCTTGTTGGATCTGCAGTCAGTTAACATGTATGAAAGAAGGACGACAGTAGCTTTCTTTATTTCACTGGCTTTAATCTTCATTACACCTTGTTCCACTGTGGTTTGGGTCTCAACAGTGCGATGCCACTTGCAGAACATTCACTTTCCCTTCAGGTGAAGTATTACCTGGGTATTCTATTTAATTAATCTGTGAAACATCTCCAGACATCTATTATGACTGTCGTAAAATACCCAGTGTAAAAAGAGGCCTATAATCAGCAGTATCTGGGAACGCTGCAAAAGTGAAGGGCCTCCAGAAAAAAAGGAGCATTCCGTACAGCAGAAAGAGATGAGTCATTTCCAGATCAAAGTCTTCTGCCGTGACAAAAGCCTGCAGCTCTCTCTATACCATTGATTAATGACCCTTTTGGAAAAAAATGTTTCTTGATATCCGACCTAAACTTACCCTGGCGCATCTTATGGCCATTTCCCCTCATCCTGTCACTCTCACCAGTGAGAAGAGTCCAAGCCCGCTCTCGCTGTAAGCACCTTTCAGATATTGGAAGAGAGCTATAAGGTCTCCTCACACTCTCCTATTCCCCAGACTAAACAGCTGCAGTTCCTTTAGTCTCTCCTCATAGGGCGTATTCTCCAAGCCCTTCCCCAGCTTTGCTGCCCTTCTCAGGATCTGCTCCAGCATCTCAGTGTCCTTTGTGTACCAAGGTGCCCAACACTGAACACAGTACTCGAGGTGAGGCCTCACCAGTGCCAAGTACAGGGGCAGGATGACTTCCCTGGTCCTGCTCACCACACCATTGCTGATACAAGCCAGGATGCCATTGGCCTTCTTGGCCACCTGCGCACACTGCTGGCTCATATTCAGCCCACTGTCCAGCACACCAAGGTCCCTTTCCATCAGGTGGCTTTCCAGCCCCTCCTCCCCAGTCCTGTAGGATTGCCTGGGGTGGTTGTGACCAAAGCGCAGGACAGGATCTACCATTCATAAACCCATGCTGACTGGGCCTGATCCCATAGTCGACCTTTTAACTGGTTGCTGTTGTTTTGTGGATCTGATGCTGGTTTTCCACATCACAACATCATGCTGGGAGTTAAAGAGTGAATGCTCTGGCAGAAGGGGAGCAGAAGGGGAGTGGAGCCACTCTCTAGCATGCTTTTTGCTCTCTTGGCCTGCCTCTGAGATAAAGCATGTGTGCTTCCTCTGCAGTTTTACTACGGTAAGATTATCAGATTTTGGATATTTTTTGTCTCTCCCAGATTGTTTGCTTGTGTTAGATTTAGTAAAACACCATTCCTCTTCCCATCGTTGACACTTGGCCACGTTGTGGCCAAGTAGTGTGGCCACGTTGCCAACAATGGTGCAGTTTGTTTAATTTCTTCCTTCCCTCTCTCCCTCTTTTATTCCCTGTCACCCTGCCATGGGCAGCACTGTGACAACTATTGGTGGAGGATGCGGGCCCTCAAGAATCTGTACTCCATTGTAATGCTATTGCATAGTGGACTAAGGGTCGATTATGTACTCTAGAACACTGAGGCTTATTTCCAAGTTCTCGATGTTTGAAATCAGAGTTGTATACAAAGCACTCCATGCACATCAGTCAGCATGACTCTGACCGTCCCTTCTCTTCCAAACAGGAAGGAGGAATTTGCATTTCACTGCCATTTCATTGCCCGCCTATGGACTGTGTTGTCAGTCTTCCTGAATGTATTCCTTGCCAAAGGATTTTACATCATACGAGGAAGCCTTTCTCAAAACTCGAGAATGTTGAGCGGTGGGGAATGTGAAGAGATTTAAGAAAAAAATTTAGAAGCGTGGGGACACCCGGTGTCATGGAATTTTACTCTTGAACACTTGTGGGATCCTGAGAAACTAAACGACTATTTGGGTAAGGGATGGCTCACAAGATCTGAGGAGGAATGGTGTCTCTGGGGCTTGGTTTGTGCTTACCGAGCTCTATAAAATAGTATTCTGAAAAGAGAGAGTTTCCAAAGTGAGGTCCAAAACACAAAGGGAAACCCCCAAGTCAAACCTGATGAATCACAAGAAGCTGTGAGAGTAGTTTGCAGGGAGTAGTATGAAAAGTGCTGAGCAGTTGCTGTCCTGGCTGGGAAGGACACAGCCGCCAGCCCATGGCTGGAGATGGGAGAGCAGGGCCCATGTCTGGTGCAGCAGTGGAGCACAGGCAGTAGCTGCCACTTCCCATGCTTGCAAGGAAGCATTTCTCTCCTGGGGAGCTCTGCTGCTTCTGCTGCTGCACTTTTACCTGTGCTGCTCCTTCCTGATTCTCCTTTGGCCTTTCTTCATGGGGATACATGGAAGCTCCCCCTTCCCAACAGTGACTCAGCAAGCAGCCAGTGCTCCTGGAGACCTGTTCTGTGCAGCTGTCTGTGCCATGGGTGCACCGAGCACCGCTCTGAATGGGAATGTGTAGAGCTCAGTTGCCTTCTGTTGTGTTTTTGTGGTTTTGATGCCAGTATTCCACATCAGAACATAATGCAGGCAGTTAAGGAGTTGATGCTGTTGGGGAACAGCAGAGGGGTGGAGCTCCACACTGGACGGGAGGCCCCGCTCTCTCTCTTGGTGCACTCTCTTGGCTGCTGTGGAGATTCAGCACGTGTGTATCTCCAGCGGTTCCTCCTCAACCTTTGGTTTAGATACTTTCTTTCTCTCTCAATTGTTCAATTTTTTTAGATTTAGTAAAGTTACAGTCCCTTCTCAAATTGCGCTGTAGCTCTTTTTTTAGACCCACCTATTCCCTATTTCCCCCTCTCTCTAGAGCTCACGGTTCTGCTCGGGTGGCTGCGTGGCTGCTGACAGTGCAGGTTTTTTTCATTCCTTTGTCTATCTCTTCTCCGTTTCCCTTGGGTCACTGTCATGGATAACACCGTGACAAATTATTGGGGCAGAAAGTGAGCAAAGCAGTATTTCTACCCCATTGTAAAATGGGTGCTAGGTGGACTAATGGTTTTCATGTACCTTAGAGCATGTTGGCATCTTTTTAAGCTCCTCGTGTTCAGCACCAGAGTCATATCTGCATACAGCTAATTTAGTGTGCTAAGGGGGTAACATGCATCCTGCCTAAAAACCCTGGCTACTGTGACACATTACATGGCATTTGGATTGGTCTCCAAGTACTCTTTTCAGGTCTTTACCTATATTCAGGATGTCAGCCTGGCAAATGTGTTATCTGTTTTTCTGAATGCACTCTTTGCAACAGTAATTTACATCATGTGGAGGGAGTCTTCTCCAAAACCAGAGAGTGTTGAATGGCAAGGAAGATGTAAAAAATTAGGAAATAAATTAGAAGCGTGGGGACGCCTGGGGTTATGCAGTTTTGATCTTGCCTACCGGTGGGATCCTGAGAAATTCAGTGAGTGTTTAGGTAAGGAGTCATGGGACTCAGGACGATCTGAGAAGGAACGTATTGTTTGGGGTTTGTCTTGTGCTTATCGAGCTATAATTGATATTCTGGAGAGAAATGGTTTCCAAACCAAGGTCCAAAGCAAAAATGGAAACCTTGAAGTTAGACCTGACCAATCACAGGAAGCACCGGTATCAGTGTTGGTTGCCCCTGTGGAAGGCCAGAAATGGACACGGATGTCCTCGCGCCTAGAACGGAAAGAAGAAGAAGCAGAGAAAGAAAAGGAAGATCCAGGCGAGGGGCCCTCCTCAGCACCACCACCACCACCTAAAAAGGCCACTAAGAAAAGTGAGAGACATGGAGAGGACAGTGATGATGAAGAAGTCACTGTTACCACTACTCGTCGTCCCCTAAAGATGACTGAAATACAAGGTTCAAGAAAGGAATTTGTACAGTGCTCGGGTGAACCTGTTGTCACCTGGTTGCTGCGGTGCTGGGACAATGGTGCCAACAGCGTGTCCCTAGATGGCAGCAAAGCCCGCCAACTGGCAAGCATTGCCCGAGACCCAGCTATCGACAGAGGAATTGGCAGATGTCTGAATGGAGTCGCTACCCTCTGGGAACGAGTACTAGTGGCTGTAAAGGATAGATATCCTTATAAAGATGATCTGGAGCCTAAGGTGGAAAGATGGAACATCGTGGAGAAAGGCATCCAATTTTTGAGAGAAACAGCCGTAGTAGAGATGCTGTATGATCCCAATTTCGTCCCTAACAATCCACACCAGGATCGTGATCCTGATAGAGTAAGGTGTACACCTGATGTATATCGTAAGCTCTCAAAAACAGCACCAGAGAGGTACGCAAGTACACTGGTAGCAATGTTCTATAGATTCGAGGGTCAAGACAGAAGACTCCAAGTTTATGAATTGACTATTACCCTCCAAAACTTTGAACAACAGTTTCCACCATCACGTGTGTCACGGTGTTGTCCGTGACAGTAACCCAAGGGAAACCGAGAAGGGAGAGGGGAGAGAAAAAGAAACTGCGTCACTGGCCGCGCGGCCGCCCGAGCAGAGCCGCGCTCCGGGAGGGGGAGGGGGAAAACAGCGGGAAGAGATGGGTCTACAAGAAAACAACGGCACGATCTGAGAAGGAACGGTAACTTTACTAAATCTAATAAAATTGAACAATTGAGAGAGAGAGAAGAATTTCCAACCCAAAAGCTGTGAGCTTACGTTAAGGAGGACCTGCAGGGGAAGCACACGTGCAGAACCTCCACGGCAGCCCCGAGCAACGCGCCCAGAGCGAGCGCCGCCTCGCATCCGGTGCCGAGCTCCGCCCCTCCCCTCTGCTGCTCCCCCAGCATTAACTCCTTCACTGCTGCATGATGCTCTGATGTGGAATACCGGCATCAAAACCACAAAACCACAACATTCCACCCCTTATTCCACATCATCACATCATGCTTAACACACATCTATACATAACCAAACAGTAATAACATAAGTTACATAGAAACATATATATATACATACATACACACGTAATTACAGACTGCATTCCCCCAGCATCAAATTCCCTTGTGGGACACACTGGACGTCCCCATTTTTATCCATTACCCACCAGGTGCACCCAGGTCCCTGCGCAAAAACGGTTCCACGGAGGGGTTTGCCCTTTCCAGAGGCTGGAAGGACCCACACCGCTTTTCCCAACATGCTCCTCACATGTACCAAAGGGACCTTATCTCCCTCTATGGTCTGTAGGGAGCTGGACTGTGTAGGACCCTCTCGGTTGACTGATCCCCTAGTGTTGACCAGCCAGGTGGCTTCTGCCAAATGCTTCTCCCAGTGCTTGAATGTCCCACCACCCATTGCTCTCAACGTGGTTTTAAACAACCCGTTGTATCGCTCGATCTTACCAGCAGCTGGTGCATGGTAGGGGATATGGTAGATCCATTCAATGCCGTGTTCTTTGGCCCAGATATCCACAAGAGAATTTTTGAAATGAGTCCCATTATCGGACTCAATTCTTTCTGGGGTTCCATGTCGCCACAGGATTTCCTTCTCTAAGCCTATGATGGTGTTTCGGGCGGTAGCATGGGGTACTGCGTATGTCTCAAGCCACCCAGTGGTCGCCTCCACCATGGTGAGCACATAACGCTTACCATCGCGAGTTCGTGGCAAGGTGATATAATCAACCTGCCACGCCTCCCCATATTTATACTTTTCCCATCGCCCTTCCTGCCAGAGAGGTTACATCCTCTTGGCCTGTTTAATTATGGCACATGTGTCACAGTCATGGATAACCTGTGCAACGGCATCCATAGTTAAGTCCACCCCTCGGTCTCTAGCCCACTTATAGGTCGCATCCCTTCCTTGATGGCCTGAGGTCTCATGGGACCACCGAGCCAAAAAAAGCTCTCCTTTGTTCTGCCAGTCCAAATCGATCTGAGACACCTCAATTCTGGCAGCTCGATCTACCTGATGGTTATTTCTCTGCTCTTCAGTAGCTCGATTCTTGGGCACATGAGCATCTACATGGCGCACCTTTACACCCAACCTTTTTGTTCGGGCAGCAATGTCTTTCCACAGTTCAGCAGCCCAAATAGGTTTACCCTTCCGTTGCCAGTTGTCCTGTTCCCACTGCTGCAACCACCCCCATAAAGCGTTTGCCACCATCCAAGAGTCAGTATAAAGATATAGCATGGGCCACCTCTCCCGTTCAGCCACATCTAAGGCCAGCTGGACAGCCTTTACCTCCGCAAATTGGCTTGACTCTCCTTCTCCTTCGGTGGCCTCTGCAACTCGTCGTGTGGGGCTCCACACAGCAGCCTTCCATCTGTGATGCTTCCCAACAATACGACATGATCCATCAGTGAAGAGGGCATACGTCTTTTCATTCTCTGGTAGTTCGTTATATGGTGGGGCCTCGTTAGCACGTGGTATCTCCTCTGATGGGGATGTTCCAAGTTTCTTGCCTTCAGGCCAGTCCATGATCACCTCCAGGATTCCTGGACGGTTGAGGTTCCCCATCCGAGCTCGCTGTGTAATCAGTGCAATCCACTTACTCCAGGTGGCATTGGTAGCATGATGGGTGGGGGGAACCTTTCCTTTGAACATCCAATTCAGCACTGGCAGTCGAGGTGCCAGGAGGAGCTGTGTCTCAGTACCAATTACTTCAGAGGCAGCCCGAACCCCCTCGTATGCGGCCAAAATCTCCTTCTCAGTTGGAGTGTAGCACTCCTCTGAACCCCTGTACGCTCTGCTCCAAAATCCAAGGGGTCGACCTCGGGTCTCCTCAGAGGCTCTTTGCCACAGACTCCAAGTGGGACCTTTCTCTCCAGCAGCAGTGTAGAGGATGTTTTTCACATCCTGTCCCAACCGAACTGGCCCCAGGGCCACAGCACGGGCTATCTCCTGCTTGATTTGCTCAAAGGCCTGCTGCTGTTCAGGACCCCATGCAAAATTATTCTTTTTCCGAGTCACTTGATAGAGGGGGCTTACTATGAGGCTGTAGTTTGGGATGTGCATCCTCCAAAAACCTACTACACCCAGAAAAGATTGTGTCTCTTTCTTGCTAGTGGGTGGTGACATACTGGTGATTTTGTCAATCACATCTCCTGGAATGTGACGACGTCCATCTTGCCATTTTACTCCTAGGAATTGAATTTCTTGGGCAGGTCCCTTCACTTTGTTTCGTTTAATAGCAAAACCAGCACCCAGAAGAATTTGGATTATTCGCTCTCCTTTTTTAAAAACTTCCTCTGCTGTATCACTCCACACAACAATGTCATCAATGTACTGGAGGTGCTCAGGTGCCCCACCCTGTTCCAGTGTGGTTTGAATCAGCCTATGGCAGATGGTTGGGCTGTGTTTCCACCCCTGGGGCAAACGGTTCCAGGTGTACTGAACGCCCCTCCAGGTGAAAGCAAACTGTGGTCTGCACTCCGTGGCCAAAGGAATAGAAAAGAATGCATTGGCAATGTCAATAGTGGCATACCACTTGGCTGCTTTTGACTCCAGTTCATACTGCAGCTCCAACATATCTGGCACAGCAGCACTCAGTGGGGGTGTGATTTCATTCAGGCCACGGTAATCTACCGTCAGCCTCCATTCTCCACTGGCTTTACGCACCGGCCATATGGGGCTGTTAAAAGGTGAGTGAGTCTTGCTGATCACTCCCTGGCTCTCTAGCTGACGGATCAAGTTATGAATGGGGAGCAAGGAATCCCTGTTGGTGCGGTACTGCCGTCTGTGCACTGTTTTGCTAGCGATAGGTACCTGCTGCTCTTTCACTTTCAGTACCCCCACAACAGACGGATCTTCTGACAGGCCAGGTAAAACAGACAGCTGCTGAATGTTTTCTGCATCTACAGCAGCTATTCCAAAAGCCCATCGGTACCCCTTGGGATCCTTGAAATGTCCCCTTCTGAGATAGTCAATACCGAGTATGCATGGAGCCCCCTGGCCAGTCACTATGGGATGCTTCTGCCAGGTTTTACCGGTGAGGCTTATTTCTGCCTCCAACACAGACAGTTCCTGAGAACCCCCAGTCACTCCAGAAATATGAATCAATTCTGTCCCTTTATAACTCGAGGGCATCAGAGTGCACTGTGCACCAGTGTCCACCAGTGCCTTATATCTTTGTGGCTCTAATGTGCCAGGCCATCTAATCCACACAGTCCAATACACTCTATTATCCCTTTCCCTCCCCTGGCTGAGGGCAGGGCCCCTCTATTGGTTACCTGCAGTGACGGGAGCAATTTCATTGGTGGCTGATCTCTGCTGTAGTTCTCTCACCCGTGCTCGCAGTGCAGGAGTGGGTTTTTTATGCCACTTCCTCATGTCCTCTCCATTTTCTCGTAAGAAGCTCCACATGGCCACACGTGACATGATGTTACTGCCGTCATTTGCTCGAGCAGAGAGGCGGTTGCCTTTGGTGGCTGAGACTTTCAACAGTTTGATCAATTGCTTCATCAGATTCTTTGGGTCATGCTCGTCTTCATCAGGTGTTTCCAATACTGACACAGGTTCATCCCTATTCATCAGTAATGACAGATCCTCCAGTATAGTTTTCTTTATCTCACCTACTTCTGCTACTATAGCTGCAATGGAAGCACGTGATGGTGGAAACTGCTGTTCAAAGTTTTGGAGTGTAATAGTCAATTCATAAACTGGGAGTCTTCTGTCTTGACCCTCGAATCTATGGAACATTGCTACCAGTGTACTTGCGTACCTCTCTGGTGCTGTTTTTGAGAGCTTGCGATATACATCAGGTGTGCACCTTACTCTATCAGGATCACGGTCCTGGTGTGGATTGTTAGGGACGAAATTGGGATCATACAGCATCTCTACTACGGCTGTTTCTCTCAAAAATTGGATGCCTTTCTCCATGGTGTTCCATCTTTCCACCTTAGGCTCCAGATCATCTTTGTAAGGGTATCTATCCTTTACAGCCACTAGTACTCGTTCCCAGAGGGTAGCGACTCCATTCAGACATCTGCCAATTCCTCTGTCGATAGCTGGGTCTCGGGCAATGCTTGCCAGTTGGCGGGCTTCGCTACCATCTAGGGACACACTGCTGGCACCGCTGTCCCAACACCGCAGCAACCAGGTGACAATAGATTCACCCGAGCGCCGTACAAACTCCTTTCTTGAACCTTGTATTTCAGTCATCTTTAGGGGCCGACGAGTAGTGGTAACAGTGACTCCATCATCATCGCTGTCTTCTCCATGTCTCTCACTTTTCTTAGTGGCCTTTTTAGGTGGTGGTGGTGGTGGTGGTGGTGCTGAGGAGGGCCCCTCGCCTGGATCTTCCTTTTTTTTCTCTGCTTCTTCTTTCCGTTCTAGGCGCGAGGACATCCGTGTCCATTTCTGGCCTTCCACAGGGGCAACCGACACTGATACCGGTGCTTCCTGTGATTGGTCAGGTCTAACTTCAAGGTTTTCATTTTTGCTTTGGACCTTTGTTTGGAAACCATTTCTCTCCAGAATATCAATTATGGCTCGATAAGCACAAGCCAGACTCCAAACAATACATTCCTTCTCAGATCGTCCTGAGTCACATGACTCCTTACCTAAACACTCACTTAATTTCTCAGGATCCCACAGGTGCTCAAGATCAAAACTGCATAACACCAGGGGTCCCCACGCTTCTAATTTCTTTCCTAGTTTTTTCCACCTTCCCTGCCATTCAACACTCTCTGGTTTTGAGGAAAGCTTCCTCCACATGATGTAAATTACTATTGCAGAGAGTGCATTCAGGAAAACAGATAACACAGTTGCCGGGCTGACATCCTGAATATAGGTAAAGACCTGAAAAGAGTAACTGGAAACCATTCCAAATGCCGCATAATCTGTCACGTTAGCCAGGGTGTTTAGGTAGGAGGCATGTAACCCCCTCAGCACACTAAAGTAGCTGTATATCCACATTACTCCGGTGCTGAACGCGAGGAGCTTAAAAAGACGCCAGCATGCTGTAAGGTACATGAAAAACCTTAGTCCACTCTGCACCAGATTTACAATGGAGTGCCAATACTGCACTGCCCGCATTCTCCACCAATAATTGTCACGGTGTTGTCCGTGACAGTAACCCAAGGGAAACCGAGAAGGGAGAGGGGAGAGAAAAAGAAACTGCGTCAGTGGCCACGCGGCCGCCCGAGCAGAGCCGCGCTCCGAGAGGGGGAGGGGGAAACAGCGGGAAGAGATGGGTCTACAAGAAAACAACGGCACGATCTGAGAAGGAACGGTAACTTTACTAAATCTAATAAAATTGAACAATTGAGAGAGAGAGAAGAATTTCCAACCCAAAAGCTGTGAGCTTACGTTAAGGAGGACCTGCAGGGGAAGCACACGTGCTGAACCTCCACGGCAGCCCCGAGCAATGCGCCCAGACCGAGCGCCGCCTCGCATCTGGTGCCGAGCTCCGCCCCTCCCCTCTGCTGCTCCCCCAGCATTAACTCCTTCACTGCTGCATGATGCTCTGATGTGGAATACCGACATCAAAACCACAAAACCACAACATCGTGGAGAAAGGCATCCAATTTTTTAGAGAAACAGCCGTAGTAGAGATGCTGTATGATCCCAATTTCGTCCCTAACAATCCACACCAGGACCGTGATCCTGATAGAGTAAGGTGCACACCTGATGTATATCGCAAGCTCTCAAAAACAGCACCAGAGAGGTATGCAAGTACACTGGTAGCAGTGTTCCATAGATTCGAGGGTCAAGACAGAAGACTCCCAGTTTATGAATTGACTATTACCCTCCAAAACTTTGAACAGCAGTTTCCACCATCACGTGCTTCCATTGCAGCTATAGTAGCTGAAGAAGTATGTGAGATGAAGAAAACTATACTGGAGGATCTGTCATTACTGATGAATAGGGATGAACCTGTGTCAGTATTGGAAACACCTGATGAAGACGAGCATGACCCAAAGAATCTGGTGAAGCAGTTGATGAAACTGATGAAAGTCTCAGCCACCAAAAGCAACCCCCTCTCTGCTCGAGTAAATGACGGCAGTAACATCATGTCACATGTGGCCATGTGGAGCTTCTTACGAGAAAATGGAGAGGACATGAGGAAGTGGCATAAAAAACCCACTCCTGCACTGCGAGCACGGGTGAGAGAACTACAGCAGAGATCAGCCACCAATGAAATTGCTCCCGTCTCTGCAGGTAACCAATAGAGGGGCCCTGCCCTCAGCCAGGGGAGGGAAAGGGACAATAGAGTGTATTGGACTGTGTGGATTAGAGGGAACTGTCTGTGTTAGAGGCAGAAATAAGCCTCACCGGTAAAACCTGGCAGAAGCATCCCACAGTGATTGGAAAGGGGGCTCCATGCATACTCGGTATTGACTATCTCAGAAGGGGACATTTCAAGGATCCCAAGGGGTACCGATGGGCTTTTGGAATAGCTGCTGTAGATGCAGACAACATTCAGCAGCTGTCTATTTTACCTGTCCTGTCAGGACATCCCTCTGTTGTGGGGGTACTGAAAGTGAAAGAGCAGCAGGTACCTACTGCTACAAAAACAGTGCACAGATGGCAGTACCGCATTAACAGGGATTCCTTGCACCCCATTCATAACTTGATCCGTCAGCTAGAGAGCCAGGGAGTGATCAGCAAAACTCACTCACCTTTTAACAGCCCCATATGACCAGTGCGTAAAGCCAGTGGAGAATGGAGGCTGACAGCAGATTACCATGGCCTGAATGAAGTCACACCCCCACTGAGTGCTGCTGTGCCAGATATGTTGGAGCTGCAATATGAACTGGAGTCAAAAGCAGCCAAGTGGTATGCCACTATTGACATTGCCAATGCATTCTTCTCTATTCCATTGGCCACAGAGTGCAGACCACAGTTTGCATTCACCTGGAGGGGGGTTCAGTACACCTGGAACCGTTTGCCCCAGGGGTGGAAACACAGCCCAACCACTTGCCATGGGTTGATTCAAACACATTGTAGCAGGGTGGGGCACCTGAGCACCTCCAGTACATTGATGACATTGTTGTGTGGAGTGATACAGCAGAGGAAGTTTTTAAAAAAGGAGAGCGAATAATCCAAATTCTTCTGGGTGCTGGTTTTGCTATTAAACGAAACAAAGTGAAGGGACCTGCCCAAGAAATTCAATTCCTAGGAGTAAAATGGCAAGATGGACGTCGTCACATTCCAGGAGATGTGATTGACAAAATCACCAGTATGTCACCACCCACTAGCAAGAAAGAGACACAATCTTTTCTGGGTGTAGTAGGTTTTTGGAGGATGCACATCCCAAACTACAGCCTCATAGTAAGCCCCCTCTATCAAGTGACTCGGAAAAAGAATAATTTTGCATGGGGTCCTGAACAGCAGCAGGCCTTTGAGCAAATCAAGCAGGAGATAGCCCGTGCTGTGGCCCTGGGGCCAGTTCGGTTGGGACAGGATGTAAACAACATCCTCTACACTGCTGCTGGAGAGAAAGGTCCCACTTGGAGTCTGTGGCAAAGAGCCTCTGGGGAGACCCGAGGCCGACCCCTTGGATTTTGGAGCAGAGCGTACAGGGGTTCAGAGGAGTGCTACACTCCAAGTGAGAAGGAGATTTTGGCAGCATACGAGGGGGTTCGGGCTGCCTCTGAAGTAATTAGCACTGAAATACAGCTCCTCCTGGCATCTTGACTGCCAGTGCTGAACTGGATTTTCAGAGTAAAGGTTCCCTCCACCCATCATGCTACCAATGCTACTTGGAGTAAGTGGATTTCACTGATTACACAGCGATCTCGGATAGGGAACCGCAGTATTCCAGGAATCTTGGAGGTGATCATGGACTGGCCTGAAGGTAAAAAGTTTGGAACAATACCGGCAGAGGAAGTATCATGTGCTAAAGTGGCCCCACCATATAATGAACTATCAGAAAATGAAAAGACATATGCCCTGTTCGCTGATGGATCACGTCGTATGGTTGGGAAGCATTGCAGATGGAAGGCTGCTGTGTGGAGCCCCACACGATGAGTTGCAGAGGCCACATTAGGAGAAGGAGAATCAAGCCAGTTTGCAGAGGTAAAGGCTGTCCTACTGGCTTTAGATGTGGCTGAACGGGAGAGGTGGCCCATGCTATATCTTTATACTGACTCTTGGATGGTGGCAAACGCTTTATGGGAGTGGTTGCAGCAGTGGGAACAAAACAAGTGGCAAAGGAAGGGTAAACCTATCTGGGCTGCTGAACTGTGGAAAGACATTGCTACTCGAACAAATAAGTTGGGTGTAAAAGTGCGTCACATAGATATTTATGTGCCCAAGACTCGAGCTACTGAAGAACAGAAAAAATAACCATCAGGTAGATCAAGCTGCCAAAATTGAGGTGTCTCAGATAGACTTGGAGTGGCAGAACAAAGGAGAGCTATTTTTAGCTCGGTGGGACCATGAGACCTCAGGCCATCAGGGAAGGGACGCGAACTATAAGTGGGCTAGAGACCGAGGGGTTGACTTAACTATGGATGCCATTGCACAGATTATCCATGACTGTGACACATGTGCCATAATTAAACAAGCCAAGAGGATGTAACCTCTCTGGCAGGAAGGGCGATGGGAAAAGTATAAATATGGGGAGGCGTGGCAGGTTGATTATATCACCTTGCCACGAACTCGTGATAGTAAGTCTTATGTGCTTACCATGGTGGAGGTGACCACTGGGTGGGCGTTCAGTACACCTGGAACCGTTTGCCCCAGGGGTGGAAACACAGCCCAACCATCTGCCATGGGCTGATTCAAACCACACTGGAACAGGGTGGGGCACCTGAGCACCTCCAGTACATTGATGACATTGTTGTGTGGAGTGATACAGCAGAGGAAGTTTTTAAAAAAGGAGAGCGAATAATCCAAATTCTTCTGGGTGCTGGTTTTGCTATTAAACGGAACAAAGTGAAGGGACCTGCCCAAGAAATTCAATTCCTAGGAGTAAAATGGCAAGATGGACGTCGTCACATTCCAGGAGATGTGACTGACAAAATCACCAGTATGTCACCACCCACTAGCAAGAAGGAGACACAGTCTTTTCTGGGTGTAGTAGGTTTTTGGAGGATGCACATCCCAAACTACAGCCTCATAGTAAGCCCCCTCTATCAAGTGACTCGGAAAAAGAATAATTTTGCATGGGGTCCTGAACAGCAGCAGGCCTTTGAGCAAATCAAGCAGGAGATAGCCCGTGCTGTGGCCCTGGGGCCAGTTCAGTTGGGACAGGATGTGAAAAACATCCTCTACACTGCTGCTGGAGAGAAAGGTCCCACTTGGATTCTGTGGCAAAGAGCCTCTGGGGAGACCCGAGGCCGACCCCTTGGATTTTGGAGCAGAGCGTACAGGGGTTCAGAGGAGTGCTACACTCCAAGTGAGAAGGAGATTTTGGCCGCATACGAGGGGGTTTGGGCTGCCTCTGAAGTAATTGGTACTGAGACACAGCTCCTCCTGGCACCTCAACTGCCAGTGCTGAATTGGATGTTCAAAGGAAAGGTTCCCCCCACCCATCATGCTACCGATGCCACCTGGAGTAAGTGGATTGCACTGATTACACAGCGAGCTCGGATGGGGAACCTCAACCGTCCAGGAATCCTGGAGGTGATCATGGACTGGCCTGAAGGCAAGAAATTTGGAACATCCCCATCAGAGGAGATACCACGTGCTAAAGAGTCCCCACAATATAACGAACTACTAGAGAATGAAAAGACGTATGCCCTCTTCACTGATGGATCGTGTCATATTGTTGGGAAGCATTGCAAATGGAAGGCTGCTGTGTGGAGTCCCACACGACGAGTTGCAGAGGCCACCGAAGGAGAAGGAGAGTCAAGCCAATTTGCGGAGGTAAAGGCTGTCCAGCTGGCCTTAGATGTGGCTGAACGGGAGAGGTGGCCCATGCTATATCTTTATACTGACTCTTGGATGGTGGCAAATGCTTTATGGGGGTGGTTGCAGCAGTGGGAACAGGACAACTGGCAACGGAAGGGTAAACCTATTTGGGCTGCTGAACTGTGGAAAGACATTGCTGCCCGAACAAAAAGGTTGGGTGTAAAGGTGCGCCATGTAGATGCTCATGTGCCCAAGAATCGAGCTACTGAAGAGCAGAGAAATAACCATCAGGTAGATCGAGCTGCCAGAATTGAGGTGTCTCAGATCGATTTGGACTGGCAGAACAAAGGAGAGCTATTTTTAGCTCGGTGGGCCCATGAGACCTCAGGCCATCAAGGAAGGGATGCGACCTATAAGTGGGCTAGAGACCGAGGGGTGGACTTAACTATGGATGCCGTTGCACAAGTTATCCATGACTGTTACACATGTGCCATAATTAAACAGGCCAAGAGGATGAAACCCCTCTGGCAGGAAGGGCGATGGGAAAAGTATAAATATGGGGAGGCGTGGCAGGTTGATTATATCACCTTGCCACGAACTCGTGATAGTAAGTCTTATGTGCTTACCATGGTGGAGGTGACCACTGGGTGGCTTGAAACATACGCAGTACCCCATGCTACCGCCTGAAACACCATCTTAGGCTTAGAGAAGCAAATCCTGTGGCGACATGGAACCCCAGAAAGAATTGAGTCCGATAATGGGACTCATTTCAAAAATTCACTTGTGGATATTTGGGCCAAAGAACACGGCATTGAATGGATCTACCATATCCCCTATCATGCACCAGCTGCTGGTAAGATCAAGTGCTACAACGGGTTGTTAAAAACCACGTTGAGAGCAATGGGTGGCGGGACATTTAAGCATTGGGAGAAAAATCTGGCAGAAGCCACCTGGTTGGTCAGCACTAGGGGATCAGTCAACCGAGATGGTCCTACACAATCCAGCTCCCTACAGGCCATAGAGGGAGATAAGATCCCTGTGGTACATGTAAGGAGCATGTTGGGAAAAGCGGTGTGGGTCCTTCCAGCCTCTGGAAAGGGCTAACCCCTCCGTGGAACCATTTTTGCACAGGGACCTGGGTGCATCTGGAGAGTAATGGATAAAAATGGGGACATTCAGTGTGTACTACAAGGGAATTTGATGCTGGGGGAGTGCTGTCTGTGATTCCATGTATATGTATGCATAGACACGTTTGTATGTAATTTATGTTATTTCTGTTTTGTTCTGTATAGATATGTGTTAAGCATGATGTGATGATGTGGAATAAGGGCTGGAATGTTGTGGTTTTGTGGTTTTGATGCCGGCACCAGAACATCATGCAGGCAGTTAAGGATTTAATGCTGTAGGGGAGCAGCTAAGGGGTGGAGCTGCTGCCGTGGAGATTCAGTATGTGTGCTTCTCCTGCGGTTCCTCCCCAACGTAAGCTCACAGCTTTTGGTTTGGAAATTTCAATTGTTCAATTTTATTAGATTAAGTAAAGTTACCATTCCTTCTCAAATCGTGCCGTAGGTTTTTTTTTGTAGGCCCATCTATTCTCTGTTTCCTTCTCCCTGGTGTGCACAGCTCTGCTCCGGCAGCCCTTTCGCCACTGACTGTGCAGTTTTTTTCGTTCCTTTGTCTCTCCCTTCCCTGTTTCCCTTGGGTCACTGTCACGTATAACACCGTGACACCTTCGTACATACAGACATACATGCAAAAACAACCTTGCCTTCTTCCTTGGCCACAGGCACAGTCAGATATACTTTGTTTCTATGATGTACTAAGGGACAAGTCCAGCGGGGGAAAAAAATGAACAACACCCTCAAACCCTAACTTTTTTTCTCCTTGTACGTCGTATATCCATGAGAGGCAGAGAGAGGCCTTGCCAGAGTCCTTAGCAGTGCTGACTATGCCCTGATTAAGGGCAATATCTCTAGAGCTCAAGGACAGCTCTTCACATACCAAGCCTCCCCAGCACTTCCCAATTGTGCTGGGAGCTGTGGTGACCGTCCACTTAGACAAGCAAGCTGAGGCTGGGACCAAGAAGGCTCTCCCCGGCATGCAGCTCTCCCACTGCTTCCCTGAAAACCAAGTGTTGGCCCCTGCCCTACGCACTCTATCCCAGTGGAAATGGCCACAGCAGCAGCTTTCGGACAGAACGTCTTTCGTGGTCAAAAGGTGGGTCTTTCCAAAAAACCCCAGCCTTGCCGGCACCGGTTACAGAAGCACTGGGTGGCTCAGGGGAATCCTGAGAACTTGTCAACATTTTATGGGTCAGTTCAGCTCGGTTCTGAATCTCAAGGGATGGGGGACACACAGATCCCCATCCCAGGAAAGAAAAGAGGAAAAGGGCAGGTAGACAGTTGGGTGTAAATACAAAAAAGCGACAATGATCTGAGGGGGAAAGCTAATTTATTAAATCGGACATTGGAATGCAAAATAACACAATATACTACAATATAATTGGAAATGAGCCTAATCAATCAAATAAAAAGAGAGAGAGAGAGAGAGTGTCTGGAATCCAAAGGCCTAACATGTTGCTGAGATGATCCAAACGGGAAAGAGAGGGATCTTTTAACTTCCCACCAGTTTCATCTTTCCCTCTGAATGGAAATTGCTAAAACAAACGTAATGCAAACTCCTCTGCGGTACATAGCTCTTCCTCCCTTCTGAGACAGGGATGCCTGGAACTATTCGAAGATACGTGCAGCATCCGTGTAAAAAACCCTTTACATCCCAGTGCCCTACAATAAGATATGATATGGAATACGGATAACAAAAATCAGGAAACCATGACTGAACTTCAAGTAGAGCAGGAAGGGTTGCTGTCAGTGGAAGAGCTTCTGGAAATCGTGGGCAGAAAGGTGGGGTCTTTCCTCATTCTGCTGAACAGTGATTTAAAATCTGCTGCAAAGGCCGAGGAGAATGGCTTGGAAATGTCGTTTTCATTCATGACATCCTCCCTTGTAGACTCTCTCAGCTTCCATCTTCCTTTTTTTCCAGTTGGATCTCTCTTCCAGTTGATGTCCGCATGATCCAGACCTACTTCTGCTGCCCGTTCTCTCTTGCATGCACTGTGGGAATGAGTTTGCAGTACTCACTGATAGGAATCAAGGGGACACTAAAAAGATCTTGCAACGTAAGTCCTGGCAGTGTACTGCCAGCAGCTGATTTGGCTGTCCAGGACCCTGGCAACACAAATGCTTTGTTACCAAACGCAGCAAAAGTATTTTGGGGAAAAGACAACTCACTGATATTTTTTCCACATGCGGAGCATAAGAATACAGGTCATCACCAGCAAGGACAGCTGTATGGACAGCAGCACAGCAAAGACCACTTTCATCACAGGGATGTCCAGTTTTGGCAGCTCTTTGCCAACAGGAGCCTTTGTGGTGGTATTCCCAGCATCCACACCTAGAAGAATGGAGACAACACCACAGGTTACCATCATCTGCGCTGCAGATAATTTCTCAGTGTGATTAATGGACCCAAGAGTCATCCTTTTTCATCAGTGGGTAGCTCTTTCTCTCTTGTCTGTCTACCAGAGGACAATGAGGATTGCTTCCACTTCTCGTTTTGGGGGGGAGAGGTAGAACTGGTGGAACCCTCATACTCTCGCAGTCTCACAAGCCCTTATGTCCCCCTCAGATGATATCCCCCAGGCTCAAGGTCAAGCTCCAGCCAGCACAAGGCAAAGCTGGAGCCAGCCCAGGGTGAGAAACACTCCTGCAGGCTCCAGCCACACTGGGCCCAGCTTCTCGTCTGAGGGAGGCTTATTTCATAGCACATGCTCTGTGCGAACATGCTCTGGTTTGGCTGCTGGCCTGCTGTGCGAGAGAAGGCAGGAAGAACCGGTTTGCACAAAATGATTCTGCTACGTGACAACAGATGACCACTGGACAGAAATTACCTGGCCAACCAGTTCCTTGAACTGCCTGTGTTTCATTGCCAGAGACTGCCTGTGTGTCAACCCTGCCTTCCTGCAATGGCTCCTGCTGTGCAGTCTCTTCCTCACCACGCCCTGCCTTCTCAATTCTCCGCAAGAGTTTTCTTATTAACTGGGATGACCTCTGGGAGTATTCCTCTTCTGTAGAGGTATCCTTTCCTCTTTCCAGACCTTAACAGAATATATGAGGATAAATCTCCTGTGCCTGAAGTGCTGAATACCAGTGGGGAGTCAGTGGAATCCCAAAGACAAACTACTCACCAATGGGATTCCACCTGGGTTCCAGTGCAGGAAGGAGCCAAGGCCCAGGAGAAGCCCTTGCTGGGGGCACTACTGCAACCAAAGAATCGTGAAAAGTTTCCATCACACGCAACAGCATCAATGAATACCAGAGCATACCCTGGCATCATGATAGGAAACGGCATACACGCACATAAAGGACTACTCTCTCACAAGTGTAGGGAAGCCTGGCTGATATTAGGGCTTTGATCTGGCTGCTCTTAAAGGAAGTGAAAAGCCATGACGTACCCATGTGGTCTGTCAGAGCTTCAGTCCCGGAACTCAAAGGGGAAGATGGATCACCTTCACCTCCAGTCACACCTGCACACAAACAGCACAGAATGACTCTCTGTCAGTGATCTTCCCTTGCTGAAGTATTTGGGCCCCTCACTACAAGAAGGACATTGAGGCCCTGGAGTGTGTTCAGAGAAGGGCAACAAAACTGGTGAGGGGTCTGGAGCACAAGTCTTATGAGGAGCGGCTGAGGGAGCTGGGATTTTTTAGTCTGGAGAAGAGGAGGCTCAGAGGAGACCTTATTGCACTCTACCACTTCCTGAAGGGGGGTTGTGGTGAGGAGGGGGTGGGCCTCTTCTCCCTGATAAATAATGACAGGACGAGAGGGAATGGCCACAAGTTGCGCCGGGGAAGATTTAGATTAGACCTGAGGAAACATTTATTTTCTGAAAGAGTGGTCAGGCACTGGAATGGCCTGCCTAGGCAGGTGGTTGAGGCACCATCCCTAGCGCTGTTCAAGAAGCGTTTAGATGAGGTGCTAAGGGATTTGATTTAGTAGTTGGGTAGGGATAGTTATAGGAGGATGGTTGGACTAGATGGTTTTATAGGTCCTTTCCAACCTTATGAACTTATGAACTTATGAACACGTGTCAGTGAAATGAAGACTGGTGACTTACCTGCGGCATCCAACACAGGCTTGGGGACAGGATTCGGCTCCGCGAATTTACCAAGAAGGCCTGCAGGGACAAGGGTGATCAGGCAGTGTTGAGGAGAGCTTCCTCTGCGTGTCGAGACCCACTTTTTCCTCAGCGAGCTGTGGGGTCCGGTGGTGGATCAGGGAAGAACATGGCCCAAATGCAAAGGTGTGGGTTCTCTCAGCTGAACAGGGGCAGGGGTAACCTTCCCACTGAAACTCGGCAGCTCTCCATGTACACAAATACTCACAACTGACCTGTGCAAGGCCTCCAAGGTACAAGAAGAATTCTCACAACTTACCTCTGCGTTCACCCCAGGACACAAAGCCTGTATCCTCATCATCATCTGGATAGGGCACACCAATGCCATCATCTAGAATCAAGAAGAGCAGATTAGAGTACTTCCCTTTGCATGTTGTGATCTTCTCCCTTACTAAGTGGAGCTGGGTCAGGTAATGGGACGGGAGAAAGACTTGGGTGATGATTGGCACAGTTGCAGAGCAGACACAATGAGCTGTTGGCTGCCACCTGGCAGCTTACAGAATACTCTCTCCACATTACACGCTATACCCCTCACGGGCTGCATGGCAGAAGATCCATCGCCTCGGGACCTTCTTCTGGGGACATCTCCGGTGCACGAAAAAGGAACGTCACACTGTAGCACCAGAGGAAAACACGCCCATCTCTTCCTCTGGGCTGTGGGATGGGGCTCTGTGTTGGAAACTGGGACTCCTGTATGGGGAGTACCACAGGGCTGTAGTAGAAAACCTCACACATGTCCCAGCACACATCTTCTGAGCTCTCTCCAGGATGAAGGCAGTGCTCCAGCCAGCAAGCAGAGAGCCATGGCCCATTTCAGTCCCTGGAAGCAGTGCTGCCGCAGGCTCTTGTCTGGCTCCTGCGGTGCTACCTGTCACCACCCCGTGCCAAACGCCCACCATGGAAGGTAGCCCAAGGGAAGGCTGATGCAGGGCCATGGTCACAGCCTGACCTCTTGACCCCAGTGGCACTCAGTTCTGGGCTCGTCTCTGTCCACTCACCTGCTATCCGTGCTTGCCATGGAGCAGCACACATCTCCTGTGTAAGCATAGCCATCAGAAGGAGGAGGAGGACAAGGTGGGTAGGGGCTATGGCCCCCCACACTCGTGCCATGCTGCCACCACTGTTGCTGCAGCCACAGCAAGTGCTGCTGTTGGGGCAGGCACAGGGCAATGCCCGTGACGTGGAACAGCTGTCACAGTTGGTGCTTGTGACATCACAGAGCAGGCAAACAGTGGGGCATTGTGACCTCATGGTCCCGTGATTCCAGGTGGAGGCTAGCCGAAGGCTAACTCCTCTCGTGATGAGCTGCACCTGGGATGCCTGGGGCCACTGCTTCCATCACAGAATCACAGAATCCTGGGATGCCTTGGGTTGGAAGGGACATTAAAGAACTTATACCTCCAACCCCACTGCCGTGAGCAGGGACACCACCCACTGGCTGAGCCTGCCCAGGGCTCCATCCAGCCATCTCTGTGGCCCTGCGCCATTCTCTTTCCAGGAGATCCCTGACTGATTTGGAACTGGGGAGCCCAAAACTGGACAATGCAATATAAACGTGGCCTCAGCAGAGCAGATCAATTCCCTCAACCTGCCAGACATGCTGTGCTTAACGTCCCCCAGGATACCACTGGCCTTCTTTATCGCAAGGGCAACTTTCTGGCTCATGGCCAGCCTGTTGTCCACCAGAACACCCAGCTCCTTCTCCGCAGACATCCTATTCTCCAAGCTGAACTATCAAAATGACCTCCTATGTGTTGCCCTCAAGATTTTCCATCATCTATTGTGCCCTCCTTTGGACACTCTCTACAAGTTTTAAGTCTTTCCTATATCGTGGTACCCAAAAGTGCACATGGTCGTTGAGCTGAGGTCGCCCAGCATAGAGCAGAGCAAGGGAGTTTCTTCTGCGCATCAGCTAGCAATGCTGCGCCTTATGACCAACAGAACATAGTGGGCCTGTCTGATTACCAGAGCATACAGTTGGCTCACATTCAACTTGTCAAAAGCCAGAACCCCCAGATCCCCTTCCACAGAGCTCTTCTGCAGCCACTCTTCCCCAAGTCTGTAACATATATCCAGGGTTGCTGCATCCCAGGTGCAGAATCCATCAGTTGGTCTTGCTAAATTTCATACGGTCAGTGATTGCCTGGCCCTCTTACTTGCCGAGCTCTCTCTACAAGACCTTTGTCCTCAAGGGAATCAGCTGCTCCTCCCAATTGGGTACCATCTGCAAACTTACTTCCTACACCTTCCAGTCCTGCATTCAAATCATTCATAAAAATACTGAAGAAATCTGTACCTACTACAGAGTTGTGCAGCGTTGACTTTTTCTGAAGAAAGGTCATTAAAACGGATAACTTGTGTTTGGTTATGCCGGCAGTGTTTGTGAATCCCCAAAAGAAATCCCTGCATTACAGAAAATACATCCAAGAAGATGGAAATAGACAGGCCCAAGAGCGACTCTAATACCTTTGAACTGATGGAAACCTCGACAGGAAGTGTTGTGGCAATTAGGTGGGGTTAAGGGAGTGTCCCTGTACCCCTGAGATGTCTGGAAAGTTTGATCAGGAAGGATGCAGCAGTGTTAATGTACTTCATCCTGGGAATTCAAATGCATCTGTTAGCAGTAGAGGGATGCGAGGCATCAGAGTGACCATATGTGTGTAAACATCTCTGCTGGCCAGCGCATCAGGACTGAAATAGTTTTAAGCAAACATCACGGGATTTTAGCAGTTAAAGCTAGGTCTCAGGATTAACAGTATAAGTCAGATGAAATATATCTTTTCTTCAGCAGAGCAAACCCAAGAGCACCCTGGAGTTGCTCCACTAGGATAAGTGCTAGGCCCCATCCCTGCTGGCCATCATCCGTCAGCATTTTAACTTCAAGCTTTCAAGCACAGTTCTCTGTGATCCCTATGAAGGTCACCGGGATGCAGCATCTGCAGCTGAGCCTCGTGATTGCTGGGGTGAAGAATGCCATCAGCATCTGCAGCTGAGGATTGCCCTTGTCAGTGCCTGGTTCGGATATTCTGCAGTGCATCTGCAGGTTTTTGTCACAGCAGCAGGCTTTGATCTGGAAATGACTCATTCCCATCTGCAGTACGGAACGCACCTTTTCTTTTGTAGGCTCTTCAGTTCTGCAGCGTTCTCAGATACTGCTGGTTACAGGCCTCTTCTGCACTGGTTATTTTTCCTCAGTCTTAATAGATGTCTGGGGATGTTTCGCAGATTAATTGTAGAGAAAAAGAAAACAAAGACTACCCAGGTAATATTTCACCCAAAGGGAAAGTGAACGTTCTGCAAGTGGCAAGGCATTGTTGAGACCCAATGCACAGCGGATCATGGTGTAATGAAGATTACACCTGTGAAATAAAGAAGACTTCTGTTGTCCTTCTTTCATACACACGTTAGCCGACTGCAGTTCCTACCAGGAGGACGTACCGTGTCTAGCAACGGGAACTGGGAAGCAGGTACAGACAGGAGGCAGGACAGCGCACTTCAAACTCGGAGGCAGTGGCAGCAGCTAAGGATGTAGAGCACTACGCACATGTGCAGATGAGAATAACGATGAAGGAAGGGAGGGGTACAGAGCTGACAACAACAAGAGGCACCGTGGCTCAGCTCCTGTGTCCCACCATCACACAGGAAATGAGAGCCACGGGCAAAATGCAGCTGCTGTGTTCCATCTCCCCCAGCCAGCCCTGTAACTGCCGGCTGCGGCTGTTATAGGTGTGAAGAACAATACACACCCATCGTTAACAACAGTAGAAGATTTATTGAGAAAGCAATAAATGAGCAAAACAGCGCTGGGTGACCGGGAGTCTCCGCTCCACCAGAGGCATGCAACGGGGGCCTCCTGATCCCACTTTTTATTGTCTCTTATCTCTGCATTCGTGTTTATCTTTCTCTTCCTGGGCTGCGCTGGCTGTCATGTGGGGGTCGTTCTCTGCCACCTGATGGTTGAGATGAAAAGGGCCGTAGTCCTCTTCAGCTTCGATCATGCGCACTTAAGAGGAGATTTTTCACTTGTTTTTCTTTTTTCAGTTTCTTAGAAGGTCACTGCTATCTGTTGTTCATTGTCCAGTTGTTAGAACTAAGCGCTGTGGCTCCAATTTGCACAAATTCCAAAGTTCTTAGACTAAACATTTATACATCTATTTTGAGACTTCTACAAACTACATAGTTTTCAGAAAGCAAAACACTGAAAAACACTGACACATCTCTCTCGAATCAGTTTGATTAAAAAATACAGCACTCCTTTTTATCACAATTCCCCCTTTTCTTTTTTCTCATTTTGTTCATCAAACCGTATCACTGCATTTTGAGATAAAATATGTTCTTTCCTTTCAATTGTTCCAGCATTTTTACATTGCTGCAATTATGTTATTCAGTATTGTTGGTGTACTCATTTTCCAGAATGAATACTTTCAAGTTCTGTCTTGTCCCCCCTTCCCCCCTTTTTCTCCTTTTTTTTTTTTAATATATATATTTTTTAATTTTTATTTTTTTCCATAGCCAATCTGAATTAAGTGAGAACTTTCTGAATCCAGTGAGCTCTTTCAGTATAGCTTCGTGAGGCCTTCCAGATTAGGAGACAAAGGTCAAGGTGATTTCACCTCAGAGGTCATTCTCATAGCCCCACCGCCGTACGCCTCTGCCTCCTTCGCCTACTCTTTTGCTTAGAGCAGCGGGGTGTATGATCTTCGCGGCAGCAGTCGTATTCTTCAGGGGAACCTACTCTTGCCTTATAAGTCTTCCCATTCTCTATCTATAATTTCTTTTTAAATTTTAGCGCTTGATTGCTCACAAAACTATCTCCCAATTATCTTAAAAGATATTCATAGGAAGAATGAGTTCACCAATATTCATCATATACAATGTACAATACATATACAATATCAAGCATACAATGAAATGACTGAGTTATCTTATCTGTTAAAGGAAAAACAACAGTTTTACATTTTTCTTAGAGTGATTTTTAGATCGTCCAAAGTCTTGTACACCTTCCACTGCGGTTCTGTGCTATGGATTGATCTTTTCACTCTGCTCGCATGGGTCCATCCATGCTCAGCTGCTGGATTGCTGTTTCTGTTGTTAATAAAACAAGAAAAGGTTCCTCCCATTGAGGAGTTAGAGATGACTCTTTCCATGTTTTAATTAAAACCTTATCTCCTGGACTGATTTGGTGTATTGTCATATCTAGTGGGGGCCATTGTACCACCAGTCCTTTCCGTCTCTTGTATAGTAAAGCTTTTAGCCTCTCTTGTTTCTTTTCAGGGACTATCAGCTTGTATTTCTTTTAGGATCAATAAGGCCACTAAATTATTTCCCCTTATTTGAGCCAACATGTACTACTGTTATGTTATGTGCTACCTTATGTTATGTGGAATATAAACTTTTAATTCACCCTGAAAGTAATTTTCCCTGCTACTTCTACTAACAGAGCTACAGCAACTATTGCTTGTAAACAGGTAGGCCACCCACAGTTAATAGGATCTAAGAGTTTTGAAGAGTATCCTACTGGCTTCTTTTTCCCAGCCCATTCCTGGGTCAGTACTCCAAAAGCAGTCCCTTTGTCTGTATTTACAAAAAGGTAAAATGGTCTTTTTATATCAGGTAAGCTTAATACTGGTGCATTAACAGGATCTACCTTTAAATGTTTTAATTCTTGCTCATCCTCCTGACTCCACCTTACTACTCCATCTTGTACTACTATCTGGTATAAAAACTTTACCTTACTACTATAATTCTCGATCCATTGTCAACAGTATCCTAGCAGCCGTAAGATCTGCCTCACCTGCCTCTTGCTTCCTGGGGCTTTTAAAGATAAAATCCCATTTACTTGTTCTGAATCTAATCTCTTATTTCCCTTGCTTAACCACTGTCCCAAATATTTCACTTCCTATTTTGTAAATTGTAATTTTGCCTTTAAAACTTTCAACCCCTTTGAACCTAAGAAAATTAATAATTTAATGCTCCTCTGTCTAACCATTTCCTCGTCTGTTCCAGCTAATAGTAAATCATCTACATATTGTCCTAAGGTTACCTGTGGGTTTGATTAATAAGTTTTTAGTACTTGCTCAGGGGCTTGTCCAAACAAGTTAGGGGATTCTGTGAATCCCTGTGCGATCACTGTCCATCTGAGTTGTTGTTTTCTATGGGTGTTTGGATCTTCCCACCCGAAGGCAAAGTAGTCTCTGCATTCTGCCTTTGGGGGCAGGTCCAAAAAGCATCCTTTAAATCAATTGCACTATACCACTTAGATCCTGGGTTGAATTGACTGAGCAGAGTATAGGGCTTTGCCACTACTGGGAAACGGGTAACTGTTCTCTTATTAATTTCCCTTAAGTCGTGGATTAACCTATATGTGCCATCAGGTTTCTTTACAGGGAGTATAGGAGTATTATAGGAAGACATACAGGGTTCTAATAGCCCTTTAGATATTAATCTCTCAATTTCAGGTTGTAGCCCTAATTTACCTTCCTGTGAAATGGGGTATTGTTTTATCCTAACCGGGATCTCTTGTTCCTTTATAGTCACTTCAGATGGTTCTATGTCTAATTTCCCTACTGATTCTGGAGTATACCAAACTTCTGGGTTAATTCTAGCCTCATCTTCTATCGTTAGAGTACATAGATTAACAGTTAGTTCTCTATATTTACTTCCAAATTTATTCTTAACTCCACAATTAAATCTCTCCCTAGCAAATTATATTCTGCTTCAGGTACCAATAAAAAGACCCAATTCCATAGGTGCTAGGTAATTCTATTTCTACCTGCTTTATAACAGGTACCATAAAAAGTTCCCTTTTGCTCCGATTACTAGTAGCTTTTCTGAGGATACGGAACATCCTCAAGGTAAATATTGAACAGTCGATCTTTCTGCCCCAGGGTCTACCAAAAATTCCACTTCCTGACTCTGAGGACCCAATTTCTATTTCATCAAGGGCTCTTTTCTTTCCCAGGTCCCCAGCACATAAAACCCCTTACCCCCTCAGTCCTTTTTGAACATTCTCTCATCTTGAATTCTCTTTCTTCAGTCTTTCTTCATGTGTCCCTTTTTCTGACAGTAGAAGCATTCTACTGTCCTCATATCTCTGGGTCTCATCTGGTTAGGTTAAAGCGCGTTCTCTGCCTGAGGAATATTCCCTCTTTTCCTTTTACCATGGCTATCAGAATTTTTTTTTTTTGCTTGCTTCTTCTGAGTCTCCTCCTCTCTCCATACGTATACTTTCTGAGCCTCTCTTAGTAATTCATCTAATCCTCTTTCCTGCCAATTCCCCAATTTCTCTAGTTTCCTTCGAATATTCAGGACCTAGCTACAGACTGTGCTTTCAGGAGAGCTTGCCCCAGGGAGGTAGCAGGATCTAATCCTGAATATAATAAATTTTTTGTGTAGTCTCTCACACCACTCAGTAGGAGTTTCATCTTTTTTTTTTTTTTTTTTTTTTCTCGCTAGAAACCTTATCAACATTCTATCACCGAAGGACAGATTCTCTAATCCCTTGAATAATAATAACTCACAAATCTGCCATGTGAGTATGATGTTCCTGGTTCTGATTATCCCTGTTGGGCCGCTGTAAAGGCTGCTTTATATCTGCTCCTGGACCAGCCTGGTGTTGCTGATCCCAAATTTGCATACCTGCCCTCCTGATCATATCCCTTTCTTCTGCTTGCTGTAAATAGTATGCCCAAAATTGCCTGTATTTCATGCCAGGTATAAAGACTGGGACCTAAAAATTGATCTAGCCTCTCAGAGACCCCTAAAGGATCCTCTAGCAAATTCCCCATTTCCTTTTACAGGTATTTCTCTTGAAGGGAGAAGGTTTCTTCCTTGACCCCTCTCCTGCCTAGTTTGCCTTCTAGTGATCCTTTTGCTAGGGAGGTCTAGGGGTTCAGGTTCATCTCCTGAGTCAGATTCAGCTTGCTCCGGAGGAGCCACTGGATTCTGTTTGGGGGGGAGTACAAGGGGGGCGGGAGATAGTGTATCGTTCACATAGGTATTTAGAGCCTGGCAGATCCGATCCTCAAAAGACCCAAATACTGGTCAGAATAGCTGATCTGCCCCTATCTGCTTTCCTCCCCATACCCCTATACAATAATATACCATTTTACCTTACCTTTCCTCATCTAGAGGGAGAATCGCCCTAGTGTTTTAACATAAACCTAGGGGACTTTCTAGTGGTACGTCTGGTAGCTTCACCTGCAAGCCACCCATGGGTTCAGAGGGCTTACTCTGCCTCTGTCCCATCTTCCGGAGCACTCTCACACACACACACTCGCGGCCCTCGGTCATGACCCACGTCCTCGCGGGCAATGGGAACTGCACTACTCGAGGGTCCGCACTCGCTTTGCCCCTACGTCTCAGTCAGGCGTGCTCCGGGATACCTACCCCGACCGAACGGCTTCACGCAAATACTTACTAAATCCTGAGTCTTCGTTCGTGTCTTCGTGCACAAAAATTACGGGGTACTGCAGTTTCTTTCACTCACTTACCGAATTTAGAGTTCGGAGCTACAGGTCTCTGCACAGGAATTACCCAGCCAAGGGGCCGTCCAAAGCCCCCTCTTGGAGTTGGAATTCCGCAGCAGAGTCGCCTGGATCCGAGTCACAGCACCAAATTGTTATAGGTGTGAAGAACAATACACACCCATCGTTACCGACAGTAAAGGATTTATTGAGCAAGCAATAAACAAGCGAAACATCGCTGGGCAATCGGGAGTCTCCGCTCCACCAAAGGCATGCAACGGGGGCCTCCTGATCCCACTTTTTATCGTCTCTTATCTCTGCATTCGTGATCTTTCTCTTCCTGGGCTGCGCTGGCTGTCATGTGGGGGTCGTTCTCTGCCACCTGGTGGTTGAGATGGAAAGGGCCGTAGTCCTCTTCAGCTTCGATCATGCGCACTTAAGAGGAGATTTTCACTTATTTTTCTTTTTTCAGTTTCTTAGAAGGTCACTGCTATCTGTTGTTCATTGTCCAGTTGTTAGAACTAAGCGCTGTGGCTCCAATTTGCACAAATTCCAAAGTTCTTAGACTAAACATTTATACATCTATTTTGAGACTTCTACAAACTACATAGTTTTCAGAAAGCAAAACACTGAAAAACACTGACACATCTCTCTCGAATCAGTTTGATTAACAAATACAGCACTCCTTTCTATCACACCTTTGACACGGTCTCCCACAGTATTCTCCAGGGGAAACTGGCAGCCCGTGCTGTGGACAGGTTCACTCTTCTCTGGGTGAAGAACTGGCTAGAGGGCCGTGCCCAGTGGGTAGTGGCTAATGGAGTTAAGTCCAGCTGACGTCCTCTTACGATGGGTTTCCTCCAAGGATCGGTACTGGGGCCCATCTTGTTTGATGACCTAGACGAGGCTATTGAGTGTACCCTCAGTAAGTTTGCAGGTGACACCAAATTGGGAGGATGTGTCGATCTGCCTGAGGGCAGGGAGGCTCTTCAGAGGGATTTGGATAGGCTGAACAGCTGGGCTGAGCTCAATGGGATGAGGTTCAATAAGACCAAGTGCCGGGTCCTGCACTTTGGCCACAATAACCCCATGCAATGCTATAGGCTTGGGGCAGAATGGCTTGAAGAATGTAGAGAGGAAAAGGACCTGGGGATGTTGGTTGATGCTTGGCTTAACATGAGCCGGCAGTGTGCCCAGGTGGCCAAGAAGGCCAACGGCATCCTGACCTGTATTAGAAATAGTGTAGCCAGCAGGAGCAGGGAGGTGATCATCCCCCTGTACTCAGCTCTGGTGCACCCACACCTCGAGTACTGTGTTCAGTTTTGGGCCCCTCACTACAAGAAGGACATAGAGGCCCTGGAGCGTGTTTAGAGAAGGGCAACAAAACTGGTGAGGGGTAGGAGCACAAGTCTTATGAGGAGCAGCTGAGGGAGCTGGGATTGTTTAGTCTGGAGAAGAGGAGGCTCAGAGGAGACCTTAAGGGGAGTTGTGGTGAGGAGGGGGTGGGCCTCTTCTCCCTGATAAATGATGACAGGACGAGAGGGAATGGCCACAAGTTGTGCCGAGGAAGATTTAGATTAGATTTGAGGAAAAAATTTTTCTCTGAAAGAGTGGTCAAGCACTGGAATGGCCTGCCTAGGGAGGTGGTTGAGGCGCCATCCCTAGCACTGTTCAAGAAGCATTTAGATGAGGTGCTAAGGGATTAGATTAAATATTTAGTGGGTAGGGATGGTGATAGGAGGATGGTTGGACTAGATGATCCTGTAGGTCCGTTCCAACCTAATGTATCTATGAATCTATGAAAAAACAAACAACACCCTCAAACCCCAACTATCTATCTCCCGTAGGTCATATATCTATGAGAGGCAGAGAGAGGCCTTGCCAGAGTCCTTGGCAGTGCTGACTGTGCCCTGATTCAGGGCAGTAGCTCTTTAGAGCTCAAGGACAGCTCTTCACATATCAAGCCTCCCCATCACTTCCCAGTTGTGCTGGGAGCTTTGGTGACCGTCCACGTAGACAAGCAAGCTGAGGCTGGGACCAAGGAGTCTCTCCCCGGCGTGCAGCTCTCCCACTGCTTCCTTGAAACCAAGTGTTGGCCCCAGCCCTACGCACTCCATCCCAGTAGAAATGGTCACAGCAGCAGCTTTCGGACAGAACGTCTTTCTTGGTCAAAAGGTGGGTCTTTCCAAAAAACCCCAGCCTTGCTGGCACCGGTTACAGAAGCACTGGGTGGCTCAGGAGAATCCTGAGAACTTGTCAACATTATATGGGTCAGTTCAGCTCGGTTCTGAGTCTCAAGGGATGGGGGACACACAGACCCGCATCCCAGGAAAGAAAAGGGGAAAAGGGCAGGTAGACAGTTGGGTGTAAAAGCAAAATAGCAACAATGATCTGAGGGGGAAAGCTAATTTATTAAATCGGACATTGGAATGCAAAATAACACAATATACTACAATATAATTGGAAATGAGGCTAATCAATCAAATAAAAAGAGAGAGTGAGAGAGAGAAAGAGAGAGAGAGAGAGAGTGTCTGGAATCCAAAGGCCTAACATGTTGCTGAGATGATCCAAAAGGGAAAGAGAGAGATCTTTTAACTTCCCACCAGTTTCATCTTTCCCTCTGAATGGAAATTGCAAAAACAAACGTAATGCAAACTTCTCTGCGGTACATAGCTTTCTTCCCTTCTGAGACAGGGATGCCTGGAACTATTCGAAAATCCATGGAACTGCAGCATTAACCCTTTACATCCCAGTGCCCTACATGAAAATATGATATGGAATACGGATAACAAAAATCAGGAAACCATGACTGAACTTCAAGTAGAGCAGGAAGAGTCGCTGTCAGTGGAAGAGCTTCTGGAAATCATGGGCAGAAAGGTGGGGTCTTCCCTCATTCTGCTGATCAGTGATTCAAGATGCTCCAAAGGATGAGGAGAATGGCTTGGAAATGTCATTTTCATTCACAACAACTACATCCTCCCTTGTAGACTCTCCCAGCTCCCATCTTCTTTCGTCTCCAGTTGGATCTCTCTTCCAAGTTGATGTCCGCATGATCCAAACCTTCTTCTGCTGTCTGTTCTCTCTTGCACGCACTGTGGGAATGAGTTTGCAGTACTCACTGATAGGAATCAAGGGGACACTAAAAAGACCTTGCAACATAAGTCCTGGCAGCGTACTGCCAGCAGCTGATTTGGCTGTCCAGGACACTGGCAGCACAAATGCTTTGTTACCAAATGCAGCGAGTATGTTTTAGAGAAAAGGCAACTCACTGGTTTGTCTTCCACAAGTATAGCATAAGAATACAGGTCATCACCAGCACGGAAGGCAGCATGGCAAAGACGACTTTCATCACAGGGATGTCCAGTTTTGGCAGCTCTTTGCCAACAGGAGCATTTGTGGTGGTATTCCCAGCATCCACACCTGGAAGAATGGAGACAACACCGCAGGTTACCATCATCTTCACTGCAGATAATCTCTCAGTGTGATTCATGGACCCAAGAGACATCCTTTTTCATCAGTGGGTAGCTCTTTCTCTCTTGCCTGGCCACCAGAGGACAATGAGGATTGCTTCCACTTCTCGCTGGGGGGGAGAGGCTGCGCTGGTGCTGCCCATGTCTTGCTCAGGGTCAAGGGCTGGGGCTCTGCTCTGGGTTTGCACTGTGGGGAGCACTGCAGAGCAGGAGCCCTCATACTCTCCCAGTCTCACAAGCCCTTATGCCTCCCTCAGATGATATCCTCCAGGCTCAGTGTTGAGCTCCAGCCAGCACAAGGCAAAGCTGGAGCCAGCCCAGGGTGAGAAACACTCCTGCAGGCTCCTGCCACACAGGGCCCAGCTCCTCGCCTGAGGGAGGCTTCTTTTGAGAGGCACAGTACATGCTCTGTGCGAACATGCTCTGGTTTGGCTGCTGGCCTGCTGTGCGAGAACAGGCAGGAAGAGTCTGCTGGCAAACAGTGGTTCTGCTTCATGACAGCGGATGACCACTGGACAGAAATCACTTGGCAAACCAGTTCCTTGCACTGCCTGTGTTTCGTTGCCAGAGACTGCCTGTGTGTCACCGCTGCCTTCCTGCAATGGCTCCTGCTGCTCTGTGGCTGTGCTCAGATGTTGCTCCACTCCCAATGCACCCAGATCCCAGGGACTTAATCCTTGAGGCACAAGGAAAAACAGAAGCCTAGAGAGTCTCTTCCTCAGTCCCGTTAGACCCACCATGTGTTGCCTTTTCAGTTTCCCACAAGAGTTCCTTTTTTGACCTGGGATGTTAAAACCTGCAATACACGATTTGCACTGTCCACATCTGTGTCCGTGCCTCAGACGCTGCAAATGGAGCCCACTGTGTGTTGTAAATCAAGCCAAGGTTGAGTGAGCCCAGTCCTGACTGAACTATGGAGAGGCTGTTTTGCACACACCAGCACCGTTGTTCAGGACAGAATGTGAGAAGTCTGGAGCTACGGGGAGTTCACTAACAAAGGAGCAACAAGTCCATCTCGAAGCATTACGAATAATTCTAAAGCTTCAGAATCTATCTAAATCTACCTCAGCATTAGCAACTCTTCTTACACGGATCAGTAAAAATTTCCCCAAGTTTCCAATAACTGGGCTTTCTTTTGACAGAGAGCTTTGACACAAAAGTGGCACACAAATCTGAGAGGCTTCTACTGAAGACAAAACTGCTGCCAAACTTTTACCTGTGTGACGCCATATTTCAGAAGTACTCAAATAAACTCGACAAGGGTCAATTCTCCCTAGTGTTCCCCACCCCCCAACCTCCGCTGATGCTCCTCGGCACGGGAAGCAGCTCCAGCCTGGACTCGATTTCGTGTTTCTTTCCCCACTGAACTATGCTGCGTACTCCAGTGGCGGGTCAGGGAAGGACCTGGCCCAAATGCAAAGGTGTGGGTTCTCTCAGCTGAACAAGGGCAGGGGTGACCTTCCCACTGAAACACGGCAGCTCTCCAAGTACCCAAATACTCACAACTGACCTGTGCAAGTCCTCCAAGGTACAAGCAGATTAGGAAGACCTTGAGACGATCCCAAGTAAAGTTACAAACTACCAGAGCACACTGTTTTCTGCCTTTGAGGAAACAAATTTTCACAAGTAACCTCTGGGTTGACTCCAAGACACAAAATCTGTATCCCAACCATCTTCTGGATAGGGAGAATCAATGCCATCATCGAGAATCAAGAAGAGCAGACGAGAGTACTTTCCTTTGCATGCTGTGATATTCTCCCTTAGTAAGTGGAGCTGGGTCAGGTAATGGGACAGGAGAAAGACTCAGATCATGATTGGCACGGTTGCAGAACAAACACGAAGAGCTGTTGGCTGCCACCTAGCAGCTTACAGAATACTCTCTCCACACCCTGTGCAACACCGAATGGCAGAAGATATATCCCCTTGGGACTTTCTTCTGGAGACATCTCCTGTGCACACAAAGGAAGGTCACACTGAAGCACCAGAGGAAAACAAGCCTGCCTCTTCCTTTGGGCTGTGGGCTGGGGCTCTGTGTTGGAAACTGGGACTCCTGTATGGGGAGTGTCACAAGGCTGGAGCACAAATGCTCACGCTTGTCTCAGTACACATCTTCTGGGCTCACACTCAGGACATGTCCCAGGATGAAGGCAGTGCTCCAGCCAGCAAGCAGCAGAGCCATGGCCCATTTTAGCCCTGGGGAGCAGTGCTGCCACAGGCTCTTGCCTGGCTCCTGCAGTGCTACCTGTCACCACCCCGTGCCAAACGGCTACCATGGAAGGTAGCCTAAGGAACGACTGAGGTAGGGCCACAGTGACACAGCCTGATTCTTGACCACAGTGGCGCTCTACTTTGGCACTGTCTCTGCCCACCCTCCTGCTTCCCTTGCTCGCCATGGAGCAGCACCGATCTCCTGGGTAAGCATAGCATCAGCAGGAGGAGGACGACAACTGATTTGTCTTTTGGCATTCCACTCCCACACCACTGGTCTTCAATACTTCAAGCACGAGAGATTTACCCTCATCCTTTCTGGAAAGGTTCAGAAAGAACAAGGGATACATCTACAAGAGAGAAATCACCCCTGGTCCTAGGTAGACAGAGCTACGCATTGATGAAAAAGGACATCTCCTGGGTCCACGAAGCACACTGAGAGGTTGATAAGAAATAACTGCAGTGCTGATGATGGTAACCTGCAGCATAGTATCCGTTCCTCCAGGAGTGGATGCTGGAAATACTACCAAGGATCTTGTTGGCAATGACCTGCAAAAAACTCAACATCCCTGTGCTGGAAGTGGCCTGTGCTGTGCTGCTGTCCATGCTGCTGTCCATGCTCATGCTGAGCTTTATTCTTATGCTCCGCGTGTGGAATAAATATCAGTGAGTTGTCTTTTCCCCAAAACACTATTGCTGCGTTTGGTAACAAAGCATTTGTGGTGACAGGATCCTGGACAGCCAAATCAGCTGCTGGCAATACACTGCCAGGATTTACGTTGCAAGGTCCTTTAAGTGTCCCCTTGGTTCCTGTCAGTGAGCACTGCAAAATCATTCCCACAGAGCAGGCAAGAGAGAACAGGAAGTAGCAGGACTGGATCATCCAGACAGCAAATCAACTGGAGACAAAGGCAGAGTGGAGCAGGGAAAAGGCTATAAAGTAGTTCGTACTTGACCAGGAAAAAAAACAGCTTCAGGCTGAGACAATTTGACTCACTGTGCAGCAGAACCAGGACAGACCCCTCCCACCAGTCCATGGGTCCCAGGAGTTCTCCCACTGACAGTGCCTCTTCCACCAGCAACCACAGTTCTAGGGATTCCCCTGAGCCATTCAGTGACCCTGCAGCCATTGGAAGCAAGGCTCAGGTTCATTGGAAAGGCCCACTTTTTGACTAACTGTTGGAAAGAACCAGTTTTTGACCAATAAAGACACTTTGTCCAAAAGCTGCTGCTGTGACCATTTCCACTGGGATAGAGTGCATAGGGCAGGGGCCAGCACTTGTGGCCAGGGAAGCAGTGGGAGAGCAGCACACCGGGGAGGGCCTCCTTGGTCCCAGCCTCAGCTTGCTCATCTAACTGGACAGTCACCAAAGGTCCCGGCAGAACTGGGAAGTGCTGGGGAGGCTTGATATGTGAAGGGGTGTCCTTGAGCTCTTCTGAGCTACTGCCCTGAATCAGGGCACCTCTCTCTCATTTCCGAAGCACTTAAACAAACTCAACAAGGAAGGGCAAATTCTTCCGACTGTTCCCCACCCCACAATCCCTTCCGCTGCCACTTAGCACAGGAAGCAACTCCAGCCCAGGCTCGATCCGTGCTTCCAACCCCACCCTCACCTGGGGAGCAGTAAAATGGCGAACTCCGCGCTGCCACAGAGTTTTAATGGCCTCTTTTTAAAAGCGTGGCCAGCAGGTCAAGGGAGGTGATCCTCCCCCTCTACTCTGCCCTGGTGAGGCCTCATCTGGAGTACTGTGTCCAGTTCTGGGCTCCCCAGTATGAAAAAGACAGGGATCTCTTAGAAAGAGTCCAGTGGAAAGCCACAAAGATGGTGAAGGGCCTGGAGAATCTCCCCTATGTAGAAAGGCTAAGTGAACTGGGAATGTTTAGCCTTGAGAAAAGAAGACTGAGAGGGGACCTGATCCAGGCTTATAAATATCTGAGGTGTGGGGGACAAAGTGGAGAGGCCAGACTCTTTGCAGCAGTGTGTGGAGACCGGACAAGAACTTCTGCAAGAACTTCTTTACAGTGAGGGTGACGGAGCACTGGCACAGGCTGCACAGGGGGGTTGTGGAATCTCCTTCTCTGCAAATATTCAAGACCCACCTGGACACCTACCTGTGCGACCTGGTGTAGGGAACCTGCTTTGGCAGAGTGGTTGGACTCCATGATATCTTGAAGTCCCTTCCAACCCCTATGTTTCTATGATATAAAATGCTAATACAGATTGTCAAAAGGCTTTACGATGCATAAAGAATGCAGAGCCATCTATTACTGACTTGATTAAAGCTTGTCAAGATACAGGCAGAGAAAGTCATAAAATGACTCAGTGTAAGGGTAGCTCAAAAAATGAAGTGTTACAATTGTGGGAAGGGGCTATACTGGACCAGAGAATGCCAGTCTAAATTTCCTGTTGCTGCATGGCCCACAGATGTGCCAGGAAATGGGAAGAAGAGCGCGTGACTGCTCGCTATGACAACAAATACAGTCCCGAATCAGCTGGCCCCTGCCTTGCCAGCTCACTGAGACCAGCTACCGCCGACAGTGCAGGAGTGGATGTGGCCACTGCCCAGTCAGTGATGCTTACCAATACGAGTAGAGATGTTTACAGTGCTAATACAGCAAGGCTGACGTCGTTTACAGATTTTACAAGCTTCTGATCATGATTGCATCTACATACCCGCTACTAAAGAAGATGTAAAGTGGATGCTCGCACAATTGCTTGCTATGCAAACTGCTACGGCTGATCATACTGGACAAGTCTTCACTCATCCCCCTAAACATCAGTTACTGCACAATTTAAGAGAGCTGTTCCTTACTAGAAATGTTTGCCTTTCACATGTTCCAATATCAAGAGAAAACTTGTGAAAGTATATAAGGGATGTTAAAACCTGTAATAAGGGATTTGGATCGTTCACATCTGAGTCCATGCCTGAGACGCTGCGTCCACCCACTAGTAAGACAGACACGCCAGCTTTTTTGTGTGTAATGAGCTTTTGGAGAATGCATGTTATAAAATATAGCCTCTTTGTGAGGCCCCTTTACCGGGTGAGGCAGAAGAAAAATTACCAGAAAATGGAAATAAATTTGCCCTGTTCACAGGAGGATCATGTTGCATTGTGGAAATCTATTGTGTGTGGAGCCCTACAAAACAAGCTGCAGAGGCCACTGAAGGAGAAGGAGAATCAAGCCAATTTGCAGAGGTAAAGACTGTCCAGCTGGCCTTAGATATTGCTGAATGAGAGAGGTGGACAATGCTTTCTCTTTACACTGACTTATGGATGGTGGCAGATGCTTTACGGGGTGGTTACAGCAGTGGGAACAAAACAACTGGCAACGGAGGAGTAAACCTATTTGGGCTGCTGAACTGTGGAATGGCACCGCTGCCCAAACAAAAAATAAGGTTGTAAAGGTGCGTCAGGTAGATGATTATGTGCCCAAGAGTCAGGCTACTGAAGAACGGAAAAGTAACCATCAGGTAGATTGAGCTGACAAAGCTAAGGTGGCTCAAATAGACTTGGACTGAAAGAAAAAATGAGTGTTATTTTTAGCTTGGTGTGCCCATGAGACCTCAGGCCACCAAGGAAGAGATGTAACATGTAAGTGGGCTAGAGACTGAGGAGTGGACTTCAGAACAGATGCTATTGCACAGGTTATCCATGACTGTGACACATGTGCCATAATTAAACAAGCCAAGAGGATGAAACCTCTTTGGGGGGAAGAGTAAGCACAAGTATAGATATGGGGAGGCGTGGCAGGATGATTATATCACCTTGCCATGAACTGGCAATGGTAAGCGCTATGTGCTTACCATGGTGGAGGAGACCACTGGGTGGCTTGAAACAAATTCGGCGATAGTGACCTGGGGAAAAGACAACTCACCGATCTTTTTTCCACATCCATAGCAAACAAATACAGGTCATCACTAGCATGGACAGCTGTATGGACAGCAGCACATCATGGACCACTTCCAGCAGAGGTTGTAGAGTATTCGCAGCTCTTTGCCAACAGGAGCCATGGTGGTATTCCCAGCATCCACCCCTGGAAGAACGGAGACAATGCCACAGGTTACCATCATCTGCACTGCAGAAAATCTCTGTGTGCTTCATGGACCCAAGAGACATCCCTTTTCATCAGTGGGCATACTTCAACAAGTTTTCTCTTTGAACTCTTCCACCTGCCTTTACATGTCCGGGTACATCCTTCTCAGAAGAGAAGAAGATCTACATACCCCCTGAGGACTTTGCATTGCTTTGCATTTTTCCATTTCCCGCTTAGAGGGAAAAATAATAACCTGTTTGCGTGTCATGAGACACTCTCTTTCCTTTAGGATTGACTCAGCAGCGGGTGCTCGCTGCCATCTTACCTTCAGTTTTTAGCATAAAGCCTTCAGTTTATTGGGCACTCTCTCTTGCTCATTTTTTTAATTTATTAGCTTCAATTCCAATTATATTGTATTATATTGTGTTATTTTGCTTTCCAATATCTTATTTAGTAAATTAGATTTCCACCTCATATCATTGCCGCTGTTTTGTTCCTAGGCCCATCTCCCTTTTCTCTTTTCCCTTTCCCCCTTCACCTTTCCTGGGGCATGGGTCCATGGGTACCCCACACCAACCATCACAGAACCGGGGTGAACCAGCCCATAAATGTTGACAGCCTCCTGTCCGTACCTGCTTCCCAGTTTCAGACACAGTAGGTCCACCTGGTTGGAACTGCAGTTGGCTAATGTGTATGAAAGAAGGACAACAGTAGCCTTCTTTATTTCACAGGCTTTAATCTTCAGTACACCTTGTTCCGCTGTGCTTTGGGTCTCCACATTGCGATGCCACTTGCAGAACGTTCACTTTCCCTTCGGGTGAAGTATTACCTGGGTATTCTTTTTAATTAATCTGTGAAACATCCACAGACATCTATTAAGACATAGGAAAAATACCCAGTGTAAGAAGAGGTCTATAATCAGCAGTATCTGGGAATGCTGCAGAACTGAAGAGCCTCCTGAAAAAAAATGTGTATTCTGTACAGCAGAGGGAAATGAATCATTTCCAGATCAAAGCCTCCTGCCGTGACAAAAGCCTGCAGATGCTCTGAAGAATATCCTTATCAGGCACTGACAAGGACAATCCTCAGCTGCAGATGCTGATGGCATTCTTAACCTCAGAAATCACGAGGCTGAGATGCACTGCTACATCCCAGAGACCTTCATAGGGATCACAGAGAACTGTACTTGAAAGCTTGAAGTTAAAATGCTGATGGATGATGGCCAGCAGGGATGGGGCCTAGTACTAATCCTACTGGAGCAATTCCAGGGTGCCCTTGGGTTTGCTCTACTGAACTAATAGTTATTTCATCTGAGCAATACAGTGAATCATAGAATCGAAAACACTTCAGAGATCCTCGAGTCTATCCACAACCTAACCATATTGCCTAACTCTTACAACCCTCCAGTAAATGAAGACCTGAGCTCCACATCCAATTGGTTCTTAAACATCTCCAGGGAGCATGACTCAATCACCTCCCTGGGAGCCTATTCCACTGATTAACGGCCCTTTTGGAAAAAAATGTTTCTTGATATCCAACCTAAACTTACCCTGGCACATCTTATGGCCATTTCCCCTCATCCTGTCACTCTCACCAGTGAGAAGAGTCCAACCCCGCTCTCGCTGTAAGCACCTTTCAGATATTGGAAGAGAGCTATAAGGTCTCCTCACACTCTCCTATTCCCCAGACTAAACAGCTGCAGTTCCTTTAGTCTCTCCTCATAGGGCGTATTCTCCAAGCCCTTCCCCAGCTTTGCTGCCCTTCTCAGGATCTGCTCCAGCATCTCAGTGTCCTTTCTGTATCGAGGTGCCCAACCCTGAACACAGTACTCGAGGTGAGACCTCACCAGTGCCAAGTACAGGGGCAGGATGACTTCCCTAGTCCTGCTCACCACACCATTGCTGATACAAGCCAGGATGCCATTGGCCTTCTTGGCCACCTGCGCACACTGCTGGCTCATATTCAGCCCACTGTCCAGCACACCAAGGTCCTTTTCCATCAGGTGGCTTTCCAGCCTCTCCTCCCCAGTCCTGTAGGATTGCCTGGGGTGGTTGTGACCAAAATGCAGGACAGGATCTATCATTCATAAACCCATGCTGACTGGGTTTATGAATGATATGCTGACTGATCCTGTGGTTGACCTTTTAACTGGTTGTTGTGGTTTTGTGGATCTGATGCTGGTTTTCCACATCACAACATCATGCTGGGAGTTAAAGAGTGAATGCTCTGGCAGAAGGGGAGCAGAAGGGGAGTGGAGCCACTCTCTAGCATGCTTTTTGCTCTCTTGGCCTGCCTCTGAGATAAAGCATGTGTGCTTCCCCTGCAGTTTTACTACGGTAAGATTCTCAGATTTTGGATATTTTTTATCTCCCCCAGATTGTTTGCTTGTGTTAGATTTAGTAAAACACCGTTCCTCTTCCCATCGTTTACACTTTTTTTTCTAGACCCATGTGTTATATTCATCCCATTAGTGTGGCCGCGTTGCCACCAACAGTGCAGTTTTTTGTTTTTTTTTCTACTTTCCCTCTCTCCCTCTTTTATTCCCTGTCACCCTGCCATGGACAACACTGTGACAATTATTGGTGGAAGATGCAGGCTTTCAAGAATCTCTACTCCATTGTAATGCTATTGCATAGAGGACTAAGGGTCGATTATGTACCTCAGAACACTGAGGCTTATTTCTAAGCTCTTAATGTTTTATATCGGAGTTGTATACAAAGCACTCCATGCACATCAGTCGGTGTGACCATTATCCTTCCTTCCTTTCCACAAAGGAAGGAAAAAATTGTATTTCACTGCCATTTCCTTGCCAGCCTAGGGACTGTGCTATCAGTCTTCTGAGTTCCTCTGTCTGTTTCTGCAGAGTTTTAACCAACTACTGCAGTGACTCTATAGTTTGGTTCTCTGTTTTAAGCTGCTGGTCATGGAATTCTACGGCTGCAACCGGAGCTGAACCCAATACTGCACAAATAAATGCCTTCCCTTTTCCAGCTCGAGCATTCTTTTGCAGAACACTAATATGGTCTGAAACACTGCAAATTATGCCAGTTCTGCCGTGCCCAGTCTACCCCTGTTGAAGAGGGTCTGGCACCGTGCTTTTCTAAAAGGTCAAATAACACATCTTCACCTTTCATTGTGACTACACTGTCACTCATTTCTCAATATACAAAAGAATCTACATGGAGGGGGGGTGGGGGGAGAGGGTACACATATCCAAAAGCTCTAGTCAAACAAATGCAAATGCTCAAATCACTCCTCCATTTACTGAGAGGAGCACGCAAAAGACAAAGTAAATTGCTCCTCACTTCTCTGTGAAGTCACACAGAGAAAAAAAAAACTTCAAACGCCACACCTAAGTGATGCCGAGAAATCCGACAAAGTAACTTGACACACCAATTAAATATGTCAAGCAAGTATTCCCTTTATTACAGCGCTGGGTGCATGGGGGATCTCTTCACCAAATATGCACACCAAAGAGAGAAACAAATACTTATTATTGGTATAGCACATGCATATTCATCACATTCCAAACTTTGGTTATTAAGGGGATTAAACCTAAGGGTCAATTTTGCTGTAAATTTTCAAACCCTGAAGGGGGAGAGCTCCTCATCATTCCTGAAGAGAGACACCTGTTTGGTAATATTGTTGGGACAACAGGATGTCCATCCTGCTTTCTTATCAACAAGCTTATTAGTTTGATTTATGCCCACCCCCATTTCTAAGTTTTGTTGTCTGTGTTACACATCTGGCCCAACAGATACATCAGCAGGGAGTAGCGCCTTTGTTGCCATGTACAAGTATTATCATCCTTCATGGTGTACCCCAAAAAAATACTTGCCTCTATTTCTGCTTATCTTTATAACCATGAACATTGAAGCACCGCGACAACCACCTAGATGATTTGCAGTTGTCTTTACTATAGCGAAGCTGTTCTCATGATTCAGTACAGTGGAAAAATAGAGGAAACCAAAGTCCTACCTATGGCTTAAAGGCACCTGTGTCAAGCTCCCCTCCCCAGCCAAACATCAAATACTATGACTTGTTCAGAAAGTTGCAAAGAAGCTTGTGAGAGCTATTTTTACCAAAATTTAGCCAGGCAATACTACTTCCCTCCAAAGCAGTTTGGCAACTATGTAAGAATTACAAGTTATCTAGCAGACAGTGGTTGCAAACAACACTTTTGAAGGAAGAGCCTCGAAGCTGAATACTGTGATAAGCAAATTCAAATGAACTGCTCCATGGAGAAGCAGCAAAGCAGAGCTGCTCACATCGTGTTCCCAGGAACTCTGGAATTAAGTCACACCCTCTCACATCACAAAATTAGTTTGCATAGGACAATACACACACAGTATAATAAGGCTTAGGAGTGGGTAAATCCAATGTCCTCACAGATGACTGTTTATAGTACCAGTTAAATGATTCACATCCTGAATAAAGTATAAAGTATGTTAAAGTATATCCAAATCATAATGCATACCACATTGTATTCCTGTAGATTATCAGAGAAACAGTTGTCTCACCAGATCTGAAACATTCTGGTGGTAGATCAGCACAATTCGGAACCTACCTTGTAGTTTTATTCATTGATGTTTTCATTCTTACTCACTCCCAACATCCCCTCAGCACAAGTGTGGTAACAACCATTTGCCCATCATCTTCTGTCCCACAGCGGCTGCAGACAAAGTTAACCAAGGTGCACCTGAACAAGAGTTGCCTACATTTGTGTTCCTGCTCCTGTGGTGCTCCAAAGAAGAGGAGAAAGACCTTAAATAGAAGACAACATCAGAAGAAAAAAAAAGCCAAACCATTTATTCCTCTGAATCAACAGTGAGTCACAACCCTGACAGACCAGAGTCTGAAGCAGCACTGCAAAGTCCTCCCTTCAGTCTGTCCAATAAGAAACATGCTAAGAAATAACCATGGTCAACAGTGGCTTTTCTGTTCAAAAATCAATTGCACTGGTAATTTCTTTATTTCTGTTGTTTTTTTCCCTTGAGCAAAAACAACCAATGTGCTACATAGAAATAGAGGTAACCCCTACCTGTGCAGCCTGCTGTAGGGAGCTTGCTTTGCAGGGGGTTTGCACTTGATGATCTCTGGAGGTCCCTTCCAAACCATATAATTTTGTGATTCTGTAAATTTGCTCTTTCACCAGATATTACCAGAACATGTTTGAGTTTTCATCTTGACTGCAGTGTCCCGGTTAGTATTTGTTAGGGAGGAACATCTACTACTAAGATAGATGCTATCCTCCAAACAAGGATACATTCTTTCCCAACTCCCACCTGCAGCACATGGCAGAGCTATTTGGGTATTTATTCACTTTTGGCCACCCAAAATGGCACATCTGCCTTCAGGATATAATCCTAAACAAGGCCAAACCATACAAACCCAGTCTGTTTAGTAGGAGCCTGAAATCAGTCGGAAAACTTACAAAGTCACTTCTAGATATTAAAAAACAAGATAACAAAAAACCCTTACTTGCGGAACGAAGTGTGTTGGCACAAAGAAAGCAGCTCTTCCTAAACAGTATGGTTTAAAATTATGACAGAAAGCCCCTGCTATGGTTTATGTTAGAAGTGTTTTAAATATCAGAGAATCAAGATGATTCTATTCCTTTACCTGCCTACATGAAAGGGTTCCCCACTTCTTCTGAGCCTTAAACCAAAACCTGAGCTTCCTCTCCAGGTCCTAAAAAAAAAAAAAAAAAAAGCTATGCAAAAGCAAAGAGGATGAAGGCAAGAGGAAATATAAGCAACTCCCTCCAAGAAACAATGTAAGATCTGATAAAAGATGCTGATTCATTATTCTTCATTATTTCCACTTGGACTATTCTTCAGAGAATGCATCTCTTCTGCCTGGGAGCCATTACGGGAATGTCAGTTGTTGAAGCTGAACTTCTGAACACTAACCACTATGAACACCAATGAATGTATGCACCACTACCCAAGTCTAAAAGCAAGCCCAGTCTCCATAACACACCATTTCTACCAGCTGTTTGGACATATTGTCCAAGGCACGCTACCTCCCTGCCATGGAATTCACCTCCGAAGCTGATTGTTCGGTACTTGCTACTGAACAGAATTTCCCATCTGAGTTATTACCTCATGCTGACATGTGACAGAACTTACTAGAGGAACTGAGCTTTACTGACTGTGAAAAATCTGCTGCAACAAAAGTCATATATGGTTGCATTCTTCCTACACCTAACATATACTGAGATGCAAAATAGTCAAAGGAGCAGGATATGCAGCCTTGTCAGTTCTTGGGACTTTATTACAAGCCTTTTAATTATGGAAAGGCTCTTAAAATCTGGTGGTAGTGCAAACTCACCTGCAAGCAACTGGTCTATAAACAATCAGAATTGGACAGAAGTACCAGTCATCATCCACTAAGATAACTTTGGCACCCCTCTTCCCCTCCTTGGTAATATGTAATTAAAAAGATCTTATCTAATAGTCTTAACAGTGTATTAGCAATGTTACAGCATTATTTAATTATTAGTCCAGCAGGATATGACTGCAGTAAAGCCCAAGGGATAAGTACAGGGGTAGTTATTCCAATATGCAAGTGACAGCCATGAGCAAGTCATCCCATTACTGTCTGGTCTGCTGAATTCTCTGTTTTATTTGAGAGAGGACACAGGCAAGCAGCTTCCCTCAGTGCTGGAGGCTGGGCAACCATTTGTTATTCAGAGCAGGAGAGTTGCGTGCATGTTATCATTACAGCCAGGATTTCTTAGGAAAAGAGAGCCTACTCATGCCCTTTGTAGGCCTTACCTCCCTCTGCTGCCCTGAAGTTTTCTCTAGGACGCTGGTGTTCTGCCTATCTCCTCCAGAAACTCCTTTTTCTGTTTCTGAGAGCACTGGTGGGTGATTGGGGCAGAGCGAGCTCTGCAGCCTGACTAGCTGCCTCCTTGACTCATTTACCCATCACCACACAATTCCACGCTGCAACTGGAAATAAAGAGAATGTTAGCTAGCGTAGCTGTGTAATCAGCCATTTCATAACCCTCATTTTGGTGGCTTCAACTAGATCACCATGCCACTTCCCAGCTCTTTAGTAATAAGTCAAAACCAATGTATTTGAAGCATTACTGCAACAATTCCAGCTTTCCAAGAAGAGCTTGGGGAGGCTGATGCTGGTACACACCCTTAGGGAGCTCCAATTTCAGTTAACTTCTGCTTTTGTACAGATTGCTGTCCTATTATTCCACCTTGATGCAGAGGTCTCCCGAAGGCACTCATGTTGGCATCCCATGTAAATCACTGACAGCAGCAATACTGTTGAAGCAAAGAGCCAAGTGCTTCCCGGGAATCAGTGACCCATTTTGGAAAAGCACACTTCGTAGTGGCAAAGATAGGAAGCCTGGGGAAAACTCAGCTATTAACAACTGTACTAAAATAAGCCTCCTCTGAATTTTGTAATCGTTGTTTTAATAAATTTTTTGGCAAGAGGCTGAAATAGATGATTGTTCCTTGCTCTTGTGCCAATTCCATTAACTCCTACACCCAGCTATCGCTATCATTAACACCTATCACCCAGCATTGCAGATAAGCCTTTGGAATAATACTCAAGCTAAACTGAACACTGTCCAGGCTGCCTTAGATACTCCCTTTCAGCTCAGCTGCCTTAACTCTGTGTGAACACTTCCCTGAATAAATTCTTCTCATGTTGCCAGCAGTGAGTGGTGATTTTGCGAGCTAACTCCCACCACTGCAACTTCCACCATCTCTTGTTATTTGAGAAAATAAAACTGCATCAGCTCTTTGAACAGGCTTTTCAGGAAACACTCAGATAAACCAGACTGTGTTACCACTTTACACTCAAAACGATCATCATGAGCAGCCTGTCCAGCTCCTGCCTACACACCATCCCTACAGCTCTACCACGGCTGCAAAAAACACTCAGGAGAGTGACTCCCCACAGCCAAATCAGACCACAATCCCAGTGAACTCATTTTGATACAGAAACATTAACAGCATTTTAACTGTCAAATAAAAGCATCAGCCTCCAAACACTGAATTTTAACTCGTTACTCAGATAAAGACAGTTACCATGATAGCATCAATCATGCACTGACACACTTTCACTTTCTTATTTACAACCGTATTAAACTGAATTATGAAGATCTTGTACAGAAGCAGAAGAAATATTACAAGACAGAATGCTGCAGATGTCCTGAGCTATAAGCAGGTTACAGGAAGCCCCAAACTGCTCCAAATGGAGGGAGGCCATGAATTAGGAAGTACTATTGGCACAACATCAGAAATGTAACTGCCAGTAGCAATTAAAAAAGCTCATCTCCCCCCCCTCCCCCCATACAGCACATTTTAATATTTGCAACTTACAGTAAGTCACACTATTGTCTCCTATCTATGCTATCTAGCTTGCTCATTTCATGGTACATTGAGATCTAATTTCTATCCACAAAAGCTTCTGGAGCAATGCCTAGTTTGCAAAATAATGTCTCACAAGGAACATATATTGACTGTAATTAATTCCCATAGATAGAGAGTCTAATTAACAAGAATCCAACTAATAACTCAGTTGGATTTAATCCACGTCCTGAACTGGCAACATGCACCAGGGAAAGAGGCAGACGGTGTGTGGATATATGTGTGGAAGAAATTACACGACAGGCAACACATCCAAAGCAGTTCACAGCCATGTTAGATGCTGCCCAGCCTCTCTCAGTCCTGGATCTTGTTTGCTTTCCACCACCCCAATGGGTTCTTCTCTCTCCCTTGTGCACGCTGTGTATCCTGCATACACAACACAAAATTACCTTGGCTATTTCAGTTTTCAGCTTTGAAGATTAATACGCCCAACTCTTGTGCACCATTCTTCTTAACAAGAGCACGCTTCTGCAAGTTGTGCATTTCACTGTCACTGAACGTCCTTGTGCATCTAATCTAGCAACAGAACATGAAAGGAAAGAAAGTTCTCAGTAACACCATCTTTATTGTCAAGTTCCATTTACAAAGAAAGGTCTATTGTTCACTCTCATCCAGGTTTTGGACAGCCAGGCCATGATCAGTGCCAGCAAATACAGACTCAGCTATAGAAATCTGGATTTCAGAGATATACAACAATGCTTTCTAATTTCAGTCCCCTCCCACTTATATACATTTTTCTTTAAATTAACGTAAGCTATCATCACAATTACTCCAAATGTCTACATAGCTCCCATTAAATAATTAATACTTATTGCCTGTAAAAAAGACATTTTGAAATTCCATTCACCTCATGTTTGGACTTTTTCCCTTTTAAATACCTGAGTGCACATTCGGCACTTTTTTTTTCAATGAAGCATATTTCAGATATTTTCGAAATATATTTCATAGGAGGACAGACTTTCATGTTCATTAAATGCTTTATGTAGTATACAAAGCCCAGATACATTCATTCTTCTAGAAAAATACATTTCCATTTGCACCTGAAACAATCCAACTTGCAAAACAGCTCAAAAAAAAGAAGCAATAAGTTTGCAACAAAACACCAACACACATTCACAAGTGGAGATGCCTAAAGCTAACCCCTAAAGCTTGAAACACTCCCAGCAGGTCCCCTACCGATGGAGCCATCTGTTCTTCAGTGCCACCACAGGTAAAACAAAGCTCCTACTAATTCTAGTAGTCCATAAATGTAGAAGCTTGAAGCTATTTTCAAAGCTTTTGATGTCCTTTTCAAAGCTATCCTTACGTTCGTTCTAAGAACCAATTGTGGCAAAAATTTTTAAATACATTCCTACACAAAAACTCAAAACTCTCATCTCACAGAGACCTAAGAATCGAATTGCCAATACCACGCTTTAAGCCCATTTTATACCAGTATGAGTGCCCATAAACCAAAAGATGGCAAAAAATCATAATCCTGAGAACACCACAAACTAAGCTGAACTTTATTTAACTGTAACCTTTGTCATCAACAACTACTCCTTGTCATTACTTAGTTAAGCCCTTTTTAAATAAACACACTCCACACATTCATTTATGCTCAAGAGAGGTCACAACAATGACTTAAGTTTCCTTTCATATTCATTAAGAAGCAAAGACTTCAAGTTAGCCAAACGAAACATGTACTGCCACAGTGCATGTTTATTAGACATGCAAAATTCAGCTTTACATTTGCAATACATTAGCAAACATAACACATATTTTAAAACATTCTGCAAAACAAATCAAGTTCAAGCAATGTGCAAATCCTTAAAAATTTTGGGAGACCAAAATAGGCAAAATTCTGTACAAATGTAATATAAAAATATTTTTCTATATAAAATAACCTTCTGTTTGAGACAACATCCACAGAAGTCCAAAACTTCATCTCCCACATTACTGTTGCTGCTCAAAAAATCCAGAATGGCAGAAAAAACTCACATGTATTCCCCCCCTCCCCACCTCCTCTGACACCTCTACCCCAGCAAGCTCTGGTTGGATCACCGTCTTCTTTGCTGGAGCTGATAGGAGGCAGACAGAGTTACATATGTTTGTCATTCATGCTGCAAACTTCAGGAAAGATCAGAGCACCAGAGCACACAAGCACAGGAAGTCACTCCAAAATATAACAGATAATAGAAGAGCAGAGCCCAGGGGAACCATGTCCTGCAGTGGGTCAGTGACAACAACAGTTCAGAACTTCCCACACACATCAGATGCCTAAGGTCAGGCTGCCTGAAAATGGGTAGGAACCTTATCAAGGAGAGCTATCACTTTGGAGGGAAAATACCCAGATCTCCAAGATACCCTGATCTGACGTCTCTTTCCAAAATCTTTCATTCAGTCCTACAGCTAAAGAGTGAAGTTTCCTAGATGACACCAGTTAGCACAATGTCCTTTTAAAAGCACAGCTCTACCTGCCTAGCAAAGACTTGAGCTGGATAGCAAGAACAGTGTCTGAATGCTTGGCATGATTTTTCTTTTTCTTTTTCTTTTTCTTTTTCTTTTGCAAGGGTAGGACACGCTTTAGAAAATTACTCACTACTCTATTCTGTGTTGACCTCTAACACCTGTGCAGCAAAAGAGTGACCAGTTACACTAGGGCACCAACAGCACCATGAGATTCAAGTCTTGTGTTCACTTTCACAAAGTGGCTTCACACTTACATGTAAAGCTCAACCTGCTCGTCTTACAGCTTCCCTATGCCTTCAAGCAGAGAATTTTATGCTTCTGGAGAAAAAGAAACCTATTTCCTGCTAGTAAAGATGACACTTAGCTGCAGGGCAATTATTGAGCTCTGTAATCAGTAAGCATCTGAGGTTCCTGGCTGTAAGCATAACAATTACAGCTACTCATGTCTTCCTGCTTAATAGCAAAAAAAAAAAAAATCACAGTAACTTCAAGTCTAACAATTGCTCATGTTGCTATAGACTATTTTATCAGTCTATTTTAAAATTTTGCACAGAAGAATACCTTAAATCCACAGAAGAACATTATTTCCCCCCCGTATTCTGTCAGTACAGGGCAAAGGGTTTCTATGAATTACTGCACACGGACTTAAGCTCTGAATACCAACAAATTTGAGAGTCTTACATTCTGGAGAAGGAAGGAGGGTTTTTAAATGCCACATGGCCATACTTTAGCAAAAATATTTCAGAAGAGCAAATCAATTCTGGAAGACATTACTGATTTTTTTCTCAACAAATGACTTCAAAGAAAATTCCATCCGTGTTGTAAAGTGAAGAACATTAAGGAGTTTCTTTAAGAAGTGTAACTTTATAAGATCAGCTTAAGGAATGGAAGTCAGAATTTTAGTTCATCATGAATTTATAGAATCACTTTATGAGTTAGCTGTTAAGAATACAAACCATCTCAGTCTTTACAGCATAATTCATGACTTCATGACATGAAAGACAGCTTCCAGTATCAATAGGTATGCCTGCACTTCCAGTGAATTTGTTTTAACCCATATATAGCTTGTGAAAAACAGGGCAGAAAGGTAAATGTTTGGCTTCCTCCTTTATCCAAGAATTTCAGGAAAAAAGAAAAAAAGGTACACAAGTCTTACACTAGAGGTATCACCCACTAGTGAGGCAGACATGAAACTGATCACTTTTCCAAATGCACACTGCCACTGCTATACACAAAGGAAAAAGCTGGAGACTTGCCCAGTGACAGCAACACAGATTAAGCAGCTGGTACCCAGCTAAAATTTAATACGAGACACAGACCATAACATAATAAAGCAACATTCAGCATGCCTTGGTGTCTTTGGTGTCTCTTCTCAAAAATGAAAAGAACAACAGAGCTGTTTTATGTTATCAGAATGTGGCTCATGATAGTCACAGCCTCTACAAAACACACTGAGCATTTCTCACCTCACAACATTTCATATTTTTTCTTGTTTTCTCCCCTTTTACACGCAGTATTGCACAGAAAGAGCAAGCCTTTAGAATGGTCTAGTTAATGGTTTAGCTGCTGCTCTCACTGTGTTTGGATTTGGTTAAGCTGAGCAATGCTACACTGACTCGCATCAACTTTCATTTTAGAAGAAAACGTTATTTGTGGCTGATGTGCTAATGCTGTCTTGGTCAAGTTTCCTTTTTACAGTGAAATGAGGATAAGGAAACAGCCTTTGAGTTTCCTTAGAAAACTTCTAATTCCTTAGACAGATTTGATACTCTTCAAGGAATTGTAGATCAGTAACAACACACTTGTGGAGATAAGATCGCCAGATGGCGTATTTCAGCATCTCCAGTCCTGTAATGCAGCACGAAGCACAGACAAACTGTATACAAATATGCTGTAATATTTTCCTAATAACAGTGCTTCAGTTGTCTACTGAGAGCTTCACAGGACACAAATGGTTGTGGGACTGAGCAGTCACTCCAAGGCAATGAAAACCATAAAGTCACCTTTTCCTTTAATCGTAACTTCTTGTGCAGCGTGGCTCAAGGGTGAGATTATGCATGCCTGTTAAAAGCCCCTCTGTGCATGGCCCTAATCTTGCTAGAACTGAATTTTGAATTAGATAAATAAAGATCAAGGCTTTCCTGACTAGAATTAATACTATTTAGGGGAACTCAGCCCATGCAGTGGCATTTTCTGTAATCCAGGTCAAGAATTCAGGTTAACAGCTAACATAAAATGCTTTCCAATTAAGGCATCATTTTTTATAATGATCTTTAGAATATTACTGGGGCTACAGTGTAATGCTGCAACATGCTGGAGGAAGTCTCGACTGCAGGAAATACAGCTAATAATTTATTTATGTGGTCCTGCCCAAATTGCTATAATTCAGATACACGTACATCAGCTACAACAGTGACTGCAGTATAAACTCACCCTAAGCACGTGGAAAAAAGCCAAATCCAAAACTATGGCCTCTTAATCCAGCAAGGCCAAATTCTCACCATCATACACCCATAGCAGTGTTAAGAACATCAAATTCTCAGATTTCATTTTAGAGTTTGTGCCATTCTGGAATGATCAGAATATTTGCTGATTCAATTTGAGACACAATATAAGCCGGAGAAAACTAGAAATCAATATAACTGCATGCAAAAGCTAATAAGGGAATTAAAAAATGCTGTTTTTCAATAGCAGGCATCTTGTATACATGTTTTACAAAGTTTAAAGTATTACATAAAGGAAAAGATGGAAAAGTGTGTAAAGATACACTTATGGATTAACTCTCATCAATATAATATACAAATAAATTCAAGTATTCTACCTGACACCAAGGAAGAGGAACATTAAAGACAGGAAAGTAGGCAAGAACTTTTCAAATTCGCCGACTTGATAAAAAATCAGTGTTAGAGGCAGAACCAGGAAACAGGTTGCAGTGTTGATGGAAATCACAGCAGCAAGTTTATAGTAGACTTCAATGCTTAACAGCTAGAGAGCACACAGTGTCATACACAGACCAGTAATAACACTCCTCTTTTTTTTCTACTAGCTTAAATTAATATGCATAGAAATTGATCAAAAAGCTTAAATTTACCATTCATGGTAAATTATGTATAAAATCAGCAAAGAGCATTCCAAACTTTAATCCACATTTCTTCAGTGCTTACCATCAACTCATATTTGGGATTTATGAGGCAAAGTAAGGCAAAAAGCTCAGAATCACTTTTATGCTGTAATTTCCTTTGGTGAAACTCTCTTAAATAGGAAAACCAAAAAGAAAAACCTTTCCCTTTCATTTTCAGACTTTCAAAGAAATTACTGGAATTATTCCTACACAAAGATGATAAACAGACAGACAGAAAAAAACACACTAAAGAAACCAACAAGAAAAATCACCAATAACAAAACCCTCCAGACCTCTTAAGAGTATAACTGCCCCTGTCGCCTTCTATTTGTCCTTCAGTAGAAAGGGTATCGTCACACCATCATTCCTCAGAGGTGCAGCAATTTGACAGTCAGAAGTGAGCAAACAAGCAGTAGATATTAAAATATTTCATATCTTTGTAGCTGGTTATGCAAAGACTAAAAACATTTCAAAAATTTCTTGCAATAACATGACTAAGCATTTGTCATATTAAATTTCAGAGTTTTACCTTATGAAAAAAAAATTTTTTAGATGCAACTTGCTTTGAATCACAATTGGAAATAACTATTGCACATGGAAAATGAAGCACTGAACTCTGGAGTCCTGTGAATACAACACAGAAAGGAGATGAGCCTGCTGGTATCATACAGACCTCCAAAACCTGAATGAGATCAGAGTGAAAAACAACAATGAAACAAATGGGAGTGGAATCTTTGTACTATAATTTACACTTTTTCCTGGCGAACGTTGCTTCTTCTTTTTCAAAGAATTCGCAATACAACATCTCGAAGTCAGGTATCCAAAAATGTCTTCGCTTTACCATAACACTGTAGGTCTTTTACAATTATGTTACTGCAGCTGGAGCTTAATTTGATAATAGGAAGAAAGTAGGTGTTCTAGTATAACAGAAATAGGTAGGGAAATATCCAATCCAGTTTCTTTTTTTCCCCTAGTTGAAATATGCCAAACATCTGATGCTTATTCTAAAAGCTGCCCACATTCTTTTATCACTGGGTCTCTTCTTGCAGACCAGATGTTCCTGATGCTTCAGGAAGTATCTTGTGCTCCCGAAGAAAAAAAGAAAAACAATGAAGAATTTGGTTAATTTGAGTCACTTTTTATTAATGTCTGTGAGTAGATTTAATCAGAACATTCTTCTTCTGTCTCTTCTACCTCACAAACTTCAAGCTCAGGGTGTAAGGACGGCTGAGGAATGCAGCTGAACGAACGAATACTGTGTGAATCAACTGGAGGGACCAGTGTAAGTGACTCTACACTTAGTGTATCTGTATTGTCATCTGATATTAATGATATTGTGGGCTGCTGTGCAGGAATCAGGCTAGGGGACAGGGTTGCTGTTTCTATGTCACTGTTTTTTACGGCATTCTTGCTAGACTTTGAGACAGCTGGAAGAGATTCATCAGTCAACATCATCTGACCAGAAACGGTTGTGCGGGGCTGTTCTGGAGCTGAAGAGTCATCTATTAAAGAAAACATCAAGAAAGAATCAATAACAAGAATCAATCTAAAATTCAACTTAGCATGTACATCATTCACTAAGCCAAACAGTGCACTACCCTTCATGAGTATTTAAGAATACTTGGGTGAAAAATGTAGCACTATGAAGCATTGTGCTTAAAAATTTGCTTTTTAGTAATTAGAAACAACACATAAAATACAGTGGCATGTATTAGCCATTGTAGCACTAAATAGCACTAAACTGTTCACATTAGAAACTAGAACATTCACAGATCTTAAACTATACAGCAATATCATATATATTCCTAAAGAGAGGAAATAGAGGGGAAAAATAAGGAAGCGTCCCCAGAATTTAGCCAAGTCTAAACAAAATTAAGTGCCCCATACCAGGAAGCTCTTTAGAATTAGGAAAGAACCCTTGTATAACCAATCTGCCCACAAGGATACCTATTTATTTTTTAAAAAACAAAGGTTTAGAAGTTGTTCTCTCATTCCATTCTCCAGATTCAATTAAAATGACATCTCAGTCACAGAAACTACAACTGTGAAAAGACAAAAAGGAGGATTATGTGCTTATGGTAACAAAAGTACTGCAAAATAAGCTTGTTTTTATATAGGCTTTTAGATGAAATTTTGTGCTCACAACTGGAGCATACAACATGGATAAAATTGGGAATGAGCCATAACATCCTACAGAAAACAGATATGCTGCTGGAACTTCCTTCACAATGAAATAAAACATTAACATTTCCTTGTCTTTTTTTCTCTTAAAATCCTATTAACTGGCAAGGTAAACTGTTCCTTTGACTGAGACAGATAGCAAATGTATCAGATCAGGGGGTACAGTCTTGTATGAGCAAGTATGCCCACAGATTTATTTATTTTCTTTTCAGACTAGAGTAATAGATGCCATTAAAGTAACAGGTATCCAGCTTCAAGACAGACCATTTAGAGTTTCTGTTAAAAAACAGCATGTGTTCAAGTGTACAGGTATCTGCAGAAAAGGCTGCAGGGCAATGTAGTGTGAGTACAGAGGCTAAGAATTAAATTCTGGTTTTAATACACAGTAACCTTAAAATATTTCACTTTCAATATGATTCCAATTATTTCTGTAAAAATAAAACAGAAAATGTGAACATAAGGGAGAAAAAAAATACAAACAAAAAATTACATCAACAAAGAAAAACAAAGCTTAGAATGGAATGAGTATCAGTAAGGTATCAGGGAGATAGCAGTAAGACAATTTTGTTGGTTATTATTATTTTACATTTCTCCAAACAAAGGTGTATTCTCACTTAGAAAATCTTTCAATTTTACTTTTCCTGAATCTGTAGCTAAAGCTTCTTGCTTTAAGGAAAACAAAATTTAGATTTAAAAGAACAGTCTTGGAAACATAAAGGCCATTACTAGCTATTCTTAAGGACAGATCCAAAGTAACTCTGCAGATTATTCTTATATGTCATGAAGCTTCAGTCACAACATTGGTGATTAATTACAGAAGTGATGCAAGGCTTGCATGGAAATTGAACCACTAAATTAAAGAAAAAAAAAAAGCTTCATTCCTCTGATTTCCAAAATAAATGCTAACACTTAAATATTAAAAAAAATATGGAGTCTCTCTGCAATGCTTTTTTTTTTTTTAAAACATTAAACACTTTTCCAAGACTTTTTTTTTTTTTTAATAGTAAGAATTCACCAAAATTCAAGAGTCAAGCGTGAGAAATTACGGCAAATAAAATATTATCAGTCAATGGTATTCCAGTCAGGAATAGTATAACATAGCACATCTCTATTGTGCTTCTGCTATTTCACTTCTGGTTCTGGAGTTCATGTCTTAAATATTTTGTCTCTCTCTCACAACAAAATATCAGCGGATTTCCTTATAACTTTAATTCACTGTAAACCTGGCATTTCATTACACTACGCTGTCCCTAATCCTTCCACAGCAGATCTAAATGACTGCTAAAGGGACTCACTTCTTAATATAAGAAAAAAACATTTAGGAAGGACACCATGAAACAATTATCTGGAGTCAAAAGCCACTGTATTTTCTATTTGGTTGTCCATCAATGCATTCAGAAAAAAAGACAAAGAGAAGGTATCAGGAAACATAAGCAGAACAAACTCAGCGTGTAGTATTGTAATAGAAAAGACAAAATTAATATTAATAAAATTAATATTAATAGATTAATAGACAAGACAAAATTAATATTAATAGAATTAATATTAATATTGATAGATTAATAGAAAAGACAAAAGCAGAGCTCATCTGTGCATTTTGGGAAAGGTTTTATTTATTATTGATAGCAGCAAGTCACTCTTGTCTACTTTCAGTCTTCCATTGGTCGCTGTCAGAATTTCACTCCTGTCACTGCACTGTAGGGCAGCAGAGAGAGCATCCCTGCCAAAATGCCCAGAGAGTGACCAGCACTTAGACCTCTGAGGGGCAGAGAGCAAACATCAGCGCAGAATGAGAGAGGAAAAAAAAAAGTTTTAACATTCTGGGAAAGGTCAACAGCTCTCAGTCCTATTTTGCAACTTATTATTCCTTCTAGACTGATTCTGAACTGAAAAACTGACCCTGCAGTCACAGCTGTAACAGCTAGAGATGACCATCTGCCAGACTGGCACCTGCATCTTCAGGACTGAGCTCTCACAGTGGCTTCAGGTATACAGCAAGCTTATGCTATTTGCATTCATCATTATTATGATCTCCCAAATGTTTTCGATGCAGTGATAGAAAAGACCAGAGTGCTGATGAAGTACTAAGTGGTGCAGAGAGATCCAGCATCTTGGAATGAAAATCTGGAATATAAAGAGGTATTGCAATTCAAAAGAACAGAGTGCTGTCTTGATGTAGAAAGTTTTCACATGTAACACATCCCAACTAACTGAATACATCACTTCAGGTCAATAATTACAAGAAATCCTTGGAAGCTCATAATTTCAGAGCCATTTTTAAATTGGTACAATTCAGCAAAGGATCCAAATAAATCCCTATGCATTTATGTATGATTTGAACTGTTTGTCTCTGAAATTGGGTTAAGCAATTGGAAAAAAAAAAGATGTACTCTAACAGGAAAAAAATTATGAACAGATTATTATAGAAATGTCTGTCTTTAAATACTAGATAGTTAGCAAGCCATTGATTCAGGAGTCTCAAGGCACCTGCTCTGCTAGCAGTTCCCTACTCTCTACCTGTAACTTATGTTTACACTGCACTAGATAGCTTTCAAAAGAACTCAAACTCCTAACATTTGGTTCCAGTTCACATTTGACTTTTGGACGGAAAGAGCAAAAATAATTTTTACCTGAATAAAATCCGGTCACTAAAACGTACTCTTAAATGTGATAAAGTTAGCATCCAATATGGGAAAAAATGCCTATTTGTCTCTCCCCAGCTCACATGCATTTAAGCAGGGATGTTCTGACACAAAAGCATCAGATCTGGAAAGATCAGAAACCATGGTGCAATTTTGAAGATACTGGATATCACCAGCTGTCTGTGCCTTGGTGGATTCAGCACCTTTAGAGTTTTTTCAGCGCTCCTATAATGTTACCAACGTTATCATTTCATTACAGAAACAAAACACCCCACTTCTGCTATATCATCTTCTGTTACAGTGGTTATTAGGGAAAAAAAAGATAGGAAAGAACAGATAAAAGTAAGAATGAATATAATCTACAGAAAAGCATCTTGAGCTGTACAGTAATATACCATAAAAGGAAAACAAAAATGTAAATAATAGTACATTAAGTAAAAAGACACAAAATAAGTTTAATAAATGAAAAATTGTGTTTTTATAATATTAAGAGTAAAATATTTTTATGCTGCAGTGGTGAAAAAAGAAATTAATTAAACTCGACAAAGGTTACGGATTTGAGAACTAGTCCAAAGCCTACTTCCATCCTTTTTTGTTTACACTTCCCTTCCCCAACCCTTCCGGCAGACAAGCAGTCCATAAATCCATTTGCCCAAGTTTGGTGATAGAAAAAAGCAAGCATCACATTCTGAGGACAATCTTATACTGAATGTGTCTCTGTTTTGCCTGAATTATAAACAGATTCCTTGCTGCTAGCAAATACCTGCATTACTGTCCATTCTGGACACCGTGCTTGCTAAATGGCTGCCCCTGTGCAAATGAAGGCATGGCTGATTTGAAGCTGGAAGCTTGATAGATCATTCTGAGGTTGCAGTATTTCAGTCTTTGGCAAGACAGTCATGAAATATGGGAGAAAGTATAGGTAAGACTTTCAGAAGTAGCTGCACAATTCTCCCCCAAATCAGTACTGTCAAATATTTATGATGCTTTCTTTCATTTCCTACCTCACTGTCACTACTGCAAGCACGGAAACCAAGTATACTCCGTTAACTTAATGGGCTTTTGAAATCTTATGGAAGAACCTGCCTGAATGGATATTGTGCGAGTTTCGGTTGCAGCTGCTGCTTGAAGACCTAAACCCAGTGTCCACCATGACTGTCAGCCTCCGACAGACTAAACACCCGCCGTCGTCCTTTCCTGCCAGACCTTACTAGAGAAAAACACAGCGATAGATCATACCAAGGCTGTAACAGTGAAACAAGGAAGGGAAACTGGAAGGAAGACAAAGGATAAATGTTAGAGCAGCAACAAGAAGAAAAGTGACAAGGACACATCCATAACTGCTGGTATCTCCAAAACAATTTGAGACCTCAATGAGTTGTTTTAAGTTTGGGAAATACTTCTGCAGCTGGAAGTATTCATTGTTTAGAAATAAATGAATTATTGTTCGCTTACCTATCTGGAAATGTACATAATATGGTTTGGACTACCTGTGGTCTGACAGCATTACAGAGAGGCAGGACTGCTAGGCTTTTGTATCACAACCTATTTACATGCTACAAAAACCTTGAGAAAAGCTATCTATTACAAATTCTAGTAATATAGCATTTGGATTCCCACTGGCAATAAATTATATGAGATGCTCTACTTAGCAGATGACAGTACTTCAGACCACCCAGCGCTACTGCTCTAAGACATGAAGCTGAAGTATTACACCTGGATTGAAATAAAGGCAAATACAGCACTTCAAAAGAAAGCACCAGTTCAGATGATGATGCTTGGTGCATGAAAGTTTCTGAGGAAGAAACTTTCAAGAAACAAAAGTAGTTCCTCATCTAATTAGAAAATTACTAGCACTGGAGAACAGACCTTACCACATTCACATTACTGAGCATAGAGAAAAAAGACGGAAGGTTTCAGTAAGGCAGCAGGCACTGCTCTCACAGGCTATCCATCCTTGATCAAGCATCCTCTAGTTGTGCAATATCTACGTTTTATTTTACAGACTGCTATCCAACTTATTCTCTACAACAAGGGACAGATCTTCATACTTATTTTAGACCATTTACCATTAATATCTGCCAGACATATGAAATAATACTTAAATGGCACAGAAGATCAATGCCTTCTGGAGTCCTCAATAACCATTCCTCCAATGTAAACATTTTCATAAGTGATGAAGCCAACTAAACTTTAAAGCTTTAAGCAAATTTAAAAGTGATAAAATACAACACTGATGACATTACATATCTGTAACTCTAGAAGACTGCTAACTTACGGTAAAAGCTTCTTTATCTTAATCCTTGGCTCATATAAAAATAAGCACTTTATAGAAATCCATGGTTCCAGCAAATGCAGCTGATACTGTATTCTAAGCTCAGAAGTTTAATGATAAAAATCTGCCTAGCAAGAGAACATTTTTACCGTAGGCACAGCAGCACTTCCAATGGACATGCTCATTTTAAAAAGACTGTAAACATGAAGAAAAACACCTAACCCGATAGAGCATTTGCAGAATCCAGTTGTACCTTTTCTGTCTTGTCATGGGCTCTCCTTTCTTTAAGAGATGGACTCTGCTTTTTCAGTTTTAAGGTACAGAGAATTTGCAAAAGGCAAAGCTTAATTTCCAGATACTGTAAATGCAGGAGCTGCTAGACTTAAAAAAAACAAAAAACAACAACAACAAAAAAAAAAAACTATGCCACAGAATATTGTGACAATAAATGGTGAACTCAGCAATTACAAAAGCTTCTTTTACACGTGACAAAGTCATAAATGCAAATATTGCTCTCTCATGGTAACTGAAACGTACTAAATCAAATGATTCTGTGTAAGTTCAGTTAACCTTCCCTCTCACATTAAGACAGTATGATGCTGTTTGATGTAGGAGGGATCAAGGAAAATATATTTTTACAGAACAAAAAAACCCACACGATTTTCTGTGATATATTTTCAAAAAAAGCCCTGCTTACCTGTTAATATACACTATCTTGTAACATTTGTTTTTCTCAACTAACACACATGCAACTCATCATTATTTTGTTCTCATCTATCACTGCTTTACATAAAAGTCAGTGTATTATGCTCTAAATCTTATTCCCTGTGTAGATTACAAGGTCCAAACTTTCAACATCTTAAATCTGTCAATAAACAATCCTGGGACAGCATGACCTCAAGTCTACAGCAGAAGCAGCTGTTGTGGTTTAAGATGTTGTTCTTAAGGAAGATAGCCGAGGTGGTTTCCTTGAAATCCATGTATTCTCCTCCCTTTTTTTTTATTTTTGGTTGATTGTCCTTCTTGGCTAGAAGCTCCTGAGCAACCTTGTGTGTTCTTCACAGTCAACAACCCAATTCACTGGTAGAAGAAACATGGGAGCAGAGAAAGAACACATCTTCACGTGCATTTTGAATGAAATGGATAATGAGAGAGGGACTGTAATGTGACTGACAGACTGTGGCAGCATCCAAGTGCTACCATAGAGCATAAAGCAGATCTTGGTAACTGCTTGCTAATTAGCTACTTCCTCCTTGAAGACCTGAAGCAAAAACACTAACTCCCATGCAGAATTGATATGTGGGCCTCAGAATCAACTGTTCATTGGCCCATTGCTCTGAGTTAACTACTTGTATACAGAAAGTCACTTTCTTCATTACGGCCCTCTGAGTAGAGTTAGCAGAACAAAATCCAGGAGCTTTGCTCAGAGTTCATCCCTGGAGTACACCACTGCAAGTTGATGACTTGGCACTGAAGCAGCTGAAGCAAATTCTCACATTAATTTTCATGGACCTTGCTAAGGGTTACAATCCCATAGTGATATGGCACAGAACAGTATCATTACAACTAGGTTTCCTAAAGCATCTATCACTGTCCCTAGATCCTATGCAAAAAAAGCAAGCAAACAAACAAACCAACCTCCAACACAAAACACCCCACACCAAAACCAACAAAAAACCTGCCATCTGTGAAAGACAGAAACTGTTTTCCTTTTCTTTTGTCGCAAAACTTGCTTCCTAAGGCCTTTTCTGGTGACAAGACTCTGAGTGATAACTGCTGGTTATCTAGATGGGTGTTATGGTGCCTCACTGTCTCTGCTTATGGTTGTAAAGATAAGCAGAAATAGGTGCAAATAGTCTTTTCTGGGGGGGTACGACTTGGAGAAGCTGACCACCACAAAAAGACAACAATGCTCCTGCATGGCAATGAAAGTGACGTCCGCTGCTGGCTTATCTGTTGGGCCAGACATGTCACACAAACAAAGAGAAAAGGAAAAAACACCTGAGAAATGAGGGATAAAAGACCTTCACTGAACTAAGGATTTCGGGGGGAAGAAGAACTTTCAGAAAAGAACTGTGGAGAAGAACTCCCAAAGGAAAAAAATCTTTGAGGAGCACTCCCAAAGAGACTTAGGACGGACTCTGAGGCCTGCTTGCTGCCATCTCCCATCCCCCGCAGTGACCTGACGAGTTCCTGAGATCAACAGACTACAGAAATTGGCTGGATCCACAGTGGTGATGCTCTCTCTCTCTCTCTCTCTCTCTCTCTCTCTCTCTCTCTTGCTTTCTGTCAAGTCTCCTTTCTTTTCATCTCTTTTCTATTGCCCACCTTCCCCATATCCCTAAGCAACTAGTATTTGTAATAAACTGGTTGGGCTAACATTTGACCCATTGTGTCTTAATCTCGCCATTGGGTATACACATAATCAAAGAACCTCGTCTTACTCCTTTATATTGGAGCATGACACAATCCCACACCCAAACACCGCTTTCCTGAATGTCACGGCATTTCAAACAGGCTACATCAAAGCCACAATGTAGAGGTCATACTAAATGTTGGCAGCTGAACTGGTAAAGTGCAGGTGGAAATCAGGCATTTCCAAACTTTGATTATTAATTATTTAGTTTAGAACTGCATCCTGTTATCACACTTTTCAAAATGCAGCAAAAATAAACACTTTTGATATACAACTGACAGTATATTAAGTACATTTTACTTTTATAACTATATTCTATTCTATAACGAGATATTCCTTTCCTAGATGAGGAATTACATCCTCCAGATCTGCTCAGCTTTTCATAGAAGTCTTGAAAGCACTTGAAAGACCTCTGTCTGAACTATGGAGCACAGTCTTAGTTGACACTTCTCTGAACGAACACGTTGCTTAATGCAACAACAAGAATTTAGATTTTCTAAATTTTCATTTAATTTGTTATCTCCTAGTCACTAAAAATCATGGATGCCTTTTTAATTCTCGATCACAAGGGATTCAAATACAATAAAGAACATAATAGCTGAGACTTTTCACACAGCTAGGGAGAACTGTGCAGTGAAACACTTTGTCTTTAATGTTGATCTATATTGAGACTTCTGCTAAATTGCAGTGCTTCTCTGTGTGATCTTTACATACTTATCCAGGCCCTCCAAAGACCAGATAACAGCAATCACTTGCTAGCAGAGAAAATAAATTAAGATCCTTCCAATGTTTTCAAATAGATTGCAAGAGACTCCAATTTTATTCTGGAGTTGTGCATATTGCAGGAATATCATGATTGTGTGTGTGAAGGACAGAAACTGTTTTTACTTTTGTTGTCTCAAAGCTTGATTCACGAGGCCTTTCTGGCTATAAGACTCTAATTGACAACTGCAAATCATCTAGGTGGTTGTCGCGGTGCCTCAATGTCTCTGTTTATGGTTGTAAAGATAAGCAGAAATAGGGGCAAGGAGTCTTTTTCGGGGTACAGCTTGGAGAAGCTGATCACCACAAAGGACGATAATACTTGTACATGGCACCAAAGGTGCTACTCCCTGTTGATTTATCTGTTGGGCCAGATGTGTTACACGAACAGAGAACAAAACTTAGAAATGGGGGTGGGCATAAATCAAACTAGTGCCAGAACGTGGACGCAGCTAAACTTGTCGATAAGAAAGCAGGACAGACATCCTGTTGTCCCAACAAGATAACCAAACAGATGTCTCTCTCTTCAGGAATAATGAGGAGCTCTCCCCATTCAAGGTTTGAAAATTTACAGCAAAACTGACCCTTAGGTTTAATCCCCTTGATAACCAGAGTTTGGAATGTGATGAATATGCATGTGCTATACCTATAAATATGTATTCGTTTCTCTCTTTGGTGTGCATGTTTGGTGGAGCGATTCCGCATGTACCCACCGCTGTAACGGGGGGGGGGGGAATATCTGCTTGATGTAACTCACTGATGTGTCGAGTTGCTCAGTTGGTTTTCTCATCACCACTAAACCAAAGACTTTGAAGAAGAGACTTTCCTGAGGGAAAAACCTCTTTGGAAGAACCCCCTCCCCCCCCCGGCACGGTGTCTGCTTGCTGCGAAGCTTCCCAGCTTTCTCCCATCCCCCGCGGTGACCAGACCAGTTCCTGAGATCAACGGACTACGGACCTCGCTGGATCCACGGTGGTGATGCTGTCTCTCTCTCTTCCTTTCTGCCACGTCTCCTTGCTTTTCATCTCTTTTCTATCGCCCACCTTCCCTTCCCCATATCCCTAAGCAACTAGTATTTGTAATAAACTGGTTGGGCTAACATTGACCCGCTGTGTCTTAATCTCGCCATCGAGTATACATATACATATAAAGAACCTCGTCTCCCTCCTTTATATCGGAGCGTGACAGTGTGTTAGCTTATCACAGTAATAAATGCTTTTTAATATAGTGTCTGGATTCTAGAATGCTTTACAGACTACTCATTAACTTGATAAGCAGTTTTTCCTAACGCTTCTCCAGTGACACTTCTTGCAAGGACAGCTACTTTGGACAAATAATGTACACTGCTCTCCTGACAGCATTCAGTGAAACTGAAGTATTTCACAATGTGTAAAACAATAAATGCCTAACATGGTTTGTATTATTTCCTACAAGACTGCAAAAAAGTTTACTTTTATTTTTATAAGACTTTTAAACGAAGGGAAAAGAGTGTGTCTCAATTGAGGGAACCAGAACAACCATTTCAGACTGTCAAGAGGAAGGGGCTGTTTGAAAAGGTCTTGTGAATCAAGTCACTTCTATTTTTTATTTATTTTTTTATATTCAAACAAAGTTGGAGTAGGGTTAGTTCTAAAGTAAAAGTATTCCAATTGGCACTCTTCAGAATTTACTTCTTGCTTAGCATTCAGCTGGAGGTTCTCTACCTCACGTGCTATTTGTTTTCAAAACAAACACCATCATACGATTCTTCATATACACTATGCACACAAAAAAGAGAGCCCATTTCGAAAAAAAAAATGCTTCTGTGGAGATACCTACTCACTAGGGTAAACAACTGTTGCTCTGAATTTATGCAGAACAAAAGTTCTGTTTAAACATAGACAGAAAAACCAAAACATTTCAAATTGTACATGCTAGGAGACAGACAAGTAGGATATCATTTCAGCAGTACTTAAGATCATCACTGAAAGATTTAAGTCCTTATCCAATATAAAAATCTGAATGCATCAATAAAATTTGCACCACAGTCTACTTTAACTAGTTTAGGTAAATGATCAAGTGATCTAATTACCATAAATCTCTACCCTGTGTTTAACTCAATAACATCAGAAGTAAATTTTACAGAAACAACTATAATTCTCCACAACCCTTGGTTCCCAGGCTGAAAATAGTGATTTAATACCTGATGGGTTCCGTGCAACAGAAGGAGTGGAAGTTGAGCTCGCAGCCATTGAATCACAGTGCCCTGTACTCCCACTGCCACTGGATGGAGACGGTGATGAGAGTGGGGATGGATGGTGCTGATTTATACACTGGGCTACAGCAAAGCCTGCAAGATAGAACAACAAAGGTTACCCATCAGTAATTAGCTCATAAAAGTTCACCTACATGAAGAAATCAAGAAACAGTAAGAGAATACTGCATCCAGTGATGTTAAATCTGTCTGGTGACTCAGAGGATGTATTTCTCATCCTCATCGCAGATGCCTGAAAATCTGAACACAATTTACTCAGAACATAGATGTACAAATGTAGATCAATGAACAAGGATATAGAGGTTAGATGACGTAAAACATTTTAAAACAGCTCAATCATTCTGTTTCCTAATTTTATACATTTCCTTTCCTTGCTCATACATCTTATGCACTTTCTCATTTAAGATGCAATTTCAGAAATTAATGAAGATGTGCAGCATGCTGAAAGCAACTGGGAAAGGAGTGCAAGGAAGGAACATAAATCCCTGGTTCTCAAACCCAGCATCTCAGCACTGAACAATCAGACTAGGTGCTTTTGCAGCATTTGATTTTTCTTATTTAGGTAAAGATCTCATAGCAATCCAATGTGAGAGCCAAAGTGAGAAGCAAGAGCACGTGGAATCTATCTACGTTCACTGCAAGACACTATGCTGAACCAAAAGTAAACAAGCTATTCAACATGTGCAGTGCAAAAGAATTTGCACAGAACTATGCAATGAGCCAAAAGATAACTGAAAGTTACACTTTTGGTTACCAGAGAACATATTTGTCAGTCAGACAAAGTCTACTAGAAAATGCCCCCAAAGATGTCTCAGGTATGTCCACCAGCACTGCAAACATCTGCTGAACACTTCGTAGTAGCAAGCAACTAGAAGATCTTCTTATCAAGGGTGAGAAACAAACTATACTAAAAACTGTTGACATTATCAATTTATAATCCTTATTTTCATTAGCTAAGACTCTAGATATATCAACACTGTTGATTGGCCTTGGGCACCCACAATTAAGGGAGATCTTAAGACAATTGTTTCTTGCATAAAAATCCTGTGCAAGAAACCAGCTCTCAACATTCCACCCAGTTACAGCCTTCTGTGGAGCACACTGCATTGTCTCCTTCCATAAATGAACACTTGTGCTCTCTATCTTGAAATCAACTGATTAGGGATAATCAGAGGGCAATGAAAACAGCATTTTCCCAGTGATTCTTAGCTTCCTTCCTTCTCTCACAGTGAAAATCCATAGAAAATTCTATTTTACAGGTTTCTAATGCAAAAAGGTCTATGTTATATGCCCATTATAATTTTGCCACCAAGCAGCAGCAAACGTTAGCAGATATGGTAGAATGTTCTTCTTAGGCTCTCATATCATTTCATTAAAAAAAATAAAATGTCTAAGTGTCTTCTCAAAACTATAACTCATATTCCCATCAAGTCACGTACGGTGCTTTCTGACATTCATGCTGTATAATCTAACAGATTCTCTCCTCTGCTAAGTGTGCAGCAGTCAGTTTTCAGGAATGTTTGTATTCTAAAAACAACTGCTAAAGAAATCCCCAGAATACTACTAGTTTCTAAGAAATCCAGAGCAGGAAGCGATCTGCATGGTACAGGCTACTGTGTTCAACTGAGAATGAAGCAGAAAAACTTTATGCAAGAAATCTTAGTATCAAAACTTCAAAGTAGAACATGGAATTTAATTCAGATAATCAGCTAGCTTCCCTACAGAATATGATGCGTTGCTATAAATAATATACTGTAGCTTACAAACCATTGAGAACTTGCAACTCTTTCACCAGAGGTTATTTTCCTTTTTTTTTTTTTCAAAAGGAATCCGTGTAGATTTCGACATTCCTTCTGCAGCATTCAGTATTTGAAAAAACAAACTATCTAAAATACATTTCAAATCATTATCAGTAGTCACTATAGTTTTATAAGTGATGAGAATCCAAGAATTAGTGTGTGCCACTGGACTTGCGTAGCCTGATGATCTTATTTCCCTTTCAGCTATTATCTCTGTAGTTGGAATGGCAGACAGTGACAGGCCAAAAATGCACCCTAATTTATTCCAAAAGTTTCTTCCCCCAGCCCCCAGCTCCCCTAGCTTACTAGAAATAGTTTAGAGCACCCAAGCAGATGTTATCAGTCAAAGATCAGCAGTTTATCAAAAGTAAAGAGGGACAGTTTGGGGATAGAAATTGCAGAATTTTAACGTTCTTCACTATTTTTAGTGTCTCTTCAAAAATTAATTTCCAAAACATCTATTCTGTAGTAAAACCTGCTTCCTTTGCGAGAACCTAAAGACAACCAGAAGCAACAAGAAGTTACAGACAGTAACACATGAAGAGTACTGACAGGAATCCACCACTCCTTGAGCTGTGCTTTGGCTGTTCCACAGAGAAATAAAACATCAGCCTTACAGACAAAGCAGTTCATATTATTAGGCGAGTTTTACACAGACACTGATCAAGATTTTCCACTTTGTTTCAGTACAAGAGGTTCTTTAGGAATGATTTCATCATCTGTCACCAAATGCTCCACTTTTTCAACAAAAACAGTTCAGAAAACAACAGTTCCTCCACCACTGTTAACACAGTGTTAACTATTTCCTTCCCAATGCGCAAGCCAAGTGGTTTCTTTGGCACAGGTAACAACACAAACTGGTTGGAGGCCCCACAACCAAGCAGTTTTTTCTTTTGCTTGGCTACCAAATACAACAAGAGGTAAATCAGGAGATGGGCTCCCAGCTGGCTCACAGGACTTCGGGCATCCATCCTCACCCAGACAGGCAGGAGAAATGACAGAGCCCAGCCTCATGGCACCTTTCTATTGGTAGTAATGCATAACTTGCCAAAATGTCAGCAAAAAGCTTCCTTTCCCATTCCATTTTCTGCAGGATTAAAGCCATTTAACTTGTGTGGAAAAAAATGTAGTGGACTGGCATTGCGTCTGGTTGATGTGTTATACTTGTAGCGCTAAACTGAATTTGTAATTCTCACATCTTAGATATCTGAAGTTTATACATGTTGAAGGCTTTGAAAGATTTCAGCTCAACATAAAGATGAGCGTCTTTGAAAAGTTCAAACACTCTACAATACAGTCTTTTAAGAACACACTGTATTTGAGGAGAGAAGCTGAACGATGGGGTCTGCAAGCAAAGAAAAACCCACAAAAAACAAACTCCACTTGTTTTCAAAGCCTGGGACTTTAACAGGGTAATTTTATTTCCTTAAGACACATTCAGTTACAGATGACAAATGTGTCTGTTTGCCAATTGAAGCTATTGCATTTTCCAAAGCTTGTAAAGATCACCTGGAAGCTTATGCTCTTATTTACAACAAAATGAGCCTGTTTCTGCTGGGACAGAATTAAGTGTGCTCTGGCTTACAGAACGCTTTGAAGAAAGAGCACTCAGTTCTTGTATCAACCCTCTCACAATGATTTATCAGAAGAAGGCTGCTCTGCAAAATGACAGAATGTCCAGGCTTGACAACAAGATTTGCTCTCACAGTGAAAACACTCCAGTTCTGACAAACTTCAAGTCCTTCATACACTTTGTTAATCTCTATACATTAAAGACCCCCAATTTGCAACAGCTTCCAAACTTGCTTGTGATCAGACTGCTTGAATGAGTCTGGTTCATAGGTTCATAAGATTGGGAAAGGACCTACAAGACCATCTAGTCCAACCATCCTCCTATCACTATCCCTACCCAACTACTAAATCCAATCCCTTAACACCTCATCTAAACACTTCTTGAACAGCGCTAGGGATGGTGCCTCAACCACCTCCCTAGGCAGGCCATTCCAGTGCCTGACCACTCTTTCAGAGAAAAAATGTTTCCTCAGGTCTAATCTAAATCTTCCCCGGCGCAACTTGTGGCCATTCCCTCTCGTCCTGGATATCTACCATGAGAGTAAAACCAATGAGTTGCCCTTTACTGTATCTTTCATGACGGAAAGGCTGTTGATGTAGTCTACCTGGACTTCAGCAAGGCCTTTGACACGGTCTCCCACAGTATTCTCCTGAGGAAACTGGCAGCCCGTGGTGTGGACAGGTTCACTCTTCTCTGGGTGAAGAACTGGCTAGAGGGCCGTGCCCAGTGGGTAGTGGTTAATGGAGTTAAGTCCAGCTGGCGTCCTGTTACGAGTGGTGTCCCCCAAGGGTCGGTATTGGGGCCCATCTTGTTTAATATCTTTACTGATGAACTTGACGAGGGGATTGAGTGTACCCTCAGTAAGTTTGCAGATGACACCAAGTTGGGAGGATGTGTCAATCTGCCTGAGGGTAGGAAGGCCCTTCAGAGGGATTTGGATAGGCTGAACAGCTGGGCTGAGCAAAATGGGAGGAGGTTCAATAAGGCCAAGTACCAGGTCCTGCACTTTGGCCACAATAATCCCATGCAATGCTATAGGCTTGGGGCAGAATGGCTTGAAGAATGTAGAGAGGAAAAGGACCTGGGGGTGTTGGTTGATGCTCGACTTAACATGAGCCGGCAGTGTGCCCAGGTGGCCAAGAAGGCCAACAGCATCAAGCACTGGAATGGCCTGCCTAGGGAGGTGGGTGAGGCACCATCCCTATCGCTGTTCAAGAAGCGTTTAGATGAGGTGCTAAGGGATTTGGTTTAGTAGCTTAGTGGGTTGGGATGGTGGTAGGAGGATGGTCAGAATTTGCAGCAGGCAACCAGGCAAAACCCCATTTAAATATAAATAAAAAAAAATAATAAAAAAAAAACAAGAAAGAAAATGATTACAAGAAATGTATGAAAGCTTTAAAATACAGATATGAGAAATTAGGAAAAAGGCTTTTAAGAACACATACTGTCAGGCTGCAATATAAGGAAAAAAGTCAACATAGATGAAGAAAGGAATGCACACAGACAAAGCTGATAACACTAATTGTGATAATAACTGAACTTCACTTGTGGTCCTACTTCTTACCCTGTAATACCCATACTTATATTCAAGACCTAGTCTCAAAACCCCTTGCAGAAACACAGTGCTATCTGAACTGCTGTAGTACATGCATCATAATTTTAGATGGGTGAATTACATTTTACCAAGCTTTTGTCCTACTTTAACTTACTATTCATCAAGTCCAAGATAAAACACTAATTGAAAGAATTATAAAACTGTGCCAGGAGGCACCTGCTTTATTTAAAATAGTTTGGTAAGGATGTCATTATTCCATAAATATAAATAATATATATAATAATATAATATAAAGAATATAAATAATTCTCTTCATTTTCAGAAAAATTGATGGGTACTCTACAACCTTTTAGCTTTATAATACTGAAGTTACACCCAGTAACGCCAGATGGGCTGCCAAAAGTTAACCAAAATCTTAAGCACTCAAGTAGAGTTTCACTCAGACAATTCTCTGCAGATAAAAGAAGTCAATAAACACAAAGTCTTACAAAGACTGAACTGCTCAAAATATTAAAGAACAACCTTTTCCCTTCTTCATTATTCCCTCTAGACAAAGCAAGAGGCTTCACTTCAAGCACTATCATGTCAGAGACAACTTTCCTAGCAACTGCCCTAGCATGTTTGCACGAGTTTCCTGAATGGAAATATTTAAGCACTACTTCTCACCCTCTCTGAAAATCACATATTTTCTGAACTTACAGCTGATTTGGGAAGAACAATAAAACTGTACTATGGACAGCCCTTCATAAAACAACATCCAGACGGAACTGTTCACAGTTCCATTAAAAATAAAAACAAACAACTTCTAAAGTTGTGGGTCAAGATGCAAAGCAGACAGTTCTTCTGGGAAGCTAAAAAACAAGCTCATGAAGGCTCCGTGTGTTCCTCCATTGTTAAACACCGTTATTCATTTTAAACTGCATTAAATACATTTAGCAAAACAGTAAACAAGACTGTATCCTACAGCACTAGATCCAGAACTTCCCTCAACTCTATTTAGGCAACAGCTTGCGTAAGCTTCTGCACACAGCTCCATTTGAGTATTCAACTACTTGAAATAAATGGTTATCTTTTTCCAGAGAAGTTGTCCTTATACACTACCATAGGCTGACCAGAACTCAGAACAGATTAACATCCAAAAGAAACTCAGCTGCCTCAACCCATGGCCCTAGGTCTTGCAGCGGCCCATACCACTGTCTGCTTTGCTTGCCACAAGATTATCAAGTTTCCTTCTGAAAGACCATAATGAAACTCAATGGCTTTTCAAAGTGCCTTTTATGGGAAAACAAACTAGCAGACACAGGTATAGCTAAGTAGTACGCTTTCTTTGGCACTATGCATCTTGGGCATTTTCCAACCCTTTTCTATCCTGTGCTCATATAACACTCTTAGTTGTGTTTCCTGTACCATCTATGGCTCAATTGTTTTGATAAGTGGATTACCATGAAGAATACAGCAGGAAATCATCTTTCTCCAAAGACAGCAACATTGAAATTCAACCTAAAACCACTTGCACTGAATTAACCAGTGGGTCAGTGGGCAACAGTTTAATGAGTGGCTGTTGTGGAAGGCAGCTGAGCAGAAAACTGAAATTTAAATCTACTCACCTGCTGAAGATAGGGAATCCCAAAACAACAGATTTAGCATGCCCTTAAGCATGCACTGCATGAATATTCATTTTTCATTATTTCAAGCACAAATAAATTTAATTTAATCCTACACCTATGACAACAAAATAGCAGTTCAGCATATTTTATTACTTCAAAGCTGAGAGGAAGATGCTAAGCCCATAGCAGCCCTATTATAGGGATCAGTTTAAGACAAATTCGGCAAGATACTTTTTCTGCATTCTCAGAGAAAGTTTTCCATAATTTCAGTTGCAGATGACTGAACTCAGTCACCGCAAAGACTGTGCTCAAGCTCCACATAACTGCTTACAAACTGGCAAGATTTTCTGACTGCCATAAAATTGTTCAGAGTTGCTTGTTAACAGCCTAAACACCCAGTGAACTTTTAACACTAAATGAACTACATATCCAGGAGAGGCTGCAAAGAGATCCCTGTTTGTTGCAATTGTTTTTAGTGATGTAAAAGAGAAACTTATGACCCCGAGTGAGTATTCCAATCTCCACATTGGTGACTTTTGAAGGAAAAAACATACCTATGCTTGTGAAAGCAGTTTTCTAATTCTGCTCTGTTTCAAAAAGAAAAATTCTTAGTGCTGAGATTTTGTGAATGTCGAATGCATATTTAACTTTCTATTTTCCAAATTACAAAATTCACTTCCTAAAAATTGTAATTGGGAGGGCAGACCAGAAACAAATAGTTTCTGTAAGGTACAATGTAACAGCTCTCTGCATAAGGTTGAAAGGAACAAGCAAGACCACTCTTTACCAAGTGCAGAAGAACAAAACAAACAATCCCAGAAACATTTAACAGTTTCACAAACAGAAGTTATTTTATGTGAATGTATCGATCCCAACTCATTCTTCATGGCTTTAGATAAGGAGTTTGCAGTAGCAGAAATATTGCATAATGTTAGGGAACAGAATGGAAAGAAAAAAAAAAGCAACAATGCCACAACTGCCTGCAGTTGTTTCTGAAAATCTGTTCAGACTGGATAGAATTTTCAACAATATCATTATCCTCATCTTCTGTGCCTATTCAATCATTTCCCATAAAAGGCTCTTTGAAAAACTACTGAGTTTCATTGTGGTCTTTCAGGAAGAAACTCAATAATAAACTTCTGGCCACTACAACAAAAAGCAAAACAAGTTAGTCCAAAAGATTTTGCTATTTTAGTATTATTTTGGGAACATTACTTTCCTTCTTCAGATCATTTTGCTGATAATTTCCCCAGAACAACCAGATTTATAGCACCTCTTACTCAGAATTCTTCCTTTCCTATAACATCATGAGCAATAGGAAAAATGAAAAATAAACCACAAATCTGTGCTTTATAATAATTAATGTTTATGACTTCTTTAATTCTCAAGGTAGAACAGACGCTGCCATTAAAGACAAAGAGCAGAAGTTTTACTACATCATCCTTCTAAAAGCCAGCTTCCCTCATATGAAATACCCAACAGGCTATCATGTTAGACTTCCCTTTAAATCAGCATGTTGAGCTCTCTGCACTGAACTGCAAGGAACTTCCAGGCTTCAGTTTGCTTTATGTGAATAGAAGCAGGAGAATAATTCTATCTTAGCTGCCACACACCAATACGATGAGGCTTTCTAACAGATTCATAGTGGGTGGCCACATATTTACCTACGTGAATATTCTATACAGTTTAAACGTGAAAAGCCCACACAATTATATGTCACAGTGCATCTTTTTAAATAAAGCTGTGTGTCAGCAAGGGATAAGGAGTGAATAACCAAAGGGTGAAACGTGCTCAAATAGCTTTGCCAATACCTTGAGAAGGCATTAAGATTTTATCCAAAGCTGTCTAAAAGCGTGTATGGGAACTGTTGAATCACAGCCTGAACCACTGATTGGTCACCTGAGGTGAGCACCGAGTCAGCCACAAGGGCCACAGGTGGAGGTGATATACCTGTGTGAGTGGAAGGGGTGGAGCCTGGTTCCACCTCTCCCAAACCCCATTTAAGGGCTGACCACCACCAGGGAAGGATCTTTTCTTGGAGATCCCTCCCATGTGGAGTCTGCAGTGAGCCTTTATCATCCTAAAGGTGAGCCATTTTCTCTTGCATTACTATTTGTGTACCATCTATATAGCCTACTTAAATATACCATCTTCTATACTGTTTTTTTTTTTAATTCCATCTTTGGGGATTATTTACCTTGCAATGTGTCAGACTTTTTTTGTTTTTCCAAGTCACATTTTTTTCTTGTAACTCTTGGGACTGAAATATTAAGTACCACAAAGATCATTTTGTGAGAGCAACAAAAAAAATCTTGTTACTTTCCTTATTATATGGAAGGAAAGCACTAGAGTCTAATAGGAGTACCTCAGCACAGGACACAACAGAAAGAACATCCAGCAAAAAGCTAAGATGAAATACATCAAGTCACAACAAAACACTGGGTGTGGTCATGGGAAGACATTTATGCCATAAAATACAACTGCAGATAAAGGATCAGTGTGCTAGAATAAGGTCCCTTTGTTGGGAGGGGGAGGTAAGTCTTTCATTCAAAATATTGTAAGTGTGCACTACTGAACAAGAACAAATATTCTAACCAGGAAAGTCCTTCAGGAGAAGCCTGCAGAATTAATCACAGTTCTAGGAAGCAAAATGATGCTCAAAGGCTTCTGGAGGTGCCTTTCTCACTCCTTCGTGGCTCTCAAGCTATGACAAAGATTGTAAAAACATAATTAAAAACATAATTGTTTCCTTTCTGATAGTCATATTTTTGATTCAACAGAACACACTGTTTATGACTAAGATATTACTGAGAAGAGGTCCCTTCCCATTTCAGGGCCAGTTCTCTTTAGTACTTTATAAAAGATCTAGATGCACAGCCTAGACAGGGATGTTGCGGCTAAAACAGATCTGAGGAGGCCCAAATTATTTGGGATCTGGCTTATGCTTACCAGGCCTTACTCAATACTATCCCAGAGAGACAGAGTTTTTGAAATAGAGTGAGAGAGTCTCCAATCGGAAAGGGACAGTCTCCTGATCCAGAAAGAGAGCCTTTTAGCTGATCGTCAGACTCTCCAGTCCAATCTAGATGCCCGCCATTCCGGGGATGGAGGTGCCCTCTGTGTGGGGACTGCTGAATCATGGCCTGAACCACTGACTGGTTGCCTGAGATGAGCACCAAGTCAGCCATGGGGGCACAGGTGGAGGTGATATACCTGTGTGATTGGAAGGGGTGGAGCCTGGCTCCACCTCTCCCAAACCCCATTTAAGGGCTGACCACCACCAGGGAAGGATCTCTTCTTGGAGATCCCTCCCACATGGAGTCCCCTGTGAGCCTTGTCATCCTGAAGGTGAGCCATCCTCTCTTTTGTATTATTTGTATACTATCTATGTAGAACTACTTAAGATATACCATCATCTATACTATTTCTTTGTGAAGTACCATCCTTGGGAGCTATTTACCCCATACTTGGTGAGCCAGGCAGACCTAGTGATAATAATTCATACTTACCCAATGTGTCCTTTATTTGGAATATGCTTAAATGGGCCAGGGGGAGAACATTACCCCCCTAGACCAAACAATCCCTGGTCTAATTCCAGGCTTCATGGGGTCACCCTACTATGGGTTGGCATCCATTATTGAGAAATGGGGACCCCTGCGGGTTCCAGGGACTGCCTCTCCCTCCCCATCTTATTTGACTGACTACTTTCTAGGATTAGATAAGGACATACTCATTACCAAGGAGCAGCGGCTAGCTGCCTCTGCAGTGGCCTGGCCTCTAGTAATGGCCATACTTAAATTAGATGCTGCTAATATTAACATGGAAACTGAAAACTAATTATTAAGAGAGCGTATTGAGAAACTTGAGCAACAGCTGGGTACATTAACAACCAAAAAGCCTGGCCTAAATGTCCCCACAAGACAAATACGGAGTATATCGGTAGAGGACATCCAAAAATCAGAGGAGGCAGACTTAGACATTGCAGAAAAAAAGATCTCCGAGGCAGATCTCAAAACTCCATCTATGGTGGACCCATTCGAGATTTGGCCTATTATAACTCAAAAACAAAAAAGGTACAAGATAGACCAGCAGGGGTGCCTCCTGACCAAAGGCCCCCTACTGAAACCTGCCTCCATGTGACAGCTCGTCCATATACAGCTAATGAGTTGATGGACCTAGTACAGCGGTTCCATCAAAAACCAAGGGAAAGCATACCATCATGGCTCCTAAGGTTATGGGATGCAGGAGCTGAAAGTGTCTTAGTGAATGGGACAGAAATGTCAAAATAAGCGTCCATAACAATAAATCCGGCCTTGAGGCAAAGGTTATATGCAGCTGTCCACTACAATTATGAAAACCATTCTATTATAGATTGGTTGATGGCAGCATGCCGCCTAACAAAACTGATGTTCCCCTCAACACTGGTTTGTGGTCCTCTATGGAGGACCTCCAGACACACATCCGAGAATTAGGTATGAGGGAGGCTATGTACGCAGACACTTTTGAAAGCCCCAATACAGAGAAATTTACAGCGGGCATGCGAGATCTCATACTGCAGCAGGCCCCCTCCCACCTTTACAGGACATTAGTTTCCATATTAAATCCATTGGTGGCACCAGAGGCCATCATACAGCAGGCAGCCCAGTTAGTGGCAGACTTAGGGGAGACGGAGCGCGTAAGAACCAGGCGCAATGTTTGTGTAGTGGAAGATGCTGAGGCCTTCCCTATTAAAACTAGAAAGCCTGCTCCACAGATACCCCGATCAGGCCCCGTAAGGGTATCCCAGAAGACTATGTTTAATGACCTCATACGGGCTGGGGTTGCATTTACCAAAATTGATGGGCAACCCAACCGTGTTTTGTTACAGCTGTGGAAGCATTAAAAATGATCAAAAATTTCAGAGTGTTTCCAGAAAATTGGGAGTACGAATTATACAAGAAACACCGACAACAACCTGGAATCTGGCTGACTTCACAATACCAAACAGAAGGAAAAAACATCTGCAGGTGTCGCGGGCTACAGTGCCTGAGCCACCTGTGGCAAAAGATTTGGATCTGGCAAAGTTCATGGATTAATGAAAAACACTGGTCCCCATAGGGCCTCCAGATGTGACCGGAGGCCCTGTGTAGAACTGACAATATTCTGGTCTAAGACAAATTTGCAGAAGGTGATGGCTCTAGTGGATACCGGCGCAGAAACATCAATTATATATGGAGACCAAACAAAATTTAAGGGTAATAGAGTGAAGATTGGTGGGTTTGGGGGACAGACTATTCCAGTCACCCAAACATGGTTGAAATTGGGGGTTGGGCGTCTCCTGCCCCGGGAGTATAAAGTGTCGATTGCCCCAATTCCAGAATATATCCTGGGCATAGACATTCTATGGGGTCTGGCTCTCCAGACGACTGTGAGAGAGTTCAGACTACGGCAGAGGTACATTAGTATCCGGGCAATACAGACAATATTGAGGGGCCATGCGAAACATGAGCCAATTTGTTTGCCAAAACCACGCTGGATTACTAATGTAAGACAGTACAGACTCCCGGGTGGGCAAGAAGAAATATCTAAGACAGTGCAGGAATTAGAGAAAGTAGGTATTATAAGACCTGCACACAGCCCATATAATTCCCCCATATGGCCAGTACGGAAGCCGGAGGGAACATGGAGAATGACAGTGGATTATAGGGAACTAAATAAGGTCACGCCGCCCATCCATGCGGCCGTACCCAATATTGCCTCCTTAATGGACACTCTTAGTAGGGAAATTAAAACCTACCATTGTGTCCTGGATTCTGCAAATGCATTTTTTAGCATACCTATTGCTAAAGAATCACAGGATCAATTTGTAATTACGTGGGGAGGCAGGCAGTGGACCTTTCAGGTCCTGCCACAGGGGTATGTGCACTCACCAACATACTGTCATAATGTGTTGGCACATGACCTGGCTGATTGGAGAAAACCAAACAATGTGAACCTATACCGCTATATTGACGACCTCCTGTTAACATCTGACTCACTGGAAGCAGTAGGGGAGGCAGCAGATTCATTAACTGCCTACCTAAGTGAAAGAGGATGGGCTATCAATCCTCAAAAACTGCAAGGTCCAGGACTGTCCATAAAATTTCTAGGGGTAGTCTGGTCAGGAAAGACCAAAGTGTTACCTGATGCCATCATAGATAAGGTTCAAGCATTTCCAGTCCCTACAACAGCAAAGCAGCTGCAGGAATTCCTAGGTATATTGGGATATTGGTGTTCCTTTATACCTCATTTGGTGCAGCTGCTGAGACCTTTATATAGACTTACCAAAAAGGGCCAATTATGGGATTGGGGGAGAACAGAACAGGATGCTTTTCAACAAGTAAAACAGGTGGTTAAACAAGCCCAGGCACTGGGTATATTTGATCCTACCCTCCCAGCTGAGCTACATGTTCACGTAACTCAAGATGGCTTTGGCTGGGGCCTGTGGCAATGTCAGAGTTCTGTTCAGAACCCCATTAGATTTTGGTTTCAGGTGTAGCATGGAGCAGAGGAAAGATATTGTATGATTGAAAACAGTTCTTGGCTGCCTATTCTGCATTACAAGTGGTAGAGCCAATAACCCAGACGGACAAAGTTATAGTTAAGACCACTTTATCAGTTCAGGGGTGGGTAAGAGATCTGACCCACCTTCCTAAGACGGGGGTGGCCCAGGCACAGACAGTGGCACGATGGGTCGCCTATCTCAGTCAGAGGAGTAGTCTGTCTTCCTCACCGTTGAAAGAAGAGCTCCAGAAGATTCTAGGCCCAGTAATGTATCACAGTGATACACCAAAAGAAACTTCGGTTGCTCCACCACGGAAGAGTCCTGTCCAGGAAGGAAAATATCCTATCCCTGAAGATGCCTGTTACACGGATGGGTCCAGCAAGGGCAACCCAAGTAAGTGGAGAGCAGTAGCGTACCATCCTGCCACAGACACAATATGGTTCGAAGAGGGGGATGGTCAAAGCAGCCAGTGGGCAGAGCTGTGGGCGGTGTGGATGGTTATAACCAAAGAACCTGGTGATGGTATCCTTTATATTTGCACAGATAGTTGGGCTGTGTATCGGGGGCTCACTCTTTGGATCGCACAGTGGGCCACCCAGGATTGGACTATCCACTCCTGACCAGTCTGGGGCAAAGATATGTGGTTAGACATATGGAATGCAGTCAAACACAGAACTGTACGTGTCTACCATGTTTCTGGTCATCAACCCCTACAGTCACCAGGAAATGATGAAGCTGACACACTGGCCCGAGTTAGATGGGTTGAGAACTCGCCATCTGAGAATATCGCTCACTGGTTACATCAAAAGCTGCAGCATGCTGGGCAGAAGACCATGTGGGCAGCCGCTAAAGTGTGGGGACTTGTTGTGGTTTTGTGTTTTTGATGCCGGTATTCCACATCAGAGCATCATGCAGCAGTGAAGGAGTTAATGCTGGGGGAGCAGCAGAGGGGCGGAGCTCCGCACCGGATGCAGGCGGCGCTCGGTCTGGGCGCATTGCTCGGGGCTGCCGTGGAGGTTCAGCACGTGTGCTTCCCCTGCAGGTCCTCCTTAACGTAAGCTCACAGCTTTTGGGTCGGAAATTGTTATCTCTCTCTCAATTGTTCAATTTTATTAGATTTAGTAAAGTTACCGTTCCTTCTCAGATCGTGCCGTTGTTTTCTTGTAGACCCATCTCTTCCCGCTGTTTCCCCCTCCCCCTCCCGGAGCGCGGCTCTGCTCGGGCGGCCGCGCGGCCACTGACGCAGTTTCTTTTTCTCTCCCCTCTCCCTTCTCGGTTTTCCCTTGGGTCACTGTCACGGACAACACCGTGACAATTATTGGTGGAGAATGCGGGCAGTGCAGTATTGGCTCTCCATTGTAAATCTGGTGCAGAGTGGACTAAGGTTTTTCATGTACCTTACAGCGTGCTGGCGTCTTTTTAAGCTCCTTGCGTTCAGCACCGGAGTAATGTGGATATACAGCTACTTTAGTGTGCTGAGGGGGTTACATGCCTCCTACCTAAACACCCTGGCTAACGTGACAGATTATGCGGCATTTGGAACGGTTTCCACTTACTCTTTTCAGGTCTTTCCCTATATTCAGGATGTCAGCCCGGCAACTGTTATCTGTTTTTCTGAATGCATTCTCTGCAATAGTAATTTACATCATGTGGAGGAAGCTTTCCTCAAAACCAGAGAGTGTTGAATGGCAGGGAAGGTAGAAAAAATTAGGAAAGAAATTAGAAGCGTGGGGACCCCCGGTGTTATGCAATTTTGATCTTGAGCACCTGTGGGACCCTGAGAAATTCAGTGAGTGTTTAGGTAAGGAGCCATGTGACTCAGGACGATCTGAGAAGGAATGTATTGTTTGGGGTCTGGCTTGTGCTTATCGAGCCATAATTGATATTCTGGAGAGAAATGGTTTCCAAACCAAGGTCCAAAGCAAAAATGAAAACCTCGAAGTTAGACCTGACCAATCACAGGAAGCACCGGTATCAGTGTCGGTTGCCCCTGTGGAAGGCCAGAAATGGACACGGCCGTCTTCGCGCCTAGAACGGAAAGAAGAAGAAGCAGAGAAAAAAAAGGAAGATCCAGGCGAGGGGCCCTCCTCAGCACCAGCACCACCACCACCTAAAAAGTCCACTAAGAAAAGTGAGAGACATGGAGAAGACAGCGATGATGATGGAGTCACTGTTACCACTACTCGTCGGCCTCTAAAGATGACTGAAATACAAGGTTCAAGAAAGGAGTTTGTACGGCGCTCGGGTGAATCTATTGTCACCTGGTTGCTGCGGTGTTGGGACAGCGGTGCCAGCAGCGTGTCCCTAGATGGCAGCGAATCCCGCCAACTGGGAAGCATTGCTCGTGACCCAGCTATCGACAGAGGAATTGGCAGATGTCTGAATGGAGTCGCTACCCTCTGGGAACGTGTACTAGTGGCTGTAAAGGATAGATACCCTTACAAAGATGATCTGGAGCCTAAGGTGGAAAGATGGAACACCGTGGAGAAAGGCATCCAATTTTTGAGAGAAACAGCCGTAGTAGAGATGCTGTATGATCCCAATTTCGTCCCTAACAATCCACACCAGGACCGTGATCCTGATAGAGTAAGGTGCACACCTGATGTATATCGCAAGCTATCAAAAACAGCACCAGAGAGGTACGCAAGTACACTGGTAGCAATGTTCCATAGATTCGAGGGTCAAGACAGAAGACTCCCAGTTTATGAATTAACTATTACACTCCAAAACTTTGAACAACAGTTTCCACCATCACGTGCTTCCATTGCAGCTATAGTAGCAGAAGAAGTAGGTGAGATGAAGAAGACACAGGAAACTATACTGGAGGAACTGTCATTACTGATGAATAGGGATGAACCTGTGTCAGTATTGGAAACACCTGATGAAGACGAGCATGACCCAAAGAATCTGATGAAGCATTTGATCAAACTGTTGAAAGTCTCGGCCACCAAAGGCAACCGCCTCTCTGCACGAGCAAATGACGGCAGTAACATCATGTCACGTGTGGCCATGTGGAGCTTCCTACGAGAAAACGGAGAGGACATGAGGAAGTGGCATAAAAAACCCACTCCTGCACTGCGAGCACGGGTGAGAGAACTACAGCAGAGATCAGCCACCAATGAAATTGCTCCTGTCACTGCAGGTAACCAATAGAGGGGCCCTGCCCTCAGCCAGGGGAGGGAGAGGGATAATAGAGTGTATTGGACTGTGTGGATTAGATGGCCTGGCACATTAGAGCCACAAAGATATAAGGCACTGGTGGACACTGGTGCACAGTGCACTCTGATGCCCTCGAGTTATAAAGGGACAGAATTGATTCATATTTCTGGAGTGACTGGGGGTTCTCAGGAACTGTCTGTGCTGGAGGCAGAAATAAGCCTCACCGGTAAAACCTGGCAGAAGCATCCCATAGTGACTGGACAGGGGGCTCCATGCATACTCGGTATTGACTATCTCAGAAGGGGACATTTCAAGGATCCCAAGGGGTACCGATGGGCTTTTGGAATAGCTGCTGTAGATGCAGACAACATTCAGCAGCTGTCTGTTTTACCTGGCCTGTCAGAAGATCCATCTGTTGTGGGGGGTACTGAAAGTGAAAGAGCAGCAGGTACCTACTGCTATAAAAACAGTGCACAGACGGCAGTACCGCACCAACAGGGATTCCTTGCTCCCCATTCATAACTTGATCCGTCAGCTAGAGAGCCAGGGAGTGATCAGCAAAACTCACTCACCTTTTAACAGCCCCATATGGCCGGTGCGTAAAGCCAGTGGAGAATGGAGGCTGACGGTAGATTACCGTGGCCTGAATGAAGTCACACCCCCACTGAGTGCTGCTGTGCCAGATATGTTGGAGCTGCAGTATGAACTGGAGTCAAAAGCAGCCAAGTGGTATGCCACTATTGACATTGCCAATGCATTCTTTTCTATTCCTTTGGCCACAGAGTGCAGACCACAGTTTGCTTTCACCTGGAGGGGCGTTCAGTACACCTGGAACCGTTTGCCCCAGGGGTGGAAACACAGCCCAACCATTTGCCATGGGCTGATTCAAACCACACTGGAACAGGGTGGGGCACCTGAGCACCTCCAGTATATTGATGACATTGTTGTGTGGGGTGATACAGCAGAGGAAGTTTTTAAAAAAGGAGAGCGAATAATCCAAATTCTTCTGGGTGCTGGTTTTGCTATTAAACGGAACAAAGTGAAGGGACCTGCCCAAGAAATTCAATTCCTAGGAGTAAAATGGCAAGATGGACGTCGTCACATTCCAGGAGATGTGATTGACAAAATCACCAGTATGTCACCACCCACTAGCAAGAAAGAGACACAATCTTTTCTGGGTGTAGTAGGTTTTTGGAGGATGCACATCCCAAACTACAGCCTCATAGTAAGCCCCCTCTATCAAGTGACTCGGAAAAAGAATAATTTTGCATGGGGTCCTGAACAGCAGCAGGCCTTTGAGCAAATCAAGCAGGAGATAGCCCGTGCTGTGGCCCTGGGGCCAGTTCGGTTGGGACAGGATGTGAAAAACATCCTCTACACTGCTGCTGGAGAGAAAGGTCCCACTTGGAGTCTGTGGCAAAGAGCCTCTGGGGAGACCCGAGGCCGACCCCTTGGATTTTGGAGCAGAGCGTACAGGGGTTCAGAGGAGTGCTACACTCCAACTGAGAAGGAGATTTTGGCCGCATACGAGGGGGTTCGGGCTGCCTCTGAAGTAATTGGTACTGAGACACAGCTCCTCCTGGCACCACGACTGCCAGTGCTGAATTGGATGTTCAAAGGAAAGGTTCCCCCCACCCATCATGCTACCGATGCCACCTGGAGTAAGTGGATTGCACTGATTACACAGCGAGCTCGGATGGGGAACCTCAACCGTCCAGGAATCCTGGAGGTGATCATGGACTGGCCTGAAGGCAAGAAACTTGGAACATCCCCATCAGAGGAGATACCACGTGCTAAAGAGGCCCCACCATATAACAAACTACCAGAGAATGAAAAGACGTATGCCCTCTTCACTGATGGATCGTGTCGTATTGTTGGGAAGCATCGCAGATGGAAGGCTGCTGTGTGGAGCCCCACACGACGAGTTGCAGAGGCCACCGAAGGAGAAGGAGAGTCAAGCCAATTTGCGGAGGTAAAGGCTGTCCAGCTGGCCTTAGATGTGGCTGAACGGGAGAGGTGGCCCATGCTATATCTTTATACTGACTCCTGGATGGTGGCAAATGCTTTATGGGAGTGGTTGCAGCAGTGGGAACAAAACAAGTGGCAACGGAAGGGTAAACCTATTTGGGCTGCTGAACTGTGAAAAGACATTGCTGCCCGAACAAAAAGGTTGGGTGTAAAGGTGCGCCATGTAGATGCTCATGTGCCCAAGACTCGAGCTACTGAAGAGCAGAGAAATAACCATCAGGTAGATCGAGCTGCCAGAATTGAGGTGTCTCAGATCGATTTGGACTGGCAGAACAAAGGAGAGCTATTTTTAGCTCGGTGGGCCCATGAGACCTCAGGCCATCAAGGAAGGGATGCGACCTATAAGTGGGCTAGAGACTGAGGGGTGGACTTAACTATGGATGCCGTTGCACAGGTTATCCATGACTGTGACACATGTGCCATAATTAAACAGACCAAGAGGATGAAACCCCTCTGGCAGGAAGGGCGATGGGAAAAGTATAAATATGCGGAGGCGTGGCAGGTTGATTATATCACCTTGCCACGAACTTGCGATGGTAAGCGTTACGTGCTCACCATGGTGGAGGCGACCACTGGGTGGCTTGAGACATACGCAGTACCCCATGCTACCGCCCGAAACACCATCTTAGGGCTTGAGAGACAAGTCCTATGGCGACATGGCACTCCAGAGAGAATTGAGTCCGATAATGGGACTCATTTCAAAAATTCTCTTGTGGATATCTGGGCCAAAGAACACGGCATTGAATGGATCTACCATATCCCCTACCATGCACCAGCTGCTGGTAAGATCGAGCGCTACAACGGGTTGTTAAAAACCACGTTGAGAGCAATGGGTGGCGGGACATTCAAGCACTGGGAGAAGCATCTAGCAGAAGCCACCTGGCTGGTCAACACTAGGGGATCAGTCAACCGAGAGGGTCCTACACAGTCCAGCTCCCTACAGATCATAGAGGGAGATAAGGTCCCTGTGGTACATGTGAGGAGCATGTTGGGAAAAGCGGTGTGGGTCCTTCCAGCCTCTGGAAAGGGCAAACCCCTCCGTGGAACCGTTTTTGCGCAGGGACCTGGGTGCACCTGGTGGGTAATGGATAAAAATGGGGACGTCCAGTGTGTCCCACAAGGGAATTTGATGCTGGGGGAATGCAGTCTGTAATTACGTGTGTATGTATGTATATATATATATGTTTCTATGTAACTATGTTTCTATGTAACTTATGTTATTACTGTTTGGTTACGTATAGATGTGTGTTAAGCATGATGTGATGATGTGGAATAAGGGGTGGAATGTTGTGGTTTTGTGTTTTTGATGCCGGTATTCCACATCAGAGCATCACGCAGCAGTGAAGGAGTTAATGCTGGGGGAGCAGCAGAGGGGAGGGGCGGAGCTCCGCACGTCTGGGCGCGTTGCTGTGGGCTGCCGTGGAGGTTCAGCACGTGTGCTTCCCCTGCAGGTCCTCCTTAACGTAAGCTCACAGCTTTTGGTTCAGAAATTTTTATCTCTCTCTCAATTGTTCAATTTTATTAGATTTAGTAAAGTTACCGTTCCTTCTCAGATCGTGCCGTTGTTTTCTTGTAGACCCATCTCTTCCCGCTGTTTCCCCCTCCCCCTCCCGGAGCGCGGCTCTGCTCGGGCGGCCGCGCGGCCACTGATGCAGTTTTTTTTTCTCTCCCCTCTCCCTTCTCGGTTTCCTTTGGGTCACTGTCACGGACAACACCGTGACAGGACTGCCTGTACAACTATCGGACATCGCTCAAGCATGCCGAGACTGTGACGCCTGCTCTAAGATAAGACCGAGGTCGTTGCCTGAAACTGCAGCCCATCTTGTTAGAGGACACAATCCTCTACAGAGGTGGCAGGTTGATTATATTGGGCCCCTCCCTCGGTCTGAGGGGGCGAGATATGCCCTAACCTGTGTCGACACCGCGAGTGGGCTAATGCAGGCCTATCCAGTACCAAAAGCCAACCAGGCATACACTATAAAGGCACTCACAAGGCTGATGGCTGCCTACGGGACACTGCAAGTCATCGAGAGCGACCAAGGAAGTCATTTCACGGGTGCAGTGATACAACGCTGGGCAGAAGAAAATAATATTGAGTGGCGATTCCACCTGCCATATAATCCAACGGGAGCAGGCCTTATCGAACGTTACAATGGTATTCTCAAGGCTGCCCCGAAGACAGACTCTCAGTCCCTGCAGGGGTGGACAAAGAGACTCCACGAGACCCTGCGGGACCTGAATGGAAGACCTAGAGATGGCAGACCCAGTGCCTTGAAAATGTTACAGACAACATGGGCCTCCCCACTTAGGATCCAAATTACGGGCACTGATAATGAGGTGAGACCTCAGATTGGCCGTGAATCTTCTGCTCCCTACCCCTGAGGACCTAAAACCAGGTACCAATAAAATAAAATAGCCCTGGAAGGTGCAGGTGGGACCACAATGGTGCGGCCTACTTGCACCTTGGGGGAGATTATTGGAGGTGGGGGGTTCAGTAGTCCCTCCGGTAATTGGTACATGGCCTACTGAGATTTTGGTCAACACTACAGCCTTTATTGCTAAGGGGACCCCTATCATGTCTCTGTGGCAGATCACGACACCCCCTTTGGTGCCTGATATAGTCGTACAGCCAGACATCGGGTCAAAGGGTTTGGCAGGCAGCCAGGGCATGCCCCTGTACAAGCTGAAGTGTTAACCCAAGACAGGAATACGGCCTGTATCTTACCCTGGAGAGTGGACCTTCCCCTCTTGGTACCTTTAAAACACTTATATTACTCCCCATAAGTCAATGAGTCGCCAGAAGGAACCAAACAATGCTGAAGTGATCCAGAGTTGCCATAAGACAATGTGCGGCATCTGGTGATGGTCTAACTGGGACTGATGAAGCATAAGATGGACCTGCACTGTGTGATTACATGCTTCCAGTAGATACCACCAAGCACTGGCCCAAAGAAGAGTTCGACTGATATGTCAATCATCACTCATCTCAGATTACATCAATATGTGTCGTGACTGGCAATTATGTGAGTGTCATGATGTATTATGTCTCTGTATCAAGGGGGGCTCACCTTATGGTTGCTTGATCAATGGTTCATGTTGTGAAGGGGTGGAGTGCATGGGAACTGCTGAATCACGGCCTGAACCACTGATTAGTTACCTGAGGTGAGCACCAAGTCAGCCATGGGGGCACAGGTGGAGGTGATATACCTGTGTGATTGGAAGGGGTGGAGCCTGGCTCCACCTTTCCCTAACCCCATTTAAGGGCTGACCACCACCAGGGAAGGATCTCTTCTTGGAGATCCCTCCCACTTGGAGTCCCCTGTGAGCCTTGTCATCCTGAAGGTGAGCCATCCTCTCTTTTGTATTATTTGTATACTGTCTATATAGAACTACTCAAAATATACCATCATCTATACTATTTCTTTGTGTAGTACCATCCTTGGGAGTTACCTCCCATCCTCCAATCTGAAAGAGGAGATGCCCTCTGGTTTCAACGAGATGCTTTCTGATCCAACATGGATGCTTTCCGGTCCCAGTGAGATGCCCTCCAATCTGACCGAAAACTCCTCAAAGCTGAGTATCTTTCCTGCCAAGGTACATTATTCCATTACGAAAATGAACTGACCCATGTTCGGGCTCAACAAGACAAGCTCCAAGGTGAACTAAATTCCCTCATAGCTCAGTGAGATGAACTTCGAGCTGAGCTAGAGAGAATGATCATTAATACTATCAATATGATCAACCACAGGTGACACCAGAATCGATGTCAGTTGCCCCTGTAAGAGGACGGAGAATGGAAAAAGCCTCAACTCCCTTTGAAAAGAAGAGGAGGAGCTGAGAGTGGAAGAAGCAGACTCTGAAAGAGAAGAGAAAGTAGAGGAATCAGACACTGTAAGAGAAGAGGAGAAAGGAGGTCCAGAGGAGGTTCAGAACTCTAGATTTTCCGGTAGGAGGGCTGAGTCACCCAAAAAGATCACGGTTACCAACACCTAGAAGGGCAATGAGTCCTGATAGAGTAGGAGATGAAAGAGAAATTTTTACCAATGTTACTCGACCTCTGAAAATGAATGAAATTCGAAGTTTGAGAAAAGACTTTACACGCCATGCAAGTGAACATGGTTACTACACTGTTGGAATAGTGGGGCCAACAGTGCGTGGCTAGATGGTAACGAAGCTCACCAATTGGGTAGCATTGCCAGGGACTCTGCCATTGATAGAGGCATTAGTACATGCCACAATAGACCCTTTACTCTCTGGAAGTGGATGCTGATAGCTGTGAAAGAAAAATAGCCCTTCACAGATGATCTGTTGCCTGAGAAGAAGAAATGGTCTGATATGGAAAAGGGCATACATTATTTGAGAGAATATGCTGTGTTGGAAATGTTACATGACCCTGCATTCATTCATGATGAACCAAACCAAGAGCATGACCCTGAGAGAATCAGGTGTACACCAATTATGTGGCGTATATTCATGAGGACTGCACCAGACAGGTATGCCAGTACATTAGCAGCAATGTATGGCAGAAGACAAAGAAGACCCCTTATAAATGACCTGATTAACAAACTTCAAGACATTGAGTTACATTTAACCCCTCTACGAGCTTATGTTTCAGCCTTGGTAAAGGTAACTGAAAGAGTGGACAGACTAGAGAGCAATCAAGAAGATATAATGGACGAACTGACTACTGTGCTTGATTCTGACAAAACTGACGGATCTGATGGGAACCAGGATTCCCAAAACAGTAACGTCTCAGCTATCAAAAGAGGACGTTCTCCTGCTTGAGGAAGTGACACCAGTAAGACGTATTGCCTTGTGGCATTACCTACGAGCCCAGCGGGAAGATATGAAGAAGTGGCATAAAAAACTCACTTCTACACTTCAGGCACGGGTAAAAGAGTTACGAAATAGATCAACCATCAGGGTGAACTTCTCTGAGAAGGTGACTGCTCCAGTGACTGCCGGACACAGCAGTAGCCGTAAAAGTAACAGAGATAACAAATAGAGGGGCCCTGCCCCCAGCCAGGACGGGGAAGGGATAATAGAGTGTATTGGACTGTGGGGATTCGATGGCCTGGCACATCAGAACCACAAAAATATAAGGCACTGGTGGACACTGGTGCTCAGTGCACTCTAATGCCCTCAAGTCACCAAGGGACAGAATTAATCTATATTTCTGGGGTGACTAGGGGTTCCCAAGAGTTAACCATGTTGGAGGCAGAAATAAGCCTCATTGGTAAAGACGGGCAAAAACATTCTATTGTGACTGGCCCAGGAGCTCCATGTATACTTGGTATTGATTACCTCAAAAGGGGATATTTTAAGGATCCCAAAGGGTATCGATGGGCCTTTGGAATAGCTGCTGTGGACGCAGACAACGTTAAGCAGCTGTCTGCTTTGCCTGGCCTGTCAGATGATCTGTCTGTTGTGGGGTTGCTCCAAGTGGAGGAGCAACAGGTACCGACTGCTGCAAAAACGGTGCACAGACGGCAGTACTGCACCAACAGGGATTCCTTGCTCCCCATTCATAACTTGATCCGTCAGCTAGAGAGCCAGGGAGTGATTATCAAAACTCACTCATTTTTAACAGCCCTATATATGCAGTGTGTAAAGCCAGTGGAGAATGGAGGCTGATAGTAGATTACCGTGGCCTGAATGAAGTCACACCCCCACTGAGTGCTGCTGTGCCAGACATGCTACAACTCCAGTACGAACTGGAGTCAAAAGCAGCCAAGTGGTATGCCACCACTGACATTGCTAATGCCTTCTTTTCTATTCCTCTGGCCACAGAGTGCAGGCCACAGTTTGCTTTCACCAGGAGGGGCGTTCAGTACACCTGGAACCGTTTGCCCCAGGGGTGGAAGCACAGCCCAACCATTTGCCATGGGTTGATCCAAACTGCACTGGAACAGAGCGGTGCTCCTGAGCACTTAACAATACATTGATGATATCATTGTGTGGGGCAATACAGCAGGGCAAGTTTTTGAGAAAGGAGAGAGAATAATCCAGATCCTTCTGCGAGCTGGCTTTGCTATCAAACGGAACAAAGTGAAAGGGCCTGCACAGGAAATTCAGTTCCTAAGTATAAAGTGGCAAGATGGACGTCGTCACATCCCTACAGATGTGATTAACAAAATCACTGCCATGTCTCCACCCATGAGTAAGACAGAGACCCAAACTTTTTTGGGTGTAGTGGGCTTTTGGAGAATGCATGTTCCAAACTACAGTCTCATTGTGAGCCCTCTCTTTTGGGTGACGCAGAAGAAGAATGATTTTATATAGGGTCCTGAGCAGCAGCAGGCTTTCGAGCAAATTAAGCAGGAGATAGCCCATGCCATGGCCCTGGGGCCAGTGCGGATGGTACAGGATGTAAAGAACATCCTCTACACTGCTGCTGGAAAGGAAGGTCCCACTTGGAGTTTGTGGCAAAAAGCTCCTGGAGAGACCCGAGGCCGACCCCTTGGATTCTGGAGTTGAGCGTACAGGGGGTCTGAGGAGCGCTACACTCCAACTGAGAAGGAGATCGTAGCTGCGTACGAGGGGGTTCGAGCTGCTTCCGAAGTAATCGGTACGGAAACACTGCTCCTCCTGGCACCTCGACTGCCACTGCTGAGCTGGATGTTCAAAGGGACAGCTCCCTCTACCCATCATGCTACTGATACCACCTGGAGTAAGTGGACTGCACTGATTACACAGCGAGCTCGGATGGGGAACCTCAGTCATCCAGGAATCCTAGAAGTGATCATGGACTGGCCTGAAGGTAAAGAGTTTGGAACAACACCAGCAGAGGAGGTGTCACGTGCCAAAGAGGACCCACCATATAATGAACTACCAGACAACGAAAAGAGATACGCCCTGTTCACAGATGGATCCTGTCGCATTGTGGGTAAGCACCGCAGATGGAAATCTGCTGTGTGGAGCCCCACACGACGAGTTGCAGAGGCTACTGAAGGAAAAGGAGAATCCAGTCAATTTGCAGAGGTAAAGGCTGTCCAGCTGGCCTTAGATATTGCTGAACGAGAGACGTGGCCAGTGCTTTATCTTTACACTGACTCATGGATGGTGGCAAATGCTTTATGGGGGTGGTTACCGCAATGGGAACAAAATGGCTGGCAACGGATGAGTAAACCTATTTGTGCTGCTGAACTGTGGAGAGGCACTGCTGCCTGAATAAAGAATATGGTTGTAAAGGTGCACCATGTTGATGCTCATGTTCCTAAGAGCCAGGCAACTGAGGAACAACAAAATAACCATCAGGTAGATTGAGCTGCCAAAGTTAAGGTGGCTCAAGCAGACTTGGACTGGCAACACAAGAGTGAATTACTTCTAGTTCGGTGGGCACATGAGACCTCGGGCCATCAAGGAAGAAATGCAATATATAAGTGGGCTAGAGAATGAGGGCTGGACTTAACTATGGATGCTATTGCACAGGTTATCCATGACTGTGATATATGCACCACAATTAAACAAGCCAAGAGGATGAAACCTCTTTGGGGGGAAGGACGATGGCAAAAGTATAAATATGGGAAGGCATAGCAGTTTGATTATATCACCTTGCCACGATCTCACAATGGTAAGCGTTATGTGCTCACCATGGTGGAAGCAACCACTGGGTGGCTTGAAACATATGCAGTACCCCATGCTACCACCCGAAACACCATCTTAGGGCTCGAGAAACAAGTCCTATGGCGACATTGCACTCCAGTAAGGATTGAGTCAGATAATGGGACTCATTTCAAAAATTCTCTTGTAAATACTTGGGCCAAAGATCATGGCATTGAATGGATTTATCATATCCCCTATCACGCACCAGCTTCTGGTAAAACTGAAAGATACAATGGGCTGCTAAAAACCATGTTGAAAGCAATGGGTGGCAGAACGTTTACACACTGGGAGAAGCATTTGTCAGAAGCCACCTGGTTGGTCAACACTCGAGCATCCATCAATCGTGATGGTCCTGCCCAATCCAGCTCTCTATCTACTGTAGAGGGAGATAAGGTCCCTGTAGTACATGTAAAGAACATGTTGGGAAAAGCAGTTTGGGTCCTTCCAGCAGGGCAAACCACTCCGTGGAAGTCTTTGCTCAGGGACCTGGGTGCACTTGGTGGGTAAGGCAGAAAAATGGGGATGTTCAATGTGTACCACAAGGGAATTTGATGTTGGGAGAGTGCAGTCAGTAATTCCATGTATATACATATATATGTTGTGTGTGTATTTAATGCATGTTAATCATTGTTCTTCCATATATCTCTCTCTATCAAGCATGATGTAGTGATGTGGAATAAGGGGTGGAATGTCATGGTTTTATGATTTTTGGTACTGGTATTCCACATCATAACATCATGTAGTGCATTTAAAGTTAAAGAGTTAATGCTCCAGCTCCGTGGATCATCGATAGTTCCAGGTATACCTGTCTCAGAAGAGAAGAAGAACTCCATTCCCCAGAGGACTTTGCGATGCTTTGCGTTCTTACGTGTTTACGCTCAGAGGGAAAGATAAAAACTGTCTGTGGTCACGGGACTCTCTCTTTCCTTTGGGATCGACTCAGCAGTGGGTGCTCGCTGCCGTCCGCCTTCAGCGTTAGCGTAAGGCCTTCGGTTTATCGGACACTCTCTCTCTTGCTCATTTTATTTGATTTATTAGCTTTAATTCCAATTATATTGTATTACATTGTGTTATTTGGCTTTCCGATATCTATTTAGTAAATTAGCTTTCCTCCTCATATCGTTGCTGCTGTTTTGTTCCTAGGCCCATCTCCCTTTTCCCTTTCCCTCTTCCTGGGGTGTGGGTCCCCTGCACCAATCATCACGGAACCGGGCCAAACCTGACCATAAACCGTTGACAGAAGGGATTGTCCACCTCTGTTCTGCATTGGTACGGCCTCACCTTGAGCACTGCCTGAAGGTTTGGTTGCCATAACATACAGAGGGCACTTATCACAGCTACACGTACACTGCTGTTAGGGAAGGCTAATTCTGAAACAGTAATGCTGGCACCTTTTCTACCACGCCTTTTCCATGAAAGCCTTATTTCAAATAAGGAAATACATTTCTATCATACAACATACATATGTCTTGTAAAATCTGAGCAGCAATTGGAAAGCTTTCATGATTTCTCTCCTGTATGCCCAAGACTCAGGTAAGCTGAGCTCTGAGTTAGTCATACAGCAGGAGAACATCTGCATTCTAAGTAGCGCATTTTCATGTATTTATTTTTTAATCTGTGAATCATGTTTCAAAAGAAATGTTTTGTGAAATGATCAGTAGCTAGTTATGGCTGTTGGTTGCTTTTTTTTTTAAGCTTTGTTTTTTTTTTTAAGCTCTAAGGCAGATGAACTGGCATACTGTGCACTGCTCTTTTTTACAAACTGGTGAGACAAAACTGGTGAGACAATCAAGATTGTGTCATGTACAACTGAGAGATGTATTGCATAAGCAGGGAGTATGCAGAACATGATGAATTAAGCTAACTGTATTTGCAAAGGATGACAACACATTAAGATGCTTCCAGTGTATTAGGAGAAACTGCCATGGACGTATTGCTCACAACATACCTGGAACACAAACCTAGATATCACTTGTTTTCTAGATATCACTTGTTTTTCTAGGGGTAATTTTTCCCCATCAGCCTCATCCTGGAGTTGAATGTTCAGAAATGCAACACAGTAAACTTGTCGTTGTTTATATAAATTACAGTTTAGCCTCTGCAGATATAAATCACAATTTACTGTTAGGGCATTTTTCAGAAGTAATTTTAGTATCTTCCTGAATTCTCAATATCTGAATGGAATGTAATACCTTGGAAATGTGTCATTTATCTGTGTTGTTTATATTCACTACATGCTCCTTCAGCTGTTCTTAATGGTCTGACCTGATACATGTACTTCAAAACCTCAAAGTTCGAGGTTTCAAACAGCTGAATGAAACAGGAAGAATCACTGAATTTGTATTTATTAATTACTTGTATTTTTCATAAATAAGTCATAATCCAGATAATTAACTGGAACTAAACGCTGATTACAAACGTTACAGTGAGTCTTCCTCTGTCTACACACACCCTGTAACACCTAAACACATCCCTACAGATCTTAATATTTGTATGCCTTTGGATATGAAGCTTTGTGAATGGAAGTGCCTTCTATAGACCTGAGGAATTATTTTTTTTCTTTCAAAATACAGGCAGAAGCTCTATCTTTTTGGTAAATATCTTATACCACAGCTGCAGAAAATATTGTATTTATCAACCATTATTACAGAATCCTGCTTTGAGGCCTCAGAAAGCTTTCTGCTTAGGAACATATGTGTCAGGGAATTCAAAGGTTGGATAACATTAAACATTTCAACACTAAAACAGATCCATCTTTGCTCTCTGAACAGAAGTATTCAACCACAGCTAAATTGCTACTTCAGAAGTAAGACAGTCAAGATTAAAACCAAACTTTTTAATAGTGGACTTGGAATAATTACATGACTCCCAAGAGAAAATTGAAAGCATATGATAAGGCTATACCACATGACCATGAGTTACAAACTCATATTTGCATCTATAAGGCAGAATGCAAGTATTAAAATAAGCAGTCCAACTTACCACACTAATCATAGATAACCTCTATTTAATGGGTAGCTGTCAGAGCATTTCTAAATGTTCACACTGCTAACACTAAGATTTTTTTTAAATAAGTACTGATCATGTAAAACAGTCTCATTTAAAATATTGTTTGTCAAGATTATATGACACATGAAAACAAACTGGTTTCATTCTGTGATATATAGCTTTCAGCAAGTATGAAACTTCAAAAGGAATCTAGTTAGAATTTTCGAAGTGCAATTCTTGTCTTAACTATGTGAAACACAGCAGAAGTTGCTAGATAATTAATATCAATTACCTGGTACTTTGTCAACAGATGCAAAAGCAGTACGCTGCACTGTAGGATCACTGCTACCATGTCGTGCATGATCATAAAATCGAAATGGAAGGTGCTGGGATGCAGCTGCAGAGCTGTGTCCAAAACCCATAACTTCAGTTGTAGGTTGAATGGGAAGATCCAGGAGAGCTGTGATTAATCACAATTGATGATTGTTACTTACAAATACAGAGAGGTATTAGTAGATGAAAATAAAGTGATATAGCTTGCTCAGAATCTTAAGACTACAACAGACTGATTAACATAGCTTGCTTGCATTTACCTCTTAATTGCATTTGCAAATGCACGGGAAAAGGAGACAAGATTTCTGACAGACTTTTTTTTCATTGTCACACCACAGTCACATTAAGGAAGTCTTGGAATACAACAGAGGAGAAACAAGTATGTCTTCTATAATGCAAGGAGTTATTATTTAATAACTTAAGGTTTTTCCTGTATGGATAAAGTCATCCATAGTTACAAGTAAGCACTGCAGAAAGACATTTAAAGAGTGCATCTGCTTTAAACTGGCAAAAAAATGCCCTTGCATGGCCCCTCAACCTAGAATTGTAGATATCAAAATAGACTTGTATTAACCAAACATGCTTTTAAAGATTTAACACGATGGAAGACATAAGTTTTTGACACACCAATTTCATAAAATCAGAGCATAAAACTCATTTTAGTTAGCTTGCTAAATAAGCCACAGAACACTGAAATAGCCTCAAGCCATCTATAATCAGAATAATTATCTGGACAACTCATTACTCTTTTCAGCAGCTGTTATTTAGTTTTCCTAACACTGATTCATTATAGCCCTTGGAAAATCCAAGTAACTCTGGTAGCTAGTATCCTTTTTCATTTGCCCACCTATTTCCCGTTCTGTATTTTGGAGTTTCTGTTTTCATACTATTTTGTTCAGCTGACTTAAGCTTCAATGTATGCTTCATTCATTTAACACTCAAGCAATACTTCAATCACAGTTTGCTGTTCATTCAAATTAACTCTCTTCTCAAGCATTTCCTCCAAACACAGACATCTAGCTGCTAACATTCCATCTTACATCTTGGAATGCTCATCATTACCACATCCAAGCATACAGTGTATCATTAACACCATTATATGCAATTCCTTCTTTTTCATCTTTTATTTCATTAAACATCAAAGCATATTTTACCCCAGTAAAAAATTTGCTTGGCAGCTTAATACTGGTTTACAGTTCTCTGTGCCCACTTTAGAGTTTTCTATACTTATACGTCATAGCAGATGACTCTGTGATGTAAGTGTTGCTTTTTATTTTGAAATGACTCTGAAAACTTACCTGCTATTCTCTGCATTTTCATTCGCCGAGCTTGGATACGACCTTTAGCAAGACGCTGCTTCGCAATAATGCAGCGAATGTGATCAGAAAAAACAAGCGTAGCTTGAAGGATAGGAAAGGGCTTAGAATGAGGACTCGAGGCAGGTTTATGAATGACAATGTTCAGAGCTCTACTATCATCTTCCACTCCTGTCACCTGCATATCCTAATAAGAAAGAGAGGGTAAGTAGCTAATGTATGTTTTATAACAGTTTCTGGGTTAAAAAGGACTATGCAAGTTGGCAGTCCTGGATTCAGTTCTAGAGAAATTTGTACTCCTAGAGGTAAAGTCAGTTTAAAATGCAATCAAGTTACCTGGACATTAGAGAATTTGCAGAAATACATTAATATTGGCTAAAGTAAGAGACATAAATAACAAAACATTTAAAGTTTTTGAAATCAATTAGGTAAGCACAATTGACTCCGAATTTGCACCCTGCCACCTTCTCTACTCTTGTATAAATGTCAGAACTCTGGGAAAGTTCATTACTGCGTCATTTAAGGAAAGCATCTGGAACTCAGTCTAGTCCCGTATGACTTCAGTGTTCAAAGTGACATACCCCAAAATATACTGGAGAAATTATCATATTCATAACTGTGATTTTAAGCTGAGAAAAATGCAGAATAACCAGATTAAAGCCTCTTACCTGTAAAAGGCCTGCAAACTTAACTACTCCCCAGCCAAGTCTGGCAACATCTGGCTCAACCAGACTCATCTGGTAAATATCCACAGCCAGGAACCTTTGAACTTGACCTCCATCCTTTGTTATGACTGTACAAGCAATCAGATCACTGTTATCTGAAAGAAGGAAAAAAGTTACACAGCTACTGAATTTCAGGACTCTGCTTTGGTTGTTTTATGTTAACACAATGTCAGCACAAAAGCAAAGAATAGTTGAGGTTGGAAGGACCTCTGCAGGTCATCTGGACTAACCCTGCTGCTCAAGCAGAGCCACCTACGGCAGGCTGCTCTGGTTCTGAGTCTCGTACCTTATAAGCAACTCCAAACACTTAACGTGTATTATAAGTTACATATTATAATGCACTTCCTCCCCCCCCCAATCGCCATCATCCCCTTTTCATATAAAAGATCATTTTATTTCAGTGGTGCACTGCACCACTGCTGATTTCAATCACTAAATGGAAGTCTCAAGTCCTGCTGAAAAACCCTACACCTGCTTCTTCCTTCTAAACTTAGGCTCCAGTCCAACACGATTTACAGTTCTAGAACCCCAAAACCTGGCTCAACTGACTGCTGGAAGACTTCCAGCTTACAAGATTCATGGACTCTCATTATAAATTGTACATTTTTGCTGTTATTTATTAAATCACGTTACATCTTTTCCTTTTCCCACCCGCATTATTTATTTATATTGAATAATCAAAACCTCTTTTAGCCATCACACTAAAAACCCCTTCAAACTGCAGAGCTCAGAAACAAACAAAGTACTTCCCTTCCCTGATCCTTTCCAAACCTCACAGTATGTATTCCAGTTCCAACCTATCATTCCTCAGAGACCAAATGATACTCTTTGCACCAGATGAAGTCTTCTGAGAGCCCCATAAACTGGCACTGATACTTCATAGCTGTGGGGTAAATAACTCCCAAGGATGGTACTTCACAAAGAAATAGTATAGATGATGGTATTTTTTGAGTAGTTCTATATAGACAGTATACAAATAATACAAAAGAGAAGATGGCTCACCTTCAGGATGACAAGGCTCACATGGGACTCCACGTGGGAGGGATCTCCAAGAAGAGATCCTTCCCTGGTGGTGGTCAGCCCTTAAATGGGGTTTGGGAGAGGTGCAGCCAGGCTCCACCCCTTCCACTCACACAGGTACATCACCTCCACCTGTGGGCCCATGGCTGACTCGGTGCTCACCTCAGGTGACCAATCAGTGGTTCAGGCTGTGATTCAGCAGTTCCCATACAAGCAAACCTTTGCTAATCTGGATATGATTTTTCTTTATTTCATAAGATTTATACTTTCATTTATATTATTCATTACACTTGGGATTATTTTTTTTCTTCTCTCTCACCTCTAATACCATGGTTTACAGAAAGTAAAAGACCCTATGAGTAGGACAGCCTGCGTGCATGCTAAGTTCATTTGTTTTGCAATTCTATTGGTATTCTCCATGACTGGATGGGCTCAACAGCCAAGATGCAGTATTTTAACTATTCCCTGCAATAATATATGTACTTCCACACATACACACTATTACTATAGAGACCACTTGACTTGAAAGCAATGAGTTCCACATCTTGCTTTTATGGCAGCCACAGGTTTTCATCCCACCCTTACCACCTCATTCCTTAGAGCTGCCAAGGCACTGCTAGATGGAGCAATGTGGGTTTGGTCACTCAGCCTTTCCTAAAAGGAGAGCTTAATGCTACAGGTATCAATTTACTGTTCAAATGTCCAAGACTACTTTTTTCTATTCCACATACACATACTGTTTTTAAGGATAGTGTATTTTAGTGCCATATGTACTTAAGTCATTTTGATACCCAGTATTACTTACAGCAAGATAAGTATTTTTTGGAAAGGTTGTCTTCTTTTTCAGATTATTTATATCTCGTGAGCTTCCTGATACACAGAATTCAGCATTTCTTACAGCAGTATCTCCACACTTGCCCTTGCATGTGAAGGCTAGTTATTGCACCTATCATCTGAATAAAATATTTATTAAATGAATCAAAAGCACTCATATTTTTGATCCAAGGATGTGTTTGTATGTCAATAGATTTCCTACATACGCATCAGGTAAGCAGTAGAAGTATAGCTCTCTCTTTGAGAGAGCTTTGTAATACCTGTGTTATTCCATTCCTTCATTTATGACTAGAAAGCTTGAAGTTACCATCAGAGTTTCTAAATCATGGGAGAATGGGGTAATGGAAATGTCACTTACACTGACCCAGCCTATGAATCTAAGCAAAAGCAAAAAACACATTTCACTGTTTTGAAACTTATAAAACAGATTTTTGCTTTTCATTCTCTGCTAAGTAGAATGCAGTGTAGCCAGTACTTAAGTTCTCTGAAATAGACTTGGAGTCATGGCTGATACCACAGTTAATGTCTTTCCACAACAAAATGACAAACATGACCTCACAGCACACACAACCAGGTAGGATACTCATTCATTACTGTGAAACCATGTTAATTTGAGTACACACAATTTTAAAGCAGGCTGAACCACAGCAAACTATTAAATACTTTTGTTTTCTAGCTAAAAGCTTAACAGTTCAATGTAATTTGAAGAGTAATTGACGGAAATTTAATTTCATACACAAACAGTACAGAAGGAATAAAAATTAAATCTGAGGCTAAGTGTAACACATTGAAACTACAAACAGCAGCAGTTTCATAGGAAAAATTGATGGAACTACAATATCCATACTCTGTTCCTTCATAGAACAAAGTTTCTAATCAAGAATGGATGTTTTTCTAGGAACTACACTCCAGTTCAAAGAGAACTAGTTTCAGGGAAGGAGTACTTAATGCACAGGATACATGCCACGCTCCTTCAAAGCCACAGAAACAGAATAAAATAAACTCCCTATTTTTCAACAAAAAAGAATAATGTGATAACAGACAAATAGTATATTTACTCTTCAGATACAAGTAAATGAAGGGAGTGAGGTTGACAAGACGTAAAAGTTAAGGAAACTTGGTGACCTAGAACCCCCCTGGAGTTCTCTCACTGTCCAGATATGCGGAGTTTTCAGAGGAACAGTAAATACCTTTTTTAAGAAAATGTAAGTTCACATTAAAAATGAATTGGGGTGGGGAAGTTTCAGAAAGACAGCAGATAACAGACATCACCTTTAAAAAGCCAATCATATTTCCTCTAAATGCTACGGACATGCCTCATTCTATGGAATGAAAGAGATAGCATTATAAAACCAAAACTGGTATCAGATTACTTAAGTTTTAATGAGCAAGGAATTTAACATAAGGTTTTGCTTTGAAACTAAGGCCAGTTGCATTGAAGAGCTTAGAGGATTCTGTACTTTACCCACTGTCAAACTACAATAATGACACAAAACAAGCTCCTCCAAAAGTTGCTTAGTTGCATTTTAGCAAAGAAAGCCTAATGAACAATTCTTTGTGAAACACAGAACACACCAAACTTTCTTGAGCACTCTCCGAACATTAAAGTTACTGTACTGTACTGAACTCCTATGGGTTATCTCAGCTGATACCTGCATTTTCATCTGGCCACAGTTTTCCCAGATCAGGAATGCTAACATTAGCTGTAAACCTGGAACATTCTGTAATAAAAAGCAAAGGTGTGTTTACTATACAGCTTATCTTATGTATTGTTTAAGTTCTTGTAACTGGTAACTTTTCTGAAACCATTTTATTAACAAGAACAAAGGGTTATCAGTGTTAAGAAACCCTGAGGCCCACTAAATCTTTCAGCAATCAAAACACACCTCACTTACACTATTGTTTGCAGTTTAAGGCTGCTGAAGGACCATATGCTACAGTTATCATAAATGACTGAAACAGAAAGTGCCATTAAATACATTTCCAGTGACCTAACCTGAGAACATAGTATCGTTTCTGAGATTATTAACAGAAATGCTGTAAAATGAGGCTTCCAAACAGTTTGGATGCTACACCTCCAAGATTCTGGATTATAGACGCAGCTCTCTGGGTTCCACTCAAGGAAAATACAAGCTTTTAGGAAATACTGCCTAGGAAGGAGAGTTCTAAGATTTCAGCTGTTTGCAGCAAAGAAAATATAAACTATGTGGAAATACTGCATGAACACAACTTTACCTGGAAAGATGTTACCTGAAGTTTTCAAGAGCATGACAGCTACTTTTAAGAAATGGTCTAAACAGATCTGGCTTCCCTCATAGCATAAAGTGAAATGATTTCATGAGTTACAGACAGCACAACTCTATAAATCCTCTGCAGAGACTGGACAAATCCCACAGAAGATATTTAGCACACTGTATGTTTTTAGCTGGCAGCCCAAGATGGGCGTGAGCCCCAGCTGGCAAGTTGGAGACAGCTAACACAGCTTCCCTGCTAGACAAAAAAAAACAAAAACGTTTTCAAAAAGCATGTAGCCTTTTTGGTAAGATATGCTGTTTCCCTAATTACTGCACTAGACTAACTACAGGGAACTCTGGAGTTAAAAGTTCTGCAATTTGACCAAATGGTTTTATATAGGAGTACATCATCCTTGACAGAGCTACAGCACACTCCCAGGGAACTCTGAAAGCAATTTTAAACTTTACCCAGGTCCTCTGACTGATCTGTACATGCTCTCTAGCCAAATTTTTTTTTAACAATCTTTAGAGCAGCAGAATGCATGTCACACTGATAGGGCAACAATCCATTTTTCTTATTTCAGTTGCACACTTATGTATATACAAGTGAGTGCATACACACATGTATCAATAATAGCTTGTATCCTGTGAAAACTGCTTCCAGTTAATTTGAGAACACAGTTTTTTCAGTAGAAGCTGATTCATTATTTTACCCTCATCCTTTGGAAGCGAGTCAACATTACAACAAATACCTAACTCATCTGAAACAGGAAACTGAGTTCATTCTATTCTAGTAATCCTTCAGCAATTCAACACTAATGTACGTTTGGACAACTTTGTTTTTTTAATCTAACAACTGAGAAATGCTATAAACACTATAGTGTACTATTCACTTTTTTCTGGAAAGTTTTTTTGGGGAACTTGTGCTCCTTTCAAAATAAGCAGTAATAGAAGTTTCAAAACTAGAACTAAAACTTTCAGACAGGAAAAGGATTTCAAAGTTTGTGTAAGAGAAAAGTTTGAGTCAAAAGTGGACATTTAAAAAGCAAAAATTCAAACTCTTTAAACTTTATTATCTTAAAGGACAGATTTAAAAAACTGCTTTTGACAACACTGTTGTCTGCAATGGTAGCAAATTATGCAAGCACTGTATGATTTGCTATTTAAATTGCTCTACCATTTTGTTACTAAGTATGTAAACAAATTCCCATCGATTATGAAAATGCTGGGTATATTATAAAAATAAAGACCAAAAGGGATCAATGTGGGAAACTGAGAGACTACTTACTCAAGTCAAGAACATCATCTGTCTTTATCAGATCTTCCTCCCTCGTCAGTGGTAACTGAGTTTCTGGCTCACCATGCAAGTGCAATGTTAATGAACGAAGCATAAAGAAAACTCTGATTGCCTTGAGAAATCAAAAAGACAATTAAAATATTGCTGCACTCAGTACTATATATTTTAGCAGAACCTTACAAAGATACACTTTCGCAACCCCGAGTTTGTTACCATGCAGTATGTCTACTTTTTAAATTAACAAAACATAATATAATTTAAAAGTCAATTAAAAACATATACAGAAGTATAATATAAATATATATATAGAAGTCATCATGTTGTTTATTTTTAGAAGCAACCAAGCTTTTACCCACTGGCACACTTATGCACAGTGACAGGCATATGATCACAAGTGTTGCTTAAGCGAAGGCTGAAAAGTTTTGCCATTTAAAAAAAATCATTTGAAAACTGATTTTGTTTACAAAATATTCTCTAGACAAGCAATCAATCTTCACAGATGCTCACAATTTAAATCTAAAACAGCAGAATAACTAGAGTGATTCAAGTTGCAAATTCCAACAAGTTTGAGAGAAAACAGTGGGGATTCCCAAGTTTTAATTCACAGTGCTCATACACACCAACCACTTGTAAGAGAGCATTCTCAGAAACTTCTATATTCCCAGAAGGTTGACATCAGGGCAAAGCATTCTGAAAGCCACACTGTCCCCAAGGAGCTTTCAACATCTACTCTGTGAAACTGATATTCTTGTTTTGATTTATAAATTAATGACATATGGTATGCAAAGACTAGATAAAGCAGCAAAGAATAACCTTGATTTTATTAAGACACATTCTGAAAGGCACTTCCTCTACTAGAAGAACTGTTTTTTTCAGTATAACATATAAGTATTTAACACTACAGTTTTTAGGTTGTTTTTTGTCTTTTCTTTTTTTAAGAAATAACTCCCTACATAGGAATCCCGTGGCACACAGTAAAGTGGCTGCTGCCTTACGGTAAAAGCACTGAATTCACAAACTGCAGTGCCTAAGAACTCCGAGCTTCCAGCAAGCATTACAAAATCCTGCTGAAACTGCTTAGCGGAAAAACGCTTCACCTTTGTATTTTTTTAAAGGCAACACAGCCATGCATCTTGTGAGCCAGAAGCAAGCTTGGCCAGCTGTCATATTGGCAGTGCTTTCAGAAACTTCTGGCAGAACAGAGATGAAGAGAGAGAAGTCATGTATCTGACTCACATGATGTGACAACAGATAAATTTTATATGCTGTTGAAATCTGGTAGGGGAATGTGATTATTCTGGAGCAAGAACTATATCTGGTAAAACAAAAAAAAAAAGTGAACACTATCTTATAAGATAGTGTTAAGAGCAGAGTCAGTTTATAATAGGAGATAATCTCTCCAATTTGGGAAGATTGCATTCAAGGGTACTGTGAACTTGCTGAAATTAGATAGGATTAATACAACATAGTTTTACTACCAGATGCTTCAACAACAATTAATTGTACTGAGATTACAAGCTTCCATATTCAATCAAAACCAGCATCATCCTTGCATTTTTTTTAACCCCAAAGTCATGCAATCAGGGCTTTTTATCTCTTGAAGCAACTTAATTCAGAGGGCAGCCATCATTCAGCCTTTCACTTACTTTCACCACAACCCTCTTTCCCTCCTACACAGTGTTAATTATCCATGTATGCATTCCCCATAGAATTGCTGTCACTCACCTCAAACATGCAATTGTATTTTCTGTAGAATAATCTACAGAAGTAGAAAATAAACTTGAGCCTTTGCAAGCATCAAGGAATTCAGGAATGGCAGATGAAAAGCAACTACAATGTGAGTCTTACAACAGTTATGGCTCCAAATCTGCTCTCAATATCAATATAAACCATAAAGCATGAGATCTGATTTAGTAACTAACTTTATTAGATCTCAACGTGCCAGCAGAACAGTTCAGAGGCCTATAATTTTGTTTCAATTGACCTCTGTTTTCAGAGGCAGTTAGAAACAAACATTAAGAGCTATCTACCATAAACTATTATACATAATACGGTAAATTCTGTGCTGATTCTTTCATTTAAATATGCATACCTTATGGAAAAGACTACCAGTGCACAGGGAGACATATTTTATTATACTCCCACAATAGCATCCTCACTCAGAGGTAGTTCAAAAGCTTCTCTCAAATGTTTCTGCAGGCTGTGTACCCCAAAACACAGAGTTCAACACACATACTCTTCATTATTTCCCAAGCAGGCACGTAAATGTGTTTGCATTAGTGTATGTAAGCAGTACTGTCCTTATGACTATAGAAGTCAGAAGCAAGAAATGCAGCCCCTCCTGAAGCCGTTGAAAGAAAATTAATTGACACTTATAGGAACTTTCTACAGAAAGAAAGAAAGAATAAGTGAAAATACAAAAAGATCTGATTTCCAAGCTAAGAGCTCATGATATGGTCAAAGTATGGGACTTCTTTACTTGTTAACAAAACGAAGATTGACAGTGTTTTTGGAATCATGCCACAGGATGCTCAGAATTGAATCACTATCCATTTGAAACTGCCAGCAAAAAAGAACTCTAGTAGGTTAAGCACCAGCAGCTTGTCACAAGATGCTCCAGAAATTCAGCTTACTGGCACTGCAATTCAGCAGCAGTAGGAGAGATAAAGCAAAGCTTAACAAGAAGTAGCTGGAATAGGAATTCTGAGAAATTCTGGGAAGGAGCACTGACAAGAAAGGACAATTCTGGGAATTTCTGCTGATAAAAAAGGCTCTTTCACTGCAAATAATTTACAGGAACATTTATGCTTTGAGTTTCCACTAATTAAAATTTACTCTTATTTATTACATAAAAAGTATGCAGTAGTTTCCATCAGAAAGCATTTCTAGATACCATCCTGTTTAATACCTCACAAAAAGTATTCTAAGAAAATATCCTTGCATTCTAAGAATACTTTTCAAGATAATTTACTGTACTCCATCAAAAAAGTTACTGGGGTAACAACAGTTATATGGCTTATAAATAGCACTGAAAGAAAAATTTTTGAAAGATTACTGGAAATCTGGTTTTTTTCTTCAACAGAATTTGAATATAATTGTGAATAGACAAATGCAAAACTCCTCATATAGAATAGTAATTTTCAAACAGTATTATTTTGCAGTAATGCAGTGTTAAGATATATCAGCGCTACAGGGCTTAAAGGACACTGTCAGATGCAGGCCAAAAGTGATTATTGAAAGAAAATAGATAATGATGTGGTTATTCATGTCAGTATCACATCCACAAATCACATCATAGCAAAATACTTCATATTTTGACTCCTCCTCCTCATTCTCAATATCTCTATACTGAATTAATTTGGGCAAGATGAATGTTCCTGTATAGAACTATATGTTTTGCTATGTCAAGAAACACAACCACTGGTTATATTATTTTAGCATGAAGCAAACCAGGCTTCCAAAGACTGAGATATCAGATCACAAACGAATGAATAATGTATTAATGAATGTCACTGAATGTAAATTTCTTCACTATTGTTTAAAAATGAAAATCCCAGCACAAGATCATACTGAAGGGACCAAGTACAAGAAATTAGAAAAAAGGCTTCTCCATTGAGACAGGTAAATGCTATATGCTTTATGCAAGTCTGTCATTAAGTTTCTGTAATGTTATAGGGAAAGCTTCCAATCAAGCAGATTTCAGGGAAAAACACCTGTACTTCCAAAATTTTTCCAAGTCCTTGGCAATAATACGTCATGAACGAGTCCTACTTACTCTTCGTGTTCTTTCCACATCTCCACAAGGCAATCTTTTCACAAAATCAATACCAGTCAGTGGTGTTCCTGTTGGAGGCAACAGAATTGAGGCATCCATCATCAAGTACTCCACATTCATGGGCTTAATCTGTAAAAGTATTTTAACATTGATTAGTATACAGAAAGTGAAGGTTTACATTTTTACTTTCAAATACAATTCATGATCACATAGATTGAGAGGAAGGTGCTGTTACAGAGTTCAGAGAATTTCTGATACCATCCATGTTATTTTAAGCTCCTTACTTGCAATCTGCATTCTAAATTCTAAATTTATTCATTGTTCCCTAACACACTGTTGAAGTTTCCACATTGAAAAACCACAGCAAAAAGAACCCTGAATGATTAGAGTAGAAAAGCCATTACTAGAGTACTAAAAAGCAAGGTCTGTCACGTTTGATTTCAAGTTTTGACTCAAGTTGTAACTATTTCAATACCAAAAGAAAAAGTTTCCCATAACAACCTCTCCCCTGAAAAAAATCTTCTCTAGCATCTAACAGTGCAATAGCTTGGAGATTTTGCATTTCCTTCCATATTGCCATTAACAATCTCTGCCTTACACAATTGCATATTTTCATGGTTAAATGATGTTTGAAACATCAATTCTTCTGCAGTTTTGGGCAATTTCATCTAATGTCTATTAAACACGTATAGGAGACTTGAGCTTCTTTTTGATAGAGAAACACATGGAATCGCCAGAAATCCACTTCCCAGAGCTTGTATGATATTGCATGGAGAAGAAAAGTGCATTTATGTAGGCATTCTAAAGCAGCCAATAGGAAAGGGATGCACTCCTGCTCACTTGGCCATGATTGCGTATCATAGTACCAGCAGACTAAAACAAAATCCAGAATTTTCACTGCACAGACTTGAACTGCTGCCTTCCACACATACAAGCACAGAAATAGTCTCAATCCAATCATTCTCTCAGAAAATTCATCTTCGGTGTCTTCATCTTCAGTGTCTAAAGCACTGGATTAACAAATCAAATTAACGTGTAGAAAAATACAGAAATCTGAACATGTGAGACAAATGAAAACACAGAACTAAAATTTCTGACAAGTAAATGAGTACAACTACATCTGATGCAATTTGCATGACTGTATAGTCATTTAAACAGTGTTTTACTTCATAAAGGTGAAGAACGTGAAAAAAACTCCTCGTTAAAAACAAAAATGCAAGGATATTTTGTTCAGCTTACTTGCTCATCTGTACTGTCAACTACTGTTGTCAATGAAGACAACTTTTTCCTTTGTCATTCGGACTCAATACACTTCTGTCTCACAGAAGCTTCATGCCATGTTATATGCAGACTTCAACCAGTAAGACTACATCAGTAGTCACTCAGCACTCATATTTGCTCTGCATATCATTTTTTAACAGGATAAACAAATATGCTTCAAGGAAAACAAAGTTAAACTTCCAGGGTATAGCTCTGTCTTTTGCAGTAAATGATTAAAAAAACCCTGCAGTTTCAGACACTGCTATACTTGTATGACAGATAAACCTACGCAGACTAACTTGAAACATGACAGTAGTGCTAACTTTGGTGCCAGTTTTCAAACTAGAGCACATCAGCGCTGAACGATTAAAAAAAAAAAGTGGTACTGATTAAATACTTCTACTATTTAAGCTGGTAAGATACAGCAGGATGCTTCCCATATTAAAAGACATGTTGCAATACAACAACTGTAGACTGTGCTTTTACAAAAAGTCAAAGTGACTGATAATGAAATGTCTGTAACACTGCTCTAGGAAAAGAAAGTTGTCATGGTTTTATGATTTTTGGTACTGGTATTCCACATCATAACATCATGTAGTGCATTTAGAGTTAAAGAGTTAATGCTCCAGCTCCGCGGATCATCGATAGTTCCAGGTATACCTGTCTCAGAAGAGAAGAAGAACTCCATTCCCCAGAGGACTTTGCGATGCTTTGCGTTCTTACGTGTTTACGCTCAGAGGGAAAGATAAAAACTGTCTGTGGTCACGGGACTCTCTCTTTCCTTTGGGATCGACTCAGCAGTGGGTGCTCGCTGCCGTCCGCCTTCAGCGTTAGCGTAAGGCCTTCGGTTTATCGGACACTCTCTCTCTTGCTCATTTTATTTGATTTATTAGCTTTAATTCCAATTATATTGTATTATATTGTGTTATTTTGCTTTCTGATATCTTATTTAGTAAATTAGCTTTCCTCCTCAGATCGTTGCCGCTGTTTTGTTCCTAGGCCCATCTCCCTTTTCCCTTCTCCCTTTCCCCCTTCCCCTTTCCTGGGGCGTGGGTCCGTGGGTCCCCCGCACCAATCGTCACGGAACCGGGCCGAACCTGCCCGTAAACCGTTGACAAAAGTTAACTTTGACAACTCAATTTTTATCCAAACACTAACCAAGAACATAAAACAGGTAGCTATTCTTTAAAAGCATTTACAGCTTAAATATTAACTGATATTCAAGTCAGTTTACTAAAATGTCCACAGCAGCGCTCCACAATTAGTGCTGTGGTGCCAGCAGTTCTTCTCCTTGAGGGGACAAAGCCCCTCATCCTCTGCTGGTAAGTAAAGTGGCTCCACTTAAACTTGAAACCTTTCAGAGCTTCAAATAGACATATTAAACAAAGTCATAATCTTCCTAACTGAAATAAATAAATAAATCGTTCCCTAAGATGAATAAACTTTTGTATTCCTGCTTTCAAAAACTGACACTGCTTTTTATTTAATAAAGAGCTGTGAAGTTTCACACAAATGATTTATGAAAGCGTAGACAATTTCTCAGAGGAACTCAAAATTTTTGCTATTCTACTGCTAGATATAATAGATATGTTTGACAGTTTTCAATAAATACTTGTTTCTGCCTTGCAACTGGTTTGGAAGATTTTTTGGGGGACAAGGAGGGACTTATACACTTACTGTCATACTCCGATATTCATCTTCAAACATATCCAGAAAAATTTCTTCCCCCTTTGAAAAAGAAAAACAAAGAATACGAGCACACCACAAAGGAAGACATCATGAATCCACAAACACAGTTAAAGAGACATATTTGTTTTTGTTTAATTGTGTGGTGGGTATAGGTGGCAAGGGGTAAGCAGCAGGGGTGACTTCAGGAAGAAACTGGACTGGCCAGTGCTCCAAGAGCCCCCCCCACAGCCAGGCCCCACAGCAACATCAGCTGTGCCTCTGCAAAACAGAGTTAAGGAAGAGCAACGCTGTCCAAGAGCAAGGGAGAGGAAAAAAAGGTGGTTGGGTAGGGGTGGGCAAAGGGAGTGAAACAGCCCTGCAACATCAAGGTCAGAAGAAAGGAGGTGCTTCTGGATCAGGAGCAGATTCCCATATACAGCCTATAGAGACCATACTGGAGCAGCTGTCCATGCTGCAGTAGCACAGCAGGTAGCCATGTCCTGAAGAAAACAGTTTGTGGAGAGTTCACTTGGAGAGACACTTCTTAGTTACAAATTTACTGGCCTTTACAGAAAAGTTAATGCCTATGGCTTATTGTTTACAACACACACACACAAAAAAAATAAAGCAGAAGGATGTAGATGTAGATTCTACGTAGACTGAATAAAATTTAAGATCATCATTTTGGATGAGATACAAAAAAAAAAGTAATGTCAAAAAGAGGCACCTTCAATATTAGTGTCATTAGTAAAATCCAAGAAACTTTCTAATGGCATGGCTCTGCGCCACCAGATACACAGCAGTTGCAACAAAAGCATGACTACTCATTGGATCTCCAATGCAGAGCCCATGGGACCTCTTGGATCCCTTTTGTGAAGTATATCAATGGAAAACGTAGGAATGGAGAGTAACCATCTAATGAAACACTTCCTTCTCTGTAACAATTATGAAGTACTATTGTGGGGAACGAGAGTGGTCTACAGAATTTATTTTAAATCCACATGTAAAGATTTTTTTCTTACAGCACTCTGCATATATACCTTATAGAAACGTCGAAGGAGATGAATGCTTTCTTCCCTTGCACCCTAGAAAGAGAAAATAACTGTTTTAAGGAGTAAAAATACCATTTAATCAAAAGTCGCATTTAAAAAAAATACGCCCAGAACCTCTTGCAGAGAAAACTACTAATATCCTTACAGCCTTCAGCTCAGAATTAGACACAGATTTACAGCACAGCTGAGCTTGTTTGCTCCAGAAGTGCTTCTCTTCACACTGCTGAAATGGTTAACATACAATCTTCAGAGAGAAAAATGAAACAAACTAACTTTTCAGAGTTAATTAGCAAGGTAAGAACAGATTTGGGAATTGAATACAGAGTATTGCATCTTTCACTGCATGGCATCAGCAATGGAAGATGTTCTAGAGGCTTGAGTTTCACATTAAGCTTATTACAATCAAAAATGAAACATCTGTGCAACTATACAACAAGATGTAAAGAAGTAATGCTGAAACTGGCAATGTGAAAGAAAAATACCAACCTCAAGGCATTCAAGATGAACATCTTTTACTATGCTACCATTTTTAGAAAACACAAGCTGCTTCAGCAACAGACAGCCAAGTTCTAGAGTTGCCAAACGGATTCTTCCATCTATGAGAAGAGAATTTCAATATATAAAACAATAGCATCTGTCACACATAACCTGTCTGACAAGAATAGATGCTGATGCTTTCCTATAGTGTGGATTACTGTAAGAGAACTGCAAGAGTTACTGGGAAGAAACAGAACCACACAACAAGAATATAATAAAGATGTACTGCATTACAAAAGCCATTGAAATCAAACATCTTAGTTAACTGGAAATACAGATTGAATTACACTAACATCAGAGGAGAATCATAGATGGCTGGCATGAATAAAGTTATAAGATCAAGTGACGCTTTGTATACAGCACGCTAGTAAAGCATGGGTCTTCCTCACATCCAGAAGATTTAAGCAAAGCCCAGATGCAAAAATCCAGAGAGATCAAAAGGAAAGAACATATTGAGAATTTATGTTTTCAGTAGAATTATTAAAAAGTTAGAAACACAGCATTTGAGAAAAAATGGGAGAGAAGATAGGCAGACAAGGTGCTCCAGGCACTGCAGCCCATGAAAAAGACTTTTAATGAAGCATGCTGTTCCACTGCAGCTCATGGAGAGCCATGTCAGAGCAGATATCTACAGTACAGACCATGAACAGCTCCATATCACAGCAGGACGATACGGACTGAAGAAAGCTGCAGAAACTGGAGAGCTCCCACAGTGTGCAAAACGAGCACTAGATTTCATTGTGCAGGCAGTCAGTAAGTTGACAGTGCATCAGTTGCAGGGGAAACTGGTCCCACTCATTTAAAGTTGCAATAGGGGAAGCATAGGCAAGAAGAGCTATGGATTAAACAAGAGTTGTATTTCCATGGAACAGTTCACTAAGCCTTCTATCCCTTATTTTACAAAAAAGCTGAAGTTAAGAAAAAAATGTTTTCTGCAAAACACTTCAGAACTGAAAACACAATCTGTAATTAAAAGAAATCATGCTTGCTATTAACCTCCAGAAACAAAGGACAGCTATAAACAAATGGTGCCAGTTATTTCTTGTGTATGTTTTTGAAGACAACTTCTCCATTGAAACTATTGTTACAAGCCAAGGTGCCATAGACCTGTCATGGTTTTATGACAGCCTGTAAACCATTGACAAGACCATATTTTCAGGATGAAACTGTACATTAAGCTGAAATCACTATACATTACTTGATGCTTTATTTATTCAAAAAAGTGGAAAGAAGGACAGTTAAGACAACAGACCCCTCTTCCATCCTGAGCATAAAAATGACTATTCAGCAGAAATGCAGACCTCCTGGTTACTCAACAACTGAGAAAAATTATTATTTGTCTTTCACAGCCCATATTTACTTACTGTTCAGCAGAGAGTATATTACACAGACATTTTCATCTCATACATGAGAAGCTAAGTAGCTTTCCAGCTTGTAAAGAAAACAAATATGATAAATGTGATACCTGGCTGTGCAGCATAATTCATTATTCTGATGAGCCTTTCTGCAAGTACATGGTTATATGAATTTCTCTCTTCACCATGTTGAGCAGAAAGTTGAATTCTCTCCAGCTTGACTGGGTCAATGCCTTTGCAGGGAAGAAAATGAAGTAAATTAGGAAACAGGACTATGCCTCAAGGAAAGCAATTAATAAACAACAGTTTTCTTGAAAGAGTGTAATTAGCAAAACAAAGAAATTCAAAACCAACTTGCAAAGTTATCACAAGGAAAAGGAAGAACAACAAAAAGATTAAATCACATCTGTCAATCCATCACTGAAAGAAAAACAAAAATCCACAAGACTTAATGGGTGAAGGTACTCAAATCTTTAAGTGGTTGGTGACATCCAAACTATTTTTGGTGCATCTGACATGTCTCAGAATATCGCAATTTATAGTTTCTTCCAACCTTGCACTTTCAGTTAACTCTAGATTTCTGTCATACTAAGAAAAGAGGGAAAAAGGAAACACTTAAGGAATGAGGGCAATTAACAGAATATTATTAACATTCACCAAAATCTAACAGCTTATTAAAGAACTAGTTTGACCTTTGCAAAAGAAAGGTGCTTTTAAATAACATTTCATAAAAATATTTAAAACAAACAAAAAAAAAAAAACATGGCCTGTTACAACCTTAATCTTCTTTATAGCACATTGAAATATAGTATTCTCAACTCATCTTCCTGTAGAGAGCAGATAAGACAATCTTGTGTTACATTCAATCACAAGAAATCATGAACGTCATTCTTTGGAAAAGATGACATATTTCCAAGCAATGTGAATTATAACAAACTACACTTGTAACAGTTCTGTGAGTTTATAGAACAGCCCAAGCTCCTTAGGACACTTACAGGATGTCAGTGTTCTATAACCTAATACAACAAAGTGAGCCTTCAATCAATTATGTCTTGTTAAGACACCACACAGTGGATGAGGAGCTTGTGGAGGAATTGCACAGCACAAAAAGAATCACTGAAAAAGCTGAATAGGAAATAGCTGACCATCACAGTCAGATCCAACTGTCAGTCCTTTTGCTTTATATAGATGTGCAAATAATAATTCTTCATGTACTTTAAACATGAGGACATGTTTACATTTTATACTTGAAGCAGATGTACACTTGCAAAGCAGGGAAAAAAAAATCAAATTCCACATCTACTCAGATTGAACGTTATGGGCTTCATCTGAAATTAAGATTGAAAATTAAGCACAATCTTATTCCAATTCCAAGAAACTAACAGAAAAATTAACCTGGTGACCAGAAATTTTTCTAAACCTAAAAAGGAAAATCTTAGCAACTTTCTTTCCCCTTACAGCATACTTTTTCACTGTTTAATACTTGAAGAAACAAACTACAAGCAGATTGCTTCTACCTAAAACTACGTTTCATTTATTTTCTCTAGAAAAATGGCTTACCTTTATTGTGTGACATCGCATACAGAAGACAGAGCACAAAGAGGGCATAGTAATCATCTTCAGCACAGTCCAGTGCATTATAGACCACATCAAGAAAAGGCCTGCGGAAAGGAAAAGCTTTGAAATGGTCAAGGAAAAGACAACAATTACAGGAATATCAATAACTATCCTATTCTACACATAGCTAATGAAAGAAGTCCACGGTAATGCACATTTTCAGGCACTAAAACAAAGATCACTTGTTTGAAAGTACTCAGATTACAGTATTGTCTCATGCTACATTCTGACATTAAACATTTTTACAGGAATTGTTTCATAACACTTCTCTGAGAAGTGCTTATTCATTTAATGTGTTTGTTTGCAGCACATTTAATACATATGCAGAAGCATTGTACAGCATTGTACATTATACAGCATATTTACACAATTAAGTTCAAGAAGCTGTGATCACTGTCACATTACAAAAGAAAAAAAGCCTATCCTAAAATTCAAGCTCTAAGCAGAGTTGAAAAGCATTTACTATTACTACAGAAAGAAGGAAATTTTCACCAACTTCACTAACAGTTGGAAGAAGGTAGGCTATCCTAAAACTAGCTGACAAGAACTGAACACTCAACCGGCTAAAGGAGAAAAAGAATGAAAATGAAGATTATTTGATTGGAAAAGTTAAAGCTTTGGATTGCAGAAGAGTTTTGCTCCCCTAGGTTTAAGCAGTAGTGATCTACGATATGCATGTAGGAACCTAAAGACAGTGGCAAATTCATTGTTCACCTCTACCCCTTAACAGATCAGAAAAGTCAAGTAAGGAAGTAATTCAGCAAGATGTCACAGTTTTTATACCTGTTCCAGTTTGTTATCTCACTTCCAGAGGCAGCAGCACTCTTTTCTTCATCTGTTGTATTCTGTTCTGTGACAGCAGAGATGGACAACTCTGACAGTTTGCATCGCTCCATGATTACCATCTCTATTTCTGTAAAATAAAAATTTATATTTGTAACAGTTTCTGTAAGCTTGATTTCTAGAAGACCTTTCCAACCTCTGCAATTCTGTGATTCTACTTTACATTAGAAGCCACTGATGCAACTACAAGAGGTATAAACACAATCTCAAAAAGTTTAATGAATAGCTGATTGTAGACAAATTTTTCTTCATGATAGAAAAAAATGCTTGCTTACATCCCTGTATGGAATGTAATGCTATAAGAAATTTACATATACACATGAAAGAAAATATGCAAATTGTTCTGTTCAATAAGTAAATAAATAGCAGTAATCCCCTTCTCCTCTAAATCACAGGAATGAAACACACAGAACATCTTCTGGGGAAAAAAAAAAAAAGAAAAACCACATGAAAACATTGGTGAGTGCTAACAGGGGAAATGTTGTACCCCAGAAGGTGTAAATGGCTTTCCACTGTTACAGCAGCCAGGTTTCGAGACCCAAATGCTCCAGACTTTTTGGTAGTACTAGCTTTTGCTTAGGAACCTGGACAAAGACAACTAATAAATGCACTAGCTGACTATGTCATGCTGAAAATTATGGTAGACAATATATCATCAGCTATTTGATGTAATTTAAGGAAAATAAAGAACCTGAAAAATCTTACCAAAAAGGCAACCATGTCTGGACAGAACTGTCTAAAAAAAAAAAGTCTTGTTTTCCACTCCTTGTATACCAGTCTCCAAGTTTTCTAATATATAAGTTTTCTTATATATGTCTAAAGTAAAGACTACTTTCTGATGTATGTTTGTCTATTAGTTACTAGCTACTAAAATAAACAGTTATGATGTGCTACAAAGCCACTCATCATATAGAACCAGTTCTTCTTAAGGCTAGTTATTAGATCAAAAATCCTGAAAACAAGCAATAAAATAATCTAAGCTTAAGATGTTTTCTACAATTCTGAGCAAATAAATGTTTTCTAAAAAGTATTATCAATTTTAGGATTTTAGCATACTTGGATCACTGAAACATGCACAGAATACTCCTGACTGTTTTGCACAACACGCCTTACTGTGTAAAAAAAACTGGCAAAGTTACAAGGTCTATTTATAAAGCTCTCCATAATCAAAGGAATAAAGACAGCAGGAAGATGCATTTTTACGGTTTTCAATCAGACTAAATGTACATCTCCCAATAGAATGACTTAACAAGAGAAAAAAACACAGCCAGAGAGATTGGAATAAATCAGTGTTTCCATGTTAACACGTGTAACAGGAGAACGAGCCATACAATTGATCAAAATTAGATGTGCTTACAATTTGGTTACTTACATTTACTGTGTACCATTTTGATTTGCTAATATACACACCTTCATTTTCTCTGCTTGCTCTGCTACCCTTTGAACTTGCTTCTGTACTTTTAGTTTTATCCAAGTCATCCTGGGTATCTTCAGATTGTCTCTCCTCTTCGTCTTCTTCACCAACATTTTTATAGTTGGGTCTTTTCTGCACTCTCTTCTTCCCCTTCTGTTTATTAATTTCAAGAGACCTCTCAAGTGTTTCTGTCGGTTTTATGAAACATCTGATACTTGACTTTGCCTACAAACATTAAGAGTTTACATTGAGCTACAAGCAAGGCATTTTTAACGTTGTAAAAGAAACTTCAGTTCACATGAAGTCTTGAAACTAAAACCTTAAATTTCAGACGAGTTTCAAAATACAAGAAAGCAGACCTTAGACAAACTGCACCAAGCCAGGAAATCTGTACCCAAGGCAGCATAACCTAAAGGCTTGTCATTAAGGATGCCGTTTTGAAAAAAGAAGAAAGAAAAGTTATCAGCTTAACAATGAAGGGGTCTTAAAGTTGTATTTCCCTTCTTCGAATTTTGTTTAACAGGTGAGGCAGTTAGCACAAATAAAATTAAAAGACCAAATAGGTTAAGGGCAACAAAATCAGAAGTGTCTACTGACAGCAATGCATGAATATGAAATACACAGACAAGAAAGATAACAGTATTCAATCAATACCTAATTTTCCTGATAATCTATTTATATATCAAGAAAATGAAGATGACATCTCTGAGAGCAAATCTCATCCTACCAATAGCAAACAATGCACTCTTACAGGGAGATGAAATGCTACAAGAAATTCAATGGCCAGCAAGATTAAGTTTGGCATCCTAGTCTTTTGCAGATTGTTTCTGAGCTGCGATGCTTTGAACTCCCTTCACATTTGCTTGGCCTGGCACCTGGATTATCAGCAAACACTCTGCCTTTTACCCCGAGCTAGGCAAACACCAGTCAGCCAAATTTCTCAGCTACTGGGAAGTGAAACAGACTGGGGGCTTCCCCAGCACAGGCTTAAGCAGAACAAAACTCTTACAGAAATGTCACTGCTTTTGAGATCTTGATACTTCAATCACATTCAGCTGACAATGGCTAAACCATTCAAAACTGAAGGGCAAGCAATAGAAAAGAAATGAGACTAAATATATAAACTGGGGGTCCATTCCTTGCCCCACATGACTCAAGCACTGAAGATGAAGAGCTCAAAAATACCTCAGAAAAAAAGTTGAGAAAAAAAACCCTCACTCCAATTAGTAAGGAATACATTGGAGTGTGGGGGGAAAAAGAAGAAAAAAAAAAGACATTAGTAATGAATATACTAGGATGGAGCCTAGTACATGGCAAAAGGCCAAAATGTGTACCTGAATCCTCTGAATTATGAGGTTTTACAGAAATCCTGCACGTCTTCTTACACTTTGCACTGAAATAAGCTACATAGTAAAAGGACTCTTTCACAACACTAAAACAAACAACTCAGCCCACAGTGTGAAACTTACTGCACATCTCCACTCTGTAATTTCTGATATACTTTTAGATATATCAAGCCGCAATTTGGGCAGTTTGTAAAATAATTGGAGTTACAACCAAATTACTTTTTATTGATGAGTACTGGTCAGAAAAGTCCTAAGAAAAGGGGAAGGACATGTTAATTCCCATCCTGTATGGAAAAAAATGACATATGTAAATTGCAAGAAGCCCTTAGATTTTCCCCTCCCTGCATTTACTTCTTACAACAGTTTCCTAGAATAATTTGACTACTTCTTGAAAAATGCAGGTACTTAATATCCTTGTATTATAGGCTGCTGTTTGTCATATGAGCAAAATAGCTGAAGAGACCATTTGACAGTGATGAGCTATAAGCACTGAATTGTGGTCTGGTCCACTGCAAATAAGAATGCCACCCCGTGCTTCAAAAATAACAAAGCTATATAAATGAAACAATTAAAAAAATAAAAATAAGAGTTAGTTTACATTGTATGTGGTTTGCTTATACATTCAGAGATACTGTTTTTTCATATTTTTAAAGGTGTCTTTCTATCTTATTTTCAATTATAGTTTATCTTCTGCAATGTGTGCTAGTAAAATAATTACTAACAACTTCTTATGGGAAGGAGAAAGTAGGTTCACGTTCCCCCTTTTTATGGTCATTGAGCAATAAGGCTGAATTTACACAAATATACAGTTTCTCTCACAGAACCACTCTGCTTGGCAACAAAGCTCCACCTCCAGTACAATTTTGCTAAGTGTCTATCCTAGAAAGTCAGTTGCCTCCTATTTGGTAGCTATTCACATGTGACAACTCACAGTGTGTGTACCATGAGGTCACAGGACGAGAAAGAAGCAGCAATCTAGAACAACATTATTAATACGAGAGCAGATGAACAGACATTTAAAGGAAACCCCTAACGTTCCTCTCATTAATGTAAGCACACAAAAACACACTACAGGTATTTTGCAACTCTGCACAGCAAATGCAACAGAAAAAACCCTCACTTCTACAACATATGCTACCTCACCCTTCTGCCACAGGTTTCCTAGTAACAAAGCTTTTCTGCACAAGTAACACACAACAGTCAGCATGCAACTAGCAGAAGGTCAGACATTTCCTAACACAAATAAGAGATTGGTTTATCTCAAAGCATTCAGTCAGCTCCACCGGAAAAATGTCCAAAACCACAACTGAGTATAGGCTGCATTATAAAAGTACTGGAAGACTTTGCAGTGTCTCACCATGATGGAATAAAGAGAGTAACGTGGGCAAGTAAGAACGTCACGTTGCAAGTCATACAGAGCAGTTTCTGCAGCCACATTTAACAGTTTTTCTACTCTCATCTCCTCAACACAATCACCTTAAGTTACCAGTTTCAACATACTGGCATTTCTAGCTACTTTCCAGGTATTATTGGTATTTCAAACAGAACATTTGCTGCTAAACAGAAGGAAAATATACAAAGATTATTTGACCACTTACTGAGTTTTTCTGAATATCTTGCTCAACTTTAGAAGAAAACACTGACAGGTCACCATTAAGTATAACCTCAGCCAATGAGTTCACCAAAGGGGCATAATGTATAATAAGAAAAACCTATCAAAACAAAGGTGGAAAGAAATATGAGACATGCATTGCGTGACACAGTTTCTCTATTGCAGTCACTGAACATAATTTTATTTATGTCCTTGTTGAACACTGGTATCTTCACTTGACATATGCAGTAACATTAAATAGTTAACACTAACAGTTCATGATATCTGCTTCAAAACACAGTAGAGCATAAGTCTCTCTGATGATATTTGCTCTTTCCCTACATGTTAAACTACCTCGTTTTAATAATTCTTCAAATTCTTCTCCATCTGAGATACAGAAATTCTGCCACCAACTTTGAGATGAACATTGTGTGATACTCCAGCAAAGGACCCAAATTAAACTCAAAGCAGATATGTACCAGAGGAATAAGGGCTGCAGTGGCTATAACAGCTAAACACCCAGAAACGCTTGGCTGCCCTGCCACAGTTCTCTACTTACACCAAACACTCTGTTTTGAGGCAAAGCTTACAAAGTTGGGCCAAAAGCAAACAACAGGATTCTGGACAGAACCACTGCAGGCCCAGCTGCAATGGCCTTAAGGCAGCTTATATCCATTCTCTTCATAGGAATATCAGAGCTCGGTCCTTAAAACAATGGTGCTAGCTGAAAAGTCTCCAAATACTTTCCTGATCAGTTAATATGGTCTCTACAGGTTTTCTGAAATACAAATCAAAACTGTTTTCAGAGAACACGACTAAAAAATGGTCTCATAGCAATGTACAGAAGAAAAGGAGACGATATGATTTGACATTTTCTACAATCAAAAGAATAAACTTCAGAACTCTTAATTTGGAAAAGTTCCAGATATAAAAACAAGTGGTGGGAATAAGAAATAATGGGTACTTTTATGCTATACATATAACAAAATTTATCTTGTGACAAAGCGTGTGTGTGAGGCCAAGTTGTTTTTTTTTTGTTTCTTTCATTTTAAAACAAAATGCAAGAAAGAAAAATGCAAGGCATAAGACAGATCATTGCCCCCTGTTTCCAAAGAGAACATTCCAGATTCAGATAGATTCAAACTTCAACACAATGTCTAGGAGAACCTCATCTGTAATTTTACAAATTGCATCCTGAAATGTTGCACAGCTCTACTGACTGCACACTATTGTGCATAAACTGGAATGTATGCTCCAAAAGCTATCATGTGCTACAGGACCCTCAGAGGAATATCGACTGAAGAAGCTACTTATTCTGCCTTAAGGAAAAATGAGCATTTGGTTTTATTTTTAATAAGAAAACTGGAAAATTTTCAACAGTCTTTGTCAAAGTTTTCTTCAATGGTTTTGTCAAAAATAGATCAAAACATGGTAATTAATATTACAAATTATAACACAACTACAAAACAGATTCTGAAATAGGACACAATAATTCAAATACGTACTTGAGAAAGAAGATAGAGAGAAACTTGGAGACTTATTTTTGGACGCTCTCCATCCTATGGGAAAGAAGTTATAGAAACTGAGGGTTTATTTCCACAAAATTAAAGCATTTGCACAAATTAAAATTTCATTTAATACAACTTTTAACATTGTATTGTTTCATTTTCTATCACAAAATATTCACTGGTGATGGTACTCTTTAAAATTTACTTTTTGGTAAACAATTTCAAATGAATACTCTTCAATTAAGAATACCTCACAGTCTACAAGCTTAAAAATGCCCTCTGATTGATGCCAGTCACAGCCCCTTTCAAAACACTGCAACAGATAAGTACCCCAGAAGTAAGTTGGTATTCCCTACTCAACCATTCCTTCACAAGTTTTTTTTCTGATAACATTCATTAAAGAATTAGCTATTTAGAAACAATGAAGTATTATCTATAAATAAAAAACACTGACAGACATTTTAATAAATCAACTAAATAATGATGAACAAAAGCATTCAAAATATAACCTATATCCTCCCCCTACAGTCATCTTATTTGTTTCAACATACAAACATAGGCATCAACAGTATAACCCCTACCAAGGAATACATCAGTTTAACAAATGGCTACACATACTGAAAGCAGATAACTCCTTTACAACTTAGAAATTTGCATGTATTCACTTACCTTATCCTGATTTACTAACGAACACACATAGAGGGGAAGAAAGAGCCTATTAAGTAGGTGGTCCGTCAACACGTCATTTAAAAATTCACAGTTAATGATAAGTATATCATTAAGGTAGTGCAAATGATCAAGATGTTCTGCTACCAGGTCACTCAGCTTGCCCCTATTCCTGTGCCTGAAAAACAGAGCAGATAAAAATCTCAGATATGTAATTTTTTTTTTAACTTAATGACTTCTCATAATTCATGTGCATCCTTTCTCTCAATTGTCTCGTGCAGACTGACTGCCTAAAGCAGATGCTTTCATACCAATGCACTAAAGCAGCAACTAAACAGCATTCAGGCACATACTGTCTTTAGGATACACATCAAAAGTTTTTCCCCGAGTTTTCAGAAGTAGTACTTTTAAAAAACTTTGCTTCCTGCTGCCACAATCTTCTCAGAAACCAATCATAATAAAGGCTTTCTTTCCAAAAACAAAAGACATCTCTTTTATTAAACTTCTACCTTTTCACTTTAACAAAGTATGAAAACCACCCACTGTGAGCACATAGTAAACCAAGCAACCTTGGTTTACCTCTGGTTATTTAACCTGAAGTAACAAAATATTTCCACAGATGATAGTAGTGCACGAATAGTGCATGGGAATTTCATTGCTTACAGTTCACATATTAAATAAAGTTTATTTTTCCAGCCTTTTTCTTTATTTTTCCTCCTAGAGTACCTTTTTCTGAGAGCTGCTCTGCTGGGATAGTACAGAGAATAGAAACAAACAAAAAAGTTATTGAAACTAACAAGTACAAAATAACTTCTGCGTCTTTTGAATTCCTACTAAATTTGCAAAACAAAAACATGAATGAAGAAAGGGCACGTTGTTAAACAATGATTAACTTGTACTGACACTGGTACAGACAGGACATCACTAACCACTTAATGCGGAGCACTGATAGAATAATCCTGTGAAAAGAAAAAGCTCCAACTGTCTGCGATGGAGCACACTCAGGAGCTGAGGTGGACCACTGCAGTCAAAGTGAGGTGAGCATCAATGTCTGGGAAAAGCATTTCCATTCAATAAACAACATTTTTAAAAGCTTACTCTTCATCAGTCTGCACACAGTTATCCAGTTCAATCACGTGGCTTCCAATAAACCAGACAAGGTTGGAGAAATAAGGGACAGCAGTTTTATCCCTAATGTAATGCAGCATAGGTTGGTTATCCACTGCAGAGAAATTGTAAAAGAGAGAAATTAGATTCAATTCTTTATTTTTAAGAATTTTTTAAAGTAAATTTTGATTACATGCCAGCTTTTCACATGAATATATACCTGAGATGATCTTACGCATGAAATGGACATCTACAGAAGCATCATATCAATTCTTAATTGGCTTGAAAGAGCATAATATTGATATATTTACATGTCTGAAGACAAACAAATGTAGTGGAATTCAGAAAGGGTTTTTAGCACATTCCTTATTAAAAAGAAGAGGAAAAAAACGCGGAAGAATAAAGCAGTAATGCTGAAAGTCAAGCTAGTTAGACTTACATGACACTGCATTAAGGAACACAGGAATCACCAGTGAAGGAAGGGCAAAAGAAACAGACAACAGTTAACAGGATTAGGATCTGGGATAGTGACATCCTTCAAAAGGGTTTAAGAAGCTAAAGCACAAAGCATCTAAACTAAATGACACAGTAGGTGATAGATCAGAACATATGCAAAGGGATAGTCAGAAAATTATGAACCTGAATATCTGAGCTGTTTTCCTACTCTAACCTTTATACTGCCACAACATCTGGAGAAGTACATTTTTTGCCATAAAAGCATCCAGTCATGTAAACATGCACTAATAGGACACAAAACCTGTACTTTGCTCTGTGAAGACAAGCTTGGTTTTACAGATGATGGCTTTACAGCTGATATAGGTAGGAAACAAGTTCCAAGTACCTCTTTCTCAGTGTGCAAAAGAAAAACTGTCCCTAGCAGTCAACACTACAAAGAATCAGCCTGTAACAGATGCCATTTGCAAAGTAAATTGTTCATAATTCTAAGAGATCTTATACTCTGATGAAAACCATCATCAAATCATTACTTGAAAGTTGTTTAAATTCAAAATGCAGTTTAATTAAAAATGTATTAAAAAGTAGTAAACACTGTACAAACATATTTCATAATTCACATTATTACATATACAGCATGTTGCTTCCAGAAGTGGAAAGTACAAATATACACCAATTTTTCTACAAAAATCACTGACATTTTCCCCGCAGAAATCACTTCTTTTCAGTCTCTCAAAGAGTTCACAGATTCTGAGAAAAATGTAGTGAGAAGTGACATCTGGAGGTTGGGTAGTTTGAACCCATTCTCAAAGCAGAGCTAACTTCTCATTTGAACCAGGCTGCTAAGGACCTCGTTGATTTCTTAAGATCTGAAGCAATACAGATTAATCATCATCTCAGGAAAACTTGCTGCAGTGTTTATCCATTCTCACAATGCAATTATTTTTCCTTACGCCCTATTGGAATGCCCAGTACAGTAATTTGCTCCTGCAGCATCCTGGCTTTCAATAGGCACCTCTGGACATAGCACATGTCTGCTCCTTCACAGCAGAGTGGCCGCAGTACCTAGGAATTCTACAGTCATATTCTGATGTGCCTCTAAAGGAAGTGATACTGCCAGTAAGGTCACTGCTTCGTGTACCATAAAGCTCATGTTCATAAGTAAATTAAAAATTTAAAAAACACAACATACTTTATATTCTCAATTTTCTTTTGTTTGTTTTTAAATTCAGCCATATCACCATTTGTACTGGAAGGTAAATGAAAGCTCCACATGTAAGCTTGATACTCTCTCTCTACAGGTTTTAAATGAGTTTCACACAGGAGGAGATAGTACTACTTACAAGAACACACTTCAGCTTTAGGGCTCTGCTTCAAAAAAATCAAAATGTGTACGTACCTGAAGTACATCAACATGATAAAGTTTCCAATCTCACAAAACAAACAAAACCCCTTAGATGACTTAAATGACAATAAAGTTTTTTTGTACACATGCATTTTCTTTAGATATAGAAAGCATACCTTTGTAGACATTTAAAGTTATAGTCCTAACAGCAATCCTGACCATGCTTTCTGGATGGTTAAAAAATTTAATGGCTTCTGTGTACAAAGCGAAGTCATTTGTGTGCTGCAGCAAGAAAGAAAGCATCATGAATTAACCAAAATGGGTACAATATATTTGTTGGAATTCTGTATAAAGAACGTTTTCCACGCGTTACTCAAGTACTTCTACTCTCTACTTAAGTAACTGAAATTATTTTATAATGCACACTCAATTGGATCTGCAGCTCTGAATTAAAATAAACTGCTTTGAGCATCAAGAGGTTTTCATGTTAGCTCTGCACACTTTCAGAGCTTTAGTGCCCTCTTCTGGCAAAAAGTGACACAGAGCAAAGATAAGCTTATTTCATCTTTGGCCTTTGGTTAATCAGTTTTTTTCAGACTTGGACTAAGCCTCTTAAAGTCGAGTGGAGGCACAGAAAACAAGATATAAACAAGTCGAATTCTCAATGAAGCAGTCTTCAGAACTGCTCAAGCAGTTCAGTTTAATGCTATGTTACAGATCTTAGAAACCTTTGCTATGCTTCTGCAGAGATCCTCACAACTTAACTCTCAATGATTGAGACTAAAATGAATTCAGGACAAATAATTCATTAGACAAGCTTAGACTCTGGACACAACATGTTTAAGAAAAAACAAACATTTTTCTCCAAGAAAACAATAAAATAAAGAGGTGTCAAAGTCACTTGCTGTATTTAACAAGCACATGATTTTACTATGATCAGAGATGATTCTAAGCAAGTTGGAAAAGTTTAGACAAGAGACTAAACAAAATATGTGCCAATTTGTCTTCAGGTTTATGTTTGGGTTTGTTTGGTTTTTTTAATTATTAAAGTCCTCTCATTCTTACATTGCGACTTCTTTTCTTACTTACCTCATTGTAAAAGAAATGCACAGTATGATTGTTGAGTTTCAGGGAAAGAGTTTTCAAAAATGATATGTAATATGCCATAATCTCCTCATCAGAAAAGTCAAATTTGTGGACAATAATAGAATTCACATAGTTGTTAGACAGCAAGTAGTCTGAAAAGCAAGAGATGTTACAGAAATTAATCAAAAGAAATCACTATAACACTAGCTGTATTTAATACACCAGCTAGCAACATGCTATCCAATGCTTCAAGATAACAAAGAAACTAAACAACACAAGTGAGGGCTGCATGCAGGGACAGCAATTTACTGCTCCCCTGCAGATGCCTTCACTACAAAGAACATCAGTTAACTAAGAGACTATTCCTCTCCAGTTTAGTACTAAATAGCACTTTCAACAACATTCATACAGAATTCTTTCCCCCCGGTTATATACTTTCAAAGGCCTTCATATGACTTCCTATTCTTGCTAGTCAGGGAATACTTTAAACCAACAATTAATTTTCTCTTCTCTTTGTTTCTGAAAATATCAAAGTAAACAGTGCACTGAATGCCCATCCCAGTGATGTGAAACAGTTCCAGTGCAAATCAAAGGACAGTTCTGCTGCTTAATCTGTAGCATCAAGGCAAACATTTCAGACCACGACTAATTTGCTGACTTAAAGAACACCTTGAAATATACAAAATGTTTCAGTAGTAACAAACAACGACCAATATATTAATGAAAATTTACATTAAAAGGCAAGTTTAGAGTCAAATCACAACATTTTTTAGTTTTTAACTAAAAAGACTATTATTAATAGACTGTTCTGAACAGGCACTAGGACTAAACTGTATTAAAGTGTACGAAGGCAGATTTTGATCATTTAATCCTGAACAGTTCCAAAGTGTGCCCTTACACAGTGATGTTTCATGACTGATATTCTCAAAAAGGATGTTCAGAGTCTGCAGCAGCTGCACACACACGTAATGGCCAGACTTCTGACGCAAGATGTTCAAGAAGAAAACAAACATATTCTTCTCCAAGAAGAAGCTAAAATAAAGAGGTGTCATAAAGTCACTTGCTGTATTTGACAAGAACAAGATTTCACAAACATCAGAGATGATTCTAAGCAAGTTGGACAAAGAGCACATTCTGTATTTATGCAGAAGTGTGGTGCAAACCTTGATCTTCAAAAACCTTGGAACCTAGGACACAGTCAAATTATGCAGTAAAACACTGTGAAAACATTGGGGTTATTTTATTTTATTTACATACAACCAACTTACCAGATAGCTTCCTTAAGTTGCAATCACAGTTTTGAAAGGGAAAGCTTCTAAACAAAGGCTGTTCTATTTAATACTCACCACTACTAAGCTAATATATTTTGTCTTCAGCATTGTGGATTTGACTTCTGATTGATTATGAGTTTTCTGGTGTTTTATTTTTTGTCTTCCAAGAAGACCTTGGGCTTCTATCCCACATTGATTAAGCTGCAGTTTCTGGTATCACCCTCAAACCACTACTTTCAACTGTCTGTATTTAGCATCAGATTAAATGTGTGATCAAACAGGAAGGTTTGTTGGTTAGTTTGTTGTTAAGCTTTTATTTACATTAAAAGCAGGATAAACCTCTTATCTCTAAAATTCCCTCAAGCAGAGAATGCAGGGAGAAATGTGATGAAGCTATGGTTCAGATAGGAAGAATGAGTACAATTGTCTTTGTTCACATTGTAACCCAATCATGTTAAGGTCACCTTACAGAAATAAAACTCATTAGTCCCAACTTAATCACAACTTGCCATAATACAAGGCTATGGGTCTCAAAGCAAAGAGCCCAGTGGCAGGCATTCAGTCAGACCAGCAATTACCTACCTCCCTTCTTATGTTATTTTTTCTACCACACTGTTTCACAAGGACTAAAATAATATCTAAACAAAAACATTGTACATCATAGTTAGAACAAGATATCCATTAGGAGCATCATAAAAACTAGGATGAACAAATGAACATCATTTAACAGAGGTAGTGAGTATATCTGAGCACTAATAGGTTTGATTTTGTACCTATGTCAAAAGTTGCAAGTCAAACAAATACGGTATGTAAAAGGAGCTCTGAAGTTGGAACCCTCATCAACACAAGCAAATTCTGCTTCATAACACAAGAACGTGATCCTGCTCAGCTCTCTACAACAGGACAGGGTATTTTCACAAATATCAGTAAGAAACTGCCTTAGAAAAGTTCACCTCTGAAAAGCAGACTTCTGTGCAACTCATCACTCTTCATAGCCAGAGCTAAAGCTGCCTGGAAGTACTTACTCAAACACCGAACTGTCATTCTGGTCCCCCCATATAAGGATCTCTGTTATGGAACGAATAGTCTCCACCAGGAGATTGCGGTTGTGGTCTGTCACTGTTGTGTTTTTAGTCAAGATGTGATACATATACCTAAAAGAAGGAAGGAGTACAATTAGCACACTGCCTGCCACTGCCGCAGGCACCGCAGCTGTCTTTGGCCACTAACTTAACACAGACACATACAGCAATATTTCTAATCGCTGTACAATTTTAAACCACCCAAATTTCCTTTTAATCCTGAAGCAGAGCGAAAATAACTGTTAAACAGAATGAGACAAGCAGAACTATCTCCTCAGCAGCCAAGTGAGTTAGGAATGCTCATGCATATGCTAACACAGGAAGGGAAACTATGCAGCATTTACCTCTCGGTGCTTCTCATGGCAACTAAGGGAATTTCCTAGGAAGCACCTTTAAAGTCAATAGTGCAAGGAGCAAAAAGCAGCAAACAGAAGCAGCAGGTAAGTGTGCAGCAGCAGGTGTTGGGAAGTAATTCTGGAAAGAGACTCATCAGGAAGCAGCCCTTCAATTGGTGGCAGTGAGTTCGCTGGTCAACAGTCAGGACTGCCAAACACTACTCATTCATCCAGGCCATGTTTAATCAGGTTTATGCCCACTCAAGCACAGAAATACTGGTCACAAAGGTGGCTAATTACAGCTTTACTGTCGTACTGTGCAAGGTTTTAAGGCTGTTTAATGAAGACTAAAAATAAAAGTACAGATTACAACAGGTGACAGAAGACTACAGAAAATTGAAAAGCTTGTGTTATGTCTCCAAATTTTGCTTGGTCAAGCAAGCCTTTTTCTTCTTCAAAATAACATACACCAAAGATCATCTCCCTTTAATCGTAAAAAGGAGAGGTAAACAAAAGCACAAGAGATACTCCCTTCCTCCCTCCAATTTTTTTTAATGCATTTCTACAATAATAATAAAGAAAAAGGATGGATATAAGAGAGTTTGACAGTTATCAAAGTAATGAAATAAATGTGTATATATATATATATATACATACATACACACACACACACCATATATTAAAAATATAAACAAATTGGAGACATTTCACATCACTTTAAAACTGCAAGAGCTTAGATTACCAAGTACAGACCACGGGCATATTTTCCCTCCCATAAACCACTATTTGTTTTCTGAATGCAGAAGCATATGCTGCTCAGGCTGAAACCATTCAAGCCCAAGCTGACCCACAAACACCTGCAGTGCCAACTCCAGGCCACATGCTGCACCAAAACAGAAGCCACAGAACAGAACGTCAGAGAGCACCTACAAATCCTCTGCAGTTAATGCGTAGATCACAGTTTAAGGCTCCTTCTGTGGGGACTGACAGTGCAACAAGACATAGTGAAGATGGGAGAGTTTGAGCCTGACAGTGTAATTTTAAAAGCAGTATGACACTACAGCTACCTTAGCCTGTTTACTCCAAGTCAAATGCTCATAACTGTGATGACGTATTTCTCACCAGTAAGTCACATCACTGCAGAGCTGTGATCAGCATGTGCAATGGGAATATTTATGTGCCATTATCACAGCCATGGCCATGGATCACAGAGCATTACAGACCCTTCTGAAAAAGCCAGACTGGTTTGGTAGTGAGGAATGGACTACACCAAATTAATTTACTTGCTATAATATCTCCATAGATCCCTTGGTTTGCTAACACAATGGTGCACCGAGATACAACACAGCCCTTGCTTCCAAGCTATTCTGTTATCCGTCTCTTGGAAATGAACGACCTGCTCCTCCTGCAGGAGGTAACACATACTGTATCATGACAGTACAAGTACTGCACAGAAGCAGGGTTTTTCATATCTTCATAAATACTTAAAGCCAATGCACTGATTTTAGATGAGCTAAGTCAACGCTCTGAAACACCAAACCCTCTGAGGAACTACATCAGCTCTGTCGCTCTGCTGAGGACTTGGAAATGAAGCAAAAACCCACCAGGAATTGTCACAGTACCACTGATGACGGGACCAGAAGGATGAAGGGTTTTGCCAGCAGCTCAGCATAACAGGCAAGATTCTGAATGTTCTTCTGCTTAGAAACGATGTTCAGAGCAATAGCACACTAAAACATACATGAAGTTTTAATGGCTTTTCTATTTATGACTTAAAAAGATACACTGACAGATAAGAGTTTAAGAAGTCAAGCACTCAGAAACTGAAAGAAAACTCCAACAGATTTAACCGTATTTGCTTCTTTATGCTGTGTAGTTATTTATTGTTCACATAGAGGAAAAAACATATAGCATGGATAATGCTTCAGGAAATGAATCAGCTATGAGGGAAGCCTCCAGGCACAGGGCTGAAGGCAGTGCATGTGACCAAGCCAGGAGAAACGTTCAGCACGCAGCTCCAATGGCAAAAAGAACTGTGTGCAACCAGGAAACGATGAAAATACCAAGCATAGCAGCAACAACAGGAAACACACTGGAGGTAACAACAGGCAAGTGGGAGGAAATGTTGTTCTTTGCATTTAGAAATGAAGATAACAAGCTTAAGTTCTGAAGCCTTCCACCTAAGCTGGAAAGCACAGGGTATGTTCTGTCAAACTCTTCAGAAACAGCACCCTACGGAGCAGATTCCAGCCCACCTTCAGGGCTCAGGGCGAGGTAAGCAATGGCCTTCTCAGACCATTCTCACAAGCAGCCACTGTCAGTGTTCCTGCCTGCAGCGTACTAAGGCTTCCTCCTCTTCCATCCCTGACACCCCAGCTACTAACAGTACCAAAGTGTCAAGTGTTTCAAAAAGCCCACCAGAAACACTGACAGTGCATAACACAGTCTCACAGCCTACCTTGATCCCATTTCACCATTAGAAAACCAGATTAAACTGCAACTATGATCACTTAGCAATGAAACCAACACTCAAACAACCTCAATTTGCCTTTAGTCAATCTGTTCAAGCAAGTCTCAAACTGTATTAGAACTAACAGAAATGGAAGTTCCAACACTCGCTGATAAAAGGCAGTAACTCCCACTAAACAGGTGTCATGTTTATAACTCAGGTAGAACTCCTAACTTCATGAACATTAAAATAAGTACTCCCTAAGGGACAGTCCGGGTTAATTCTGCTCCCATAACCTACCATAATACACCTTCTATTCGCTAAGCTAATTTTTAATAGTAAGGTCAGTGAGCTCTGCACAGCTCTTTGCTGAGGAATACAAGGTGGGATTTTGCTGGAGTTGAAAAGACAAGAGCACGGACAGCTCGTGGGCAGGCATGCTCATCAGGGCAGAGTGCCACGTCCCTTATACACACAGCAAACCCAATACAATCTGGTATTATAGCAGAGAAATACGCACTTCAGCTCTCAGGTAAGAAGTCAAACACGAGCCATAGCGAACACAGCCCAATTCCCCATCTCTGCAAATCCAGCAGGATATCACTTGCTCTACCCTCTGTGGCTACAAGGGAACATGACTCAGAGACGGCCACCCCTTGTCACCAGCCTTTTCCTTCTAAACTTGAACTCAGTTTCTTCAAATTTTGACGTGCTCTGTCTGCAAGTGTAATACCAAAACCAGGCAGCTCTAAAGCTCCACAAGCATTGAGCGGTCCAGAAGGACTACCCCTCGCTATGAGAACACTGTTTTATCTGGGCGCAGCTTTTCCCTGCAGTGCCGCACACCTAGACGCTCAGCCTGACCATCCAGGATCACTGCCTGCAGCACCGCTGCCTCACCCGCTGTGCTCCAGCTTGCTTTCACGGACTTGGTTTCCCTATCTCACACTGCAGTTCGGTCTTTTCGGGTTTTAAACATTTCTCTAGTTTAGGTAAGGACCAGAAGCCATAAATCAGCGTGATACAGCAAGCCTTTTTCTTGTTCCTATCGCTCCGCTTCCCAGGACGAAGCCGTGACGCTGTTACACGTTAGAAGCCGCGGCACCACCTCACGGAAGCGCGTCTGCCCCGGGGCTGTTTCGGGGCGAGCAGACGCGGCCGCTGCCCCACGGGGGAACCGAGCTATGGGACAGCAACACTGCCCGGCCGAGGGGAGCCGGCACGGGGAGAACGGGAGGTAGAGGGCCGGGAAGCCGAGCCCCTCAGTACAGTACAGTACGGCACGGCACGGCACGGCCCCGCGCCGCCGCGCTGCCGCAGCACCGCTCCCGCCCGCCGCCCCCCCGAGCTCCGGCGGCCCCCGCTCACTTGAGGTGATCCAAGGAGTGAATGCTGCGGGCGGCCTTCCCATGCCCGCCGCCCACCCAGCTCCGGGAGCGGCCGAACATGCTGGCGGCGAACGGCGGGCTCTACCGCCTCATAGCCCCACAGGAACAGACAGCGGAGCCGACGCTTACCGGACGCACCGACACCTGAGCGCATGCGCGGCCGGGGCACGCCGGGAAGCGCAGCTCGGAGCGGACTACAGCTCCCAGCGGGCAGCGCGCTGTGCTGTGCCGCCGTGCCGGGATGTGGGGCTGCTGAGCTGCGCTGCGTTGCGCGGCGGGTGCTTCGTTCCGGGCACGAGGCGGGCCGCAGCCAACCTTCGGGGCTCCGTGGGTGGGTGGGAAGAATATAAACGACCAAAGGCAGCCGCAGCGCGCGCTCATTCCGCGTACCCCGTTACGGGGCAGAGGGCCGACCCCGAGCGCAGCCACGAGCGGTCGGAGCTCCGTTGGTTCGCTTCGGGCGCCTAAAGGGACGGAACCGAGATCAAACCCGTGTCGAAAAAAGAAAAAAGGTTTACAGCCGCGCACTGGCTTCTGCGCGCGGTGAGGGAATGCCGCAGAGGGTTCCGCAGCCCCGCGGGACAGCCCACCCCGCAGGCCCGAGCCCCGCGCAGCGCTGCGGAGGCGACGACGGACGCACGGGGCGGGCGCGCCCCCCCTTCCCCCTCCGGGCCGATCCGCGCCGCGCTGACCGCGCCCGGGTGCGGGGCCTTGCGGCGCGGGGCCAGGAGATGCGGAGGTAAACAGCGCGGCGGGGCGGAGCGGAGCGCGCCGGGCAGGTGCTCGGCCCCGATGCGGGAGCGCGCCCGCGGGGTCGTTCCGCCGAGTTTGCGTGCGGGAGGAGGCCGGGAGGCGGCGGGGCTGCGGCGACCGGGGCACCGCGGAGCGCCTTCTGCCGGCGGCGGGGCTGCGGCAGCCGGAGCCGAGCGGTCCGCCCGCAGCTCGGCGGTGCCGCCTCTCCCCGCGGGTCCGCTCCGGCTCCGTCCTCGTCCTCTCTCTGCGCCCCGAGGGCCGAACCCCGCCGCCCCGGCTGCATGCCCGCCGCGGTGTCGGCACGGCTGGATTCGCTGGAGTCCTGGGCCTTCCATGCGCTGCTGGTGCTGCCCTATATGTTCTACGTGGGCTTGTTCTTCGTCAACGTGCTGATCCTGTACTACGCTTTCCTCATGGAGTACATCGTCCTCAACGTGGGCATCGTCTTCCTGCCCGAGGACATGGACCAGGCGCTGGTGGACCTGGGGGTGCTCTCCGACCCCGGCTCCGCGCTGTACGAGACCGACAGCGAGCTGGACGTCTTCGGCACTTACTTGGAGTGACGCCGTCCCGGCGCGGGCCCGGGATGTCCGCGCCGCCTCTCCCCTCACGGCGGTCCCGGATCGCGCTGCCGCCGGGCCGGGCCGGGCCGCGGAGGGGCCGCAGAAGTAAGTCGCTGCCGGGGGCCCGCAGCCTTCGGGACGGCGGGGAGGGACCGGCGGGGCGCGGGCACAGCGAGGGGAGGGGGTGCCGAGCTCCGCTCCGAGCGGGTGCGGCTGTCGGGGCTGCGCTGAGCGGGGCTCGAAGATGATGCGAGCCGTTGCCGGCGGCAGCCGACGTTTCCCGCTGTTGTCACATCGATCGGAGCACGAGGGTTTGTTTGATCAAACGTTTAGTTACTGCTGTAGCTGTCAGTGACGCTACCGCGGTGGAAATGTAAGGATTCAGCGTTTTGTAATGCTGAACTGCAGTTGGGGAGAGAACCACTATTTCCAGCGAGGACGTTCTGTGCCAAGTGTATGCTAACAAAAGCATTTGCGGTATAAACTGTGTTCCCAGATCTGCCAGCAGAATGTTTTAGCAGAATATTGCCTGTGTGCCTGAAAATCAGGTTAGAATGCCTTTCAAGTTCTATCTGAAAATGTGCATGTAGGGGTTTCTGTTGTAAGGTCACAGATGTGACCTTGGTGAACATGTCGCACGAGTGCTGCCTGTCACTGCTATTTTAGTGTCTTCCACCTGAAAAAAATTACCATAAAAGCGAAAACATATCTCTACAATGCAGACCTGCGTACAGGTTGAAACTCTCCCTATTATTTCCTTAAAGGTTCCATATGAAGCAGTAGTGACAGGTTTTGGTCAATAATCTAGATGAAATGGGAATTGCTGGTGTTGGGTAAATATGGATAGCGCCAACACGGCTGAGCAAGGCTTGGACAAAGGCACGTGGGAGCACAGAAGTGTGACACTGGAGACACAGATATCTCTTGCTACTGGAGGGATTCCACTACGTATGTCTGGGTACATTCAAACATCTGTTTGGTGCATCCCAAGCAGGACCACAAGGGTCAGAATCCCTTTTGCTGGCACAGATCTGTAGCAGAGCTGAACTGCCCACGCCGTGCTGCTGCCTGCTTCCTGTGGCTGCCCGCAGCCCTTTTCGGTTGGGCAAACAACGCACACGGTTAGAATACAGGGTGCATGAATCAAAAGCCTTTGTAAGAATTCTTCAGACTGGTATCTCCTGCCTTCCGGGAAAGAAATTCGTAATAATTACTGGCAAACTCTTGGGTGCAGAAAGTCCTAACCCTTCACTTCTCAGAAACATGATTCCCCAAACTCCAGATCTTACTACTCCAACATCATCTAGTAAAGGGATTAAGAAAACAGATGTCTACTAATCCTTGTATGAGGTGATGGTGGAAGACTTTTTGCTGATAGGATCTGTTACAAAGAGTTCTGGTTTTCAGGGAGACCTGTGGAGAACACCAGCCACATCAGCGTACGTGGCTGATTCTTCCTACTACATGAGCACATCGTTTAATGGAGCATAGGATTTCAGCACCATTCCGTTCAGTGTCAGTAAATGGTCTTCTTAACATTTTCCTTTATATCAGTAGGTTAAGAAGCTCTGCAAAGTACTTGGTACTTTGGAGGTGACGTTGTCTTACAACATACGTAGAAATGCCTGGCCTGCTCAGCTCACAGCCAGCTGTGCCCTTCCCTGTCATTTGGCAGCTGTCATCTTACATTGTTGTTTCCACTGAGAAACAAATCACAAATCTTCAAAGCTCAATTACTAGAGAGCAAAGCATTACTGCGCTTCGTCTATTTATATATTTAATGATATGTTCAGCAACTGGGCTGCAAATTGCCTAGCTATTCAGCTGCCAGGCCAACGCTCAGCGTGTCACCATGAGAAGGGATTTGTGCTCAGATCCCACTTGTGGGGTTCTTCACAGAGCAGGGCACAGGGACACTCACTTGGAACCGCCATGCTGAGGATTCAGCAGGCAATGCAGGAGGAGCGGTCTAAGCTTTACCAACAGGGATGGAATGGTAGGAGCATTGCTCTTTGCATAAAGGATAAGAGGAGTGCTCTTCATGTGACTCACCAGCGATTACTGAGAGCAACTGAAAAGCAGTGATTAGCCTCAGCTAAAGCCTTGCAGGTGTGTTCCTTGCATTTAAAAAGTGTTGCCTGCCATGCAGAAGATGAGTGGCATGTGTGAACAGGAGTACAAAGGGAGGAAATCCCAAGAGACTGTTCTGCACAATGTGGAAAAGCTTTTTTCAGTGTAAAAGAGCACGTGGATCAGAAGAGCTATGTTCTCTGTTGCACTGAAAACCTCAGCTGCTCAACAAGAGCAGAATTATGTTTAGGTTTCTAACCTTAAGTGATGGCAGAGGTTGAAAACAGGTGACAGAGCTCAAAGAAGCCTCCTGTCCTACTCAACTGGAAAAATCCATCTGTGTGAGCTGGGCAAGATTGAGCTGACTCATGGCACCTACCCTTTTCCCTTGGGCATGCCAGATTCTTCCTTATATTTTAAGTCCTCTGGAATAAGGTGATGTGATTGTTGTCTTTGTGCTGCCGTATAATCAGATGTGACTCATCATAAAGTACTTAGAGGGATAATGAGCAATTGATAATGAAAAACAAATTGGAAATATTGGGTTTATGTAATCTTAGAAGTGTTACCTGTGTTTTTTTTCAAAATGAATTACTGTGTATGTCTTCAGTTAGCAGAATCCAGCATCCAAAAGCTTGTGACTCAGCACTTCTGCTATTTGCCAGCATGTAAATCCTGAATCAGTCAAAGAAATATCTGTACTCATCAGCTTATCAAAGTAGTGCCAGTTAGAGCTGAGGGCTCACTGTCTGCAGGAAGCAATGTGGTCTAGTGGGGAAGGGAAATAAGCATACTATGCCCCATCCTGGGTCTGCCACTGGCAGCTTCTGTGAGCTTACCTCAGCTGTGCCTCTCTTCCATCTCAGAAACTGAGCGGATCAGAAGAATGTGTCCACCAGCCATGCCAAGATGCACATAAATGCATTAGAACTCTCCTTGACTTGGAATTGTAGAAATGATGAGCAGAGTGATCTATACTTTTCTTCTACCTTCTCATTTTTGTGCTCTTCCCTTATTTGTAGGAGTCTCCTTGCTAAAGAAAAAGAAATGTGAGTCGTTGACTCCATGATATGTGTCTATTTTGTTATTAGTTATAGTAATGACAACATAAATGTAATGACAGCTGGAATTTTCGGAGCTGTGAACTCTTACGTGTTACTAAAATTATTAGAAGTTGAATGCTCGAACTCCCCTGGCAGCTCTGCTGTAAGGAGACTGTTACACTGCAGTGGTTCTTTGCAGGAGTTCTGTCCTAGATGGAAAGAAGACAAATCGTGGCTGAGCATTGAACTGTCAGTTCAACATCGCTGACCACAGCTTGGCACAGTCCTAAGGGATTTTCTTTTCTGCCACGTGCCTTCATTTCTACTATGCAAGAAAAGAAGCAGATTTTCTTCTTTTTAAAATTTTCCAAGAGCTGCTGTTAACAACATGGATGAAATTAAGAGACAATTAATTTAGGGTAGAAATACTTAAGGTCAGTGTTCAATTTGTTGAAAGCCCCGACCACAGGTGATGTTGAATTTTTTTTTTAAATCTCCTTTCTGTGGTTCTTCCCTACAAAATGAAGTTGACTCTGATCAACTTAATAGCAGGTGTCAGTACCCACGTAGCAGTTTCAGGCTGTCAGAGGAGTTAAGGAATGAGTTCAGTTTCATTCTTCATGTTTGTTTTCTCTTGAGAGCGGTCAGAACAACGCTTTGTTTCAGATGACAACTTAGCAGTCCTAAAATAGAAGAATAATTTGTTTAGAGAAATTTAGGATGTATATTTGACTCATCCAACTCTTTGTCTTTCTTCCCTCTTAATAACACTAATTTATATGGAGTACAAACGTCCCAAGGAATTGTATGCAGAAATGGCTGAATTTAAGAGGTTGAACATTCTGTCAATAATTCCTTAAGTATCTGCAGAAGCTCCACCATCTGCTGGTATTAAGGGGTTTAAAAATTGTCCCTTTCAAGGCCTGGTGGGGAGGGTTTGGGGTGGAATAAAATCAGTGGAAATAAGATGGTGCAGCTGCAGATGGGTGCTGAGGGGCATCAGTTTTGTGATCTGCTGTGGGGAATGCAGTGCTGAACTTCCCTTCAGCCTGCAAAGGGTGTTGTTTCCCAACTGCTAGACAGCAATTTTCCCCTTTGTCAAAGCAATTGGAAAAGGGGTTGTGGCTCCTCATGCTCTGTTCTGCAGGGAGATAGGCACATTCTTCTGTGAGAATTGTATGGTCCATACAACTGTAATAAAAAAGGCAAAGGCTAATGGGACCCATATATAACAAATGAGGGTATAATGGATAATAACAGCACATAGCAAATGTTGTATCGCTGTATGAAGCAGGTGACTGACTGAAGGCTGCTCTTTGAAGGGCCAGGAAAATGTAGCTGAGGCTTCCTCAGAGAGCATGGCCCAAATATGCCATGGTATCTGAAAAACTTTTAGAAAGCTGTGAAACAGAAAGTAAAGAGTGCCAGGATGCAGAGCACAATCACTGCCTTTCCTTTGGTGCAGCCCCAGTCATGAGCAATGACTTCATACATGGAATTAACAAAAATACTGTGACTGCATTTCTTCTTCTCATGCTAAAGTCGTGCTATTCCAGCTGTGCTATTACATGCTGGCAGGTATTTTCAGGCTGTTGGATGGCTGGTTCTGAGATTTGAAAAGCGTGTTATCTTTGGATTTTCCAGGTTTTTTTTTTTTTTGTGGGGTTTTTTTTTTTAGTTTTCTGTTAAATTTGAAAGACAGAAATAATTGGCTGAATAGAAACATAAGATTAAATATCCAGGTCAATTTTATCATTCACGTTGCATTTAATATCTGGCACCACAAGTCTTGGTCTAGCAGCCCTGCAGCTGTATTTGAAACATTTGTTCAACAGCTTTATGCTTTGCTTTGGAAGGCTGGTGCATTTTGCTGTGCTGTTTTTAAGTCAGCTGGGGATTTGATCTGCAGCGCAGACCAACCATCTCTCAGAACTACCTGCTGTGTTTGTTCAGATAACCGTCACATTTGTAACCTGCTAGAACTGCTATTCCCCTTAGTTTGAGAGCCAGGATATTGAGCATATGACTGCTGTTAGCAGGGTACTGTAGTGTTAAGCATTTGAGAAAATGACCTCACTGACCACGGAAGTGCTTTTCGCTCCTGGCTTAGCATCTACTAAATGGCACAGAGGAACATGGGAAATGCTGCCTCTCAAACCTGAAATGAGCTGCTCCTTCCCTTGGATCTTTACAGTTCTGCGGATCTTCTCTACATTCTTTGCTGCTCTATGATCTTCTTGAAATGTGGAAACCAGAAGTGCACATAGCACTCACAATGTAGGCACACAGTGGTCTTTATGGTACTTGCCATCTTCTTCTTGCTATCTTCTTCATGATGATGTCCAAAGTTTTCTTGGCTTTTTTGGGTGCCATGGCTGAGATATTGAGCTCAGGGAGTTGGTGGTGGTGATGCCTAGTTGTAGTTGTCAGCTCCAACCCCAGGGTCACATAGGCAAGTGTAGATTATTTCTCTGTAACTGCATTCATAGAATCTTAGAATGGCCTGGGTTGAAAAGAACCTCAGAGATCATCGAGCTTCAACCTCCCTGCCATGGGCAGTCACCAACCACTAGACCAGGCTGCCCAGAGCCACATCCAGCCTTGCCTTGAATGCCTGCAGAGATGGGGCAACCACAGCGTCTCTGGGCAACCTGTTCCAGTGCTTTACCACCCTCTGTATGAAAAACTTCTTCCTAATATCTAACCTAAATCTCCCCTGTCTTAGTTAGATGGCATTATACTACATCATCTAAGGTCACCTGCCCTTTTTTTGCCCACTCTATGTTATGAGGTCCTTCTGGGATTCTTTGCTGTCAGTGCAGCACCTGAATACCTTAAAAAGTTGAACGATTTATTTATTTACTTTTGAAAGAAACAGATGGCATGGTGCTGTATCTAACACACAGTGACTTCTTTGTTCAGCGTGGGTCTGGAGGGTTACCCTGTATTTCTAATGTGTTCTTTTTTAAACAGATTCATTAAACAGCTGAAATGGATTATGACCAGGTTAATGGATCAAGTAATGGAAAGAAACTATACTCTGAAACATAGAGGTGAAAAGAAGGACAAGGGGACAACGTGAAGAGTTGTTATCAGACCTTGTCAGCTGTGACTTTTTCCCCATGACCATTGCCTCTTGAGTGTGCACTACCTTCTGTGACTCGTGTACAGTACTGGGCTTCCATAGGTAATTTGGGGATGGACTGTGTGAACAAATGGTATAAGCTATGTTCTCTTATAACAGAAAATCAAGATATTACTCAGATTTGATAAACTTTTCAATAAGTACCATTTCACCTGAATGGACACACTGTTCATGCTGCTTAAGCAAGTTTTACATTCACACATTGTAGTTCCACATCTGTGGCCTCTCAGGGGAACATATCCAGGAGTGCTGCAAGGTTCTGTTCAGGGCAGTATTATGACAAGAACTGCACTAGTATGAGACTTTAAATTGTGAGCTTTGAAACAGATCAGAGACTGGATTTTGTTAGGTGGATTCATTATCTAACAAGATAATTTGCAGATTAAGTTCATGTTCCTATGTACAGATCTGAAAGCAATACAATAAAGACTGACCTTTTCCATGAAAGAGTGAACAGTCATTTGTTGGAGTGGTTCTTTTTCCATTTGAACCGAAAATAATGTAAATATGCTTTCCATGCTGAATGTAGTTCCTGATTATTGAGATGACCAGCACACAGAAAGTCCTTCTACATGGAAAACATTTAAAAAATAGACAAGAATTGAAATATCAGGAACCATATAATGTATAGGGGGAAAAAAAAGGTATTGTACAGGTTCTGCCTTAGTACACATCTTTCAAAGCCAAGTTTTCATATCAGTGTATTTACTAAGCCAAAGTGATGTATCAAGAACATTTCTGAATTTTCATGTATGCACTTGTGTAAAGAACAGACCAGTCTGAAGACTTAAGTTTGTGTTTGAGTGCCCATTCGAGACTAACTCAAGAAGTACTGAAGTTTGCTACTGAAGGCAGCATGCCTGCTGGCTGTATAGTTTGACTTTCATACTACTCAGAAATAGCTTACACCAGTTATTCAGGGTCGCACGTATGCCATTGTAAGGACGTGGTTTAGTACTTACATAGCATCTGCTGCTTGTAATCATTCTCTGCAGTGGGTTTATGCCGCATGATGTGCAGGATAAGGAATATGACTTCCACCAAGTAATTCACTTTGGTGATTCTGAATTGAAGATCAAGACTTCTGATTTCTCAGAACAGCTCGACTTTAGATATTTCTACGATGGAGAAAGCGCACAGATTGGAAGTAGATCTGATTGCCATCATAAAACAAGCCCGAGCATTTTAGCAAGGCTTCAGATGTAAGAAAAAGAATTTGGGACCGAAGAGACAAAATAAGCATTCATCTTGTCCTAAAAGGATATTTTGGAACACAGATTTGATCGAAGTAGCTTTTTTAGGGTAGCCAGTCAGTTTGGTCCTCCACACACAAGGCACTGAACAGTTGAAAGCCTTTTTTTCCATGAGCTTTGTTACACAAGAGCATCCAGACACTGAACCTTGATTGATTTAAAAACTTGTAACTGCAAAAAGTCCCAAATGTGTTGGAGTTTGGTGATCCTTGGGGTCCCTTCTGACCAAAACCGTTCTATGATTCTATGATTTTTTTCTGTTATTAGCAGGCAACTTCAGTCAGTTCACTTTTATACCTTATACCTCTGGGTGCACAGTCTACAAGTTGGCATTGCGAGATCTTGTGGCCTGTTCAGAAAGCATTATTTATCCATTTCCAGATGACTGAACTGGTAAGTGCTAGCACACTTAGAGGCCACACTGCCTCCCTTGCACGCTGCTTGCCATTAGCATGGAATAAAGGAGCCCTCAGCTTGTCATCATGTTCAGAAATCAGCAGTGGTTTCCCAATGTTTCAAAGAGAAAAACCAAAATGATTTTTGACGAGTATTGCAAGCTACTGTAAAAAAGAATACTCACTTTTATTAATACTTCCAAAAATGTGTATAAAAATGACTGAAACACTGCATCACAATTTACAATCTACATTAAAAGCATACATATCTCACTAAGAGAACAGTAGTATTCCCAACACCATTTTAGCAGTGCAGAGTGCTGTAACATTCAGCTGCCTCCATAACAGTTAGCATATTCTTAGATTCAGTCACAGTGAAGCCTGTCTGCAGAATATATCCCTACAGGGGCATTTGTCATCCAAAGTGTCGTTCAAGGAAGCCAGGAGGAGGGTCACCCGTAGCTCTGCGTGGCTGGAGTGTTGTAGGCTGATGGGAATGTCACACCGAATTTAGCTCAAGCTACTTCCCGTTCAAGCAGCTTAAAGAGAGGGACATAAATGAGATTTTTCCACATTTCTGGCTAGAACTGGAAGACTGAAGCAGATGATGAAGGAAAATATAATTTTCTCGTGAGAACTGTATTCTCCATAGTGTTTTTCACTTTGCTCTCTTGTACTATTGCCTCCACATACTAGGTCTGGATCCTGACTTCTATGAACAAAAGCAACAAATTAGAAGACCTTCCTTCTTTCTTTAAATTGTCAGGATTCTGCAGATGCAGAAATGTTAGTGGAAACGTAATTTGCTGGAAAGACTTAAGATTGAGGTTTTGAACTGTTTAAATTGGGGATGTTTTTAATCCAAGTAGCAGAATATTTGGAAGGTGAGTTGAGAGATGCTCATTTGCAAAGATTCTTGGTCAATGTTTTCAGTGCTTCCTAGCAAAAGAGACTTAAATGAGATTGTTGATCTAACCCCAAGCTAACAAAATGAGGTACACAGCCAATCTGTAGCACAGCGTATGCTAACTTCTACCATCCTACTTTGTTTTCCCATCTCCAGCTTGCAAAGACATGCGACCAGAGTGCTAGTCCTCACAGTTGCCTCTGTACAATTATAATATTTTTTTCTGTGTTCAGAAGGCTGAAGCGCAAGAAAAGAAAAAGAAAGGAGACTACTGTTTTGCTATTGCTTTCATCAGGACCAGGATTTGGCTCAAATAACACTGAAGCCAGCAGAGAAGATCCATGATAATTATTTGAAATAAGTGATTTCCTATCATTGCCCAATTCTTCATAACTCTGTAGAAGCAGACCACATCAAGAACACAAGGTAGTGATTTCATTTTCAAGTATAAAGTAGATGCTTGTGCATTTTGTTGTCTCTCAGTTTAGGTATATGAATGAGAAGAAGAATTGGTTTCAGAAGTACAACTTTTATTTTCAGCTTCTCAGAATTCTATAAACAAATACTTTAGCTGACACTTTACAACCCAGAATGTCATACTGAGTGAAATTATTTCACTCAAAAATAGAAAAAAACGCTCACATTTGCAAAGTCGTGACAGAGTAGGAACCTTTAAGGAACGTCACTCTGAGGATTTTTGTGTACTGGGCTATTAGTGTATAATTGGATTTCTGTCACATCATCAGAAAAATCCCTGATAGTTTTTCAGTTTTGTTTTCTCTCTTTTCTCCCTCCAGTCTTTTTGACTCTTTGTAACAAGACAGTATTTGATAAAAAATACCTTTAAGGCAGCATAAGTAATGAGCATGAAGAAAAGAACCACTTCTAGATTCCCAAGGATAACATTACAATTTCAGACTGTTTTCTAGACTGTTTTTTTCTTATGCTTCTGACCCAAACACTTCCATTTAATCTGGATTTAGGAGAAAACTCCAACTTTTGTGGTCCATAATCAAAACAAACTTAAATGCATTTATCAGTGGCACCACAAAACAATTAGTTTTCATCTCTCACTACTTCAGATGTTGCAGGTGCAGTAGCTTGCAGCATACACTTCAAAGAGTCAATAGAATTTTCAACTGCCAATGACCAGGTGACTCCTCTTCACTTTTAAATTTGAAAATTATCCAGATGTTCTTCTGTGAAATGATATTACTTAACTGTTCAACAATGCAGTGGAAACACAACTGAGTTTTGAAAAAGCATTTTAAATGACCTTAAAAATTTGAACCATCATTCACCCACTTCAAGCATGACCAAGAAGGTTCATTGTGACTTTTTTTTTTTTTAATGTTTCCACCGTCATAAAAATTGGCATTTAATTCCTGTTTCATAAAGTGGTGAGATAGGAAAACACAGAAGAGACCTTCCCCTCTTCTCTATGTTACCTGTGAAACAATGGAAACAGTACGTCAGATGCAAGCACATCAGCTAATCGCCATTAACATCGCCAAGACTACAGATACGTGCTCTGAAGAAACATGACAGTTGTCTGTGGGTGCTGGATGTTTCCAGATGGGAAACAGGATCCAGACTTCCTGATGCTACCAATCCTCAGTGGTAATGAAGATAAAGGCTTTCTCACATGCTCAGGTACTACACTGACATGGCAACCTGTACCACAAAAAGGCACTGCAGACACAAGAGAATGGTTGTGGAAGATGCAAGGAGTTAGAGGAAACTTTGCCTTTATGAGGCTTCCCAGCAGTGCTGTGATCCTTAACATCTTCTCTCCCAGGTAGGTATATTTTTCACCATGACAAGGAGTTGGTAATTTATTGTGCTGTCAGCTATTAATCATCACTACAGCTTTTCTGTTCTGCTGTATAAAGCTAGTTTGTGAAGCTGGCAAGGCACCTGAGCCCTCCAAAACCTGTAGTCTGACGAGAGCTATAAAAATAACTAAATCTGCATGTGGTGATTAGTGCACTGAGAGCAATAGTCATACAAAACCTTGGTGCTCCTGCATGGCTTTGGGAGCCAAAGACAACTGAAGGACTATTCAGAACAGCTGCAGCCTTGCAATCACTGCAGCGTGATGTTGGCCAATTGAAGGAAAGCTGGAGAGTCTCTGCTGTCTGATCTGACTGACTTCTTCATCCTTGCAGAGATCATCTCACTGATTCATCCTGCATTATTATTATTATTTTACAAGAGCAAGAGAAAGCACGTAGCAGAAAACTGGGAGTAGAAATATTAAATGAAATCATAACTTCCTATAACTGCCTGCTGCAGTTTGTCAGACCAGTGATGTCAAGGCGGTCCAATCCTGGTGATCATCAGCAAAGTATTCTTTGCTAAGGAGGCATTTATTTCAAGGTTCCTTGAGACTGCGCAGGCAGAATCAATGAAGTGAAAGTGGCAGCCAGTGGAGTGGGCAAACCACAAAATGTACTGACAAAGAGGAATATAGAAACTAATGGTTTGCTCTGAATACAGTACAGGCACAGGTTCATAGGGAGACAAAACAGTTGTGGTGGATTTGTATTAAACAAAGGAGAAATTAAAAGACTTCAGTGAAAAACAGCACAAAACAACCTCTGAAGAGTACAGAACTCATGAGAAGAATGCAGAGCTATTTAGTTTTGTGCAACAAAAGATAGCAGGTTAGCAGGCCTGCTGCCAGGCACCAAACTGGTCTGAACCAGGAGCTCTTGATGAAATTCACTCTTATCCTCACAGCTCTTGCAGTCTGCTCGTGCTGGCATTAGGGAAATAGGGGATCGAGATGAATGGGGGAAAAGGGTGTGATAAAGAGATATGCCAGCATCTGTTTATGTAGCCACATAGATGCTGCTGCTGTTCCTGCTGCCAGTCAGACCTACGAGAATCTACCACAAACCAAATCTGGCTGTCTCAAGGAGCCAGGATTTACATTACCTTTGTAGGTAGGATCATCTGAACTACACACTGATCCTAGAGTCCAGCTGCTGAAGGTGTTCAAGAACTCCATATGGAATTGTAGGATTCCACATCCTGTAAGAGCAAGTTCAGAAAAAAAAAATTAAAACACAATTCATTCCATAGTTTTTTTTGGGGGGGTTCTGCTTTTTGTTTTGTTTTGTGGTTTTTTTTGTTTTGTTTTGTTTTGTTTTTTGGTATATATATATTATAATTATTATTTTTATATATCATTATTATATATTAACATATTTAATATATTTATTATATTATATAATTATATATAATTATATATATATATATATGTATTTGTTGTTGTTGTTAGAGATAATGGAGTTTTCCTTTGGCTTTTCTTCCCCACCCTCCCTCCAGTCATTATTTAAGCTACGAAACAAAGGAAAATACATTTTCCTTCCAAAGAAGTCCACTCCCCCATAAAATGCCTGATTCTGATTATAGGACACACTACAGTTCTGTCTCCATAACTGTTCTTTAGTTTCCTATCAAACTCCCATTCTTTAAACATGCACTGGCAGCTTCAGTCTATTTAGCCTGTAATGATGGCTGCTCACTGTCTATCCTTCAAATACAAGTCCTGCAGCACAGATACCAGCTACACTGGGAAAGCAGAAGATAAACGGTGGCGTGCAAACTGACCTTAAAGCTGAACAAGCTTGCTTGCCTGCGGCAATGGGGAATTAAAGCTGCTGAAACCAGCAGTACATTTTTAACATTCGTGTGAATACTTCTGTATTTTGGAGATTTCTTTTATTGCCTCTTGTAAATCTGACTAATCAGACTTAAGATACAGCAAACAATATAGCAAGAGACTTACACCAGATTTTTTATATGGGGGCATTTTCTTAGGCTGTCAGTCAGCTGCTGGGCTCCAACACCTGTTATTTTGTTATACTGAACGCTGAGGGGGGAAAAACCAAACACCTTGTTAATCCAGATCAGGTCACGTGGCAGTGCCATCAGACATTTCATTCAAAAGCAAAAATAACATAGGAGTGTATCTGTGGATGAGGGAAAAAAAAGAAGAAAATAGATCCATGTTTCAAAAAAACAAACCCAAATCATTTATTACCAAGTATTTAAAAAACTAGAAAGTTACTTCTCTTGTGGTGGCCTCAAGTGGTTCCACAGCATCTACGGTGAACTGCTCATTAAACCCTGACTATCTGTACTCCAAATAAGCACATTTCCCTTTCACATGAGGCTGGGAATGAAGCACAGCTGCCCTATAAGGATAGGCAGCACCAAGACAAGTCTTGAGCATTTCCTAGAATCACATCAGTCCTCTCAAGAATTTTCTGCTGCACTCCAGAATTTCAGGCAAATGCAGATCAAGGATCACCGCATAATCTTCCCATAATTTTCTGTCTCAACAAATGTCAGCCTCTATGCATTGCATAACCACACTAAAAAAGTTTTTCTGTCTCCTTTGCCTATAGCTTGAAGGTCTGAATTTTCAACATCTGCACAGATCATCTCTCCTGGGCCATTTCAATAGATTCCATACTCACTCTAGCACTCTCAAAGAAGCCATTGCAGGGAGAACTTTTGCAAGGTTTTCTGCTCCAAAATCACAAATGCTGTTATTGTACAAGCTGCAGACAACAAAACCAATATAGTTACAATTGAATAATGGACATTGTAAACAGACTCACTATTAGATCAAAGAGTTACAGATATCACAAAATCACAGACTTGTAGGGGTTGGAAAGGACTTCTAGAGGTCATCTAGTCCAACCCCCCCTGCCAAAGCAGCTCCCTAGACCAGGTTGTACAGGTAGGCGTCCAGGTGGGTCTTGAACATCTCCAGAGAAAGAGACTCCATAACCTCTGTGGTTATCCTTACCTAATTGCAGTTAATCTTTAAAACAGTTTCATATTTTCTATATCAAGGCACATGGCCATATATATCCTCCAGCATACACAGCTACAGCAAGAACAGGTCGATGATTTTTAATGAATAATGAGAAATTCCAGACACATCAGAGTGAATTAAAAGTCTGCAAGAAAATGAGGATTAAAGCTTTGGCACGCTACATTCAAAAGATTTCCACAAGAACAAACTATTCCAGAACTGCAGACTGGTTTCCCTGCATTGCCCTGTGGCACTTCATTCATGCCTGTGCCAAATACTTTGTGGGATGGACCATTAGTAAGCTATCTGCAAAGATGTACTATCATTGCTGGCTTTGCAAGCTCTGCATAAGCTTGTAATAGACCATGATCCTGGGTGTATATTTGTATATATTTGTATTTTTTACTGATCAATGAGTGCTGTGAATTGGATTTAAATACCAGCATAGCCCTTGTTATTTTCCTAAGATTATTTCTGTATGTTTTCACTGAGTCAAACATTTACCTTATCCCTACAAACTTTGTGCAAGAATGAAATCAAAAGCCTGTCTATTGCAAATTTATTCTCTTTACAGTAATTTCTGATGGATACAGCGAGGAATGTTGTATTAAACAACCCAACAGGACACAACCACTTACCTTAGTGTCGTTAATGAAGACAAGGAGGGAAGAGCTGTAGCTAATTTCTCTGCACCCACATCTGTTATCTTATTCTGTGACAAGCTACAGTAAATGGGATGGCTTTGTTAGCTGAGTACATTTATTGTAATTGATTACAATATATAACAAATTGATTTTTAGAGTTTATAGCTACAAATTTGATGCTACAATGCAATATGATAAAGCCTTAAGTTACCCTGAAACCTTTGCTTCGAAACAAGGGAACAAGGCTGAATTTTAAGAATTTTTTCCTATAAACAAGATTATCCTCTTGGTTAAATTTGGCAAGTTTCTGAAAAATGGAGAGCAGTAAAAATAAAAATAAAAATAAAGAAAAAAAGGAAAAGAGGAAGAAAACCCACGCATTTACAGTGGGTAGACTAATGGCCTCAGAGGAATGTGAAATTGGATGGTTTCTAGAGCAGAAGTTGAAAGGGAAGAAAAGACAACAGCAAACTGCAATTTCCACTGAAAAATTCAGTCCCCTGTAGCATCAGCAGAGGAAAATCTTCATTGTATGAGGTGGTGATTGGTGCTGGCAATGTGATTCTCTCCCACTCCCTCATTAAAGTCAGAAGCAGCTAGGTGAACACTCCTTGAATCTCAACTTCACTTCACTTCCTTTATTTCCTCTCGCCTTTTGATATTTGTGGCCCTAACCATGTTTCTGCCTTGGCCTGGCTCTTGTTGCTCTTCCCTGCATTGTTTTAATTGTTGAGGAAGCTCTGACAGAACATTTCAATAATTCATATGCATCCTATCTTTTATTTTCTAATGCAGTTTACACATTCTGTTCAGAGCAAATGCAGGGAAAAAGACAAATTATAAACCTTGGAAGGAAATGAGTAATTGCCACGGTGTTAAAGTATTTCTCTAATGAATATACAGATTAAATGTGTCCATAGATTAATTGCTGTATCATGCCATGTGTATCTTGCCTGTAATTGTTAACAGACAGTTTCCTATGCTCTTTGGGTTAAATCTACTTCTTAAAAAAAAAAATCTGAATTTCTAACCTCGAAACTTACTTTAATGTTTCCAGTGATGTCAGTGTTGGAAAGACTTCAGACAGACTCTTCGCTCCTTCATCTCCTATGCCATTTTCACTCAAAGCATCAAGGCTGGATGATGACAAAATGAGAGAATTAGGTTTCCTTTTAATATATTTTTTTTTGTTTTTTCACCTTAGAGTCCATTCTGTATGTCTTGAGTACCTGCTTCTCAGCAGTGTCCTCAATCAGCAAGAAACGTCACACAGCTTCTCTAATAAGCAGCTTTCTGCTTTTCAGATGTGCAGCCTAGTTGAATGGTTTGACCCATTTCCTTTGATATGCAAATGGAAGCACTTAATGTCTTACTTCTACCATATGCTGAAGATTATTAAAATGGTTATGAAATTGCTGTGTTCCAGCTATGTTGAAATGAGATTTCCTGTGCACATGGAAACACAAAACTGATAAAATGCAGCAGAAGCCACATATCCCTACCTAAACAGCAACTCTGCCAGGTATGGAGCATTAGAAGCTTTCCTCATTCAGGTATCCAGGTGGAAAGAGTTTTCAGTAATCACAATTTCAGCTATTGGTTCACCTTCTGATCTGACAGACAACACTAGGATACATTGGGCTTGTTTCAATTTCATAGCCCTGTTGATTTCCTAAGATGTCACACAAAGAACTGATAAAGAGAAATGGCTCATGGGCTGAACTACTGACTAAAGGCATTCTCAAAGCCCAGTAATTTTCCCACAGACAGGATGCCAAATATTGGCTATTATAGCTACCATTGTTTCTAGTGTAAAGCAGTTTAAAATTTGAAGATAACTTGTTTGTCATAAAAGAGAGTTAGTAGTAACTGGAATTCTTAAAACTATTTCTAATAAGTTGTTCCTGATAAAGAAAAGGACAAAGACAGCATGAAGATGCATGGGCAGAATGAAACCAGATACTAGCTGAGTATGTCTTTTTAATGTCTTTTACAGAACCAGTAAGGAGAAATAAAAAACACATGGGCAAGCAGTGGGGCACTGCAAGCAACCTCATAGGCTTTTAATCACTGGGTAATACACAGGGAGGTGAAAGAGGGGCTATCAAATGAGCCACTACTGAGTGCCCTAATAGAGCTGAAGGGCCCTAGTTCACATTTTGCAGTTGTATTCACTGAATGTTTTTGTTGTTCAGTTTGTTCATCAGAATAAGCAGTCCTGTTGCAAATGAAGTGTTTCTTAGGTAAACAACCTCCCTCTTCATCATGGGCTGCTGAGGAGTAGCATTAGCAAGGTTAATCTTCAGCTTTACTCACTCTAAATGCTGAAGTGATGGAAATGCTGCAAGAATTTCCACGAGTTTTAGGAATCCTTGGAGGCCACACACTGGACCCAGACTGGAGAAAAATAAACAGATGTCGACATGCAGCAGTTGTTTCATGGTCAAAAAAGAAACAGTAGAAGTTATTAATTTGATAAATTCTTCCTCTGCAGCCCCAGATGGCAGATAGTTCACCTTCCTCAGAAACAACCATTCCCTACAGTCGGCAGTAGTGTTTCTGCTCTGAAGCTTCTGGATGAGGACCAACAAAGTCAAAGTCAGACAGAGCAAAGCTGTTTGCACAGAGGTGGTTTGCACAGAAGCAGTACCTGCATTTGCCAATTTTAATGCTCTTTGCAAGACTACTCTCATTTGGTTTAAAATTCATATGTTTCTGCTCTCTTTTTCTACTTTTGCAGATTTATCATTTTAAGTATTATAATCTTGATAACAGAAATGAAAAAACATTCTCTTTTTTTTTCTTTCAATTATTGGCAATTCAAACTAATTTAAGATCAACATTCTACTACAGCTTAAAGCACAAATGGAACTATAGTATTCCAGCTCCAGGCATTTGCTCATCAAATTTGTCCCTCAGATGGTAATCTCATTTAGAATTCCTTTTGTATCAGAACAAAATCTGCCTAATTAAAAGGCATGGAATTTTAACCAGAATTTTAAAATAAAATTAAAGTAGGGATGGAATTGAGTAGAGAAAGAATCATAAAATCAGAAGTGAGGCCCAGAATTATAGTTCTGCATTAGGTCAGATGCGAAGAACGAGATGAAGACCTGGTGAGAATTCTCCACTGCACTGGTTTACATTCTTCCCAAAATACCTAACACTCTAAGACAGGATACTTTTAAGCAGTGGAAGGGAGAAAAATCTACATTTGGAAGCTGTTTTACAGTCTGTAAAAAGTTACAGTTAATAAACATCATTTTTCAAGACAATGTTTCCAAGTCAATCTCCTTCCTTCCAGGAAAACTGTACTACATATTTAATTTGGGAGGCATTCTCTGACCTTTTCCTCTCACAGCTTATGCTCAGACGGGGCAGAAGATTGATGTCAGAAGAGTCAGATTGAATAGTTGAATATTTCTGGTGAAAAACTATTACCCAGGCATTTAGATCACAATCAACATATATTGCAACCTGACATGAGATCTGCATCTGATTATAAGAAGCTATATTTTGGTAAAATCAAACAAAACTGATAGAACAACGTTGATCTGTATCACTGCAGGATCCAGAAATTACACTTTTTTTATTTGGACATAAATTACTAAATGTAGTTAAGATGAGCAAATGTAAATAAATGGGTTTTACTTTATGTTTTACCATGAACTAAAGACACACTAAAGACAATCCTCATGACTCAGTCTTAAATGTAATCACATAAAAATCAACAAAGAAGCATTTCACTTACGCAAATTCTAGTTTTCTCAAGTTTTTTATGGCAGGAATTTCATAGCTGCTGCAACCAGATGCATCTTGCACACTAAATAAATCACAGTAGAATATAGCACAATAAACATTTTAATAACCAAAACAGTGCTTTAAAAAGAATTTAAGAGGGATCTTGATCATAAATAAGCTTACCAATTGATTATTATCTCCTGCATTTCCACAAGGTCAGAAAGGTCACTGATGTCTTTCATCGTCTTTGCCTTAAAGGGATCAAGAACAAATTTTTCTGTTGACACTCTCAGCAGTTCGTAGTCTTTTGTTTGTTCTAAATATTTCCATAGCCTGATTGTATCACTGAGGGAGGCCCTGTGAAGTGATGAAATGTGAATCAATGGATATGACTGCTGCTTCATGGGAGCATCATCTACACACAGCTTTATGAATGACACTTGCTATCTACAGAGAATGACCAACCTGAATGATGTCACATTCTTCAGGCTGACCAAGCCTTTTAGCCCATGCATGTCAATACTGCTGTTTTGCAAATCCAAGGAAAATTCTTTTCTTGACCTTTTTAAAGTAGAGGACAGTACGTGGACATCAGGTGGTGTAAGAACAATGCCCAGAAAAGACAGGTCTGTTCTGAGCCTTAAGGCCACATGCTGCAAGAGATAATTGTTTTGTGTTTCATAAATACAGTGCAGAAGCTCAAGTAACCTCTCTGGACAGAGGTTGTTTATTTGCAACCTTTTAATGTACTTCAGGAGCATTTTCTGCTTCTTGGTAGATTTTTTTACACCCTTGTTTGAAAGGGAGAAGAAGTAGGTGTCATCCTGGAGGAACAACAATCCAGCCAAAAATCGAGGCACTAAGTGTAACCAGTTATAAGGCTTTTTCTTTTTGGATGGAAAAGACAGGTACTTTAATAGACTTTTGTCCTTGATGCCTTCTGCTAACATAAGGTGAAGTGCACCCAAGAAATTCTGTATGACAAAATCAGAGAACATGGTCCCAAATTCTTCTTCTCCTGTACCTGAATGTTTGGGGAATGCAAACGGCAGGAAAAATCCATATTTCAGAGCAAACTCTCTAACTTTCTTAGATGGAAGAAGATCACTTTTCATGGCACTTTGGTGCTTCTCTCCAAGGTACCAGGCAATGCAGGCTAGTGTAGCAAGATCCTCTTGATTTTGCATGAGTGTAACATCTGTAACATCTGTTCTTGTAGGCATTATTTTTTGCTGAACAAATTTCAGGTAGAGCATAGTAAGAGTTGAAGGAAGGCCTTTGTCTCCCATTTCAAGTACTGTTTCACAGAGAAAACAAACAAATCTACACATAACAGGGCTGTAACAATGACTGAAGAGGTACTCACTCTCTTTGATTAAATTCAGTGCATTATCGCATGAGGGTAATCCTTCAAAGTATTTGGTTATGTACAGCTCTCTCTGCCAAGGGGAGAATCCTACTATTTCAATAGGCTTATCCACTTTGGACACATACTGGCACACCTTGTCTTTTGTTCTTGCTGTAAGTAACAAAGTACAGCCATTGAGTATCTTCTTTTGGATGAGTCCTGAAAGCAGCTCCTTCACTCGGCACAAGTCTTTGTTAGGCTGCCTGGCTGAGCAATGAGGAAAATTCTCATGGCCACACAACTCTTCCAAACCATCAAAAACCAGAAGGACTTTAGTAGAATTTTGAAGTATGTACTCAAAGATCTCTTTGCTTCCTTCCTGAGGTTTTACAAAAAAATCAAGAAGTAGATCCTTCAAGCTGTACCACTTCTCAGGCAAGCTTATTTCTTTGCAGTCAAACCAAAAGACAAATTCAAACTGAGGAAACTCTCCATTGGACCAGTCCTGGCAGATCTTCTGAACAAGAATGCTTTTTCCCATTCCTGCTTTTCCCAGCACCACAATCACTTTAGTCTCCAACTCTTTAGCTCCTGGTATTTCAAATATTTGTCTTCTTTTGAGGACTGCCTTTTCCTTTCCTTGCTGACTATAATTTACCAAATCCTTTTCCACTGATTTTACACTGTTCTTCCCAGGCTTGGTTTCAATTTGGCTTTGCATAAGTGTACCATCAATATACATGTGATCAAGAGACATTTCACGCTCCACAGACACAGATTTGCATACATCTCGGAAATAATCCATAAGTGATGTACAGAAAGCTTCCACTGACCCTAGAGAAAAAAAACACACATGCAAACTGGAGAAACCAAAAATGACAACATTGCTGCAGCATGCTTTAAGAACATGATTGTAATATGGTCAAAATACATCAGCTCCCATAAAGCATATAGGCTTGGATTTATCCAACTCCAGTTACTTCAGTTAAGAGTGCAGGAATGACAGATACCTTTACAGCTAAGAACTGAGTCACTCTGGAGATATATATCCATGCATATGATAAAACAGCTAAGGACACTAATCTCCTGGGTAGGAAATGTAGCCAGATGTCCTAAGGCATAAAAGTCTAAGATCTTAAAAGCAGGTATTGAGCTGAAGACAGTTGGAACAGCTTAATGAATTGTTAATAATGATAATTCCTAAAGCAAGCTTCTATTCTGCAAGGAAGGAAATACAGCAAACTGTGGAAGTTTCAAGTTCAAAGGGTATAAACTCACTCGGTCTTCTTGAAGTTTTTTCAGAAAGAAGCACAGGAACTTGGACTTCATTGAACATTTCTAAGCCTGGAGAAATACAACAATATACTTGAGAAAGATAATCAAATGGTTACTGATTCAGCTTTACTAATTTTAATAAGAATATTAATCCAAGCGTTCAAGTTCATTGCAACATAAACCATGTACTGTCAGGAAAATATTATCATTTGTTTCACATGAGAAAGGGGAAAGAAAGGCTCACAGGAGTACACTTCAGCTGATTTGAACCAAGGCAGTGTGGCACTCAACAAGATGACAGCTGTTCTGACAGTGTGAAGCAGAAGTAGTACCATACCAAGGTGGCATCCACTGCTTATTTTTCAAATGTCAGCGTGCAAAAATTCGCGTTCACACATAGGAATGGTTTATGTCATCAAAAGTAAAAGCAGTATATAACATTTACTAGTGTTATTCCCATACCTTGGAGCGCTTGCTTATTAATCCCTTCAAAATTGTGCTTTTATGTGCTGGGTTAGCCACCAGAGGGCAACGAAGCACTTGTACTAAACTGCGAGCAGCTGTAATGGCCAGATTTCGTAGAGATGAACTGCTGAAAACAAATCTCCCTGCTCTCTGACAGTTGGAAGACAATTGCAGAGGAGAGGCTGCTACCCCAGGTGGGACTGTTACAGCCTGAAAAAGACTCCGATTTATTTATTTAACTTTTTAATAAGCCCTTCTGTATATTGGGCTTCTGTATCATTTAGTTAAGTAAAACCTTGCTTTTACAGGTCTTACAAAAGCTGACTGCAGTATGGGTTCCAGCACAGAGCACTTAAGATGCTCAGGCAAAGACAGTAATGGCATAGCTTCCTGTTCTGATGGTGCTCAAACACATGGGGCTTTTGTAATAGTTTAAACTAGGTAAGATTTTCCTATGTAGAAAACTGATTTTTTTATAATTGACCCTGGAGCTCTACAAGCCCTACCTGCCTCATACTTGGGACTAGACTTAGCAGCCACTGATCAGTATAAAGGAGGAAATGCCACTATTTTTTACTTTCCTGAATAAGGTCAACTTCAGTAAACCAGCAGTGGTGAACTGGCTTTGAATACAAAGCAGTGTGTTCCCTCCCACAATCCAAGTACTGTACATATACAAACTGATGTTATACTTACCACTTAAATTAACTTGAAAACTTGGGGATACCATTAATTCAGTGGAGGAAGTCAGTGCTGGCAAGAAACAAATGACACTTTTTAGTGTATCACAGATATTAGTGACTGAAATGAGGGAGTTCAGTACTTTGTTAACAATGACTTTCCAGTACTTTCTGCCTATTTATGTGGATAAAAGATTACTGTTCTTACCCGGATACTTAATAGCATTAGATGTACCATTTCCAAGAAAATAATTAATTTTCTGCTGAGCAGGATCCACAAAGTCTATGTTCTCTCTGTTGTCTTTCATGCCAAGTGGCAGACAGTCCGGAATCAAAGGTACCGAAGACCCTGAAACTAACAGCAGAGTCATTACTTTCTTTTTTTTCAAAGTCTTCTTGTTCCAAAAAGTTTCTAAAAACAAAAACCAAATAGCCTTCTCAGAGATAATTATCATTTCTTGTACTTTCTGGGCAAATACTTCCAGCAGAGATTTTATGAAACAAAACTTTATGACCTTATGTTTTTTCACAGTACATGGATCACATGAGGGATGCAGAACCCATCGGAATAAATTCTTAGAAGCTACGATAAATGGGAAATACAGGGATTACCCAGTGTTTGGTGACCACAGTGTTTTGACAGTCAAAAGACAAAGTCTAATACCATTAAGCCAAAGTACTCAGGACAAAATTCATAAATGTACAGACCACAGATCAAGAAGAGAGAAAATGTATAGATACTACGTATGTGAATGAATGTTTACCCTCCTCTGCACAGAACTGCTGTACAAGCACTTAGTGAGCGTTCTCCCTCTGAACTTAAACCAGGGATTTTTTGTTGATGGAATGTTTGTAACTCAATCATACATAGCCCTGAATTTGTGTGGGTGTGACAAAATTTCTTCTGCTAATTTGTGCTGTCTCAACTAGATTCACATCGATACTTTCAGGCTTCCAACTTAAACAAAGCTTTTGGGTTCATTTCCAGCATAGTCTTAACAGCAAGAGGTATTAGACTGTCTTTGTCATTATCTCTTGCCAGTGCAGCCTGCACACCTTCTGCTATATACAACATGATCAAATCAAGGTGACAACTCGGCCCATCTCTTGGATAATTATTCACTTTTTGATAAAAAATTCCACACTAGATTTTGGCCTGCTGTTGCAAATACACTAATAGCATCTATCACTTCAAATATAATTATCTAGCAGCCCTTTACAAACACATGGATGAGAAAGAAATTGGAACTAAACACAAGCTCACTCTGAAAATTTTATTATTCCCTATTCTTCTGAGGCCAATACATATTTCTCTATATTAGCTTATATTAATTAATTCTGATCTCTTCTTTATTAATCTGCACTTCTCCAGTTAAACAGAAGATTCATTCTATTCAATTAGGGGTAAAATACTTGCAATTTATCTTTAATATTTTCATTCTATTACTGAGTGTCTCAGTTTTAAGTCTCAGACTGAGGAGGCTGCCGTATTGTTTTCTCTACTACTGTTCATGGTCAATGATCAAACTCAAAAGATACAACAAAACAACCAATGTATGAGTGTACAGCTGTACTGTACATACCAGGAATTACAAAGCTTCCCAATGCATTGATAGTTGGAACAGAAAAGGACGTGTGCTGATGAGTCAGTGAGGTGGAATTAGATGAATGCCCATCTAGAGACATCGTTAGGAAACATCCATTCCCTGCTGGTACTGTAGGGGTATCCACTTAAACAATTAAAAGAAACAAACAACAAAACAACAACAACAATAGGAAAAAGTTACTTCATTGCTAGAAGCTAAGGGGGACATAGAAGAGGTATCAGTAGACATCTTAAAATTGATCAATAGATATCATAATAGATATTAATAATAGATAATAGATGTCATATCAGTTCTGTTGTGGAAAAAAAATAATAAATAGTGTTCCAAAATTTATTCAGCAAACCCTAAAGAGTAAATGAAATTCTGCAGCAGTTCACTTTTTTATTTATTTATTTATTTATTTTCAGCAGTTCACACTTTTCATTTTCTTTATCTTTCCTGGCCTGTCTTCTTTCTAGAAACCTTCAGATATGTTTAGATGTGAACAGTCCTACACATCAATGACTGACAGATATGGCACAACAAAGTGTTAAATTGGCTTCAAGGACACACACTCTGCATGAGATGAGAGAGGTTTAGGTACAATAAAGAGAGGATTTTGATGCTGTGCTTAGAAGCTTGTAAGACTGTGGTAAGAGGATTTTTTCAAAGAACAGTCAAACACCCAAGAAACTTCTACTTTGCTTGAGTTATAAGAGTTACAACTTGCCCACAGCACTTTTTTTAATCAAGAAGAGGACAAATGGGCAGGGAGGCTCAAGTGCATTGAATGCTTTCATTTGCTTATAAAAAGTTTCTTATCAAATGAAATGTTCTCATTTCTTTTGAAGTGACCTGCAGACTTCCTTTGTTTCTGCCACACCCTATTCTCAGAACTGACTGTAGTTTTCTCCAAAGGTGATGGATTTCACATAAATTCTGAAAGAATATTTTGCTGGATTAGTTATGCCTGAGGACATTTATCCTACAGCTGTGTAAGAACTTGAGCACTGCTTTTCCCTTGGAAACAAGTTACAGCCTGCTTGCTGGCCACTTGCTGGCCACATCTTGTAGATGGTCTGACAATCTAGAAATGTTGCCTTTTTGACTGATTACTTTGGCGTAGAGAACTGTAGAATGCGGGCTGGGCCAAGGAGCTGTTATTTTTACTAGGATGTTTCACTGGATTTTTGTGAAGTGTTACACTAAGCCACAGTTTGGCATTTCCTGGTATTGATCCTCTTGTTTAGAGTCACACACCCATCATAAATAAAAGGTGTACACGAGGAGTTACAAAGTTTGTTACTGCTCCAGTTCATGACTGGTCTGCTTTCTGCCCTCAAGTGGGTTTAGAAAAATTCAGTTGTGCCTCTCTAGACACAAAGTCATTTTTCTATCATGAGTTGGACTGATGCATGATAAGAAGCATGTGATCCTACAGCAGTTTCTACACTACTGGAAGCACTGAAGCATGAAAATGCACCACTGTGCTAATCATTAAATCCATGACAGATGATCTTCTCAACAAGGCAGACCTACAACATCTAACCCAGGAAGGCACTATGGAACATGAGACAATGTATGGTCAATAATCGTTTCCTATTCAGCCTGTATCTTACCAGTTTTCTTGTATTTGGGTTCTGAAGCATCAGAGTAACTCTCTGCAGAGCCTGAAAAGGCTGAAAGAAAGAAAGGTGACAGTAAATGATAGAAAGAAAATTCAGTTTGTTGATTTTAAGTTTCCACTGTATAAAATTATTATTTAAAGTATAAAGAGATGCTAGCAGTTTCATTTCATCTACTTCAGAACTGCCAATATATTAAACATGAATGTGAATACTCTTACTTGTATTAATTTACTGTGATCCTGAAGTTTGAATTAGGCTATAAATTTTGGTTTTGGACAGAAATAAAATAGTTTTGTTGTTTTTCTTGCTGATAAAGCTGGAATAGTTGAACTGATGCTTGCTAAGCTGTAGATACACTGAGAACAAAGTTAACATTCTCACATGGATGACAAAAAAAAAAGTTGGGGGGGGATGAAATATAACATACTTTATGTCATGTTAAAGAGAAACAGATTCTGCAAATTGGCAAGCATGTGCTGGGCTGAGTTTTCACTCAATGTCCATACAGGATAGGAAAAGTCAGAGGAAGCACACCTGCTTGTGTCACTGAAGAACTGAAGAACTACGTGAGAAAAGCACTGAGGCTGCATATAGAACCAAAGTACTGTAATGCAAACTTAGAATCCAAACTCTAGAGCCTTTCAGGCTCTCACTGTTCTTACTTACTTCTTTTGTGACATTTCTGCATCTTTACATCAGTGAATTTCTCAGTGTTTTCAAGAGCCATTTCATCCAAAATAAGGTTCCCTGCTAAAAAGATGAAATATTGCAAATCTCAACCTTTGTTCTCCTAGAAATGTGACAGGAGGATATAAAAGTGGCAGAATGACATGAGAAGACTACAATGATGAAACATGCTCCAAATAAAACATGCTGCAAAACATACCCAAATCTATAGGATTTAGAAAGCCTACAGAACTCTGACCATAGATTTTGTCACCATATGTTAGTTTCCAGGGTGAAGACAATGTACTGTGACAAATTCAGTGGCTACCAAAACACTGCTAATTATGAGCAGAGAATTAAACATCATAGCTGGATCATAGCTATATTAGAGAGTTTGTGTGATCTTGTAACAGTAAAGATACTTACTCATTATATATATGAAGAAGATTGTTTTAGTGGAAGAGTAAAGGGTTCTAAACTGTTTATATTGGTACTGATCTTAGATGTTATAAATTTTTGGTTTATATTGGTACTGATCTTCATGTTATAAAACTGTGAAGCTGTCTGTACCATTCTTCTACAGAAAAATACATAAATATTAATATTGTATTTAATTTCCTCTAAGATCAGTACCAATTTTGCCATTAGGTTCAACCTCTTCACTATAAATTCTAAATACACCAGGGAACAGCACAAAAGATTTTAAAAGTAACATTGGCCTCTTGTAGCCAGAATTAATTGTCCTGGATATTATATGACCTTTATCAAGTGATTCCAAACTACTTCCCCCAAGCATAAAAGAGGATGTGCAGATACTCTGAATCTTTCTGAATCTACATATTTCTCAGCAGCCACACATTAACATAGATTCTCTAAAACAGTAAACATTTGTGCCACAATGATTTTGTTCAAGATATCAAGCAAATATCTCAGGTCAGGTACTGATATGAAGATATCATTGTCTACATATATTTTATACCCTTGCTGTGTTGATCTGGGAGAAGCAAAATCTGACATGGTTTCTCAGGCAACCTTGTGCATCCTAAGACAGAAATAAGGATGCATGAACTGAATTTATACACATAAGTCCTTTTGGTGTGTCAGGCTTAATGAATCATCTGTGTCGAGTGCTGGTAAGTCTGATGCTTCTTGTAGGCCTATACTGAACTATAGTTATACTGCACTAGATATATAGATATATATAGTTATACTGCACTAGACAGTCGAGCAGAGCCTACATTATTGCTATGGTGAGGTGATCAGCAGTTTGGCCACAGATATAACTGCTAGCTGAGAAAATCCTGCAAAACAACAAAAAAAAATATCCTCAGAATTCATCTGGACAACTTTCCTGGGTGAAAGCAAGCTGATGGTGGAAGAGGATACCTGATGACAAAAACCTTACTAGTGTTCTAATTGTGAGCATGAAGTACAGCACAAGTTGTTATCCAGAACACTGTCGTGAAGAAGATAAAACTCATCCATACAAATCTTACCAAAAGCATCTTCCACCTGCTTCTCATGCTGATCCTTGAGCACGTATTCTGCTAATTCAGCTACCAAGAAGAAAACAGACAGGAAAACAGTAATGCCACAGTAAGTTTCACAGTAAAAACTGTTTACTATCATTCACAGAATTCTGAAGTATAACTGAAATAAAGGAGTTAAATTAAGATTTTCTTGTAAATTGTTGCTCAGGAAACAAAGAACATGAGAAAGGAGAAGTGGAGACAGGAAGTATGAAGCAGAAGGAGCCATTAATAGATCGATTTTCCCCTGACAACCACAGACTGCTGTTCATCTGTTTCCCCACAATGCACGGTTTTAGGTACCATGGTTAGATTTATTGTGCATGAGGACCCTTGAATATAAGCCATACCATGGTTAGACTTACTATGCATGAGGACCCAAGAATATATCCCACTGCATTAGAGTGAAAATTGTAAGAAATAGCAATATCAGATCTGTAGAAAAGGATAGTCATGTTAAGATACCAAGAGCTTAAAAAAAGAAAAAAGAAGAAGCTTTCATACCTATTCTAGCATAAGCATCTCTGGCACTGGAAGAAAGATACAACTCATCCCCATTTTCATCATTTTCCATTGTACACAGGAAATCCATATTACTGAGTTGTTCATAGTTGCAGGTATCAACTTCAGGATCTAGAATGAAAAAGGAGTTGCCATTGGTTTAATAAGGCTTAATACCATAGCCAAGGAAAAATAACAGAAAACAGGACATGATTTAAAAGGAGATGTATTATTTCAGCGTAAGGCTTTTGCTTTTTGGTGCACGTTGGCTAACTAGGAACAGAACTGAACTCTCGGTATCTTACAGTTAACTCAGAAATCTGATGAGGTCTCACAGGGGTGGAGTCACCTCCCTCACCCTTCTGACCACACTTCTGATGTAGCATAGGATACATCAGGATTGACATTCTGGGCTGCAAGTGCTCATTGTCAGCTCACGTTGAGTTTTTAATCCACTAATACCCCCAAATCCTTCAGCTCAGATAGGCTCTCCATCCATTCACTCTCCAGTTGGCACTGATGTTTGGAATTGCTCTGGATCAGGTTTAGCACCTTGCACCTGCCTTTAAATACAAGGTAGTTTCTGGAAGCAGTCACTGTATTATATACTTATACAGAAAAAATTATCATATTGTAAAACAAAGCACCTAATGAATTTAGTCCAACCACCAGAACAAACTGCTACTGGATGGCCACTTGAACTTGAAGAGATGGCAATGACTTATATATGAATTATTCAAGTACTTTTTAGTGTATTACTAACCTGCAAAGAATTCACATTCATTTCCAGATGACTTAGGATCTGAGAATGTAAATAGATGCACTGGATCAATATCACAAAGCAGCAAATCAAGATAGCCATTTTCAGACATAGATGCTGGATCCATGATTTGTCTCTTGTTTTCTGAAATCAGATCACAAAACAGTTAGCTATGACAGAGACAATTAATGTCAACCAAGAGTAAAAGTCTAGCTTTTAGTGTGGCTTTCTGTTCGTCACAAGGCATTGAAAACAGAAGGCACTGGAGGTGGTACTGCTTGATAAATCTCAAGTGAAGTTATAACACTGACTTAAAATTATAGACCTAGATGCAGATTGCAGTGAGCCTCGCCCATTTTTCACTTCAGTCAAGAGAGCACGATACTGCAGTCTGACCACTTGTGCCAAAACAACCTGTCAAGTACTAAATCAACTGCAACTTCTATAACTTCATCAGAATATAAGTGCTGCAAGCACAGATCCAGCAGTTATTGAGGGAACGAGAAGACTGCAATGAAGAGAATGGAATAAGGACCCCATTCTGCACTGCTATGTCCAATTCTTTTCAGGGTCAGCAGCTTCTGGTTGGGATGGTACATCCCATTTCCTGAGACCTGTGGACAGCACTAGGAGACATTCCCTCACCACTGGAAATAATAGAAAAATATAATCCCACGTTTCTATATGAACTGAGATATGCTTCGTTTCTGCATTTCTTTATATAAAGTTTATCTGTCCTCCACCTCATTTTAAATCCCTTCTATGTGCTTCCAGTTAGTGCAGCAAGCACCACCATAAGCTCAAACATTCCACAGACAGTAGAATAAGTGTACATGTTGGTTATTCACCATCTTTATCAAACTATTTCCAAAACAAATATTGGCTTCTCAGTGCTTACAGATCTCTGATATGAATGCTCCCTGGGTTGCTGGTCCAAATCATTCAATCCACCGTAATACTCAGATACCAACATGAATGGACAACCAGCAAATTTCCAGTCTGCACCCTGTTAAAATACCTACTCACACACTGCAACCATGAGAAGTTTCAGACTGGCATCAAGAATCATATTTTGAGGTGAAGGCAGCAAGCAGAACCAGTCACACAACCGCAAGATATTCTGTTATGAACTAATCCTCATTTCCCTCCCAGCCCTGGGTGAAGTTGTCCCACTGTGCAGCTTGGAAATGTACCTCTCTGCATTCTTTCACTGAAGACACTATAGCCAAATCTTAGGAGAGCAGGTGGACATAGCAAGGCCCTATGTGTAGGAGTGACCTACAAACAGGTACTTCTCCTTTTTCATACTGTGTGGCCTCATTACATTATCAACATTACAAAGAGCTGAGGTTATTGACTGACTATAAATGGAAAGCAGAAGTTGACAAACCTTAATGAGAACCAAGAAGAAGGTTATAAACATATCACATTAATTTCTCAAATTATTGCTGCATTTCATGTTGTCACACTCCGTGTTGAATTAACATGAAATCTAAACACAATCGAGCCTCACAGAATATTGGTTTCTCACACTGTGAATAATGCTGTTGAAACATTAGCCCCAAAATTATATTGGATCATAGGTAGAGACAGAGAGACAATCAGCAGAAGCGCTGCTGTTCCATGGCCCTGGGCAGAGTGCTCTGGGTGGCCTTGCCTGAGCAGCAGTGTTGGAGCAGCTGAGCTCCTTCCAGCATCAGCTATCCCAGTGTTTTTCATTACAAGGTCAAGCTGTCAAGAAGCAGACAAGAAGAAGCCTTGCCAGTGCAAAGTCCAGCTAGAAAGAAGTAAGAGGAGCTACAACCCAGGAGTACAAGAGTAACATAAATGTAGCATTCTGCCTTGGGAAGAATTAAGATTTTCAAAAATGAAGAACTTTCTCAATCCTTTTCATCAGTTTACCCTTTTTTTCTTCATTGCGTTGGGCTGACATAAATCTACACAAATCTGCCTTTCAACTATCTACACTGGATTTCAGATGCTGTGGTTTCTTTTGCTGAACTAAAAAACCCTTAATAACAGTTGTGCTACTGCATTAAAGTAATGGTGAGACCATGGAAAGCATTCTGCCTAAAGCTTCAGGGAAAAAGAAGGGAGTTTTGGAAAGAGGAAGATTGCTATATGAAGGGTGTGCCATAGGCGAGCAGGTTTACGCCTCTGGGTAGTGAGTGCTTGGCTGCATGTTTTAACAGAAGCACAGAAAATGAAACCCAACATTACTAAGCATGTTTACAACAGCAATTGCTTTCCCAGGACTTCCCCTTTTTTACACACAGCATCCCATGGAATCCAGCAGCCCTCTGAGGCCGTAGGTGAATGTACTGCTCAGTCACTTTCCTGGTTGTTTCATACATGAGTTTACTGATTATACAGTCCCCTGGGTCCTGCACGGTGCTGCCAAAATGAGCATTTGGCATACTTTCACATCAGAGGACTAAAAAGTTTCACCAAAATTCATGTGTTAGAGCTGTGAATGCTGGAGCCAGCTCTCTGAGGAAGATGACAGTGGCCCAAAGTCCCATAGGACATCAGCACTAATATTTGCTTTTGGCCTCTGCACAGAACAAAAGTTCTAGGTGAAGAAGACAGGATGTGCTTCCCAATGTATTTCCAGGCCTTTCAGAAGGTGCTATCCTTTGCTGATTGGGTGCTTGTGAAGACTGATTTTTATTTTTAATTTTAATTTTGAAATAACACCTCATTTCCCTAGCAGCCTGTTAACTCTAACTCCATCCCTAAATTCCCTGTACCCCCTTTGTATTAACTCTATGATGACTCAGAGTACATCCATGTTAGTGCTGTCTTCTTCAAATACAGCATAGCCATTTGATTCACTTGGAAGACTCTTGGTGGGTTTTGTTCAGCACTCTTTTACAGTGCAAGCAAAGCAATAAGAATTACAAATGTAAAGCAGTAGAAGAAATAGTGAGCATCACTGTACCAGGACAAAGAATCCAATTAATGAAGCAGAAGGTGCTCCCTTAAATCACATACAAGAGTCTTATGAATTAGATGGTGCATTTTAGATTTCTGTAAATAAGGGGAACAGTTGTGATTTACCAATTGACACCAGGGAATGAAGTCTGCTACCAGCCAAAACCAAGTGGTAGTTAAGAGGAAAGAGAAGATTTACACAAAAGCAGTAATGTTAAGGTTTTTTTCAAAAATGAGAAAGATGTTTCTGAGAAGATCTGTCAGGAGGTTTTCTTTCCTGAACTCTTTTGACTGACAGGTAATAAAGCAATCTTCCCACAAGTACAGAGGATAAGAAAATTTAAAAAGAAAAAGTCATTTCAGGCGCAGAAGGACCCTGCCCTACAATTCAATTTTCATATTAGACTAGGAAGCCAAGGATAATAGTGCCCAGCGTATATTTAGCATTGGAAGTCCGGGGTTCTACTTCAAATCTGTGAGAAGCATATGTCCAAAAACCTGATTACCTTTTCCTGCTGTATTATGAGATTTAACAAAAGATAATACTTCTACCTACAGAAGACTTCTTACCTACGCAGTGGTTTAAAATGAAAGAACTGAGATGACACTGGAAAACAACCTGCTCTATGTCCTACCTTACTCTCCTTTGTCTCCTTCAGATGAGTTCAAAGAAATTTGAGAAAGTATAGATGTCAGCCAGAAGGATTTTCTGCCCTTCTGTGAACTTCATTGTCTAGTGACAAATAACAGACTAGAAAAACAAGCCCCAAAACATTATCAGCCTTAGCTAAGTGCGGGCAGGCTGATGGCGTGCTGTCCTGCAGGTGTCAGAGTTGAGAAAATCTTTGAGAGCAGAATTTGCCTTCTGAACCCAGCAGTGCCTCTGCTGTCACAGCTGTGCCCATCTCTCCCATCTCAGCAGGGAGGTGATACAAAGTGGCACAGCAGACACCTTGCTTATTTCTGAGCAGACAAACTACCTTTATATTCGGAGACCTCCTCCAACTCAGAACCTCTGCCCTCCTAAACCTGAACGTTTTCTAGTCGGAGTCAGAAGAATGGAAACAAGCTAGTTTATTCCAACACTCCACAGTTTCACTTTCCATTTAAACAGTATCTATACAAAGAACAAGCATGTTCCTCTCAAAACCTGAAACTACACGTTTTCAAGCAATTAACATGACTAAAAATTCTCAAAAATTTCACCCCCTCAAATTTGGATTTCATCCTAAGAATACTTCAATCAATACAAATTCAGATACTGACACACAAATCAGTTACGGATCTGTGCAGCAGGTAACATAAGATGAATTTACTATGACAAAAGCGTAGCATTTGAGAACTGAGGAAAAACTGACCTTAGGAAAGCAGGTGGTTCCTGTTCCTCCAATCTGGATTCAGCACCAGAACATCAGGAGAGCTGCTCTCACTGCTCAGGGCTATAGAAATAAGGAAGAAATGAGCCAGGCGAGTCATAGCTGAGATGTTAGAGGCTTAGGGGAATTCCAAAGAGGAAAACTAAGAGGAAGCTTCCCTCCAGCAGCCCTATGCAATAAGCGCTGGTACCTGTCGCATGCCACAGTTAGGAAGATTCCGCACTTGTTGCTTGGTAGGAATGGAACGATTTATCCACTTGGAAACCAAAACTGGTTGAGAGTTGGCGTAACAAGGTTCGATGTTCCCCAGAAGTCTCAATTTTTTTTTGTTTTTTGGGTTTTTTTTCAGTTCAAATCTGTCCCAAAGTCATGCTGTTAAGCAGTCCCTTGGAAAGAATAAAGCAAGCTGCATGCAAGAACTTTTACCTTGCAGCTCCATTTGCTCAAACAGAAGTGAAAGTATCCTTCACATGGTTACAGACTACCAAAACAAAGCTAATTTGGTGCTTTCTGCAAGTGGTTTTTGCCTTTGGTCCAAACTGACAAGAACGGTGCTCTACACAACATAAAACTTGTCTGGCTTACACATGATATTCAGAGGTTGCTGGTACCAACATTTGGCAGACAGTGTTTATTCATCTAATGAATCTCAGACTGAGTCACGCCTTGACGGTGCCTATCTGGCATAGGACAAAGATGAAAACTAGCTTACCTAATGACTGTTTATACCACAATGCCTATACTTGCTTCTGTGTGGCAGTGCAACCCTGTTTCCTATTTATATATATATATTATTGTGCAAAGACCTATACAAGTTAGAAATTGCTTAAAAAAGATAATTTATTCTCAAATGAGCAAATGCTTCTTAAAAATGATAGCTTATGATGAAGTTCCAGAGTTTGAAGGGGGAAGGAAGGCAGTGAGATTTCATCATGTTATTGGCATCCAGGACTTGCAAGTTTTTGTTCAGCTGCTTGGTAACTGTTAGCTTCCTCACAAGGCAGCAGCAGGTCCTATAAGCAAAGCAGCTGCTGAGCTGTATAAGCCTTTTTCCTTTAGGTCCACTTCTACTATGTTCCGTGGGAACATGTTCATCTAGAAGAGATAATGCTGTTTCCTTCCTGGGAGCAGATGATTTTAATAAAGTCATTTCAAGGAAAACCCCTACAAACAGTTAAAAGGATTATTGTTAATCTTCTTCTAACGTGCAGCACAACCCCACAAATCACAAGCTCTTTTATCAGTCCCGTAGGTAAACTTCATCAGCTTCTGAGGCTGTAATCCCCTGATGTAATCAACGTGCTTCAAGAATGAAAGTTTGGAGAACAAAGGAGTTCAGCTGTTTGCTGTAATTCCAATTCATATAACTACAGTAAAAAGGTTGCCCACTTTGAGCACAACTGTAGCTGCTTCGAAACAGCAGAAAAGAATTTCATACCATGGTTTCCTCTTGAGGTTCAAGACCAAGAAGAAGCACGGGAACCTCTGTTCCTCAGGGAACTCAGCAGAGTGCCTGTAACTTGTTGGCTGAGAAACTGCCCCATTCACTTGGCCGAGTCCCTCCGCAGCCTTCTGTTCTCTTCCTGGGCATGAACACTTGGCAGGCTGCAGCTATAGTTGTAACCGCAGTGATGTCAGAATGACCAGATGAACAGAATCCTGACCAGGATGTACACTGTCCACAGCCTCAAAATACTTCTCCAGCACTTCTTCTTTTCCATGCTTTGGGATCATGTTTACAAGATGTGGGGTTTATGTGTAGGCAGATTTTGAAAGGGTAGGAATTTTCCTGCAGTTTCCAAAGCACATACTTGATGTCTGGGGCTAACCTGCAGGCACTGGGCTGTGCCTTCAGTGATATCCTCACTTGCTTGGGGTAGGCGTTGGGTTGAAGAGTAATGAAAACCACCTTGCTTCCTGGCAACACAGGCTTTTGAGGGAATTCAGTGAAAAATAATTGATTCCCCTCCCTAAAAGTGAGAAACAATTACAAAATCAGTTGTAAAGTGGGATGAAGGAAACTTGCAGCCCAAAGATAAATCTGAACTCAAGACATGTTTAAGGTGTATCTTCTCATTATGTGTTCAAATGTGGTGTTTTCCCAGAAATTCTATTCAGGCTCAGCATCCACGTGGAATACCACCTAAAAAGCCAAAGCGTTATTACTTTTCCCCCAAACGATGAGATCATTCATGAGCAGCTGTGTGCCACCACCTAGCAGTGCCCGCCATCTCCTTCAGCTCTCCACCACTCCCCATTCTGTGACAGACCCAATTTCCAAAAATTGCTGATGCAAAGGATAATTCACTCCCCAGATTCCCAGCACTTCCACCCCATGGCTTGATTTTATTTTTGTTTAGAGGAAGCCTGAGGAGAGGACCAGCTCACAGCCTGGGGTGTGAGGGAGAGGAACATTTATGAATTGCTGGAGTAAATCAGAGTACTGGTTCATCTAATGAACTAATCTCTAATGATGGCCTTAGAGACAGTGTAAAGAAGACAGGAGGCTGTAAGACAGCTGAGAAGTGCCTAAACTCCTTAGGTGAGCACCTGCTTCTGTGCTTCAGTTTTTGCTGATTCAAAATGAAGATAAGCTGCCCTACAGCAAAAGGAACAAGCAGAGTGTACCAAAAGTTTATTGGAAGCACTCCAAAACTGATGTAAATGATGCACTTTGAAAATGGAGGAAACCTGAGACTTTCTCACCAGAAATTTTCAAGAGCCTTATTCTGGACCTGCTGGCATCAGCCTGTTCCTGACCTGTGCTGTCTTTGCAAAGTGAAAGTCATTGAACATATATCTGAAAATGAACAGACTGGAAAAAATAATAAAAAAAAATGCTTCAAAGGAAGATTAGTCAAATAGTTTGAGTCATTTCCTGACAAACGTATTTCTTTGAAGCTACTTCTTTAAGCTCTATTCCTAATTACAAAATCTAGAGAATAGTGACAAGGTTGAATACATGATGGGTGAATACTAATGCTCATTCTGATATACTTTGGTTTCCCTCTGTCATGTTTCAAATTAATCCAAGTTTTTTGACAGAGATATAGAGCCAAGCATAACAGGATTATGAATTTTGAATGGAGATTTTAGGAAGACCATTACAAAAATGAGAAGCAGTGAATGTGTTTACAAGCACTTCAGGGGTTTAATTAAAAGCAGACTATATACAATCCCAGCTTATGTTACCCTATGCTACTTGCTGAGATATTCTACATTTAAATATGACTTCTTGATATTAATTTGAATGTAAGAACAGCACTAAAACCTTCTAGTTCAGTATTTTCCCTCTAATGAACTATCTTATTTTTTTCATTGTCATTTCTTCTTGTATTTTCAGCAATGCTCCGAAAAGTGATGCCCAATACTGTATTATAGGAGAGGAAAAACTTCACACATAGCCCTACACTGCAGCCAACATCCTCCCATCAGTTTTACTGTATTATGTATATTCTACTAATTATTCTTTTTTATCCTTTTAGAATTATTTTGTTTTGTAGAAGTCATTCTGAGTAATGCAATTAAACTGTTCTGTTTCACAATAGATAGACCATGTCCACCAAGAAATCTGTTAGGATTGTCCCTGCACTACTTGTTTTCTCCATTGTATACAGTGTTAATCTTCCAATGGGTAAGACTTAAAAATTAAGTGATTTTATTACCTCACAATTATAAGGACTTCACATTTTTATTTCTCCTTCTGCCCATTAAAAGCCTCAGAACATTTGAATCCAGCTTCTTAAGCAATTAAGTACTCCCTCTCCTTAAAATTAGCAGCAGCCTCTTATAGATATTGTAATTTTGGTACATATAGGTGGCTGAAATTTGCAATGGAGAATGTTCTTCCCACACATGCTTGAAAAAGATGAGTGACATCCTCACCATGAGTTGTCAGATGGGTCATGAACAAATGCTGCTGGGACTATCAATGGTTGAGATGTCAGTAGACAAAAGCTGACCTTACCACTGTCTGCTTGCTCTACTTTGCATTTCTTGTCCTGCAAAGATATCAAAGATTAAGTTTTATTATGGTCTGACTGTGTAAATGACTATTGGAGAGATACCCTGAATGGGCGGATCTGTTTTTAGTTGCTGTTGGTTACATTCTGTTCTCTTCCTCTCCTGCTCTCCACTAATGCACTTTGTACTATGTCACAATGCGATAAATGAAAGTAAATCTTTAACAATGCAAAATGAAAAATCTGATTTACCAGATATGAACTTGTTTCCTGTTGGCTCATTATTTGTAATGTTTTGAGGTTTATTGCCACAGAGGTTTAAATAATAGTGGGGAACCAAAGTGTCCAAATACAGATCTCATTTGTCCCATAAATGTCAGCAGTATCTTCCCAGCAAGGTCTTCTCTGTCTTTTTCATGGAGCAAGGACTGGGGATACTCCTTGGGAATCACATCTTCCTTTGGCATCGGTTTAAGTAATGAACAGTCATTAGGAGCTGTAGCACCCAAACTAATCTTCCTTATTCTAGGCAGAATCTCCTCAAGAAGACTTATACCTGGATCTGAAGATGTTCGAAGGAGGTTTGAACAAAATATGAACTTCAACTAAAATAAAAAATTCACTCAGTCATCATCAAAAAGATGAATTAAAAAAAAAAGTTGAGAGACTCTGGCCTGCAATAGCAGAGGTGTTTCCTCATTTGAGTTAGCCTTTAAATAACACATCCAAGAACAAATAACTTATTCTAAAAGTATTAATAAAAGATAATTTTCCAAATCAGCAACACAGAAACTTGAAAGAAAAAAAATGTATCAAAAATGTTTGTCTCATTAAAGAGGACTACTATAGCAGTATCTGTGTCTCCCAGTAAAGGTGGAGTGTGGGCACACTAGTAGGCCCACCAAAGTCACAGCTAAATCACAACAGTACAAAAGCTTCAAACATACCCTTGCATAAGTGATAGACTTAAAATGTGGAGATTCTAATTCAGAATTAGAGATTAGGTTGTGAATAAATTCCTCTTTCAGGAAAGCCAAATGAATTAGAACCAGGATAGAAAGCCTTGGCTCAGTGGTGCTGTGCCCAGACAAGAAGCAATGGGCAAAACCCAGAGACCCTCTCCATTCAGATACTTATGGACATCGATAAGACTGCCCTGAGCCTTCTCCAGTCTGAACAGCCCTGGTTCTATCAACTCCAATGCCTTCATAATTTTATGGCCCTATGTTGGGATTCTTTCCAGTATGTCCAGGTCTCTCCTATACTGGTGGGCACAGCACTGGACACAGCACTCCAGGTGCTTCTTCAGTAGTGCCAAGCAAAGGGGAAGGATCACCTCCCTCTGTCTGCTGGCAATACTTTGCCTAATGTAGCCCAGAGTAAGAGCTTCTTAAAGCTGATTCATTTTTCTTAACTTCACTTAGAAGTTTTTATTTACTGATCTATATATACTATTGCAGCAGCTTATTTTTAAGTGTTGTTTATATTTTAGAATACAAGTAAAAGGAGTTATAGAGATGGCAGTGGCTAAATAAACAATTACTTATTACTGACAAGTCTGTTTATGCTATAGATATATTTTTTTCTACGTTGTTTTTAAGTGTCTGTTTGTTATAGCTAAATGTACAGCTTCTGGAGCAAAATTTCTAGGGCTGTTTGAAGGCTTATAGACAGGATCTTTAACATCCAGTCTACTATGTGACTGCTAAACAAGCATGCAGGCCAAGTATGGAATAAGGATTCAAGTACCAAATATTCTTCTCTTTATTTGCTCCTCAGTTTCACTGAAAAAAATCACCTATCAGCACAGAACTGTACTGAATCAGTTGTCTACATTTGTACATTACCATCTTGTGGAGCACAGCCTGTGCTGAAGGTCTGCCCTCCAGAAAGCTGGGAAAGGCTTACTGTCACAGCAAATATCAGTGAGTGTCTTGCAGCATGGGGAAGAGAGGTAGCCCCAATCTCAACTGCTCCTGACATCTGTGCTCTTGAATGGGTGTGATAGATTAAAGGAAAAAAAAAAAAAAAAAAAAGAAAAAGTAATGTCTCCATTATTTGGACGTAGAGGTTTTCAGAAAGGTTTTTTGGCATCATCAGTCATATTCAAGGCCTTTCTTGGCAGCACTCATGACTAAGAATTCTCCCGGATGGGAGGAACACAGGAAGCCATGTATTAAAAGAAGAAAGTGAATTTAAACTGTAATTCTCTGCCTGTCTCTTCAAATCTTTGACTTGAAGCACCTCACCTTCTGCAAAACTTAGATACAGAAAACCTGTGTGGGTGGACTCCTTTTTATGGGCAAAGAACGCCTGTCCATGGGATAGTTCCCTCCAGATGCAGACAAGCAAGAAAGCAAATAGTTTGTGATACACCACTGAGGTTGTCACTTAAGCACAAGGAAAGCAGATATTTTGTTTCACATCTGCAGCAGTTTCTCCCTGCAAATATACCCAGAGAAAGCCCAGCAAAAAGAGGTGATTATAGGCTGTTCAACCCAAATGCAATATTGTGTTTTTTTATTTTTTTATTTTAAGCTGCATGTGTGACAGATCAAAAGTAGGATCGCCTTTGCACAGGTATTTGAGTATAGGGATTATAACTGATCCCTGTTTTACTCTTCCCATGCATTTTCAGGATTCCTGTTTTCCAAAAGTATCTTCAAGATCATTACCTGGTGGGAAGCATGTTTTCTATAGAAACATCCCCAGCTTTTGCTGGGCTGTAGGAAAAGATATCAAGCAAATCATGCGATAGAATTTCTCTCTGCATTTGACTTTAAAACTGATTACCTTGTAGTAGCTATGAGCAAAATGAGGGGAAGGGGACTACAGTGGCATTAAGCTTTGAAAACTTGACTCAACTTCTAGCACTACTAATTTGCTATTTTAACAAAATATGTGATTTCTATTTTTGTTTTTGTTTTTGAATTTGTAAATTCAGATCATTCTCTTACCATTTTGATGCAGGTAAAATGTGCTGAGGCTCATGACACACTGCAATGCCAGGTACCAAAGGCCATAAGCTAGCCTACATTGGTACATTCCAGCTGCTTCACTGCACCTAGGAAAAATAGTGGAATTAATTGCCAATATTTTGCTATGGCTGTTTGGATTTCAAAATTAGCTGAAGATTAATATTTACTTAGAAGTGATACTTCCTCTCAACACAGAAACCAAAAGCACAAGTTCTCCTTTCTAACTAACTTTCCTCTTTAAAATGTATCATAACACAAACAATGTGTATGAAAAAGGAGAACTAACCCAGGCTATACATTTTTGCTATTCGTTGCTTCTCACGTTGCCAATGTTTAGATTTCCTTTTTAGATTTCCTTTCCTTTGGACTTTCAGAGAAGACTACCATTGTGATCCTTAAAAAGAGATACCCTGACTATGTCACATCACTTACTTACTTTAATGTATGTGTTAGTTAATGAGAATCCTTCAGCAGGGATGCTGTGTGATGAATAAACACATTAGTCTGTGATACAAAGTACTGACGTGCTGATACCACTGCACTGTGCAGCTTGAATCGCTGCAGTCAGAAAAGAAGGAAAATTGCTAAATGGACTTTTCAGGCTATGAAAAATTGCTCAACCAACAGTCTGTCTGTGCTATTCAGTCTGCATAGAAGAATCTGAAACGAAAATCCTGGTATTGAATCCTTTTTATGGCCAGAGATGCCAGAGTCACTAGCTGATTGAAAAACCATAGACAACAGCTCAGACTACATTAGAGGAATTTTTGAGTATCCACTGAAATCAGTCAGGACTTTGCAGCAGCATCCATCAGCATCCAAGAATGCTCTCTCAATTATCTAGTTGCTGGCATCTCCTCACATTTTGCTACACTGTGCAGAGCTGGTCTGTGGAAACTTTGAGTGAGTATTAGAATGGAGACTTTGGTTGCTATTGTATTTTTTATCATGCACATGCACGCAGAATTTCCTAAGTAAATCTTCCAAGATTTGCAGCTCTTAATTTATTTTTTTATGTCTATTAAGAAAATTACTTCTAGTATGGAAGTACAGATGTGATATTGTGGAAGATATTTTAATTTGTTATTCTTCCCCGGAGGTTATTTATAAAAAATATCAAATCTTTTCTCTACAACCCCACTTTCACCTCAGAAACCACTGAGCCTCCACTGACATGCAGAAGTCCTTCAGAATCCTCCAGTACCAATGGCTCTAACATTACCTAACATATTGCTTCCCAGACACTACTATGTTGGGCTGCAGGACTGTACTGGGTGCACTGCAGGTTCTGTATGGAGCCCTCTATGGCACTGCTGCTCATACTGATCGCTTCCCCAGAATATAATTCTCTAAACTGAGGTCTGAGGTTAAGAACTCAGAAGATGGGAAACTTCCAGTCTAGCATGTGCAAAGATCAGACTGTGAATATCTGTGAAACAAGAATTGAAAACTAAATTAACAAAAATTTGCTGGTGTTCAAAACAAGCACTAAACGTTTATATGCACACTGTTATCCTATCTTGCAATTCATACTGGTGATTTATACTGGTGCTGGACCTCTATGATGTAAGTGTCGGCAGATTTGGTACCTGTTCCAAGTCATCTGTGCTGTCTGAGTGGAGCTCCGGAGCTGATTGCAGAGTGGCACTGTCATTTCTCATGGACTTCTCCACATCCTTAGACAAGTGACTGGGAAAGTGAAATGTAAGGATGTCCTGAAAGGATTATCAGTATTTGATCCTCAATAGCCTCCTCACTTGTAGAGCCAGGGAATACTTCCTAGAGAACATCATTTTAGTTACATTACATGACTTACTTGAGTTCACAAATAAACTGTCCACCTACTCCTTAATTCGTGGTTCCCCCAGGCAAAAACTTTCTTCCTTTGGTATTCTCTTTCAGAGATGCTTTGTTTTAAAAGCTGCCTGATGTTTGTTCACAGCCTTATGTTCTCACCTCTTGGATAACCAGTCCTGCCTACGTATGGCAGTTCCAGAAGGGTAAGTGTAGCTTTTCACACTTGCACTGTAGGAACAGTAACATGTGGGGAACATTCCTGAAATGACTTGTCCTCATTCTTAGGAAGATGTTACAGATCTGTCTTGTTCCCCACTGCAAGCATCATCATTGCAATCATCACAATTAAGAATAGCTGTGCAAGTGGCATTGATGTTTTTACCTGGAAGAGGTAGAGATAAGGTGAGAAATTTCAGGGGACTTTCAGGAAAATTTTCCACAGGAACAGTATAGCCACGATGGCTGAGGAAGAAACTGTGACACTTCTGAGGGTAGGGAAGCCACCACTGTAAGTTCAGAGGTACCTTTCCTACATGTCTTAGGAACAGAAGATAACATCTGTCACATGCAGGAAAAGTAATAGCTTAAGGACACAGTATTTGTCAGCATGCCATGGAGTGCATAGCATTTTTGGTAGCAGCTGCCTGCAGCTGCATGCTCCGCAAACACACTGTGAGTACCAGGACCTGTGGCAGCATCCAGCTGCCTCCTGGCCTACAGGAGGAAGAGACAGGAAGGAGCTCTTATTCTTTTCTTGGTTTTCAAGGAGTCTGCAAGGGTCATGCAACTGTGTAAATCTCTTGTTGGTAGTTTTGGGATAAACAGTGTACAGCAGTATTAATGTAGTTAAAGAAATGTTATCTAAATTATTATCTTGTTATAAAATGTCTTCTATAGCTGAGAGCAATTACAAAAATTGAAGAAAAAGATGAAAAAGGGAGATAATACTCCTTCTATCACCATCACTTGGATTTGGCATAATCAGTCCAGTACACTAGAACATTGAGCAGGTGATGAAAACTGTAATTCCTCTTTACATTGAAATAAAATAGAGCAAGAATGGGAAACAGGACTCAAGTGCAAACCCACACCAACAAGAAAAAGCACATGTTCAAAACCACAGCTCTGTGTCAAGTTTCACAATGATGGAGATGAGAAAACTGGGCAAAACCACTCCACTGACAGTTGGCAAAATCATATATTTTAGGGGCTTCCCTGCAGCGTTTCTGATTTTTGTCAGCCAGCACATTTTAGACACAAAAGACACTACAATACACATCAGTCACAGTAGCTCTATCTTTAGCCACTTGTAAAAAAAAGCCCTTACTGCTACTTTCATTCCAGTAGCTGCGCTCCTTTTCTTGTAACTGCAGGCGGTGAATCTGATGATCATGGAGTCACACAGCATTCTTCTTCAGGAGCTTCAGATTCATGTTTCTACAGCTCTGCAGTGTGACCTCAGGGCTACTTGGCTGAGAGGGACACGGAGCTCTCAAAGTGTTCTTTTGAAGTTGTTCTATCCTGCTCAGAGGATGAAATCAGAAGTTAACTCCTTCAGAGAAACAAGCAGGATTGGGTTCTTGCCTTTATTCAAAGATGTATTTCAATAACTTTATTTGGAGATTATTTTCAGATTCTGATTTAATAAATAAATTAATCTGTGGATCATGAATTCAGACCCATCCATAGGAGAAGCAGATTCCTCAGCCTCCAGTTTGTGAGTCAGGCAGAAGAGCTTTCATGGGAACAGCTGAGGGGGCCTCAAGCTTCCTTCTCTCCTGAGCCATGAGGCTGAATGTTGGCATCTTTGGGGCAGCAGAGGAAATTGTGGTCTCTCCCTGAGCACAGATTCCATTGAGAAGGAGCTCATAGCTCACTGCTGACAGAGATGCACCATGCTTTTGTTTCTGCTTCAACAGTCTGGGCCACTGTCCCCAGAAGATGCTCAGAGCTGTGCACTGCATGTAGGGTAAGTCACCTCCAGTAGCATCTGGTGTATCTTGAAAAGAATGTGCAAGTCAGAGTGCTGGACCTCGCTCCAAAACAGTGTTTCTATGGCTTATCTCAGGGACTGAACAATCCTGAGTGCTTCCACCTCTGCGTGTGACATAGGCTTATAGAAACAGCACAGATCCCTTGGATACCTTGTCAAGTTCTCTGTGACTGAGTACAAGGAATTTTAGGGAGCTGAAGCTATCCAATGAACCAGAAAAAGATTAACAAATTAAGAAAACCTACTATTGAACAGAAACACTACAGAAGTTGGTACTAGTCTGATTCACAGAAATTTGCATGTGAAATGAATTAAGAATTGTAAATAGAGATTTCTCCTTCCACTGCATTAGTGGATTAGGAACTCTTTTTCACTTCTCTTTTTTAATGTTTTTTTTTTCCCCTATATTCTTCTTTTTCCTGAGAAAGATTATTTCTCCCTTTCAAAACTACAAATTTGGAAAAAATAAGAACAAGAACAAGCAAACATAGCAAAAGCCACTTAACCACGGCGTCTACAACAAAAGATGAAGTAGACTTTGCCATTAAAAGCTGTGGTTGAATAACTGTCTAGCAAGCATGTCTGCATCTAAACAGAACTATGCACTAATAGAAATTTATCTATTCAACATTTTCTGCAATTTGGCCAATCTATCTCCTCAAAAAGTAAGCATTTTACCTATCCCACATCAAACTGGACTTGTGTATCTAACACAAGCGAGGTAAGAGTCATTCTTAAATAAGCAGTATCTTCAAGCATTCGCTTCCTCTGAGTATTAAGCTGTAACTGAGATACTTAAGCTACAGTTACTACCACAGAGTTACTCTAAACTTCCTTATGCAGTTTAAAGGGCAAGACTCTGAATCTATGCCAGTGTAGATTCCAGGCAATACTCCAAAGCATTACAAGAAACCAGCTGACTTCAGTTATCCGAGTCAACAAAACATCAGATTATCATTTAGAGCAGGTTGTATTTACTGTACATGAAAGGACTTAAAAGAACATCAGAGATTCTTATCCGGTCTATGTCAGTGGTGTCCCACAGATTTTCTATCATGCTCCATTCCCTGCCTTATTGTCAGTGTTGTCGCACAGAGTTCAGTTAACACACTTCACTGACCACAATCAGGTGGTTACCCATACATTTATTTAATACAGTGTCCTGAAGCAATTACAGTCTCAGTCAGCAAAGGCTCAGCAGATAGCAATTCCAAACATATACTCCCCAAACAAATGGTTTTAGCAAAGCATACAACAAATAACATGGAAGGGATTGTTGGGAAGGGTAATGCAGTCTGATGTTTGATGGTCAGCCCAGACATCAGTGGGTGTGGTGTGGAGGTCTCAGTATAGCTGAGAAGGGATCCCACTCAATAGTGGTCCCTGCACTACTTTTATATTCTGATAATGTCTGGTCTCTGCTGATATTGTTTTTTCATTGCTACAGTACATGCTGCTTCTTCTGTATGGGATTTGTCAGACAAGCTATGCACAATCTGCTTCATGAGAAAGCAAAGAAGGCCTCCCCTGGGTCTGCAGGAGTCCATTGTATTTGTCCATTGTATGGGAACTGTTGAATCATGGCCTAAACCACTGATTGATCACCTGAGGTGAGCACTGAGTCAGCCACAGGGTCACAGGTGAAGGCAATGTACCTGTGTGATTGGAAGGGGTGGAGTCTGGCTCCACCTCTCCCAGACCCCATTTAAGGGCTGACCACCACCAGGGAAGGATCTCTTGTTGGAGATCCCTCCTGTGTGGAGTCATTGGTGAGCCTCAACCATTGTAAAAGGTGAGCTATCCTTTACTTACCAGTAGTCTGTGTGCCATCTATGTAAATTCTTATGGAAATATACCGTCCTCTGTGATATCTCCTCTGGATTCCATCCTTTTGAATTATCTGCCCTACAGCTACACATCTTTGATTTCAGCCTAGAGCCATGGAACCACATCTGTGAGTGCTGAGCCATGTTTCTGTCTTGGTGCAGCACCACTTTCACATGAAACAACACAAGAACAGAGCGGTACTACATTCAGGCAGAAATTGCTGGGTCAGGCTCTTGATACTAGTTTTGGCCGTGACTGGGAGGAGAGTCAGGTTTATCAGTTCTGCCAGCAACACAACTGACACAGACTATGCGCTGAAAAGGTAAATAAGATGACCAGGCAGAAAACTGCTACCAGATCTTCTAGATCTGTTAGATCTTACCAGATCTTTTCCACCCTTCACCCTTTTTCCAGCATGCCTTTACAGGAGAATCCCACAGTCTGTAGCACTGATAATGCTCTACAATAGGAAGGCCATTATTTGGTCTGGGTGAGAATTGCCCATTGATTAATGGCAAATTCACAGCAGCAAGTGATACAGTTGTGAACCGTTTCATGCTATATATCTTAGCAATTAGATGAAATCTTCTAATAATTCCCAAATGAATTACTTTATAGCAGTAAACTGCAGACCACTTCTAAGCCTGAAGAAGTCATTTGTCCAATAGTTCCTCTAGTGACCAAGGATTCTTTCTAGCTTCTAACTTACTTTAAAAGAAGATGATAACCCATACAATGCCTCCAATAATCACAGAACATATTTTGACATACCTTTAAAGAGAATTTCAATACAGTCACTCGCATGATATAATGACAGTCATCTGAGGCATTATCAAACAGAGTTTGTCAGGAAAACAGATAACCCCTGTAGTGAGTCACTGGGACAAGAACTGGAAGGAGGGAAAAGTAAAGAGCCATTTATCCATTTTAAGATTAAAAGAACAGTCCGAACCATGGGTTCTGTTTCTTATTTTCAGTTGTATCATTCCATTGCTACTACTGAAGTCAAATAGCGGTAACAGTAGTAAATCAGATATCTAATGTAACTGGCTAATCCTCACCTCTCCCATAGAAGTACTGTTTTTCCTGAAAAGGAACCTAATGTGATATTTTCTTTGGCTCTGGAATAAAAATTAAATGACTCAGGCAATACAGCAAGATTACTGAGTCACTAAATTCAAACAATTCAGCTTACTGGCAGAACTGTGCATGGGGGTTGGGCTCCATCTCTAAAGGTCCCTTCCAACCCCAACAGTTCAGCAATTCTGTGTGACACGTGAAGGAAGAGCTGATACAGAAGCTTAGATAACCAAGCTGGCAGTCAGAGAGAGGGGAGACCTTCACTACTTAATATCTTTGCTACCACAATTCTGGAACTACTTCAGTGTTAGAAGCCAGCACTATTTAATTTATTTGCAGCACCTTTCTTGTAAGACACAGTGCCTGTTGGTACAGTAATAATGCATGCGTCAACTTCAGGCACGCATAGAATTATTTAGTAACTGTACCTGATGATAGGCCACAGAGATTCTCTCTCTCTTCCTTGGGAGTGGAATTGTTCCCAGTTATTCCCATGTCTATAGGCTATGCATAGGCTATATATGTCATAGGCTAATATATAGCTATAATTAATCCCATTACATGCTCTGTTAAAATATTTAATGCAATTCTGGTGTGCTTACTGCGACATTAGGAAGTGCCGATTTAACCATACCAAGGTAAAAAAAAAAAATAAAAAAAAGCAACTACCACATTAATGTTATCACTTGTAGAATTCACCTATCTCTCTGTAACCTGTGTTAATTGGAAATTCTACTGAGAATAGCCCTACCAGATCTTCCAATACATTAGTTGTCAAGAACTGTACTAATACTGGGGATTGCACAGAACTACTTTCCAATTAATGCTATTTAAATGTTTACCTTTTCAGCTTCTGGACTTACAGTGTTTCATTTGGATATTAGTCTGGAGAGTAAGGGGTTTGGGGAGACCTTAAGGTTCTTACAGCTCCAGAAAGGAGGCTGTGATCGGCTGGGGGTCGGCCTCTGCTCCCACAAAAGGGTGAGACGTGATGGCCTCACATTGCACCAGGGAGGTTCAGGATGAATATTAGGAATTTCTTCTCAGAAGGAGCAATGAGGCAGTGGCACAGCTGCACAGGGGGCGGTTGGAGCCCCCACACGCTTTGTTTCCCCTTCCCATATTCGGCAGCCGCCTCCTTCCTCCGCGCTGCCGCCTTACAGCTGAGCCGCCGTCAATAAAACCCTTTCGCTAAAGGACGGAACCCCCTGCACTGGGCTCTCAGTGCCGCCGCCGCGCTGCAGGCCGGGCCGCCCTCGGGGGTGGGGGGGACGGCTGTGGGAGCGGAGGAGCCCGCGACCCCGCGTTCCCGCCCTCCCCCAGGCAACGCAGCGAAGCTCCGCCGCGCCTCAGCCCTGAGCGGGCCGCGCCCGGGTCCGGCGGGATCCTTCTCCCTCTGACACCTCCGGCCGCCGGCAACCACCCGGCATGAAGCAGGTAGAGGCGCGGGAGGGCTGCGGTGGGCGGCGGCGGCGCGGCCTCCCCGCCCCTCAGCGCTGACGGGAGGGATGTGGGGGTCCCCGCCGCAGGCGCTGATGGACGACACCGAGGATGTGTCTCTGGATTTCGGCACCGAGGAGGAGCTGGCGCTGCAGAAAGCCAAAATCAGGTAACGGGGAGCGGGCCCCATGGGGCGGCCGCGGGTGGCACAGGCCCCGACCCAGCGCCCTGCGTGGCCGCCTGCCGCCAGTACCGCGGAAACACGGCCGCCAAAAGGCTGTCACAGGATGAGGTGTATCACAGATGGGTCGGAAGGGACCTAAAAAACAACCTCTGCCGTGGGCCGGCTGCCGCCCAACAGATCAGGCTGCCCTGGGCCCCACGCAGCCTGGCCTGGGGCACCCCCAGAACGTCTCTGGGTAACCTATAACCTATGCCAGTGCATCACCACCCTCTGAATAAAGATTTTTTTTTTCCTAAAGTCTAACCTATTTTTTCCCTCTTTTAATTTAAAGCCATTCCCTCCTGTCCTGTCACTATTAGATTGTGTAAAAAGTCACTCCCCCTCCTGCTTATAAGATCCTCTGAAGGCTGCAATGAGGACTCTCCGGAACCTTCATTTCTCCAAGCTAAGTAAGCCCAACTTCTTCAGCCCCTGTCTTCACAGGAGAGGTGCTCCAGCCCTCTGATCATCCTCATGACCCTCCTCTGGACCTGCTTCCACAGCTGTCAAAGGGAATTGCACATACACATGCACTGCGTATAACCCCCTTCAGTTGTTTCTGCTCTCTTCCACTATCCCCAGATGTCTGTGATACACTGCAACATTAACATGTCTTGTAGGCATAAATAAAGTAAAATAAGGGACACTAAGCTTGCACAGCTTGTCTGAGGCACACAAACAGTCATGCAGGTTTACAGTACAATTGCTCAGCTTTACTAGTGTCTGGTGGGGCATCTCAGCCCTTCCACTGCACCAGAAGTGCAGCAATCCGGCTCCGTGCTGAGCAGCCATGACACAGTATTAGCATTCCCAGAACTGTTCTGTGTTCTCTGCCTTAGCAGCAGGTTTGAGGAAGGTTTGTATTCTGTTTTGTATTATGGTGCAGTCCTGGAGCGTGTGGCTTGAATGGAGGTGACTAAGCTGGGAACTAAAACTTCCAAGTCTTGTATGTGGCAGGCACAGCTTCACTGTGGAACAAACTGGAGTCTGGTGGGAAGTGGAACTGTGCTGAAGCACTTGTTTCAGGCCTGTGGCACCAGCACTGTGCTGTAGAGCTCTGTTCTGCAGGTTCATGCTCTCCAATAACCATAGCACAGTGGGCTCTGTTTAGATGCTTATTTCACTTGAGACTGCTCTTCTTTCTTCCCCTCATTAGGACAATGCTAAAGGATAACCTCTGACTGAAATATTTTGTGATGTAGAATGCAGAAATGAAACTGCTCAGATTCTTCAGAAATACAAACTTCTATGTGAGCAGTCATGTGCAGATAAGCCTGGTACACACCCATGTGCTGCAGAACTTCACTGCCTATAAGAAGGCATAATGACATACTCCAGTCATTTGCTTTTATTTAATTTTATCCCACTTTCATACACCTTGATCTTGGTTAGAGCTTCCACAAGCCATGACAAGTTGTGAATTTGTGATTCTCCAGGGTGTGTGCAAGTGCCCTTTAGAAACAAAAGGTGCACAGATAATGGTGCAGTCAGTGGCTGCTTCTGTTGGAAAGAGAGGGTTCATTTGCACAACCTCTGCAGCTCTGTGCAGTATTAAAATATTTGATCAGGATCGAGTAGGAGCACATGCTCACTTCTGTTTCAGGTTGGCCCAGATGATCCGTTAATACAGGATCCAACTAAATCTGTAGGAGTACATTTCTATCCTAATAGGCATCATCTTCACAAATGGAACAAAGTCATTAATAATATAACTGGTGATAATTTAGTCTCATGAGAAGTTGGTGTGCTTTTGAAGCCTACACTGTCTTCCATTAGTACAAGAAATCATGTTAGTTCATACAATTTCTTAATTGCTATTCTCATCCTGGAAACTGTATTTTAAAAGGTGTATAAAGTACAGTTGAAAGTGTATTCACTCAGAGCTGTATAGTTTATGTCAAAAAGCATGCAGAGGATTTACCTTCATGCTTGAACAGTTTACTTTATCTTGGATTATTTGTTAAAATTTTGTTCCTATATGGTAGAAGCTCTGTGCTTCTTCTGGTGGCTATGAATTAGGGAAACACATGTTTTTTCTGCTAGATAAGGAAGCGAATGGTATGAACTGGATTCGTTTAGTTTCAGAATGTTTTTATTAGCATAAATCTGTGCACGCTTTCTGTAGCTGAGGGAGCAATCCAGAGAACAACATGCCACTGCTGAGAAGCTTACCTCTTCCTCCCCTAGAACTTCAGGTCTGTCTTTGGGCTGAGCAGCTTTATCTTCATGAGGGGTTTGAATCTGTAGTCCCCATAAAAAGCACTTAGGGCTGTAACAAACGGGTGCCTCCTCCTCACGTACTGGTTGTCAGGAAACACCATACAAAGTCAGTCATCAGAGCAGTAATGCATTGTCACACTTCCAAAATAAAGCACTGTAACTTCTCCACCAGAGTTCCACCAGCATAACTACAAAAGCTGTCTGCCCCGATGGTCTCCGGGGCTGCGGTCTACAAACAGCCTTTATTACTACAGTGCACTATTTGTGCAGCTGAACTCTTACATCACGTTGAACAAGAAATACCAAGGCAGGATCTGCTTTTGGCAGCTCTCAGTATTCCTTCCGCCTGTGTAAGAAAAAAAAGCCCTTTCATTTCACGTGTCACAAGTTTATCTGTAAGTCAGAGGCTTTTGGAAAGTTTGTGGTTAGTGCAACCATAGGAGTAAATATAAGCTTCAGCTGCGTGCCATTCTTGCTTCTCCAGTCAAGCGTGCTTACTACAAGCACAGTATTTCCATTAGATAATAGTTGATTTCTACAATAAATAGGTACAGAGTAATAGTATTACAATAAAGAAATACACAGTAACGATTATAATTTAGATCGCATTTAAATTTATACATAATTGAATAAAAAAATATAAGAAATAAAATAGATAGTTAATGAAGGTTTGGGCCATACTACTGTTAGTTGCTTAAAGAGGTACGAAGGCTTAATGAAACAATCATATATAGAAATATTTGGGAAAAAAAATCATTATAATTTCAAGAAGTTACTCACGTGGAATGGCTTTTAATTGTCATTTTAAACTCACAGAAACAACTGTACAGAATAAAGTTTTGCACATGGCATATTACCCTGAAAATTGGTTGTGCATACTATAGCATTCCCCCAAACCTGTATCTTCCTATACAGACCAATGTGCAGTTCTGTACAGTTAGTTCTTCTACTGAAATTTCCCTCAATTTTGTTGTAGAGCAAATTTGCATAAGAAGGTTCATTCAGTTATTTTATATCAGTGTAACTCCAGAGAGTTGCTGGTCTTGATTTCAGAGCACTTCTCAAAGATGCAAGATCTATCTGGATTAATTCCTTCGTGCTCTGTGACACGAATTGAGAAGCTGGGAGTGCAGTGCTGAATACAACCACTAGATTCCTCCACACAGTACCGCAGCTCATGGAAGTGCAGCATTTGTTCTTTGTTCCTTGAGGAAGCATTACTACACACAACACTTGCCATCTTTTAACTGTAGAGTGGAGGTTGGCTATCGGAAGTATCATCACTTTGATACTTCATCAACATCCGAGATAACAGCTGCAAACTGAGATGACACTGTAGACCAGGAATAGTTGTACTACGCTGCTCACATATGCACTAACTGCACTAACTTTCCTTCTTGTCCTATAACTTCCTAAGTGCTCTGTGTTGCTTTCCCAGGCACCCACTGGCTACCTTTTTCCACCTGTTTTTCCGAGTGAGTGCTATTATTACCTACTTGTTCTGTGACTGGTTCAGCAACAGCTTTGTTGCCTGTTTTGTCACTATTCTCCTTCTCCTATCCTTTGACTTCTGGTCAGTTAAGGTAAGAAGACCCTGAACAGTAGTTACCTTTGAAAGTACTGTTATGCCATTAAATATATATATACACATATATATATATATATATACCATTAATAAAAAGAGAAGATATGTACTGAAATGGAGACAAACATTGTGATCTGATAATTTAGTAAATGGGTCTAGCCCATTTTATTCAAGACTTCAACACATCTTAGTCACTGAGGCAAGTTACTAACATGGTAAGAAAGTAGCCTTGCCACAAGCGATTTGTTTGTATACTTTGTATATTCCTAGGAAAAAATAGAGATCAGTTTTGAGTGAGGATGGCAAAGGACCCTGTGGGTGTCTACAGCTGCAGCTGTGCCTCGCAGCCCTCAGGGTGCCCAGCCACGGCACCAGTGCCCTGTGATGGCACAGTTATGTTGGTGGGGTCAACTCAGCGTCCCCAGGGGGGCAATGAAGAACAAGGTTTTAATCCTAAGAGAAGCACTGATGTGTCTCCAGCATACTGAAAAATTATAATATTGATCCAGGCTCAAAAATACTTCCTTAATGTAGTTGTTTGCTTGGTTCCAAGCAGCTCACTTGCTTATAACCTTTTGTTTTTGTTTTTGTTTTTGTTTTTTGGTTGGGGTTCTCTCAGTAAGAATTAATCAGTCTTATCCAAGTAACCGACTTAGGAAAGATGCACCCTATTATTTCTTATCTAATTTAATATGATTGTGCTAATGATCAGATTATGAGAATGGGCCTCTCCATTTCTATTAACTCATCTGTCCTTAGTGACTGTTGTGCACAAACTGACATAGCCTTTAGAAGCAAGTTTAGTATTCGATAAGAAATACCATTTTCAGATATGCTTGTCTTTATTTTAAATGTTTTCTGATGAATGATGCAGCTGGTTAATGCAAACAATTGTTTCTGTCACTAGAATGTGACAGGGAGACTCTTGGTTGGTTTACATTGGTGGAACCAGATTGATGAAGATGGAAGAAGTCACTGGGTATTTGAAGCAAAAAAGGTAAGAATGATAATAAAAGGCACACAACAAACAGAATGCATGAGAAATCTTGTAATATCCATACTAATTAAAAAAAAAAAAAAAAAAGGATCAAATAGAGCATCTTTTAACTGTTCCTTTTTATCCAGGTGCTTTATAAGACATTGTAAGTATTTGGCTGCAATCACACCAGAGTGTCAGATCCTGGCAATCAGCAGGAAATTGATCTTGCAAACATTTTCATCATAGGCATTGGCAGAATAAATATTCATACCGTAGTTCTCTACCTATGACACATTTATGTTAGTACTACTATTTTATTTTCTAATGAGAACAACTTACAATGAATGTCTTCCCATAGTTATTTACAAAACAGAATTATCTTCAGGACAGAACTATGTTGAAAGCAAGGCTGAATAGTTCAAATTCATTTCTTTAAAGTTACTACCTTTTAATCACGCTCATGGGCAGTATCACCCAGATTCTGGGCTGTTCTAACACTGCTAGTGCTGAGCAAAGAAACGGCATCAAATGGCATTTGGCATTGCTGCTAAGAGTTGAGACTGCCAGTTCCACACTTGTTTCCTGACAGTGTTCAACACTGCAACCACACCAGAGTAGGGTTGAACAACACCCGAGTGCTGCTCAGCAGGACATCGCTTTCATGCATGCACACCATGCATGCAGGACCGGAGTGCCCCCTAGCAGCCCTGCGTACGGTTGGGGTGTGTACTGGCAGGCGTGCAGCCCGCAGTGTGGCAGTAAGGTAACAGACGTCGGCCTTCTGCCAGTGATTTAAGTGAAATCTGGAATGCAAGCAACTCTGCAGGAAAGCAGGGGAAAAAAAAAGCAGAGAAGCTGGAAGACCTCCAATGTATCACAGTTTTGTGGAGCAGACAAAGGCAGCAAGAGCATTCTTGGCACTTAATGTTACCATAAAATGAAGAAGTGCATTGCCTACTTCACTTACTGCAGGTCGTCAGTCAGCCTACAAGTACACAGTCAACTCACCTCTGTAGGTTCAAGCCTTCAAAAACTTCTGGCAAACAGTTTGATTAACACAAGAATCACAATAGCAGAGGAAGGAAGGTATAACTAGGGCAGATTGTATTTTTGTCATGGTTTACTGATGATAACTCCTTTATCATGGCACAGTCCTGGAGTATGCAGTCCAGAGCTCCCTCTCTTGCCAGTCCTCTGGTGGCTTTTTAAGATCTCTGTGGTGTGGGCTTGCTTAGAAATATTACAAGTCACCCAGACCAACCAGCAACCAATACCTGGTGCATTGCTGCTGCTGGGACAGAATTCAACCTAGAAATCCTACCAGCAGCTGAAGTGTGCTGGAAGACAGTAACCATTCTGAACATCACAGCTGCCCGCCCTTTTCTTTAGAGAGCTGCAGCCTTTTAGGTCTTCCAGGTGTGGAATTCTCAGCTTGTATTTCCCCTGAATAGTGAGTGCTGGTGCAGCATCACTGCTGGGTACTCTGTGGGTAATTATGGGTACACCTATGGAAAGCTCTGTTTGGAACACTGTCTTCTGTTTCACACTTTTCTCAGGCCTTAGTAGGAATCCATTGCCAAACTGAACTTAAATGTAATAAATTGATGTAAAGAAGTAACTTGTCATTTCATCCTCATTTGTTTGTTATTTATTGTGGGTTTTGTTTTTGTGACTGAGTTTCATCACTTCCTTTGTAGGTGCCTACAATAGCTGCCTCAACTGAAGCTGAAGCTCGAATCTTTTGGCTTGGCCTCATTATCTGCCCAGTAATTTGGATAGTGTTTTTCTTCAGCACCTTGTTTTCCCTGAAGATGAAATGGCTGGTAAGTCTGGGGTTACAGAATGAATGACAGCTGACAAGCAGTGTTAGCTGAGGGAAAACCCAGATCTGTAGTTTTGCAAAAATCTTTGGACTGAGATCTCCAACATTACAAAAATCCCATTAAGAGCTTGAAATCAGAAGAGTTTTCTGCAATCAAGCCCTCAGCTCAGGAATGGAACTTTCAGCCTGGCTTTACTATGTTATCAGCTGTCAGCTATTTCCCTAGAGCATCATAAAAGGCTGGCAGTATTGTAGTCTTGCTTTTAGCTGCAGCAGCTTTATTTTCCCCAGTATATGTACCCCATATGTTGCATTATGCTAAGGGACTTTATGAGATCTTCGTGTTTTCCCCTTTAAGCTTTTCTATGAAGTGTTTGCCCTTGCACACATACTGCTACGTAACAAATAATATCTGAGATCACATTTTATTACTTAATAGAATAAGAAATTAATCTATAGATATGAGCAAATAATTAACTGCTTTATAGTGGCTCGAATGGCATCATTAAAGAAACAACAGTTAAAATTAAACTAGCAGCCTTTCTCCACCTTTAGTTTTGAAAACCAGTTATTGTTTGCTGATCAAAGAGCTAGGTGGAGCAGGGACCCAGACTAGCAATGAAGATGCATGTCACTCCTATATCGGGAAACCAAGTTCCACAAATGAAAATGCAATAGCTTCCAGGAAACTTAAGTTACTCTGAGCCTACAGCACCACCCACGGTTCTGCTTATTTTACTGCCTGCTAATGATGGATATTCATTCATTTCTATTGATACATTCTCTTTGCAAATCTGCAAGCTACAGGATCTCACTTGTCTACTGAGGCATTTGTCAGCAAACTTCTGCAGGCCTGCTGTGTATCTACTTATGAAGCTTTTAGATACAAATCAAGCTTAAAAGAAGTTGGGTATCAGTTGGATAGGTGCTTTTTTTTCTTTTTTTAATGCAAACTTAAATGTTTCAAGATGCAGAATAACTTTAGCCAGAAAAAAAATGATTATAATGCTTTTCATAGTCACTTTTTAGAGATGACTGTATTTAATATGAACACATTTCTTTTAACGTCATTCATTATTTGAAAGGACATTCCTTTTTGATAACATGTATGCATATATTTTCCATGCACACAATCTACAAATGTGGCACTGTATTCATTTCTTTGTTTTGTCTGTCCACAGGCTCTTGTCATAGTTGGTATCTCCCTTCAGGCTGCCAACTTATATGGATACATCCACTGCATATTAGGGGGACAAAAAAGCATCAGCAGAATAACTTCAGAGTTTTTTGTCACAGCAGATGTTCCCAAGAGTAAGTATTAAATTGGTCTGTCAGCTCTAGCTCACGAGGTATCAAACGCTGACCTGCCTCATGCTCTTTTTGGCTCTTTCCAGATACTGGTTCCTAACATATCTTCTGGCAAGGCTATCACGGTTCTTCAGTACGTCCCTCTTGTGACCTCCCACCAAGGGGTTGTACCCAAAGTCAGCTTGCTCTGTATTCAGGAGCTGGCTGAAGCTTCATGACTGAGCAGCTTCTAAACCCCATGAAGAATTTCCTCTAAGTTAAATCCTTAGTACGATGCTTTCTGAGGTAGCACAATGCCTAGGCACTGCTGAAAGAGTGCCTAGTGCTTAAACCCTCAGGTTTCCAACAGCCTCTTCCGTGTGTATACCAGATCCTGCTAACAACTGCATTCCATGTTTTCATCCAGCAGGACAGACCAGAATTTCTGAAGATCACACTGAAGAGTGTGGGAAGACACGAAGCAGATAATCAGCTAAGGAAAATTAAAAGGACGAGCAGTAGAAATGCTCATTTATTAGAGCAGTTTTAATATGAAATTATTGAAGTAAAGGTCTTCTAGAATTGCCTGCATGAAATGATTTTCTGTTGTTTGTGCTTAAGAGCCTCTTAAACTTTCACTCTACTTCAAAATAAAACTTGCCCCAAAAGGCAGTTAGCTCAGGCATGCATCAACCACTTTGTGCTGATGCAGAACTTCAGAAAGTAGTCACTGTCTTGAGAAAAACCTGTACACTAACACAAAGCTGCTGGATTGCTCTGAGAATCAGAATGCACTCACAAGACTGTCATTTTGTTAACTTGAGTTTGAAAATTAAACAAGTGAAAGTACCTTTTCCTCTGCGTACAACACAGATTTCCCAAGGGTTTGACACCTCGGTGAAAAGAGGAGGAATTACCATTGTAAAAGGGCAGCTTGGTGAGGGATTATTATTATTTCTAAGCTTAAGAGGAAAAAAAACAGTGTCATGCACTCATAGTTATGTCAAAATAATTAAAATTAATTAATCTTATTGCGGTTCATGTAGTAAATAAAATACTGTACTTGTACTATTAACTGTAAGCTGCCTAACCTCTACTTATTTTAAAACAGATGCCAATTGCAAGGAAAGGGGACCTCACTTTGAAATTCCACTCTAAAGACAGACCTTCCCACTGAAAAAAAGAAGATCGTTATATGTTTTTCAGTGAAGAGAGCAATCTGGCACTGCAATCCATCCTCCAGCAGGAGGCAGGACAGAGCCTGCCACACACACACACACACACACACACACACACACACACACGATGCTTGGCATACACTGTCCCAGTGTCAGCGAAGCCTACTTTACGTTCAGCTTTGAGAACAAGACTTTGCCTGTGCAAAAGCTGACTTCATATTCAGGTTACTGGGAGGATGACAATGGACGCAAAACTGCACCTCTGTAACACAGATGAAGGTTTTTATATTTCATTAGTTATCACAAGTTCATGGCTGGTCTGAAAGCCTAAGTAATCTTGAATTATGGAAAAAAAACCCTAACACAACGGCATTGATACTAAGAATTTATTTGCAACATACAAAAAGAATACATTCCTTACATTAAGTCATGGCAAGGCATAAGTTACTTTTCTATAATTACATATGAAGTATACTTTTATTCTACCCATAATCAGATAGTCTTCTCTTCTTGAGAATGGTGTTGATCACAGTACTCCTGAATCCCTGGAGAGACAGGGAAACAGTAACAGATAACAATCCGCTGCCTCCTGCTGCTGCCACAGTCAGACCCTGGGCACAGCCAAGTGGGGTTAGCAATTCTGCACTGCTGGTATTTGGAAACTGTACCTCACTGGCTCATGAGGTAATTTTAATGCAGTTTTTGTGTAATTACAACCAGAAGGAGGCAGTATTACCCAGCTGCATCACTTAGTACCTCACTATCCTTCCTTAACCTGCTTAAGGATTGCTTGAGAGCAAGCAAACACACATCTGCTCTGAAAACTAATGATTTCAGCAGAACAGTGAAAACAGTTCTTACATGCAGCTTGGTCACCACTTCGTAAGTCAGAACTAATGACCAAAAGAAGAAAACACTATACCTGCACGTTACATTCACAATTGCTATGCACATGTACCCTTGTTTGTTTTTTGATTCCATGTGGCAGAAAAACAATTTCTAGCACCTTTAATGCACTGCAGAAGGGACCCACCCTCATGGTGGTTTTAAGACTTACTTTGAATTATGTTCCTGTATGATGACGTAGCTGGAGACTCAGGCACTTCAGACAAGAAGGACTGGCCTCTGTCACAGCTTCTTCCTGGAAGGACAGGGAAAAACATGAAAACAGTGCAATGAGAAAAAAAGCACTTGTCTCTACTTACTGCTCATCCTGCACTCCTCTGACGAAGCACTGCTATGTACTCCATCCAGGAATCGCTGTATCAGGAATGTGATGAGCTACAGCTCATGGTTCTACACAGGAACACTATCAGCACGAAGCTCCATCAGCACTGGCAGTACTGCCCTGCTCCTCACGCCCCCGCCTCGCAACCCACGAAGGAACCCAAGTCACGTTGGCAGTGAACACAGTGCTAGTTTTAATGCTTACTGTTCACAAGCTGCTCTTCTTGGCAGCGGTGATGAATTTACTAATTGTGTTTTCAGGTGATTACACGCACCACGTATTTAGAATATGGATTATACAGCTGAAAGGATGTGTAATCCAACCCCCATCAAGACAAAGCATAAGGTTAAGTAAATTATCCCAGTACTTTTCACACTGTGGTACGCTGCACTTCCAGTGACTTTTGATTCAAACAGACGTCCTATCTAAAAAAGAATATTTACCTGAGACTTAAAATGTGTAATGTTCTGCAAGTCAGGCCTCCCAGTAATAACAGCAGCACAGTTTTGAAGTCGTCACAGTGCAACACAGTAACTTTACCTATTTGAGGATCTAGAGGCACTTTACCCAGGAGGGAAACATTGAAGTTCTGGCACATCTTCTCTGCGCCTCCAGTAGTTGGGGGAAAGATCTGTGATTCTTTCTGGGACAACAGGAAAATAAGAGTTACAGCGCTGTAACCCTGCGAACAAGGTATTTTTCCAGAAATGTCTGATACACAAACAACATCGAGGCGAAAGGATGCTCTGCAATACCACCTTACCTTACATTTTGGACATACAAAGCCACTCATGTTCTCCACTACACCAATGATTGGCACTTTCACTTTATGACAGAAGTTGATTTCTTTCCGAACATCCTGAAGTGATATTTCCTACAAATGTTAAGAAACGATTCTACTTTATAATTGTGTGTAATAAACTGTTACTGTTCCCTTTGTACCATGGGGAATATAAACCTAAGAATTTGATGTCATTTGAATTTCAGCTCTCTAGGGGACAGGGTTTTCCTTTAAAAACATACATAACAGAAATATGCCATTTCCTATTGCAAGTCAAGCTTTCCCCCAGATTTTAAGTCTTTGTGCAGCTTCTCTCTATCCAATTGATTTATGGGAAGCATCATGCAGGTGGGAGGCAGCACTTTATTTGCTGTCAAACAGTGCATACCTTGTCATTTAAATACTAAATGTACTGACTCTGAACTTCCAGCCACCAGTGACCAAATTAGAAACGCACAGAGACGCCAGCTCTCATCTTGAGGAAGGAAGTGAATTAATGCATTTCACTTCACAGTACAGATCATGACAGCCTTTGATTGCTAACTGCTCAGTGGTGCAGTAGCACATTTAGGTCCCTTACTCCATTGAGGCATCCACCTAAGTCATGGAGCAGCCAGCTGCACGCAGAAAGCAAGACAGCCAGCCCCCCTCTCTGAATTGAAACACAGGCTCTAAACCAAGGACTCTGTGATGCTTCCATCAACAGAAACAATCTCTTACCTGAGGGGTAGTAATTATAACAGCACCATCTATATGCAGTGCACTGAGGTACTGTACAATTGATAAGTGTTCATCTGACGTTCCTGGAGGGGTGTCTACAATCAGGTAGTCAACTTCACCCCAGTCCACATCGCGCAGAAACTGTTTGATCAACCCTGGAGAAGAGGATGAGAACATGGGATTAAAAAGGAAATAAAAATTCTTGCATGTTTTAGTCTCCTTCACATTTTAGAGTCCAAATTCTTCTGGCTACAGTCCATTTAGGTACAGAAATGTTTATTTTGCAAAGAATTAAAACAAATAAAAGAGTAATCAAAAAGTAATAAAGCATTTGACCCCCTGTACCTGTTATTCAAAGAAACTAAAGAGAATATTGAGAAAGTGGCAGCAGTAATACAACTGCACTCCACAAGAAAAACGATGAAGGTACGACACCTAGTAATCAAGCAGTCTGGAGTACTCACTGCTTTCTTTTTTTTGCCATAGCTCACTACATAAACTTTGTGCTACTAGCCCAGCAAGCTCATCATTGGATATTCACTCTTTTGACAATGTCAGTTGTTGCTGAAAACCCCGGGCACGTACCATTCTTTTTTGGTCCTCTCCAGATGACAGCATCATCAGGACTACTGAGCAAGAACCCCACTGACATGACACCTAAGTTTTCTTCAACATACTAAAAGAGAAGAGAAACTCTGTACAGAACAGTAGAGAAACAGGAGAGTGACCAACTCCAAAAACAGACTTGACAGAAAGAGTAGCCTGAAGGGGAAGAGACACTCAGAAAACAAAGGCAGGGAACCCCATTCTACCTTTTAAACAAAGGGCATAAAGGATTGCTCAGGCCTTTCTGCAGCACTGACCAATCCAATCACAGTGACAATGAGCTGTATGAAGCTGTACAGTGTTAGACACAAGTCACTGCAGGCAGTGAAAGGATAAAATAGGGGATATACTGAAGGTGACCCTTAGACAAGGAATCACCTGACGTTTTCCCTGTGTATTTTTAAGGTCAATGAGATGCTTTTTGGGGGGTGTAAGAGACCTTCTGCCTGCCATTGAGAGTGACACACCGTATAGCTCCTTGATACAATGACCAGCACAATAAACCAACCAACTAATAGATATTTATCATCCATACTATAGCAGTAAAGCCAATAAACAAGGCAAATCATAACAGTACAACTACTTTAGAAATCTTGTATTATGGCAATGAATGAAAGAAACTGAACGATGACAGCCTACAGCCAGGCTGTATAGAGCCTGGTATTTATGTCATTGGAACTAACAGAAACAACGTGCTGTGTTTCTCCCCAAGTCCTTCTGCTCCTCAGAACGGTGTCAGACCCAGCCAGACACCTTCAAGAACAACTGGACCAGCTTACCACTGGAGACCATCCAGATCCACTCTGATGAACCTGAAAGTTGAAGAGATACACACAAAGTTACACTAGAAATTAATGCAGAAGTTATGAAAATGATGATCAAAAGGCAGAAAAGGATACAAAGACCTCCTGCCTCTGGATGCAGTACCACTTTATCGGGACAGTTTAATTAAAAATCCCAGAAGAGCTAGATCTCAATAAGTGAAATGCTGAACCCTCTTACTGGAAATGGTCCTGTAATTTTATATAAAGACATGAAATATTTCAGAGCTGATAAAGAGCATCATGCTGACACGACTCAGGTTCAGTACTCGTGGATAGAGAGCAGAACTGGTCTGGCACAGCTGCTCCCCCCGACTGCCTGCGACTCTTAAATGAACCACGCTGCACAAGGGCCATCTCACCTTCCTCATTCCCCTTCATGCCCACTGCCAGGTTTCCCAAGAAACGCCCTTACAGAAGCCTTAAAGCTACGTGAAGCTGAAGCTGTAATGTAACGCTGGGAATGCTTTTAACTAACACATTCAAGCTCTTGCTACAGAAGAGCGCACCTGCTCTCCTTCCAGACCCATCATCTTAGGGATGGACGGCCCGCAGATGTCTACGTCCAGCAGAGCAACCTGGAACACAAAGCGACAAAGAGCCGTGGAAACGCTCCCGCGCCACGCAGCGAAATACACCGAAAGCATCGCTGGAAAGCGGACCGCAGCACAGCCGCACCGGGTGCGGGCTCCGTCCGCTCCACCGCCGCCCACCTGCTTGCTGCCGTCGGCCGCCAGCCCGTGCGCCAGGAGCGCGCTGAACGTGCTCTTCCCCACGCCGCCCTTCCCGGACAGCACCACGACGGTGTGCTTCACGCCGCGCAGCCGCTCCCGCAGCTCCGCCGCCTCTGCTGCGGGCGGTACGGCCGCGTCAGCGCGGAGCCCCTCCCGCACCCCCGCGCCTCTCGGAGCCCCTCTCACCCGGATCCGCTGCGGCGGCGCCGGCGGCGCACAGCCTCTGGTTGGGGCATCCCTGGCACGCGGCGGCACGACCCGCGTGGGCGCTGCTGGTTCCCGGGCAGTCTGCAAAGGGACGCGAGAGCTGCAGCACCGCACCGCACCGCACCGCACCGCACCGCACCGCACCGCACCGCACCGCACCGCACCGCTCACCCTCCGGCTGCTGCCCGCCCGCCACCTCCGCCATGGCCCTGCCGCCTTACGTCACTTCCGCTGGGCGCACTGCGCGCATGCGCCTACTGCCTGGGGCCCGGCGGCGTTGCGCGTCGCTGCCGTAGAGCAGCGCCATTCGCTGCAATTTTGAGTGCCCGGAAATAAACCCCTTTCTCGGAACCTCCTTGCTCCCCCGCCAGCGCGGCCATGTACATTGGTATCTAGTTCGCACCTCACAAGATAAATTTAATAGTTTATTAAACAGTAACCGTTTGCAAATAATTATTTATATTCAAAACTCCTGGCACAGAACATGGGTTACAATGCGGTCTTAGAGCACAGGACTAAAGGAGCTTTATGCCAGAAGCCTGAAAGGAAAAACTACAAACCTAATGCTCTCTGGGAAGTTACCTAATGTTTAGAACACAAGAAAAATCATCATCAGAAGAAGGTACTTCCATTTGCGTGCACTTTTGGAGCAAACTGTCTGCAAACATCTCCAGGAGAGTCTGAGACAACACCCAGAGCCTGTGCTCTGCTCAGGCTTGTTTCTAGTGCAGAAGCTGACTGCCGCACTCACACTGCCGGGACACAGATTTCATTTCAGGCTCATTTCATTGCAGGATCAGTGAAGGCAAGCCCACAGACCCACGTGGAGGAGCCTTCAGCAAACATTCTGGAGGGTGGGGGAAGGGCCATGGAAGGTGCGATGGCCCCAGAGCCCTGTATGTCACAGGTATGTCACAGGTATGTCACAGGGGGCTGGCAGCCTGGGACTGCACGCGCTGGGGCTGCCTGAAGGCAGCTGCCTGAGCCCTGGGCACGATGGAGTTTCTGGGGACCACGCAGGTTGCTAGCTACTGTGGCATGCAGAAGAGCTGTCTGTTCCCGGACCCAGCCCCAAACGGCACCACCAAGGACAGCTACCAGTCCTACCCACCAGGATGCCGCTACCTCCGTTCCTGGAGGCCCAGTCTGCTTCACAGAGTGGTCTCGGTCCCTCCCAGCTCTGCCGAGCAGTTCAGTGGCACGGGGCGGACACCCGCTGTTCTGTCCACGCTGCGCTCTGCGCTGCATTCTCGCTACAGCACTCGCGACTGGCACCGTGCAAACATGGTTCAGTTAAAGGGCTCTGAACCTCCAGGTGCTGGGCTGGAAGGCTTAACAATGATTGTTTGCAAATGATGCAAGATAAGGACCAACTGACTCATCAGATGCAAGAAGACAGAAGCAGAAACTTGGGAGAGAGGATCTCTAACATTGATTTCTGGAGAACTGAGCTCACCTATGAGCTAGAGTGTCTGCTCAAAGAGACTCATGCCTTGGAAACAGCCAAGAAGCGACTTGAATGTGCTATAGGTGAAATTCAGGGGCTGATAAAGGTAGGTTTGACACAGCTACTTATTTCATGACTGTGCGGATGAATGGGTAAAGAGAATAGTTTTCTGTCTGTAAAATGCTGTTATTGCTTCCACCATTGTCACCGAGACAGAACTTGGTCAAACGTTACCCTTAGTAGGAAGGAAACCTGGCCACCATGGGCCTTGCATGCACAGGTCAGTACAGGAACCTACCAGGATGCTTCTGTGCCTTCTTTCCCTGTCTCCCTGCTCCAGGAGGCTGAGCCTCTGCCGGGCACAGGCAGTCATCTCCATGCCTTCCAGGAGAGCAGAGGGTGGCTCAGTGAGCTGCAGTACCCCTGGGCTCTCTGTTCAGTAATGGTTGTTATGCAGTCATTCTCTAGAATACTGATATGAAACTTCCAAACTTCAACACTGAGCAAGTGTCAATTAGGAGAAATGAGAGGCATGGATTTTGCTGTGGATAAGTGTAGAACATAGTTTTAACTAAAACAGTTTTAAACAGAACGGGGGCAAGTTGTGATGTAGGCCTTGCTGCACATTACTATGCAGCTAATCAAACAAAATATTTGGTGGTAGCTAATCCCTAAAGGCAATCATTGATTGGCAAGGTAATGAACCACGAAGACTCGTGAGTTTTGTGCAGTGAAGACATCTCCTATTCTGTTTCACCCTCAATGGATATTGTTATTTGTCACATCAGCTCAGTGGTCCCTTCAGCAAAGTTTTTCACTCTAAAATGCAGTGCTGTGTCTATTGCAAATGTTCCTTGGATTGCTTGCAGACAGCCCTGGAATGCTTGTACAACCGTGAGAAGCAGAAGGAAGTAGACTTGGTTCATGATGATGTGGAAAAGAACCTCATAAAGGTAATCTTACCTGGATTTAAAGGTAATCTTACCTGAATCTTACTTGGACTTACTGGTTTATTTTTCAAACTGTCAGAATAACCAGAATCCAACTAAGTGTTTCTCAGGGGAAAAAACATTACTTCATCATTCATTTGGAAGACTGAAAGTGAGAGAGGAGAAAGAATGGGTTAAACTACACACAGTGGGAAGGTTCATCCTCCCTGGACCAAAAGGAGCAGCCTGGCATCTATGTGAAGTCCTCTCCAGTTTTGTCTTCTATGAAATGATGTAGAAACAAACTCAAGGTTATTTCCAGGCCATGTTCTATAAAATCTCTGAAGTCCTAAGGGCTTACAGTGTAAAAGAATTGCTGTCTGTATAGTCTTACTGAAAAAAGAAAATAAATCTTTAAAATAAAATAAAATAAGAAAGTACCATTTTACTAAGATTTGAAAGAAGCTATATGGAAGCATAAAAAAACTAATACTAGGAAAGAAAATGATGGGACAGTGCCATCTCTTCAGTACTTTTCTGGATTAGAAGATTACAGAAGGATGTGGAGACCAGCTGAATAACCCAGAATGTTTCTTGAGAGCCTACAGTGTGCATGTGTACTAATCAGTTCAGAACTTAACTCAGCAAGAGAACTAATGGCAGGATGAAACACCACTTACTCTTCCAACATGACCAGATCAAAAAATATTTTTAAAAATGAAAAATAAACACCATTTGTGTGATCTCCCTGAGCACTGCTTGTGCTGTGGAAGAAGCTAGATAGTGTCAATGGAGGCCAACAAAAGCCTATTTTGTAGTAATTGCAAAGCTAAAGTTTGTCATTCATATGTGGTACAGGTACAGAGACAGAACTTGTAATTTTAAATTCGGGGTGTCTTAATGATTTCCAAATAATTTAAAGCTCTTTATTTGCTGTTTCAAAACTTAATCATATGGAAAAAACTGTACACACTGGTAAAAGGGTCTCTCATGCTAAAAATGAGTTTCTAAAAAGGAAAGAGGATGGATGGAGTACCATGAGGTTGTTTGAAGGACTGTAAGTATCATGTTTGCATAGTTTCCAGTGTGGTTTGTTTCAGCATTTTTTATTTATTTTAATCTGAATGGAAACTTGGCTTTGAATTTCTTTGACTAATATTTACATTTGTGAAGAATTTTGTATTATTTATATCAAGGAGCCTACTTGTGAAATGAGATATATTTTCAGCCTATGCTGCCATTAACAAAGTGTTTGTATTATTCTAGAAGAATCTAACGGCAGTTAGAGTAGTTTAATTGATTAAGGCTCGTGTTTCAAGTACATTTATTATACCTAGCCAAGAAACATCTGTCCTTATGTTTATCAGAATGATTCTATCCATTAAAATCTACTAGAATGTTTGACATAAAAGGCCATACAGAACCAACTCCAGAGATAAAACTTTGTAGTACTGAGGAAGAGAGGGACAAAAAAGCTTTCCCAATTCACACATTTGTGATATGTGAGATGACTTCAACAATGGGAATGCAGAATAAAAAGGGTGTATTCCCTAAAATAAATGGAGTTTGATGAAAGTGCTGACATCGGGATTTTTTCCACTCTAGATACAAAGATTGTCAAGAAATACTGGCAAAACTTGCACAGAGAATCCATCACCAGTTGGGGTAAGCATTTACATTTAACTCCTAATTTAAAGACAAGAAGCTAAATTCAGCATTGGTGGGGATCTAATAGCAGACTGAGAATAGCAATGGCAAAATCAGAAGCTTAGCCTGTGTGTGGAAACTGCTGAATCACAGCCTGAACCACTGATTGATCACCTGAGGTGAGCACCAAGTCAGCCATGGGGGCACAGGTGAAGGTGATATACCTGTGTGAGTGGAAGGGGTGGAGCCTGGCTCCACCTCTCCCAAACCCCATTTAAGGGCTGACCACCACCAGGGAAGGATCTCTTCTTGGAGATCCCTCCCATGTAGAGTTCCCTGCAAGCTTTGTCATCCTGAAGGTGAGCCATCCTCTCTTTTGTATTATCTGTATCCTATCTATATAGAACTGTTCAAAATATACCATCATCTATACTTTTTCTTTGTGAAGTACCATCCTTGGGAATTATTTACCCCACACTTCGTGAGCCAGCCAGTCCTAGTGATAATAATCCATACATACCAAACATGTCCTTTATTTGGAATATGCTTAAATGGGCCGGGGGGGAGAATGTTACCCCCCTAGACCAGACAATCCCTGGTCTAATTCCAGGATTCATGGGGTCACCCTAATATGGGTTGGCATCCGTTATTGAGAAATGGGGACCCATGTGGGTTCCAGGGACTGCCTCTCCCTTCCCATCTTAGTAGTTTGTCTTCCTCACTGTTGAAAGAAGAGCTCCAGAAGATTCTAGGTCCAGTAACGTATCATAGTGATGCACCAAAACAAACTTTGGTTGCTCCACCACAGAAGAGTCCCGTCCAGGAAGGAAAATATCCTATCCCTAAAGATGCCTGGTACATGGATGGGTCCAGCAAGGGCAATCCAAGTAAGTGGAGAGCAGTAGCGTACCATCCTGCCACAGACACAATATGGTTCGAAGAGGGGGATGGTCAAAGCAGCCAGTGGGCAGAGCTGCAGGTGGTGTGGATGGTTATAACCAAAGAACCTGAATCATGGCCTGAACCACTGATTGGTCACCTGAGGTGAGCACCCAGTCAGCCATGGGGGCACAGGTGAAGGTGATATACCTGTGTGATTGGAAGGGGTGGAGCCTGGCTCCACCTCTCCCAGACCCCATTTAAGGGCTGACCACCACCAGGGAAGGATCTCTTCTTGGAGATCCCTCACACATGGAGTCCCCTGCAAGCCTTGTCATCCTGAAGGTGAGCCATCTTCTCTTTTGTATTATTTGCATCCTATCTATATAGAACTGTTCAAAATATACCATCATCTACACTATTTCTTTGTGGAGTACCATCCTTGGGAGTTATTTACCCCACAGCCTGTTAGAAGTTCCCTGCCCTCCATTTCTAATTATTACGAAGAATAGAATTTGTTAAGCTGTAAAAGAGCAATACCTCACATTTAAAGCACAAAGTGAACCAAGCCAGTTTGTCATCTTCTTGGAAGATTTCTCCTATCTTAAGAGCTTTGCTACCATGAAAGCAGTTAAGAATGCCTGCTCTCTTTTGCTGTGAGGCTTTCCTGCATGCCACACATCTATCTGTCATTTTTCACACGTGGTCACTTGTCATCAAGATGACAAAACACCATTCAGTGGACTGAGTTAAATGCAGTTCTTTGGGGAACACTCAGAGGTGTAAAGGTAAGCAGGGGTGAAATGGTACAGCAGCTCCCACTAGATAAATTACAGTGCAAAGCATTTTCATGCCATTGTGATGCTGGTAAATACTGAAGCATTGAGGGGTGTTAATGAAGGCAATTAGCTACCTAGGACTAAAGCTTTAAAGGTAGTTCAAAGTAAGACTTTCCCCTTCACAGTATCAACAGAGATGCGCAGCATGCCCTGGAGCAGGATCTTTCTGACAAAAACTCAGCCCACCTTATTGATGTGAAGTGCTTTAACCTTAGGAACACATCAGACAGCATCAACTTCTACCATGGAGTGGAGAAAGCAGATGGGACGTGAGTGTGAGCTGCTGCTGTTGTCTAATCCTTCCAAGCAGGATCCTGATTACAGCACGAGTTCTAGCCTCATATTTGGAAAGTGGCAGAAAAAGTGGCTCTCTGTAGGGCCCTCTGTCTTCCTTAGATGTGAACCTCAGTCAGTGCTTTCTAACAACTGCCGTGGTTGGAAGGACAGACAGAAGCTGACAGTCTGCAGCACCTGCAGTATTGTGCACTGAGCTGTTTCAGGGAGAACAATCATTTATAAACACGTTGCAGCTGACCTGTTGCCTTCAAACTGCTTCATGCAGATATATCTTTTTGCTTTTGATTTATAATCTTCTGCATTCTTCAGATTTCAAAACACACGACATCAAAGCAAAATATAGCTAAGATGTGCAGTAAAGTGTAGTGGGGCAAGCAGCATGTAGATGAATACCAAAGACTACATATATATTTTTTTTCCATTTAAAAAAAAGCTTGGATTATTTGGAAATTAACCCATCAAGGTGTACAGAACATGCATTAAATAGTATGACTGTAAGGACTTAGTAGATTTTAGCATGACTGATCAAAAATTTCCAATTATATACAGTTTTAAAAACTGTATATAGTTTACTTGTGAACACCTGCATCTGCACCTAAAGTAATAGCAGAAGAAAAACAACTTACAGTAGAGGGAAAGCAGCTTACAATAGAGGGCACTGTTTTTGTGCTTATGAATTGTTAACTCGCTCCTCACTTCAACAGAGCAGTATCTGAATGGTGAACATGCTCCACAATTTCAGATGATGGCGACTGTGTCTTATTGAACAGTGGAGGTAAAAAATGTGTATTATTTGTTTACTAACAGAACATAAGATCACCTATTCACTACTGAAAAAAGGGAGTAAATGAGAGAAACTTGGCAGGACTACTGCTGACTCCAGTAATACTACCTACTTTTAGATTTAGCAATGAATAAAAGTATTCTTGTCAACCCTGGTAAAAAAACAGATTCATGTGGATAAGTTTTACGGCCCTTTTCCTTTTTAACCAACCATAATCCAAAGCAATGCCATTTTTCATTTATGTCTTACTGAAATCATTTGGCAAACTGAGACATACATGCAGCACTTGGGAGCAGAGCAGGTGTTTTCTACCTGAATCATTCAGCAGAGCCAGTCAGATAAATTTCAGTCTGGAAAAACAATGTTAAGAAACAAATCAGGTATTAAGTATTTCAAAATATCAAAATGGAAATGTTGAGAACTCAAAAATGTTGGGAACTCAATTTTCTGATCAGAAAATGAATATTCTTCATCAGACCAAGAAGAAGAAAAAAAACAAAAACCACAAACACCCTATAGAAAATACACCGAGGTTGTTTGGGTAAGGAGCTGTAAGCACTGTCAGCTCAGCCTTAATACACTGATTCATACAGTCTGCTATGGAGTCATGTTGGGTGTCTGAAACTATTCAGGGCAACTACTAAAATAAACGTGTAATATTAAAAATTTCCTTGGATTTCTTTACCTTAGGAAGATCAGGGCTTCAGTCTGGAGAGAGAGGAATACCCTACAAAAAACTGAAAAAAAAATAAAAATGGGCCACAACAAAATTAAATGATTTCATCCCTTAATATTAAATCTCAGTGCTCAATTAAAGTCTAAAGAAAATAAATGTGAGACTCAGAAAATGACAAAACTTCCCCTGCAGATTTTAACATATGGGCATAGTTCCTAGAAGGAAGTTTTGTGTAAAGCAGGATGTCTAAACGCAGGCAGAACTTTTTCTCAGCATTTCCTTTTGGCAGCTGAAACATATGAACCTTTTTACAAAATATGCTTTTTTTTTGTTGTTGTTGTTGAAGGGCAGAGTGATCTGGTAGGCTAAGCAATGTATTAATGAGGGTCGTGAATTTAACTCTAAAGAAGGCAGATTATGGAGCACCACTTTTTCCAGCTGGGGGCTCAGGCAGCATGCTTGGGGCCCTATAGGCTCCCACTCTGGAAAAAATCTGAGTCTGTGATTTACATTCAGTTAAGGCCATTAAGGCCATCTGTGAAGGCTTGACATAAACCCAGGAATCCCAAAGTTTTTCTGGCTGCGTGTCGTTTCAGAAAGAACATTCTTGGGTGGCATTTTTCTAAGCAGGATACCTTTATTCAGTTTTTCTCTGTCTATTCACAGACTTTCCCATAGCAATGTAATTTCTATATGTATCCTGTATATTAACAAGTTTAAGAATAATAGACCCATAAATTAAAGCAAAGATGTTTACTATAATACGTGGTAAAGTAAGAGGATGAGATCCTCCAAATAATAAAGGTGGACAGTGATAGAGCAGAAAGAAAATTCCATTTCTCCTTGTTCCTATCTGAGGTCAGTCAGTGAATTATCCATTTTCCTGCTCCCATTCTTTCTGATGATAAAGGCTACTAGGGGAGTCAGAGCCACGTGCTTTACTCCACGGGTTATACATATCTCATGAGGTAGGGCTGTTGATGCGTAACAATCCTTCTCTCACAGTTAGTTGGTCATTTGCCATCAACTAGGTTGGGTTCTCACGTTTTCTGTTAGTTGATGACACACAGCTCAGTTTCCCCAGGACAAAGGCTTTGGGTTCACAGAGATATTTGATTCTATTTCGATGATGTGCAATGCACTTTTATTTTCCTTACTGGTGTTTCCGTTCCTGCAACATGAGCTAAATTCAGTAAGACAGCGTCCGGTGCTCTCAGCATGCAAGGGCCAACTCTGTCAAACTCTGGGAGGATACAGAGGTTGCACTGGTGAGCACATCTGAGGAGCTGTGGAATCGATTTGTCAGCACTAATTTGGCCTTTAACAAGCGCATTGCTGAGGTAGCTGATGTGAAGAACAAACTCCAAACACAACTGGCTAAGGTAAGATTCACTAAGCATTGGCAGCTGAATATAATCTTAGTTGTGCATGAAAGGCACAGAAATCTCTAGAATTTACATCCTTCCTGAATAAGCACCACATCAAAAGGCACAGCGATATTACCTTTCCTCAGACAATGCATTTGCCTGGGAAGAGCTCACTCAAAGATAAGCAGGCTGACAGGATGACAACATTTTACAAGAAACCATACAACATCTGTCCTACATGAAGAATCAGTGTGCTTATGTTGATTTGTAACTTATATGTCTAAAGTGGGGAAAGATGTTTTTTTTCTGTTTTTTCATTTACTGAGGTTATTCCCTGGTGACTTCCCGAGGAAAGAAAAGTTTTGGTTTTCTATAACATTTTTCTCTTTCAGAGGACAGAAAATATTTTAAGTTTTTGCACTTTGGTTTTGCAGAAAAGTCCAGAATTTTAAAATCCTTACATTCAAAATGTTATTATTCTGTCTTTGAAACCTAACTTCAAAGTTGTCCTCCTCCTTTTATTACAATGTACTTTCACATCTTCAACCTGAATTTTAACCTAGCTGTGCTTCAAAACAGTCTCGTACTTTGGAGTGGTTCAGACAGTTAACTTCTCAAACATATGTTCTTTCTTTTCGTGTGTTAAAAAGGAGAAATAGCTCTGAAGGTGACAGACGCGTATTGCATTCTATCTGTATTACCTTTTCAGTCAGTTTTTGTGGAAAAATGTGACGTGTTGGAAATGGATTAGTGGAATTTTGAAGCATATTCTGAAGTTAACAGGAGGTGCTGCCTTTGTACTGACAGATAAAATCTTGTTAAACTATCAAGAGTTACTGTGTTGTTCATGTGACTTCAGTCAGAGTTCACTAAGTTCTTCTATTAAGGCTCCTCTTATAGAGGAGGCTCATGTTCACTCATTTGTTTCAATGCACATTTGGAAACAATAGAGTTTTCCTGCCATTCTATTTGTCATAAGGACTTTAAGATGTTTTCAATTTATTTTTAGGGATTATAAGGAAAGTGCAAACCAACCAGCTAAATACGTGTGAAGTCACAGCACATTATGTTTTCTTCTATTTTTTCCTGTTTATAAAGCACAAAAGATGCTGAATGTAGTTTCTGTGTGGTTTGGATCCTATATAAATGAAGCCAGCTACAGCACTTTATTCCTGCACTGGCTACCCACCTAAGTTTCTTACGGACTTAATCTATGAACATTTGCTTCACATTTTCACTATCAAATATTTGGTCATCCAGTCCGGCTGACTCAATGCTGACAACTTGTACATAACAGAAGAAAAACTGACTTATGTCCCTGTGCTGCCACATTACTAGATTGCAATAACAAGCAACTTGGAGAAACTGAAGTAGTCTTATTTATGTAAAGAACAACTAGGTTGCGTGGTACGCACGGATTAAAATAGTGTATTAAAATAGCAAGAAAAAATAGTATTAAAATAGCAAGATGGCATTCCATGAACTACTGCTGCTGGTACTGATGAGTTACAGAGTGATAGCACATGCACAGCAAAGACCTTCTTCATCTCAAACTCCATAGTAATGTAAAAGCAAAATGCTTTAAGTTTATGGAGCAGAAGCACTTCTGGTTAAGGAGTGGATGAGGCTGTATGATAGAAAGCCTATTAATTCTCTTGCTCAAAATACCTCAAAGAGGAAAAAGAAAGTGATGGCAAAGTGAGCAAGGAATGAATCACTTAACAGACATCTATAGCTAAGCAGAGCAGAGCTTTTATTTTTAATCCAGGCTTGCAGTACAGTTTGTAGCACTTAGAGGAAAAAATGTATTGCTAGGTGTGCTTTGATAAGGCAGAATAAGGAGCACCTAGGACACGAGGCTGTCTCTTAAACTCTACCACACTTCTGTATTTTTCTTTGTGATGAGATTATAGTCAGATGCAGCTACTACAGTTCGTTTTCCGTTCATGTGTAATAGTAACCTATTGACCACAACGGTGCCACGATTTCATTTTTTTGTGTTTAGGAAATAGATTGCTCTTCCAAAGGCTGTTTTTGCACTGGCATCTCATGCAATGAATGCCAACATTAGAGACATCCTTCCTCCTGCAAAAGTCTTCTCCTAGCTAAGCAGACTACCTCCATGAATTGAGAGGAGAATGAGCATACAGAAAGTTTGCTTGGAACCAGGAGCCAGGGAAAGTTATATATTTAATGAAATCTGAGGCTCCTTTCTGAATGAAAAAATACTTTTCTGCTTTGTGAAACAGCCAAATATTTTCCAGACAAAAAGCCATACAGGGAACTTCCTGCAACCACTTGTTTCTAAAATCAGAAAGGAAAGAATAAGAAAAAATACATACAAGAGTAAATAGTGTGAATATGGTGATGATAAAAAATAACCACATGTTGAAATAGCACATTTTCTTCTGTCTATATCACTTGCACATAAAAGATCAGCTGGTTAAGATTATGAATCAAATGCCTCATGCCTCAGCTTGTGGTCTCAGCATGCTCTTCTTCCTCCTCCTAAAAAAGTACATGGACATTTGTATATACAATTCAAAATGTAAAGAAAAACAGTGATTCATTACTACTCTGTTTAGTTTTATTGTAGGATATTGTCTTCCTTTATGTCCAGATAAATGCATCCTGTTTACCAAAAGACACAGAATGTCTCTATGTAATAAAGCATCCTGTTGTTTTCACTTCCATCAAGAGTTAGGCCAGGAGTTTTGCCAGGACCTTCTCCATCAATGACATAATGTCTCCATTTCAGGTTACAAACTGTACAAGTCTCAGAGTAATAAGTACACAGCAGTACATCTGATTTTTTAAAGCACTTTTTCTGCTGCTAGGATGGTGGGTGGACATGACCTGTTTCTACCATGCTCCTGCATCATTTACCTTGAGTTACTGATACACAATTGAATAGCAGATCCCAAGAGCTTTCCCGTTGCAACCCACTGAGATTCTGTCACTGCTTTTAACCTAGGTTCCCACTATAGTGTCCACACGTCATGTTTAAAAGTGCATTAACAAAACATGCACTTCAGAAAAACACTTTGTATAGTTTGCCTTCACTATATATACTTCCCAATCCAATTAAGACAAAGGGATGCACCAAAGAGCTCTTTGTTAAACAGACATGAGAAGATTATTTGAAGTGGAATGGAGTGAAACCCTCAACAGTGGAAGCACTTGGCACTCTGCTTCTTTTTATTATCTATATTAGCCCACACACAATCACTTTATAATACATATCACCTGTTCCACTACACTTTTTACTATGAACCTCCACTAATCTGCATTTATTTAGAGGAATGGTTTACTGACTTAGAGATGTATCATCTCGGGATCTTGGGTTAGATTAGCTATGACATTATCTTTTGTTCTACTTGGTGTTCAGCCTGAAGGTTGGTGCTGAAAGGGCTCCAGGTTCAGATCAAGTTTCCAAGTCTGCGTAAGAGAGGTCTCCAAAGAGCACTGTTTGCTAGTGATACCAGCTTGTCTTTCTGCATTTACAGTCCATCTGCTGTCTACTCTCACTGTTACTCCACTGAAGTATTCAGGAAACTGTCTGAGTCCTCTTCAATTTGAATTTTCATTGTCTGCTTTTCCTTCCTGTCACTTCTTTTGAGGGAAGCTGGCCAGTGAGGCTCTCAGCCCGCAGTTCTTTCAGAAATCTGGGAAGTGATTTGCATAGGGAAAGAGTGAAAAAGGATTGAAGTGCTTCTGTATGACTGAAGAGGAATCTATTGAATGCAGAAAGGAAATGCTTTTCTTAAAAACTTGCTTTATGTGTCTTCCTTTGTAGTTTGTGGTAAGGCTTCCATGATGAATTACCCTCTGCCCACTTCTACTTGATTTTTGTCTAGTGGGCTAAGACCCCTTGCAATCTTTTTGGTGGCAAACAAACTTAGTACAGGAAGTATGGGTGTGGTATAAAGCATTTCCTACTGCAACTGTGAAGCCTGGAAATCTTCACAACTGCAAGAATGATTAAAAGAGTGGAAAGCAGGCAATTACTTGAATAAGTTCCTCAACTTCCTCCTTACTGGGATGAAAGAGATGACATTAATAGCACTAGATGACACCGCTTTATTTAGCTTATTTAAATAACTGTTGGGGAAGGGGCAGGAAACTTGAAACCTACAAATGACTTTATAGAAGACTCTTTGCTTGAGCAGACAAAAACAAAAGAGGAATCAGTGGCAAGACAGAAGTCAGACAAATTCAGCTGGAAAACATACACATTCTTTTTCAAAGCAAAATAATTCATCACTTCAACAGTTTACTACAGATAGGTGACTTCATTAGCATGAAGAACTCAAAATCTAAGATCACTGTTCCTCTGAAAGCTCTGCTTTTGCTACGTGCACTGGCTTATGAAGAGGAATTGCTACAGGGCAATGTCCTGCAGGCAGTGTAGGCAGCTAAATAACTCAGAATTTCTTCTCACCCTGAGATTGAAAATGTCCTGTTTCCATTACTGTGCCAACTGCATAAGTCTGTCATTAGATTGTCTTACTTGATTCTGGGATTAATCTTGTCTTGTGAGAATTCTTGTGAGAATCTGGATGGCAGAACCCTAGATATATGAAATTCTAGTGCCTGGAGACAAGGAGCCCTTACTGTCCAGGGTTAGATCCTAAACCAAAGAGGGTATCACAGCTCCAGTATATTTCATTGTCACTGGGCTCACAGAGGATGTGGCTGTTTGGGGTTGGAACTATTTTCCAGGGTTCTAGTTGCAATGTGTGACTGGTCAGGCCCAGAGCTGTTCTGGGGGCAGTATTTCAGGGCAGTGAACAGCAAATACAGCCTACACAGTTCAGTGTAGGAGGTGGTGGTATGGTAACTACAGCTTGCTCCTCTACAAGAAAGTTTCTGACGAGAGAAATTATGATAAATATATTTGACATCTGATATAAAATCTACACAAATCTTTAAGAAAAGGAGGAAAACTTTTAATCATGGTGCCAGCCCCTCATTAATATGTTTGCATCTATTTTCCATAAAGTTAATATTAACGTAAATAGTTACCTTGGCTTCCTTCTCCTGGAAATAACCAATAGAACAGGATGTTTACATGCAGTAGGTCTGAGAATCAGTCAGCCCAGGCAGCAAGTGACATGTTTGCACAGCCCAGTATTTACCCCACACCTAAACACCCGGTTATCTCAGCTAGCACTGTGCAAGATAGAACACCTGCACTGTGCTCAGAGCATTTGTATGCTCAGAGGTACAGCTGCCCAGTTCTGCCTTTTCTAGAAGGTTTGCTATTCCTCGACCAGGGAGCACAGGGATCAGAAACATGCTTGAGGAACACATACATATTCAGTAAAACCATGAAAAAATAACCACTCATTCCTGTAAATGAGAAGCCCTGGCTGTGAGTATTTCCATTCAGTTCACTGAGAATGAGTGCTTTTAGGAACAGTTCCCACTCACTTCTTTTTTTTTTTTTTAACCCCTGGGGTGTGAAAAGGCAGTGTACTGCCATCAATTTCTGATGGAAATTAATTATTCCTTGCCTTTTTGCTTGATATATTTTTAGTCTATACCTGAAGAACCTACAGAATTTTGTTTTAGTAAGTTGCTCAATCTCTTAGATAGATTATCCTCTCAGTTTCCATCCCTCACACGTTTTTGTATTAAATTTGAATGTATTTATAAATTAAAAAACAAGCAACTTGTTGTCTTAGCACCTATTGAATATATTTTTATGATGGCTAGAATAAATATTGAATATGTTTTATAATTACACAATCTCCTTCTAACTCAAGACATAAGCCTACGTGGGTTTGTAAGTAGTATAAAACATAGGGTGAAAGCCAAGAGAACCTCAGTGGCAATAAAACCAGGAACTGCCTTTCAGCCTCTGAAATTATTACCAAACTCCTCATCTTTGAAATTCAGAGAGGAGCCCTCCTACAGCTATTGAAAAGGGCACAGCTCAGCCTTCCTCTGAGCACGGACACATGGAAATCCTGGTATACGATGGGAGATGCCCACAAGAGAAACACAAAGCAGAGGTGCAGCAGGGTTGAAAGCTGAGGGATGGAGCATGTGCATAGGAGAGGGAGCACTTTCTCTGTGGGACTTTCCCCACATAGGTTTTCATCTTGAACCCCAGTGTGTCCTCATATAAGTTTCTATACATGTTTTATTTGCTACTTTTTTCTCTTTCTGATTTTATGCCTTAAAAACTCAGTCTTCTGTGGCTTCTGAAGCCTTTTCCTGGTGGCTTAATATACACTTCATTCACTTAATCTTATCATTTAAGACGGGAACCTGTTTGAGAGTGAAGTTTTCAGACAACTAATGAAGAGTGACTCAGAAGTGGTTGGGAAGGTGTGTGCTGGTTGGTATAAGCAGCTCAAACATGCCTGGAAAAACCTGTTTGAAGGAGGAAATAGATATGCATATACTTTAGACTTCTAGTTACACACCAAGAGAAATTTCAAATGAAAAGTAATACAGTAACTGGAAGACAAAATTAGATTTATGTCTCCTAAAATGATTGCTTGGTCTCATGAAATCATGAAGACTTGCACAGAGTGGACTGGAGTACTTTCTGTGGGCAAGGGAAGAAATCATGCAGGAGAAGCCTGGCTTCTCAGCCTGCGACACAGCAGTGCTTTTACTTCAAGGACTTGGCTAAGCAGCACACACTGTAGGGGTAGGCTAGAATCAGTGTAATCATGTGATAGCCATTGCACATCAGGGTCCATTTGGATTGTCATGGATCCAGTGTCTTTAGCTGTACAGTGTCATTTCACACTGAAGGACGTGCTCCCAGCTGCTAAGTAAAGGCAGCCTATGTTGGTTGAAAGCAAGCCTTTGCTGACACTGTTATGGAAGGCAACTTCTTTATGCCATGAGGTTTAAATACGAGAAAAGGAGGTGGTTGTTCCCACTGTTTCCACTTCTGCAGCCTGTCTGCACTCAGGCACTTCATCAACAGGATTTAGTTTGAGACAACTGTGCTCGTGTATGTTTGTAAGACTGCTTCTTACTCTCAGGAAGAGTTGTTTTGTCAGAAAGCAAGAGATGAGTTCACGTAAGAGCTTTTCTAGAAAACAAGCATTTTTCAGGCTTCATAGATCATGAGATAAATAAATTGACTCTAAAGTAAGGGCAAGTCTAGCTTAGTGTGTCTGGGTTTAAATTTCATTGATGACTAGAATGAATCTCGTTTCTATCAAGAAAGATTAATGATAATTGTCAGTCTGCAGCATTGCTTGTGTTGTTTGTAAGACTGCCTGGATCATGTGTGTGACCTAGTGGATCTTTTTCCAAGTCATACTGTGTTCAGAATACAAGAATCATGGTCTTGGTGAGGTGAGAGCAGCAGGAGAGCAGTTTTTTAGAAGCTCTCAAGTATTCCACAGCACAAAACTTTCCTCATGTCCTGGAAGGGAAAGTTTCCGGGTGGGCAGCTGCCTGAGCCAATCCCTCAGCGTGGTCTCTTAGGAACCTGCTGCTGAGCATTTGTTGTTTTTGCTTCCTGCCTTTGGAGGCCATCCAGAAATGACGTATACTAGTGCAACACTATCTGGTGATCATCCCCACCAATCAGTTTATGCATTGTAGATTATCTAAATCGTGTTATCCAATGTGTGTCCCGAATGAGTAATCAAAAGCTGTTTGTACTAAGCTTCTGTGATGCTTTGGAGGTGGTTCCCCCGAGGCCATTTTACTTTGCATGTCTGAAATGACAGCACTTAAAAAAAAAAAGCAAGGAAAAAAATGACAACGTTCAAGGAACTTACTTACATGCAGCCAAGCAGGCCTTGAAGATAGCTGCACGGTCTTACATTTGAATTTTGAGTTTGGAAGCAAGTTTAAACAACTTTTTTTCTTTTTTTCTGAATGATGTGGGAGGGATTTGCTCCCTAGCCTTGGTTGTGCATAATGCCTTTGCACGCAACTGGCTCCATTATGAGTGGGATTTGTTGTGTGGCATGAGGGTACTTCGTAGTGACTGTGTGTTATGCATTCATGATGATATAAAGGCTGAACATATAACTGTGAATTCTAGATACAAGCTCTCTTCTTGGTACTAACAAACAACTGGATTATCAATAAAGAGAAACATTTTCTATTCAGAAATCAGAACCTGCCCTTTCTGAGCATTGCCGTTGTGTGAATTTGCACACTGTGCAAGCTCTACTTCAAGTCACTCCGAGATACAAGAAGACTTGCCTTATGTCAGTTATATTTATGGGGAAAATGCATATATGACTTAGTATTGGAAAAGGAGAGGACAATACAGTCTCCTGTGTCTGTGTTGCTCAGGTCACATCCACGTGTGTTGTATGTGTGCCGTGGGCAGTGAGGTTCAGTTGGACACAAACTCACAGCACAGCACAGTCAGTGCAGTGGAGGAAGAGAAATGAACCTCAGGTTTGATAAATTCCAGCATTTGTGCATTTGAAATACTACTGGAACTGAAATACATGGGCTTGTGGTCTAGTTGTCACCAATAAAGCTGAAATTCTTAACCACACAGGTCTTACTCAGTAACAAGACTGAGAATAAAAGCCCTCTGTTTCACTGTGAGTAGAAAACAAATAACCCTCCCAAATCCTTTCCTAAACTGAAACATGGCTTTGACCAGTTCTTTCTGAGCTGAAGTGATGTGTGGTACTATGTTTCACTGGTTTTACTTTATTTTACACTTTTTTTTTTATTAAAAAATAATAAATCTGTAATTTAATTTTGTATGAACTGTAAGTAGAATTAACGTAAGAGGCCCAAACCCTCACAAAATCCCACTGCAGGTACCATAACCACACCCCAGTGAGCTTGGCTCACTTGCACACAGCAAGGCGTAGCATGGGAAGCACTCCTGCAGCGACAGGAGCTGTAACATAAACACAGGAAAGGAGGACCCTGCTAAGCAGTGGGTGACCTCCAGAAGCGCTGCGTACTCTTCCCTCAAAGCCTTGGCACAGGTTGATATTTTGAATGGCAATGAAGATGAAAGGTGTGGACAAAGAGTAGAACTGAGAGGCTTGTAGAGTCCCTGTGACATCCCTTTAATCCCCAGCAGCCCACATGGAAGCTGCATCTCACCTCCTCCGTGTGCACCTGAGTGCTCACTGGATTCTCTTAGAAAATTTCTAAATGGTGATGTTTTGGCAACAGCACAAGCTGCTCCAATTTTGCTTCTCCTTCTGTTTAGGCAGCAGAATAACCAAATCCTGTGTGTTTTCAGGGAAGAGGAAAGATACGGAATTCCTGCATAATTAAGGCACCTAACTTCCTTACGTCTCATTTCCTTGTTTTTTGTTTTTTTAATCTACAGAAATAAGTATGTAACTGGTAAAATTGTAGACAATATAGAAAACAGTGGATCTAACAATGTGCTTTTACTGTAATTAGTTAATGTGCAACATAAATAGCTACCAAAACACACTGATCTAACAGCATAAATATTTCCTCTAAAGCATGGCTTGCTTACACTGTATAATTAAGAAAGACAGTGCAAATTGAAATAATACCAAGAGATTTACTACCTTTAGCTTCACTTTCTTCAATACTGTGTTCCTTTTACAGTAAACCAGACCTTTTGCCTGTAATCTGTACACATTAAAGATTTACTTTAGGTGAAGGGCCTCTAAAGGTAGCTCTGTGAAAACCAGACTTGGACCCAAAGGGCTCAGGAGTACACTGTGGATGCAGGCACATGGCTTTAAATAGGAACAGACATTCATATGCTGCTACTTCTCCCTTGCAGTTTTTTCTGCTTTTTAATCCTGAAGAAAACAAACCAAAAGCACTTGCAGTATGCTGGGGAATATTAAAATTATATGATAACATGCTCTGCAACTAAGAACTATGCTATTCTAATTCTGTGGGACTCTACTTTTTGATGTTGTTTCACTCCATACTGCCTCCAGTCAGAGAGAAAAAAAAAAGCTGTTCCCTCTAGAACTCTCAGAGGCTTTGCAAAACTTCCAGAAGTTAGTTTCAGTACTTAAAAATGAGTTACACTTACACATTCTTGCAGCAAATGTCCCCTAAATACTTGCAATGTGCAACTGCTTCAGAGGGGGAGTATTTCGTGGCTTCTGAATTTTTATGAAGGAAAAGGAAATAAGTATTGAAAGTTTTAATGAAAAGGACAGTTGGTTGAAATTTTATCTTCACCAAAGAGGTCTCTGATCAAGCAGCAGTTGTTTTATTTAGGAGAAGAAGTACATAAGGAAGCAAATTGGAAGTGAGCCTCTAAATCTATAAACACTGCCTCTACAAAAATGGCATTACACACACACAAAAACAACAACAACAACAACAAGAAACAGTTGGGATTCTCCCATCACAGTAATTCAGTGCTTCTCTTCTGCTTGTTATAAATTTATATTCCGATTTGCACAAACATTACTTCATGTTATAATAAAATAGGTGCTTTGGTCAAAGTTGTTCTCCAGTGTTGATACCCAGTTTTTCAAGAATAACTTAATTACATGTTTTAATAGCATTTAATGGCCTCTGGCTCTCCCATGAGCTGTGATTGCTGCATATCCTTTGAAAGAAATGGCAATATCAAGCCAACAAATTATACAAATACATTTGAGTGCTGCGAGGTTTTAGAAATCTCCTCCCCTAAATCAACGCAAAATGGCATGTCAGAATGGGAGCAGTTCTGATAGGAGCATTCAAAGCAGGTCAAGTTCTGATTTTGGGTGCATGTTTACAAGATGCTTACAAAAATGTTCTGCTTTGTTCAGGTACTTCAATAAATCTTCCAGACAGAAGACACAATTATGCTACTGGAGAGATCCACAATGGCAAAGGAGTATCCACTGAAAGTAGCTCAGACACGCCTGGAGGGAAGAGCTAGGTGACCCAATATGGAACTATGCCGTGATGCACCTCAGTTTCAGTAAGTAGAGGGCAGACTACCCCATCCCTTCCTCAGCTATTCAAGAAATTTAACAACAGTGTGAATTAATTCAGCAGGATTATAACTATATTATGTGACTATAAATTCTGGTAGAAAGAACTAAAATCCAAGTAGTTATGTTGAAGTAATGGGCCAGACCATCTGAAGTTGAATGCGTGTAGTTGCCTTAAGAGACCCTTTCCCAGGACAGTTTGGTGTTCAATTGTTTGGTGGTGGCTGATATGTTTTGGAATTTAGTCTCATGTTGAGTGGAACTTAGGAATTGCATTTAATTCCATTCAGGATATAACAAGATTCAGGAAATACCTTATTTTAGAAATGTTTTCCCAGGAAAAAATTAGTCTTGATGCAAAAATGATCTAACAGTCAGACTCCTTTAAAAGTTATTTGCCAATTATTATGAGGCACTATCTCTTACTTCCTCAACTTGTTTTCAGTGCTTTAATCCAGTATCATCTTTGTACAGATTATCTCATTTGCCATGCGTTTCGGTTGGGGGACCTTTCCAGTGTGTTGGCATCAGCTTGGTGATTCTTGTGCTGTGGTTCATTGAACAGTGCATGTTATGTCCTTCTGGCTGCATAAGACAGCATCTGAGACATTAGTCTTCCCTAGATAATGAAGGAAGGGTCTTCTGAATTTTAATCCCATTTTTCTCCCTCCCCCCAAATCTTCAAAGTATTCTGTGGGGACTTTCTCAAGGGATACTGTAGAAGAGATCCTCGCATACCTGGAGTGAATTTCACAGTCCAGTTTGAGAGGTTTTGCATACTTCATTGAAAGGAGGAAGCTGTTCCTTGCTGACATTTGGCTGTATAAAAATCCTGCTGCATACAACACAATGAGATTACTGAAGTACATTACGCTTAGGCTGAGATTTATATTATTTTTCCAAAGTACTGTTTTGTCAAGCTCAGAAGGCTTCTTTTCAAACCATATGGATAGTTTTCTCTTTTTATATCACACATCATACCTGTTCCAGATGCAGTTCAGCTGTGAATAAATAAAAGCTTCTGATCTAGGCACTTAGATCTAGGCACGTAGCGTTCACTTAGCACTTATCTTTACTCTGGGAGGAGGTCAATCAACACTTCAGTTACCTTTGCACCATCAATTAGGAATACAAATAAGCTAGTATTAACATTGTATTTAAGAAAAAACAAGAAAAACCACCACCAAGATGGCCCTAAATATTACTATACAACTTCATTCATTACTCACTCTGAGTCTGTTCTCTCCTTACTTCCTCCCTGAAGATCTCCTTCACAAAAATGTCTGCTGCATCATGATTGATATCTCTCTAGTCAGCAGGACTGCGTGTATCCAAATTAAAAAACTTCTTTGAGTTAGGATCAAAAATGTGCTGAAGCAGAGAATCATATTATTCCTTCTTCTTCCCATAATTGCCAGCGATGCTGTTGATGTTCCAAAGGGTTGTGTCTGAAAAAGTTCGAAAGACTTCATTTGAAATCACTGAATATTTTCTTCATCTATAATGATAAAATATAAATACGAAATTTGTGAAAAGCAGAATAGGGGTAGGGGTAGGGGTTCTGAATCAATCCAGCTCTTAACCAGCTTACAAGTTATATAAGAACTTCACATTCAGTGACACATGTATTCAGAAGTAGTTTAGGTTTAATGTACACATAATTTTTCCGTCCGTCTGATATGATTTCCAATATATCAACCTAAATATCTATGCAAGTACACTGTTTGTTAGACAGTTATACTGATAATTACCATATATTATTCTCTTTCTTTGATGAATATTAATTTTATTATGCCACAGCTCCCTAAGCCAGACCGTGTTGTTTTGTATGCTGTAGCTGATCTAAATTTTTGGATGCTATGTTCATCCTAACTGCAATTAGAGCTTGAAATTCTGACAGGGTATTTGAAATGTGATCACATTTTCTACGACAGCTTTTGGCTGAGCTTATACCTCAAATAAAATACATTTTCTTCGAGAAACTCCAACCTCAGAATGCAAAACTATTTACTAATTCATTTTTAAGGACTTTTTACTTTTAAATAATTTGTTTCACGTATTTATCTATTGGTTTAAAGCACAAATATATTCGGCACAATAGAGAAAGAAAATATAAAATGAACTACTTCTTTGTAATCTTTGTAAATGTTATCTGAGTTTGCTGTTTATTTAAAAGGAAGTGCTGATGTTGGCATTTGTTCTCTGTGTATGCCGCCAACTTTGTAGTTGAAGGGATTAGACAGAAAACAAATTAATAAAATCTAGTTTTTCTGTGCTGTTCTATGCTGAAAAAGCTGGGACTATCCCAAAACAAGTTGAAGTGAATTCTGGAAAAAATCAGTGTTTCTCAAAGGCTACAGTGCTTGGCTTTTTTAATGGAGCATTAGATAACACACCAGGTTGACAGTATGAAAGTTTACCCACTCAGTGACTATGCAAGGAACTTTCCCACTTCTGCACTGGTAGGCCATGGAAATACACTGATGGTCTCCAGTAACGCATACTACAGAACTCAAGCTGGCCATGCTAGCCCTTGAGATGAGGAGCCTGCAAGTGGGGAAGATAGCATTCAGGATGCCAAGTGGCTTAATCTCCTGCTGAATGTCAGTGTAAGCAGAAATCAACCCTTCTTACAGCTGCTATGGAAGCTACTCTGGCAAGGAATAGCTTTCATAATGATTCAGCCCAAGAGAGTGTGTTTGAATTCTGTCTGAAAATCTGACCTGTCCTTTGTGAAAAATAGGCACATGGTGGGAGGTTGCTGAAGTTATTGGAGTAACGTGTCCCTTTCTCTTTTTTTTCAGGCTTGTCACTGAAGTTTACACTATAGATGACACCATACAGACCTTAAAGAAACTTCTGCAAGAAACCCATGATACTCTGCAAATGCTACTTCACAACAAATGGAAACTGGAACACGACATTTCTGTGAAGGCAAACTCTTTCTTCATTGACAAGAAGTGTACGGATATGTGCAAAACCTTCCCCTGCACCCCACGGCTCATTGGCTACACCTGAGCAGTAAACTTTGATATCTAAAAGTTGCAAAGGTTGCAGATTTTTTTCCAAAGAATATCATTACCTTGTTGGGGTTTTGTTTCTTTGTTTGAAATCCAGTAGAAATAAACTAACCAAAATCCTTTGAACAACTGCATGGTCTCAGCTGTAGCTGCCCCATGGAATGGAATTAGTAGACCTGTTCTAACAGAATCAGACCACACTGAAATGACTAGAGGAATTCTGCATGACTTGTGAGTTACCTGCTAGAGGTAATTACACACCGACATCCTGCACTTCTCAACAGAATAAGTACAATACAGGATTTAACCATCTGGGATATTATGATGTCTGTGTTTCAGTCCTTGACTGGAGAAGTCGCTTTTAAATGATTACCCCATTCTTCACTCTCTTTCTGTCAAGCAGAGGTAAATTTAGTGTTTGCTTAAAATTAGAGGAGGTTGAACTAAGTTGATTCGTAGAAGAAAATTTTGTATGTTTATACAAACTGTTCACATGCCATATTTGCCTAAGACTAAAAGTTCTTAATTACACAGAAATATGTATTGATAGTAGATGTCAAAGGATATCAAAGGACTTAATGAGCACGGACAGTACCACTGTTCTTTGTCACCAAAGAGAAAGTGAAGACAATGAAGGCTGAAACATTGATAATGCAGTCATCTCAGTAAAGGATTTGAGGAAGAACTAGTTTTAACTCATGTTAAAGCAGTCTGAACAAATTGAATAAAAATGTTTTTCTGTTATCTGTGTTTCTGTGCTGGGTTTACGTGCACTTAGTACAGCATAATCAGCACCACACAATTCTAGCAACTGTGCTGCTTCCTGCTACCTTGGGTCCCCTTCACAGAACAGCTCTAGGAACACATAAAACACATTTTAACTGAACTAAAGCCAAATTTGAAACAATGCTTGATTTGAAAGTCGCTTGAACAAACTGGCTCTGTTCCTAACCTTTCCTTTTGTTTTGTGGGGGGGGTGGCTTCACCCAGCTCCCTACAGAAGTCACATTGCTGGGGAACACCGCGCCGTGCAGTGCTGTACTTCCTGGTGAGTTAACCACGACGCACTGTGTGGTTGTGGCTGAGCCATTTCACACTCGATTTTACTTCTTCCATTAAAAAAAAAAAAAAAAAGTAAGATTTCCTGCTTAGAGTGTCAAACCATTTACACAGTGCTATGTTTCTACAGATCCAAAATCACAGGAAAGCATTATGGAAGATGTGACTGGGCAGTAACATCTGGGTGTACTTCTGGTACTCAATAAACTCATTTCATGTTTACTACTCTGTGCCTTCATTTTCTACATTAGGATAATTCCTGCAACATGGCTACAAACAGTGCAGACTGCTCCATCCAGCATCACATCTCTCTGGGGGAAAATTCCCCACATGGGGGGTGAGTTCTGGAAACACGGTTTGTGCTTATAGTTTGTGTTAGTGGTACCAGTGCAGAGCATTTCCAGGGCCACTGGAGGCAGGAGGGACTCTCACTGAAGACTTTGTTGACACTCTGGTTGGAATTAATGGTCATATCTTACTGCCTCTTACTCAGAAACACTTCACAACAATCTCCGAGTGCAGAGTGAGGAATCTCAGGATGTTTTGTTTCTCAGCAAGGAGGACTGTTACCACTGGTAATGTTTTCCTCCCTCTCTACGCTCCGGTATGGAGGCAAGGGAAATTTTATCACTTGCTTCTGTTACCACCAAACAGCAAAGCCCTTCATTTGCATTTCATATGTTATTTTTAAAGCGCATGAAGAATAATATTAGTGTTGAGTTGTTAAATATTGACAATGGTCCCACCCTATTTATCAGTACTGACAGCTGGCCATGCAGAGGGCTAGAAGTTATTTGGAAATTTGAACATTCTTGAAGGTATCAAATACATTTATAGAAGTTGGAGTCTTTCCCAGTTCACACAACTTGTCAAATAGCTAGAAATTGTTTCTCCCCTCCTTATGCCAAGAACTCAATTAAGAAGCATATAGTAGAAGGAAAGCACGTTTAAGAGGTTAATTTTTTTTCTAACAGTTAATCTTTTTAATTTTTAAATCTTTTAATTTTTAAATCTTCTTCTGAAAGCAGGCAACATCCCTGAGAGGTCAGCCTGAATCAAAGTCCTGAATTTGTAAATTTTGGGCTTTAGGGATAGAGATGCTGGGGTTGAACAATAGCTCTGAACATCACAAATTCCAGCTCCTCCCTCTGCCTTTCTTCAGCCATGTTCTCTGCAAGATCTCAGCTCTGCTTTTTGGGTGGAGTGCCCACTTTACTGTCAGTGCAAACAACCCTGAACTTGTCTGAACACAGTGTGAACTACTAGGAGTGACTGCCTAAAACTAAGGAACTCTGACAGATCTATTCTCTGAGAGCAGCTTTCTGCATGAAAACAAACTCCCTGAGATTCAGGCACCATCATCAAGAATAAACTTTTACTGTGTACTGCAAAATAAGGACAGAACAGAAAATAATTTGATTCCCTAACTACAGCTACCAGAAGATATTAAGTATGTTAACCTTGTGGAAAAACCTTAGCAAAGAAAGCGCTCCAGTTTTTCATTAGTAATACCCACACATACAGCACATTGATGTTTGCTGATAATGCACAGCTTCTTTGTAAAAGTAAACAGTTTTCTTTAGGCTATCTAAGAAAAGAAGGAAACTTGCTTAGGTTATAAACCTATATAAATTGGAAAAGGCTGGAATTTGTTTATTGAATTTTAGAGGATGGAGATAAGACAGTATTTGGTTCTTGGAAGGCTGAGTTGATAGATAAGGCAGAAAAGCTAGATTATAGTCTTGTTTTGCCTCTGATTTACTGTGCAAATGAATTTACACAGCCTTGAAAACGTGGTTAATATCATTTGTGATGGGAATACGTCAAAGGAAACACTTTTCTAACAAGCATAAAGATAGCTAGATAAACCTGAGAATCTCTTCAGAAAACCATAACAAAAACAGAATATAAACATCCTTTCAGGCGTTTCTTTCCTATTCTTTCATGGATCTCTTCTTATTAACTGGATCCTTAATTTAATGTTCTCACATACAACCACAGTCATCAGGAAGTCAGATCTACTGTATTTCCATATATAAACCCACAAATCTAATAAGCAGGTCCATAGAACTTGAAAGATAAGATCTGTTTTATAGCAAATAGAGTAACGCAGAGAAGACCAAAACCTGTCCCTGCCTGCTTCAGACAATGAGATAATTTTAGTTCCAGACAAGCTATTTCCTAACATTATCTAAACTATAGCTCATAAAAGTTTATGGACTCAACCTCCAAACAGAGCAAGAAAACAATGGAGCTAAGTATCTTCAGTAATGATAATGCCATTTCAGCCCCACATGGTTACTAACTGCAGTGAAGATAGCTCATTGTACCCAGATCTACCAGTAGTTTATTCCTCCTATTTTATTTCATTATATCACAGTAAGGAAGTAAAATGTGCCCCACAGAATTTACAGGTGGTGTCTGTTCCCAGTCAAATATGGGATGGTTCTCGTAAGACAAGTCATCCCAGTATAAGTACTGAGTCAGGTAAGATCTGGCATGCACTTTCAGCACAGGATATTAAGATGTAGGAGACAAAAGGAGACAAAAACGTGATATTAACTATGGAGATGTAAACAAGTGTCGATTTTGAGTCACAAAGAATTTTACTTTTTTCATAATACTATTATACTTTGATTTTGTTAAGAAGGACAGAGTGGGAGACTCTTCATAACATTTGACTTTTTCTCTCAATTCCTGACAGTGCATTTGGTATTTCCAAATTTTACCAAGAGTCAAAGAATGTCCAGTTCTATGTTTACTTACAGCACATGCTGGCCCATTCATGCAATACAAATATCCAAAAGAAGAATACATGCCAACAGTTTATTAAGTAATTACTGTGTCAGGTAGGGTTCTGCTCTGTCTTATACCTCTGTAATGTTGAATCTCAGGATGCAAAGCTGGAGTCAAACCTTCAGCCTTGGAATACTTGGACCACCCTGCAACTGGTTCAGCAAACACTGAATTCACAGAACCATAGAATAAATGATGCGGAAGGAACATCTGGAGATCTAATCCAGCCATCCCTGCTCAGAGCAGCCAGCTTGGAGCTGATGGCAGGGCTGTGTCTAGGCAGGTTCTGAATATTCCTAAGGATGGAGACTCCACAACCCCTCTGGGCAGCCTGTTTCAGTGTTGATAACCTCCATACACAATTTTCTTTCTCACGTTTTCCCATATTTCCTGAAATGCCTGTATTTTCACCTGATCCTACTTTACTAAATATGGCAGTGTGGCACATATCTGAATAATGTTCAGAGGTTTGACATTTCTGTCTCCTCCAATTCTGATTAAAAATAATCTGTAAAATGATTGAGATTGTAATCCACAGGCAGCTATGATACACGGCTGTTACTACACCCAGTGGTTTTGGATCATTTCTCTCCATCATTCTGAGAGAAAGCACAAATGTCAACAGCTTCTATAAAAGAGGTTAATCAGAACATGTAGGTAGTAATACACCAGGCAAATACACCACTGGCAAACATGACAAAAACAGATGGCTCTGGATCTAGATTTCTACAACAAAGGAATAGTCAAAGAAATAAGGTACAAACTACCATGACATTTTCAGTTCACTTCTGCATTACTTGGCTACTTGGCTCAAATTCCCTTCTATTTATTTATTTATTTATTTACATACTTACTTACTTATTAAATAATTATTTTTAATAGAAGTAAGTACATGCCAAGAAGATTAGGGGCTTCTTTTTTAAACCAAAGGATTCAATTCTTACAGTAAAGGTGCAAGCAATTCCTACAAAGAGAGATAACTAACCAAATGACAAAGAAATAATATTTTACTGAGCAGGAAAGAATTTAAATCTACAGACCATGCAAAACAGCAAATCTTTGTTCTATTGTGCATTGCTTTGAAGTGTTAAGGATTGGTAGAAATTTCTTGTCACTGAGCTATGATCCTACAGCATGTAAGAACACGCTTGCTGTTCTTCCTTAAGTCATAAAATAACCGCTGTCTCCCTATTATGTGCATTACCAGTTCAGATCTGTCCTCTGGCCTCAGGCCTGCTGAAATCCATGCTGTAAAACAAACCTTCTATTAACACTTGATCAGGAGAATAAGACACAGGTCAGACTTGCCTGAATACTGTTTGTCATAGGAATAGACCCTCCTAACTACTTGAACATTATAGCTCTTGCTATTTTTCAACTGAAATTCATAAATGTTTACCCGCTCTTCCTATGATGTCCTTTGATCTCTTAGATTTTTTATTTTCAAAAACAGAGATAACATTCCTGTTTCCCTATTAGACAAATAAGAGGAGACAACACAGTAGCTTGAACTTTTGTTTGGATTTTCTCTGAGGATTTATAAACACAAAGGCAGGCCTTCATTGGTTGCCAATGCAAAGAAATTCAGGTTCATTTAAAATACCCCCGGAGTATTTTATTTAAAGCCAACCTACGCTACACAAAAGAGTGCCCTGACTAATGTTTGTTTGTTTGTTTATCTGTTTGTATGAAGGCATTTACTAGTTTATTACTATCACCAAAACAACCAATATTCAGTGGAATGTTGAATGTGAAAAGTGAAAAAATAAAATAAAATGAAAGGAAATATGCCTAAATAAACAAGGCAGAGGTTGTCTTCTGGTGGGAAATTTCTTAATGTTGTGAAACAAACATTCATAAGAAAACACAGCACAAGAATATGAGGCTGTATCCAAACAAAAGAGAGTGATGAAAATATTCTGTAGGTCAGAGGGCATGGAGCAAAGCATGGTTAGGAAGGTGCTGGCACAGCGAGTGGCAGCGGGTTCCCGGGCCTGCAGGCCCTTCCGAGCTGTGAATTTCCCATCCCAGGAAGGCTGGCACAGCAGGCAGGAAGCTCCAGGGGCATGGATGGATGCACTGAGCAGCCCCACAGCTACAGGAGCTATCTTGCATGCTGCCCACTGAATACATGACAGCCACTGTCCTGCACCAGCTCCGGCAAGATGCTGTTTGTGGCCTGGGAGGAAGAAGCATCAGAAACAAACCCAGCTGTTTTGTTACAAACATGCAACAGAGAGGAGTGCATTCATCCCCCAGTATCGCATCTGTGCCCTGCAGGCAATGTTCCGAGAGGAGTCTGTGAAACTCGCACTTGCAGCTATCTCAGAGAGCTCCACCTGTAACTGCCTCAGCCCTGGCTCTCCCAGGGCCTGACTCTGTGCCAGAAGTGTGTACGTGACCCTGATGTTCCTGCCTGCGTTTAACTAGCAGCATTTACAAACACGCCATATGGGAAAACGACGTGAGCACCAAAATGGGTTCAGGAGTTTCATTTGCATTAGACATGTTTGTTTGCTCTCCCTGCAGAGAGGCACTGGGATCTGAGCACGCTGCACTCCTGCACAGCTTGGTGCAGTCCCGTGCACTGCTGCACTGCTTCAACCTGTGCAATGAGCTCATTAATGTTAAACCAGGGATTTTACACGTCTTTTACAGCCCAAACTGAGCTCTGTGCTGCCGTGGTTGGTGCATTCTCTCCATTAGTTGCAATTTTGTTGGATACTTCTGTCACGATCTAAGCCCTCTTGGCCATGCTAGAATCAGTCTTCCTTAGCCTCTAGTGGTCCTAACCCAAAAGTGGCATTAACATTACTACTGTTCCCCCACTAGCCCCAGGGTCTATTCGCAAGCCCACCGCACTCCATCCTGCACCGTGGAGCACAGCGGCAGCAGCCCCAGGGCAGGCCGGTGGATGGCTGAACGGCACATGGCTGGCCAACCCCCGGAGGTGAAACTCAGAGCCAACTACCACAGACATGTGACACACATTCTACTAGATTGCAGGCATGCTGGCCAACAGGCTAAAAGCATTTACATACACAAATCAAATCATCATCTTGGATTGTGCTGCTGTTGGTTGCTCATAAAGCCACCTGTCCATAAGGGATAAGCAGAACTACAGGGCCCTTGCTTTCAGTATCCTGTCGGCAGTAACACTGCTAAGCATCACAAGCACTATCCAGTGCATTTCAGGAGTCTGCAGTGGCTGACAGTTTTACCATTTGTTATCACTGTTTTTACAATCAGCTTTGCCAGCCAACACCGCAGAGTTACTTAGAGGTTCAAGTAGCTGGTGAAGAGAAACCTGAAAAACCTCACATGGGAGAACACAGCAGTTTTTGCTTCAGTATTGCCAGCGGCTCCAGGGAATTGCTCCTGGAGCCATGGGCTGATAAACTTCTGCGTAACACATTCAATCTTAATGAATTTCAACACAGAGCTTTCCTTCATCCTTCTGTAGGAAGAGTACACGTGATCAAACCACTCCAGTACAGAACCGTGCCCCGGCAGTGAGGAGCCACCGAGAAAAATCAGTTATGCATGTAGCTGTTGCAGAACTGGGCTTGTGCTCCTCCTGGCTCAGTTTAATTTGTCTAAACTGGCTGCTGAAATTGCAGCTGCTTGTTCTCACCTGCCTCTAGCAAGCTCCAGTCTGCACCACTGCTGCTCCCTGTCCCGTGGCCTGCCCCTCTCCTTGGGAGCTGCAGCGTGTGAGCTCTGCTCTTTCTGCTGATACTCCTCTCTGCTTGCTTGGTGTCCTCGCTTCACCTTTCTCAAATAAGAAAAGAGCACAGCCCTTGCTAGGCCCCTCCCTGCAGCCATCTGATATACACAGAAAGAGCACTGCCACGCTTCCATTTTATGTAGGAAAGCAACTATCTTGTGGGCTCAGGAGATGCTGGGGTCCCAAACACTGTCTGCAATGTGCAGCCTCCTCAGGGTTTGCAAAGACATACATACTTCTATGAAGAGGGTGAGTCCTTCACTACAGTCAGCTTTCCAGCTGAATTTCATAGCTGGAAAGCGTCACCCAAGCTACATGGATTCAGTAGTGCAAATATAACCCATGCTCAAAACAAAGTGAGAGTGTAATGACTAATTGCTATTGTATGTCCCTTATGCACTGCAAATATGCTCCCTATTCCAGAACTTCAAAGCTATGCTTGTTCTTTAAATGTACTGGAGAAGAGGAAAAATTCATCTGTGCAAGGTAATTAGTGAATAGGTTGCACTGTACTGGGCATAAATAGATTTGGCCAATAATGTACCAATTCATATGTTCGTTCTCCTGTCTGTCTGAGTAGAGAGTGCAATGGTTTACAGTTAGGTAGAAGAACGCCTTTTAAAAATGTATTCTGAATACTTCGGCACAGATTTTTGGCATAGCTGAGGTTTCCTGTGTCCTGAACACAGAACAGACAATACATGCCTGAGCAAACAATGCCCTTTTACTGAAGTCCCAACTCCATACAAGGAGAAATTTGGAATAATGCAGTCTAGCTTGGCTAGTTTGCTAACCTGCAAGTGCTGTGTGAGGCTTTGCTGCTAAACAAATCACTAGGGGTGGTGGCAAATGTCTGCAGGTTGTGCAGTAAAGCTGGCGGACTTGACGAACAGACAGCCCCAAATGATTAATTATTTTTTGTTTGCCAGCTGAAAGCACTTATGTAAAAGAACTACTACCTGGTTCCTCTGGGGCAGCTAAATCATAGCTGTGTGCTGGAGAGCTGCAGAATTTCTATATATAAACATTTAAGCACTATGATTTATTACTTGTGGATAGCTCCAGCACGTTAATGTCCATTTACCTTTCATATTCTTAGAACAGAAGAACTATTCTGGGTACAAAAGCACAATGAAGTTCATGCAGCCAGACAGATTTACCTACTCAGGGTCAATGCTCTGTGGTATCTAAGCCTGTCACTGTCTAGCAGCGTGTCCTGGCACACGGCACTGAGCCTGCAGGCAAGGGCATTGGGTACCTCAAGGAAAGCAGAGGCAGGGCTCCCCTTCTGACTGGAATATTTGAGGCACAGATGAGGGGAAAGAACAACTGATGAGACAACAACAAGCTGATTATTTTGAGCTGAACAGTATGCATGGCTTCAGAACAAGCTTCTAAAGTAGGAACAGTTACACATATGAATGTAACTGGGAAGATGACAAAATGGCATCACTGATCTCATCTCCTAAGAGGACAACTCATTTTGTTTTAAAGCAGGGAAATGTAGTAGATCTAGCCCCTCTGGATATTGGGTACAACACCTCTGTACCTTATGGAGACTAAACTCTACTGAAGGTAATTCTGAATCACACAAGAATTGAAAGATGAGGTGAAGAGGGCCTGTAATCGACCACCCCCATCTCTGCTGCTTTCCTGCTCCCCCTAGACGCTGCATGGGGCTGCTGAGCACAGGCCTACCTTCCTTCCCCCCTCTGAGAAATGCATGCCATCACAAGGGTGATAACTCAGCGCTGAGCTGTCCGAATGCATTCTCTTGAATCATTTTTATTCTTTTGCCTTCTCTCTGAGAAACAGCAATCAGAGATCCCTTAACAATATAATATTTATGTTGTTAGGTATAAAACAAATAATGTCCTTCAAAGCCAATGGTAAGATGTTATATCAAGCAAAATATTCAATAGAGCGAACTTTAAAAGACAGAAAGATGGAAAAAATTTAAGTTAATCGCTATTGATAAAAACCCTTTCACATGAAAATGAAAGATGCAACATCCTGCATTTCCATAAGGGAAACGATTGCAAACAATAACAATATATCAAGACAGATAATCAATTAACATGGAAAACAAATATTTTGTCCAGATTTTATCTTTATTGCTAGCATGATCACACTAACTGTGAGCTCTAGTCAGCCAGCTTTTGTTATTACTATTATTACTATTGTGACTACAACAGTTTCATGTGCTATTACTTTATGTATTTCTGAAGCTAAGATATAACAAGACCAAAGACTTCAGCATAATTATGTTTTAGCAGCACAAACTGGTGCCCAGTTGTATGAAGTCAGCCTTGACGTTCTGTCATCACAGGAACAACTTTGTGAGAGGCCTGGGAACAAGAGGAAGGATGAGATACCTGCAATGCTCCATCTTAAACTCAGAAAATTTACCACATTTTCCAGAGGGAATGGTGAGAGAATGATGGTGATTTTTTTGTTTTGTTTTGTTTTTTTCCAACCAGCAGCATGCAGTTCCCCTTTATACCTACTATCCAAAAGGATACACTGAGGAAACTATGCATTGCTCTTCAAAGCATCTTGCTAGAGGGCTTGTGGGACAGTTAGAACAAGAGGCCAACTCATTTTCAAGAGACAGCTAACTACCAGCCTACAAACTTCAAGATGCCTATTAGAATTCATCTTATCAGAATCATGCCATGTATCCTCTCCCCCATGCTACCCAACTTCCACTCTGCCCACAGCAGGTTTATCCCAAAGCAGGTGAATCTGATTTCCCAGAACAGCTCAGAATCCAGGTTATGGTCCCCTACAAGGGGTCAAGTAAAATATTTAAGTCTCCTTTGTTGATTAAGTTTTAGGTACTTCAAAAACTGTCAGTGTCTCGATTGCTGTGATTCAGCAGCAGGAGACATACAAGTCTTACAAAAACAGTGCAGTAAGACTCCTAGACGTTAGCCCAAACTGTTAGGCAAAGACAGTTCCCAACTTACAATACACAGCCTTTCCCATTTATGATGACTTTTACTTACCATTTCCTTCCACCTCAGCACTAGTAATCAGCATGCACAGACTACAAAAGCAGCACTGATTTACTATTTCCTTTTACAGAACAGAGATAAGGCACAGATAACAAACATGGAATTCATTACTGACAAAGCTATGGATCTTAGATATTTAAAGTGTGTTTATCATCAGATTACCTGACCTTATGTTGCAGTAAGATTGATCTGTCAGGGGAAAATAATCCAAGGTAATGTTGTTTGGTCCAGCAGTTGTCTTAATGACTTAGAGGAGAATTACTATAATGTTGCATGAAAAGTTGGATTTTTTTCTGGTCTCCAACCATTTCATCATTCCAAAGGACAGTAGCTGCTTGTAAAAACTGCAGTTCTAGTTACTGATACTGAAGCAGAATCAAAATCTTAACTGCCCATCCACAGCTTTTCACAGCCATCTTCCTGCAAGCTCACTTTATCTCATGTACCGAGATTGGGACCTACTCTTTTAACAGTGGGCTAATCTGTTTGAACTCAGGAATCAAACTGTTTCACTACCCAAGGGAAACACAGTTCTCCATTGCTAACACTCACAGCCACATACTGATTGTCTTGGCTGCTCCCTGGCACGGGGCCTTGGCAAAACAGGCAGTGGCTGCCACCCACAGCATAGAAGGCATTGAGATGCTTTCAAGAGAGAAGAAGATTGGTACACTGCTAGCTGTGAAGGACACGCACTGGGAAAAGACCATATCTGACCAACCAGGAAATGCAATTTGGAACTAGATGTAGAGGAACAGGGGAAAAAACAAGTATTGGCAATATAGGGGAGGGGAAGATGTTCTGAGAGGGAGTTACAGCAATCAGCATAATCAGCATAGTTTTATCATATACATGACAAAAATGGAGAATGCAACAGTTACCATCTAATTCTTTCTTGCAGAAGGCATTTCCTTCCTGCCTGATGGCAACTTGAGCCAGTTGTGACTTACTTTTCAGCGTGTCTCAGTAATGAAGAATTGCAATGCACTAGCTGCAGAATAAATATACAGATTTCTCAATCTTAGGCATTGACAATGAGATGTTCCAGACCTGCAATTGAGGCTGTGGTATATAACTATGCTAAGCATGCACTGGAAAACTGTAAGTGTTCCCTCTCTTGCTTGCTTGCTACAACAAATAGCAGTTCATGGTCTTAACTCTGTGCTGAGATATTTTAGTTCTTTCCCAAGTCACTGCAGAGAAACTAATCTGTGCTTTAGAAATACTCATATAAAGTCCATTCAAGGGGAACCAGAATTCAAATGGTTTTTGCATGCTTCCTCACAGCAAAACAACCATCCTACTTATGGTGTTAAGTACACAGCTCCAGCTGAAAGCTAATTTTAAAGCACTTCCATAGGTGTGTTGAAGCTGGAGATCTGGGTAACATACTCATTACAAGGTTCAACTCGTAAAGAAAAGACAATGAGAAGAAGCAGAGGGAAATGATGCTGACAGAAAAGTGGGAACCACTCACAAACAACTTTTGTTGGTGGTCATCAGCCGTCAAGCCATGACTTACAGAGGCTGTCTCTAAACTGCTGAGCATTGATCCTGGATGCAGTAGGCTCAAGGACTGTAGCTGTGGGCACACATTATTTGTGATGGAATGCCATTCTGTTATTTGTTTGTTTAATAAAGCAAGCTGAACTTTCAGCAATGACAGCCCAGGAAAGAAAACTCAATTGTTTCTCTAGTTGTTTCTCTACTCATTGAACCACTCAATCTTTATGATTTTTGAAATACAGTCCATCAGTAGTCCAAATGGTACTGAAATGTTTGTGACATTTCTTTCTTCAGGAAAATATTTGGAGTTCATTGGATTTTACTAGGTACAATGCCCAACTCTCTGGAGATGCTTATTTGTTCAAACTGTTTCTCATATAATACAAGATTACCAAATCAAATTCATCGCAATCAAACTTCTCATTTGTTATTTCTTTCAAATCTAAAAGAAAACCATGTCTTCCACAAGCATTCTTCATTCTTCTCCTGTTTAGAAATATCACAAATGCCACAAAACAAAGTAATAGCTTGTTCCCATTTTTGCTTTGCAGAGTGCACTGAACAAGTGGCTTCTTAGATACTGGCCATAGGGAAAAATAATGTTGCAAGTAATTAAAATGCCAATTTTATTATTTTCATACTTCTTACAAACAGAACATTCCTCAACATTAGCAAACTAACACCCATTTATTTAAAAAATGAACTCTTTCAAAGAATCTGGAAAAGCCTTGAGGAATTTTCTCCATTTCTCTAGGACTAAAAATGCCAGCGTTTCTTCAAAATATTACTCAAAATGAATCTTTCCCCCCAAAAAGCCTTCTATTTGCCAATTTTTTTCCCTGTTCCTCAAAAATCTAAAGCTTGTTTTGCGATAAATATGAAAGGGATCAAAGGGATTGCGTTGAGCCAAAAGTCCTCCTTTCTCCACCATCACTATAATGATCTGGAAAGCATCTGGGAAACAAATCCATTGATAGCTTAGAAAAGCCTTTATCTATCCTCACAGGCTTAAGAAAAGTGGATAGCACACATTTCATGGATTCACTGTACATCTCCTTTATGTTATTTCAATTTTGAGATCATAAGGAATACAGCAGAACATCTATCATACTCCCAGAGAAAGGATGTTCCTGGTAAGGCTGCATCAGGCCCTAGTTAATAAAACAGTTGGCACTTGTTGCCCAGCACCATCCACAAAGGCATACCAGCTCATGGAGCTCACCTGAGTCTAGTTGGGTTTACTGCTCACTATTTGGTTATGCTGAATCAGCTACATCCATAACCCGAGCCTCAGTTTGCAGCCTCAAATTACATTTCACTGGTCTTTGAGACAATTAAGTGGCTGGATTGAAGCTGAGCACAGAGGAAAGGAGCAGAACTAGGTCCAGGCAGTTTCTGTGTGCATTTGCTGGGCTCTCCCGTGAACCATACCAAGTTACTTGGTTGCTAATGCTGCAAATAATGAACAGTGGACTTCAGTTCTCATTAGAGTGCTACTACATTCAGATGCAAAGAAGGGCTTTGTACTAAACACAGGAAAAGTTTATATGTCTCCCTTAGATCATGCTGAATGTTCACCAAACGAGGCAGATTGCTTACAGAAGTGCCATCACTCAAAGTGAATAAGTATGAAATGTGATCATTCTTCAGTCTTCCTTAAGAAAACCAACCTACAGAAAGTAGTGTACATACAATTAGTCTCTTTTATCTTCCAGAATTGTCAGTAGTAAAGGCAGGTTTAGTAGGAGCCATATAATAGCTTGTTTATTTGTGTAGTTGTTTTTTTTTTTGGGGGGGGGGTACAGACATACAGGAGCCAAATTTGAGAGTCTGACTGACCCCTTCCCTTCAGCAAGGTCACATGCATGCACAGTTTTTCAAGGAAGTGGCGTAGAAAGGAACAAGCTCACTCCATCTTCTTCACACAGATGAAAGCAGGGAAATCAAAGGCATCTCTTTGTAAGCATGACAAGTAGCATTTTCTATTAAAGTTATACAAATACATGCATGCTGCATTTAGACATTAAACTGGCAGAATGTGAGTGACATGCAAATACATGTCAGTCCACTCAGTCATGATTTGTTCCATAGGATCTGATCCATGAGTCCACCTACTCCTAGATTCTGTCAAAACTGAAGTTTATATAGCTGAAAAACTATGGCACTTCAGCATTTGGAGCTGGCCCTCAGTCCATTAAACCACTGTACAGTCTGTTGCCCCAGAAGGTTCAGTCTCAAACTACAGTTGAGGCACTTTTTCATCACTGTTATCCATGGGAAGGAGGTGTAAGATCAGAAATGGTCCCAAGGCTCTGGCTGCTGAGATTCAGTGTTTACATCTGGTCCCTTATCAAAGCATGGGCACAGCTACTAAAACAGATCATTGTCAATAAAACAGATCTGGTTCAATTGGTCTAAATTCAAGTCAATAAAACAGATCTGGTTCAATTCTGTCTAAAACAGATCTGGTTCAGTTGGTTTCTGGAATACCACTACAAGCTTCAAACTAGTCACTTCAAGTTTTCAGGAATGTTTCATTCATAGCCCACTATGGCAATAATTTTCTTCAGGTACTATTTATCAGTTTCTCTCATTCTTTATAACCCAACTTCAGTAGTAATACCAGGAAGTAATATTCTTCCTTAGCAGAGAATATAACCATTTCACCAGTTCCATTCTCTCAGATGGAAGGTGAGAGAGATTCCTTTCCACTGCAAGTAATTTATTTAGTTATTTTTAAAGAGCTTTTTCATGCTATTTAATTTTACTGATGAGATTATAACACAGGCACATCAAAATCATAGATCAGTACATTGCACTATATACATATAGCTAGTTAACAAAACTAACCCAGGTAAATGCAGACAAACAGATCCTGCTCCCAGACCATAATTCAGATCCCCAGCCAGAAGAACAAAGCACACATTTCTCTTCTGCAGGATAGAAATGAAACATGTAAGACAGACAGAGAAGGAAACCGTGAGCTGCACTGCCTTCCCTGTACATCTGTGTAAATTCCAAGATTGCATTAACTAATCAAACCAGCACTGTGCAATACTGAACATTCATCACTAAAAAACCAAATATTTTTACAACAGGGTTTAAGTGCAAAATATTCAGGTTGGCTCTTTGCAAGGAAAAGATTCATCTTCAAATAATTGATCATTGTAAAGGTAAAGCTGGAAGCTGCCTGCTAGAATTTGAGCGTTCAGCAGATCTTGGGGCACCTAATTCCTCTCTGAACTTAGAGAAACCTTCTGGAATCAAATTCCCCTCAGAGTGAAAATTAAACCACCATTAAATGTCTATTTTGTATCCTGTGTATAATAAGCTCCCAATTTTCTGTTTATAGATTTCTTAGTATTTAACTTAAAGTGAAAAATACAAGTCCTCTAATGCTGTTTCTCACATAAAACCACCACAGGACTGCTTTCTCATTCCTCCTGCAAATATGTAGGAAGTACATGCAAGATCAAAGAAGATCAACCTGTTTTATGTGTGTGTGCTGTGTTCTTAAACACACTGCATGAACCACTGCAGTGTCTTCTTTGGCACATGCATAGTCTCAGAAGTTATTTTAAATCTGTGAAAGAAGTTAAAACAAGTTTGCAAATGATTTGGACTTTGTGGAGAGTTCCTGGGAATGCTTTCTTGGCTGTCTTGCAGTCCAGAACTGAGAAGGTAAATGGGAGGAAAAGATAGCAAGCATTATTAGCAAGTAGTTTCAAGTTTTTAACAGTATCTGAGTGCGTTTTACAGGTCTTTGTGTTTGTCTTTAAGGTTTTACATGTCTTGAAAACTTCTGTATCTCAGTCTTACACCGTGCAGCGTCAAAAGGAAAGAGTGACGTTACCAAGTACTTAAAAGAAGTCTCCTGAATGGTATGAGCCACTACGTTTCCAGGATGAGCCTTTCAGCAGGAAGGCAAAAGAGAGTTCATTTGTCTGCATTTCTACTTCTGATTTGTAATGAAGGCTAAAACCTGTTTTGAAGGGTCTTGTTGGGAATGCAGTGCAGATCAGTGGAAGCTGTCATGCTAATGATATTACATTGTGTTTGTCAGTCCTCACCACCTTGTCCAATAGTCTTCCCAGCTGCAATCCCATTTCAGTTATTCCACTGAACTCCTTTTAGAGAACCATCAGACCGTGAGGATGCTGACGTTAACAGCTACCAACAGCTGTACAGAAAAACAATTACAAATAAAGTTTTCTTTTCCTGAATGGATGACTCTTCCTACAGACAGCTGCTATTTGGGATTGAGCAAGTTACCATTCTAAAACAATGCTAATAATTGTGACTTTGTAATCAACTGTCACACACCAGGGAGAAGACTCACTGCCTCTCCAATGATCCAGTTTACACACAGAGGAGTGCAGCAGCTTCTCTGCTTCCTTTTTTTCTTTCCTTCCATTTGACTTACCTTCCCATCTTTGCATTTGACTGCTACTAGAGTCTAACTTGAAATGGACAAAACATTTACTACCAGATTACTTTTCCACAGTGAGATTTGGATCCTTTTTCAGGATAAATAGACAAAAATTTAGTGACAGTTTCTATTGCTGCATGGAGAAATACCAAGAGCTGCTTGTCATCTGTTGGCTGGGCAAGAAGAAACAAATCCCAGACATTTGAAAAAAAAATTCTCTTTCAGTTGGATAAAAACCAGATTTATAGACTTCGGGCTGAGCTGAGATACAATGTGCTGCTACATCTGCTTGTTCTAACTCATCCTTTATTACCATATATCTTTTTAAATTAAAAATATTACAGCATTCCACTTCTCTCATGAAGCATTGCTGAATTTCAAAACACTGAGCATCACAGCATTAGAAAATGACAGGAAGTGACTCTGTGCTTAAAGCTAGGTGGAAACTGACACTGGATGTCAGAATTAGGGTTAAGTATCAGAAAATTCAGAATTGAGGTTTCACAGCTGCCAGGAGAACATTAGAACACAAACTGCAATCTGCTCAGTGAGTGAGAAGTGTAGTCATAAGGCTAACTCTGCCAAAAAAGCAGCAGGTGCATTCAGGTTGATTATGTCCAAGCTTTAATAACGCAAAAGGAGAGCCAAGGTTCATTTTTAAGACACTGAATGTTCTGAAATGACATGCTTAGATTGAATTCTGGCCCATTACATCCATACACGATGACATCCCATGAGGGTTTTGACCAAATTTTCTCTTTAGAACTCACAGTTCACTTAAGGCAAATTCCAACTATAAAATGTATCAGAATTTTCCTAGCACAAAGATGTGTCATATTGTTAAATCAAAGTGCAACAGCCAAGTATTAGAAGAATTATGCAGTTTACTGTAGAGATCATGGCTTCATGAGACAACTTTACCAGTCTGCTGCTGGACTAAGCAAATGGAAAAATTAAACCAGATTTTGCTGTTTAACACTGGTTACAAACCTGTCAGGTCTGAGCAATCAGGTCAAGACAGATCGTCATTGAGTAGAGCACAGTCTACATTTGCTTGCATCACTGTCCCCTCTCCCAGATGTCATTGCTGCCTCTCTGCCAAGTGGCAGTGCGTATCTGTGTCCCCTGCATGCCATCATGCTAGAGAAACAGCAGTGAGAGTGGATCTAGACATATTTTGAGTGGAATTTATTGTACTAATGCATACAGCCCTAAAGTAAGATGTCTGGTTCATCAAAGCATTACTATGGCAATATGGTAATGGTTCCCTAGGTTTTATTGACAAAGAACAACTCTTATGTACCAACCACATGACTAATCCATGCCCTCATACAATTTAGGGTCATCTTGTGTCTTCTGGACATCAAACCTTACACATCTTGTCATGTCTGAATTAAACATTTCTCAAGCAATGTACCCTTTCTCAATCACTACCCTTTCACTGCCAGTAAATTCACTCTTAACCATATTCCCATTGACAAAAGCTGCTTGCAAGCTGACTGTTACTAGATATGCAATAGATAGGTGAGAAACATAGGAAACATGCAGAATTTTAAGAATATGACTCATGGTGAAGCAGTGAGTCAGTGAACACCAGTAGAATCTCCATCAGTACATTGCCACTATGCTTGTATGCAAATCCTAACAGCACACTATTTAACCATAGTCTCAAGAAATCAGCCTCCTAGATCTTTTATTTTTCAACAGGAAGTTTCTCAAGCCAAAGTTGTTATTATAACAGTGCATATGCATTAGAGGAATAAAGCATCTCCCATAGTCTATACTGACAAGCTATGATGGTCTTTCTTCTTTTACTGACAAATCCTATCATCTAATGCTTCTGCAATCTTAACTTCACCCTTTGGATCCCCATGAATGCTACTTCTGCACATCAGGAGTTGTGTTGTTAGCTAAGCAAGGGCAGTGACAGCTGGTATTAATGGAAATGGACAAACAACATAAGCCTTCAGTCAGGATATTCACAGACATTCAAAGAGGAATCTAGCAAAAAAGGAATCAATTCCAAGCTGCTTGCTGTAGTTTTCTGATCATAAAGAAGCTCTACCCACAAAAGAGTAGCACTTAACACAGACCACAGAGCTAGACTTAGAGGAAAAGCTATATGACAGTCATGTCATCCAATGCACACAGTGATAAAGAGCACTATTAGAATGCATTTAGTTTTATTTTCAGAGTGACACTACTGTCTTTGTAAATTCAAAGGAGCCTCACAAGTTCATATGCAAACCAAACACTACCACCAGCGTCCTGTTGCCTATGCACAGCATGCCCAGTATCGCATACTTCATGTAGTGTCCCACTGCACCTCTTCCTACCATGCTGGAAAAGTGTGGGGCTCCTCTAAGTCCTGCATTACAACCTCCAAGGGTGCTCTGTTTTGATCCAATCGGTTCTCTCTTAAGAGGAATGTACAGGAAACTTAACTTGCACTATCAGCAGTAATATGCACAAAAAGGTACAGCTAACCTTGTTACAATATACTTAGGGAAACTGCAGGATACTGTGAGCTCTTTTTCTATTGGGAATATGGACACAGAAATAAAGTGTAGAAAAACTGCCATTTTGAGGATTCCAATCTGTAGGCAGAGAGCTTTTCTTTACACTGGGATGTTTGTTACATTTAATAGCAAGTTTGCTTGAAGAGAACAATACAAATTCCTATCCAGGATGTTAGGAATAATTTTCTACAAATGTGGATACATTCTTGTCAGTCATCTCTGTGTATAAATGGGTTGGGTCTTGGAAAAAGAAAAGAACATATGAGGATTAATTGCATCTGGCTGTATCTCAGTCACTCACGTGCTTCCTCTCTTCTTTGAATGTCAGTGCAGTCTTGTCTACATTGGTTCCCTCCATAGAGATATCCCTCCCACAGCCCAAGTACATAGCAGATTTGCAGTCCTGCAATTTAATTCTGAAAATGTACATTCATTCCAATGAGGGAAAATCAAACTGAGTGCTAAGACTTACATGAAGAACATCGCTGAATGCACAGCTTCAGGCAGTGAACAGTGTGTTGTTTGCTTCCTACCTACAACAGGTTTTATCCACTTGAAGTGCATTTAAATTACAAGATAAGCTTGAAATTAGAGGACAAGCAAAAAACCTTAATAATAAGAGATAAGGAAAGAGAGAGAAAATGCAAACAACCCTCTCTAACCATGCTCTGTACCACTCATCAGGCTACTCCTGTTTAGTCTTGCCTTGAGGTGTCATTAATAGACATTACATGGAGAGATACTATATAGGGATATAAACACTTGTACATGAGTACTACAGTTTGATGGAAGAACAGGCTTCTCTCCTGGGCTAGATCACTCAATATATCATCTATTACATCTATTACCACTTACTCTTTCCGACCTTCCAACAAGTCTCCTTCTACCAATTCTCCTTTATGAAGTCTCAAATGGATGAAGCTCACTTGCATACTTTGTCTCAGAATCAGGAAAAGGGATCACATCAACTACTGAAAAATGTTTGGAAATCAAAAACAGGAACAACTACATCTTTTCTCTCACTCTTTGGGGCTTACACAGTGTAGTGGAATTGATCTGTATGAAATACATTAAGTGGTAGTCAGAGGGATTGTGTTCTGACTGGTCCTTGTCAGAAATCATGTTTACCAACTGGTACTTCTCTCTCCTGTTCAACCCTTGGTTTTATTAGCTATCAAATTATCCTCTGCAGGAAGGTCTGAACTCCCCCAGATTAGCTTCCTGAACTTCTGGATTTTAAATCCTTTCGTATGCTACAGAGAATATTGCCATTTGGAGGAGAAGACAGTATGCTTTGTTTTTGGCACAGCTGTGTGAGGTTGTTATTAATGCTAGACAAACTCAAAAAAGCAAACAAATGCAGTCTAGCAAAACAGAGAGTAACATTCTGCTTACAAAATAGGAAATAAAAAGTTATCAAAACCAAAACAAGAAGTAAGACTCAGAACATAACTTGAAACATCTGTCTGAACCGTTTTCTGACTCATGTCTCGGGAGCAGATAAGGGAGATTTAACTTACTTGTATTGAATCCTGAGTTTTCAGGAGACATGGAAGACATGGAAGACAAACTTTAACAAAGATTTCATAGCTTTTCTATTTGATAACCAACATTTACTTCTATAGATGATGGAAGAACACACCTCTGTTATGCAGTTGTATCACTTGGTGGAAGAGTATATCTGAAGTTATTTACTAGTTTAACTAATCAACTATGTCAACAATAAGTTTTTCAATGTTTATAATTTCCCTACACTTAACTGAATATCTAAAGGAGCATGTTTCAGTACAGTAGTTTCATACAGAATAAACCTAGCAAAATACAGGAAGAATAACAAATATTTGGATGTACTGATCTTATAACCATTAAAAAAGTTTTCAGTAAGATATAAAGGAATTCACCGTGTTCTTGTCAGTACACCATAGCCTCTACCTTTGATAGTCCAATAATACACGACTGGATAGATTTTAAAAGAGTATTGTGAAAATGAGATCTAGCTGCTGGTTGCAATATGAGAACTGTGTGCTACAACTACATGCTAGGAAAGACACAGGACTGAGACATCATTTCCTGAGTGGAGGTGGAACAGGACAGATGGAAGACACTGTCTAAGGGTCCATGGAGAGAGATGACATAAAGCACAAAGCGGCTCACAGTTCTGATAAAGAACATTCTTTCTTACCCAGTCAATGAAAATTATTACATTTAACATAGGCCAAATATCTTTCCATGTACCCTGGAGACCTAAGTGAGTCTATGCACACTGTTCTGATGCTTTTGATGGCAACCAATTAATCTTAATGAGAGGAAGTACTGAGTTTAGAGGTTCTATCTCACAGCACTGCAATTTGTTTTCACTGGCAGTTGGTTGAATTTTCCTTTACAACACAGAGGTCATGATCATTTCATTATTTTGACAATGCAATCACATCATGAAAGGGACACTGATTGATACAACTCTGTTTTCTAAAAAAGTGTTCCATTTTTTAAATTGCAGTTCAGAGGCCCATTCAGACTCCAGTGATTTATTTAAGGTTTTATTGTGCTCTCAGTTCAGTTGCTCTTTGAGATTTTTCTCTTGGCCTCTGCCCTTGTCATCTGCTTAGATGCTCTTGTGCATCTTCCATTTGCTGTTCTCTGAAGGCTTCAACATCCAAACCACTGTCTTATTTAATTTCCTTCTCAACAACAGCAACTCAGAGCCATCGGCAAAGAAATCTGACAGAGACTACAACAGTCACCTCTTGAATAAGTTCCTTAAAGAATATCCATCAGGAAGAAGTTGCTGTACGCAATAAACATGGTGCATCAATTCCATTAATCAAATAATGAAATTCTACTTAAACCACAAAAACTGAAATGTAGGCAAACAAATACAACAATGAAAAACTAACTTTACCATGCTGACTGATAAAAGAAAAACAACTCATTCCTTTCAGCTCCTGAATTTAAGAGTGGTGCTAAAAATACATACAGAGTGGGACCGACCTTTTTGGCTGACAGCAATAATACATTCAAAGATGTTTCCAGAGACCCTTTGCATTTGCACTGACAAAAAGCTATCTGGGTAATTACTGTGAGCAAGTGGACTGACTTTAAACTATTAGTTTCATCACAGTTCCTTTGTACAGAAGAACACTGTATTATTTATGTTTAAAATTCTTCTTTAAATGAGGTAAAACAAAAAAAAACTTTGCTAGTAATTGTGTCACTTTCAGTGGCTTTTCCCATGGGCAGTATTAGAAGTTTCTGTCTTCCTCCTATGTAGAAAAATGAGAGATGTCCAAACATTATAAAGAAGGAGGAATTTATTATAAGGCTAACTTCTTTCATTAGGCTGTAAAGCAGGCAGGACTTGTCAGAAACTCTCTTGCAGATGGTAACAGACTGCTGGATAGGAGCACAAACACAGTAGGGTCCCTGTTTCCATCGCACACAGTCTTCATTTCATCTGCTGGCATGCTTTCAGTTGCCTGTGTCTTTAAGCAAGGACTTCCTGGGGCTTTGCGGTTCAATAGAGACGTTCTCAGCTTCTGATTTTTTATTTTTTTTTCTGAAAGTCCAGCCAAAATCTCCTAAGTCAGAAGGCTCAGGCAATGACTTGATTGCAAAACAATCTTGAGTGCATGAACCTAATTGGCACCCTCTCTGTTCCACCAGCGATCCCCTGTTAACCACCACTACTAAGTCCTAGATGCTTTCCTTGGCAGCCACGCTCCTTCCACACCCACACAGAAGTGGAATGTAACCTTTCAGCTTGAGGCTCTGGTACTCAGCCCCAACCTACAGCATTGTAAAGATGCAGAAGTGGAACTGAGACGGTAAAGATGTGGCTGTACTGAAGTTCCCACACTTTTTCTTTCCCAGGACATGCAAAGCTCATTTCAAGTATACCCCTTATTAATAATGAACTACAAAGAAACATTATAACACCAGCCACCAGCTTCCTTTGATTAGCACTGGGTTTAATTATTTTAATATCCAAACAAAGTAATTTAAGCTCCTGTACCTCTTCCCATCCCGAGCACTGTCCTCCCCACATCAAAATTAAATCCTTTCAGTCAGACTCTCACTCTCTTTTCAAGGCTGCTGTGCAATGAAGATAATTTATTGATGTTTTATTTCCTATTTCCTTCCATGTCCTAGATGGTTTGAATACTATCTCGACTGGTTTCATGTTAACTTATGAAAATCTAATAATAATTTCAACTGGCCTGGACTGAGCTCTTAAAATAATCAGAGCAGGTCACAGCACTGCCACAGAGCAATAGAAACCATGGATTAAGAACCAGCAGAATCAGTGCTGTTGGTACTTGAATGCATTCAGGTTGAACAATACACTACCAGTAATTTTCTGTGTAATTCTTTGTACTGATTTCTCCTGGGAAGTGATGAAATTTGAGAAGTACTCAGGCCCATTTCAAAAACAACATCAAGAGTTTCTCAACACAACCCATACATCAGCACAATGAACTTAAACAGTTCACTGGCTGGTCAATTTACAGCAGTAAGCGGAAACAAAAATCCAAGTTCAAAACCTCAAAGTTACTTTAACTATTACTTTCTTAAGTACACATGAAGACAGAAACATTTTATTATTGCATTACATTTGCTGTCATAAAAAACATGAACTGCTTTTATTTTAAATAACTGCAGAGTTATAAGACAACCTGTTAGGGGAACTGTAACTAGAAAATTCACAACAGAAGAGTTGTGAAAATTCCCAGACTCCCACAGTCACATTGTCCAGAAGTATTTCAAAGCAGAAGAATAAAAACCCTGCAAGCAATTTCTCTGCTCTAATACATTGTTGATGCATCTAATATTGAGAAGATCTTCCAGACGCTTCTCCAGAAGTTACTGGAAAAGGAAAATGAAGGCATTCACTACCATGGGAAAGCACTCTACTAGACTAGTTACCTTTACTGGATTAATTTCATTATTAACAAGCACATGTCTTACTTGTGATTTAGACTGACTGTGGTAGAAGGTTTAAATCCAACTCCTATTATTTTTTCCTGAAAACTGAAATGAAATTTCACAAAAAAATGTTCTCTTTCTCCTGTAAGTTGAAAGGCAAATTAACCACAAACTGGAGGTATATGGAGAACTGTTGCAGTGTGGGACTGGTCATGGATGGTGTTTACTTTCACCAATCTCTGTAGCATAAATGCACTGTAAAGATGTGAAACCAGCCAAATCCTTGTGTGTTACTGTGTACTTTCCTCTAACTTGCAATTCTTTGCTCTTTTCACATATTACACACACTTTGAAGTTAAGCCTTGTCAGAATAATTTCTTCTGACAAGTGTACATCTTTGTGGTTAAAGCATCAGAATGGACAGTGGGTGTTTTTTCATGTCTCTTCTGTATTACTCAGTAATTGGACTCCGCATATCTGTATAAGCTAACATATCTTTCACAAAGCTTGTGCATTGATATTTCTTAGTGGATACAACTCTGCAGTGAACTTGATGTTGTATTCATTGAAATTTCACACTGGCATCACGTGACATAATTCTATACGTGCATTCCTGTCCACAATTTTCAATTCACAGTCCTCCCCCTTTTCCTCTCACAATTATATTGGCTCGGCTTCTGTGCTGTTGGGCTGTTGGCTTTCCATACAGGGAGCTGGGATAGGATGCCTTTAATGAGCAGCAGATCTATTTTAAATCCTTTTCCGTACAGAATGCAAAGCCTTGAATGTTCTCCACGAGTGTGGACTGTGCTGACTTTTGTGCTCAGAGCAACAACACAGCTGTGCTTGACTGACTAACAAACATGGATACGCAGTTCTGCTACACATTTGCAACAGGGCAGTCAAAATTCACTGTCTACTGCATCAGTAAAAGTAATGACACTGTAACTGCAACCATTATATATGGCCACCTGTGCTTCAGATGTGAATGAAGATCAGTCCTTTTGCCTAAAATATTACACTTGAGTTTCTTTCTGTTTATTTTTAAATGGTGGTTTCTTAGACTAGCAGCCAAGATTTCAAATAGTTCCCATTACACAGATGACTAATAATCAAGGTGCTCCGCACTGAGTTGTGCAATTCTCCGAGTAGGACATTCCCCTAAGCTCAGGAGACACACAGTGTGCCACTTTGCATCAGCAGCAGACAGCCTGAGAAAATGCTGTTCGCCTGGCATTGTAGTACTTTAATTAAAAATAGTCTGCAAACTCTAACACCTCTAGGGATGTTAAATTTAGCTAAAAATCTAAATGTTAAATCACACCAAATTGGAATGCATAGCAGCACTTCCAAGTAAGAGGGTGTGATGAAGGATATGCTAATGGCAAAATCAATCAATCAATCAATCAATCAAAGTTAAGCTGTACCCAACCTAGGCAGTTTAAAGCAGAGTTGGAGGAATTACTCATTTGCCTCATTCTGCTCTCACTTTTATGTCCAGGCAATATAGATGCCCAAGAAAATACTCAACTGTGGCTGTCCATGGTCACGGTATCATCGCTCACTTGAAAATGTTAAATAGATCACAGCTCAACTGGGGCAAAAGATTGGCCAGCGACAGGAATGTGGTAGCTCCCTCTGAAGACAGTTTGAATCTTGCTATAACTATTTCTTATCAAACCATCAGCCAGAAGAGAAAGCAAATTGGCCACAGGAAAAAGATGCATTCTAGGGAAGGGCACTGTCTTCTTTTTGTTTATGCTCACTTCTGCTGTAGATAGTCACATAGAGGACATCTGTCTTTTGTTGTATACAACACTCTACTTTTCCAGTTGTACATGCTTAGCTTGCAAGTGTGAGATCAATATGCGGTCTTCAGGTTCAGATATTTCCCAGCCTCATCCAGTATGAAAACTTGTGTTGCTCCTTTTTATTGATCTAGAGAAGTTTTGAGATTTTATACTATGAATAAAATATGAACAACACTAATCACTACCTACTTCATCATCACTGACATCCCGTAGAGCTCACAACATCCTCAAGGTAAGGAAGGCCGACTGTTTTGACTGGGAAGCAATTTCCTTCCAGTAAAGCCCCCTGTAAAATCAGTAAATGCATGTTGCCTCAAAAGGCTGTTCACTTTGCTTCTTGGAAATTAGCAGCTATGTTGAATTTGATACAGAAGACGATGAGGAAAAGTATCTTAAAAGTAATTAAATTTCTGTTCTGCTTGTAAAATACTAAAGTACAGTTGTTAAGCATGCATTACAATTCATTTTCCTACAGTCTTGCCTCAATTGTACGGGTGCATTCTGTACACTCCTTTGGTAAGGACGGCCTGCCTTGGAACACAGCTGCTCACTGCGTGTAGCAGGGGTTACAGCTCCAGACAGGTTTCTAATTGAAAGCCTAACACTGCCATTAAGATTGGGCACTGCCACAGCCATGCTTCACCTTCATGCCTACATATCTAACTTTCCCTTGAAAATTGTCAAAAAGAATAAAATTCAACAACTGCTAATAAGATTACTTCAGTATTTTGCCTTGACTTAAACAACAGAACAAAATGGGGGGGGAGGGGGGAATCCACCAGCAGAATTTAAATGGACTGAGCAGAACACTCATTTGGAAGAAGATAAAAAAAATGTATGAGCTTTCAGAAATACCCAGAAAGCTGTAAATTTTTAAAACACAATTCCCACTAGGTTGCCATGGGAGATTTTTATTATTACAACATAAAAATAAATATTTTAGTCATATTTCACAAAGGCTTCACTTAAGCCCTCTGTAACACTACAGCTGTTACATAGTCCTGCTATGGGTGATGCAAGGCCAGTGTGAAATCCAGAAGAGTCCAAATTCATGACCTGGTGGTTACTGTGAGGCTGCACTTGCACTTACTGTTTATTTTCATTTTCTTTGGGCCAAAATACATAACTCTTGTTTACTGTATATGTCAATCTGGCATCCACAAATCAACCCTGGATCTGGAAAACCCACCTAAGTAAGTTTTCCATTTGATGTGGTTGCTTCTTGGGATTAAAAGCGAAGTCAGGTGATTGGGTTTCAAGAAGTTCCCTTCCAAAGCTAACTGGTTTTGCTGACTGTGGCAGAAGACTGCCCTGGAGGGGTCTGCAGCAGGACCTAATTGAGACTGTGGCACCAAAACAAACCAGGTTGTCTGCAACAGTGGTGGGAAAACTTTGCCATAAGGATCTCCACCTCTGGCGTACTTTCAAAAGTTTTTATTGCATAACCCAGGGAAGAAAAAAAAAAAAGGTTTGTGGTGCAACACCAACATTTTAATAATGACTCCTCTCAAATGTTCTGTATTAGTGATGAAACCCAACTCTCATTGACACATGCTAGCAGAAGAATGGGAAGAACTACACCACCTGTTTTTGGTTTGTTTTTTTTTTTGTTTTTGTATGAAGCATCACTTTCCACTAAAGCAGTGATCAAGATCACAGAGTAAGATCAAACGTACTCACATTTATCAACAGAACAGGTCTCCCTTACTTGTACACTCTCTAAATATACTTTGTATCCCAGCTGAACATCTGGCTATTACTTATCCATCAGGGCCAGGAAGCACTCAAATATTCCTGCTGTTGCTAGTACTTGCCTAGAATCAGCAGCTACAGGACCACTGACATCTTTGTGTGTCATGTTCTTCTAAGAAATAAATAAATAAGGCTCACAAACTTGAAGATAGCTGGATGCCCTCCCACTCCAAGGCTTCTGAAACTGCTCATGTAAATGGACTGCATTAGAATTACTAATTTTAATCATTCTTTATATAGATGCATGTTAAACTACTGATCTCAGCCCAGTCAGAAACACTGTCCATTTTCTCCATTGATAACATCCCCGTGGGGGAATGTTCTGGAGCTACTATTGCCTTGATCAAAGTGGTGCAGAAGCAAGCTCCAAATTAGGCGAAATAAGCAAACAAAAATCATGCTGATGCACATGCAAGGGTGAACATGAATCTCATCACCTGTGAAGAAGCATAAACCTATGAAGCATGAAGTAATCAGTCTCATTTTGCCTTCAAAGGAAGAACTTAAGCACATTAGCATCTGAAGTTATCTCTGAGAAGTTTGTAATATGCAGTGCATGATTCTGAGATATTCTGATGGATATTCTGATATTCTCAGGATCAATATGCCATAAATTATCGACTCAGGAGATGCTGAGTAATGATAGATCTACAGCCTTTAGAGCTTTTCATTTAAATGTTTCCTTCTCGTATACTGTTGGCAGAGTTCTCCCTTTGTGGTGGCTGGAATCAGCAGATGGAAGGAGGGCGTATCTGTACCTTGATCTCAAGACAGCACCTTTCATGTTCTGTGGGTGGGCCTCAGCAGGGTTCGGGTCTAACAAACTAGACAGCGCTACATAAACAGTTCTAAACTGGAAAAGTTGAGGCAGCTAAATTAGTCAGAATGCCAAGTGGTGAAAGTCCTACTTAAGTCTAAATCCAGCAGTTGTGCCTTTTGCTTTCTGTCCTCCTGCCATCTCTAACTTTAGCTGACAGCGTTTCCTTTGGGAATCTAGAAAAAACACACAAATCCCAGCTGCAGTGATGCACTTCCTCTTGGTTAAACAGGCAAAGAGAAGTAAATCCATTTCCTTAAGACTGGTGAAAATCCAGATGAACTTCTCTAGATTTAATTAGTTAAAAGGTAGAGGCATTACAGAGGAAATAAAAATTCATTCCGTGGCCTTATTTATAACAAGGCTTAGACTTGTACGAGATACTCTTAGACATCAGGGAGACAAAACATCATTAGCAGTTCTCAGCCTGAGAGTTGTAAGTTACAAGAGTTTGCGAAGAGACACAGCATGTTTAAACTCATTTCTTTATGGAATTCTCACAGAGGAAAAACCATTTACTGTTTGTTTGAAGCGTATAATTCTTGTCATCCCCCCCAAACCCCTCCCTTAGTTTGAGTTTTCTGTAGAATGGTATGCAAAATTCTACCTGCTTGGGTCATATTAACTGCTGCTTTATTCAATGAATAATCTAAAATATTTGGTATACTCAATAGATATCAACAATACCAAGCTGATATTTGATCATGGCTCCACCCTATCTACCTGCTTCATTTTCAAAGCTAGACATGATCTGAAGAAAATAACCCATTGTACATGGATTAATTCAAAGTATTTTGACATTAGTTCTCCAAAGAAGAGTGAAACAAAAATGAAAGACATCCTGAGAATCAGACTTATGTAAGATGATATTCTGGCCTAGATTTCAAGAGAAACAAATCTAAAATTCTGTTCTACAAAAAAGAGTTAATGCTTGTTCTCTGAACCATTATAGATTCAAGACACAAGAGGAGTAAAAATGTGTTAGCCCTGAAAATCAGGGATTGACAGACCACACTAGGTGGCACTGCTACACACAGCTTAAGTATCTTTGTTGTGGGTTCAAATCAAGCTTCATTTTTGAACAAATACCTGTATGAAGTTTATAAGGGAAGTGTTCTTAGGGAGCTTTGGCAAGTAGCAATGAAGTTCTCTTTGCTCTCCTGTAATTACAGGCAATTTCTGCCATGAGGTTATTACCCAGAAACTAGCCAGTAGGAATCTTGATAATGGTGCTGTTCCCTCCTTCAGGAATAACATAAGTACTGTTTAAGTCAGTCCTTTCAAAGGTACACACGTAGCCTCATAAGCAAACATCACATCTACAGTGTGCATGGGAGCCCAGTCATTGGCACTGACAAGGAAAAACTTGACCTGAAAGACATGGACACTACCAAAAATACAGATGGCAGAAGGCTGACAGTACTTCAGAAACTGTATGGGTTACGGAGACTGACAGTAATATCAGGCATCTTTATGGCACAGTCTAAATGATGAGTTAATTTAGATATCTACTTTTAACATTATTCACAAGTTATTACTGCATTATTTGTTTTTTGCAGTTTATAACTAAACAGCCAGTACTCATTTCAGTTCTTTGCCGACTGCTACCACGTAGTAGGACACTGAACAGTTACCAAAAAATAGGACAAAATAGCTGACACAGCAGATACTTGCAGACATGTGTGTTGTTTATATTCATTCACACTCTGTGCAGTACACAGCAAGACACAAGGCTAAATGTCGGCAATTACACTCATCTATTCACTCTAATTCATTGATAGCATTAACTGTAATCAGCTGAATATTTCTTGGCATCACAGCCTCGTGAGTGAGTGTGGACTGCATAGCTACTCAAAAACAGGATGCTCACCTTTCTTCTTTATAACAGTTAAGTAACAGGAATTCCAACCAACTTTTATTCTTAGAAAATCAGAGAGGTGAAGTCTGCTAGAATTCTCTGCAGTCATCTGCCCAGCAAAATAATGTGCAGATTCAGAACTCTGACCTTTATTACTTCATCTTTTCCAGTTCTCTGAGTGAAAAGATAGTGATACTAAAATGATCACAGCTTAAACCAGTGAGGCTTTATTTACAAACACAGCAAGTCCTGACACTAGAAGCTGTTTAAATTTTTGCCAAGTCATGATTTTCCACCAGCTAAAGATACGCAAAGCAGTTTCATGAAGAGAAGTAAAAAAGCTGTGCTGTCATCATACTTTCTAGTCAACAGCTTGCTGTCCTCATACTGGACTGAAGAAATGATTCAAATTCTCTCCAGCTTTACAATATCATAAGGAATCACTGACAAACCTTCTGCCTCATTTTTAAGCAAGTGCTGAGGTTCTAGAGATAATGAAGCCTCTAACTGTTATTGCAGACTAAATACCAAGAGCTGTATTCCATTATGTAAAATTCAAACAAATAGCTAGAACCATTCGTGTAAAAAGGAGAAATAAAAATATTGGCTCTATGTAATTTAAATTTTGCGCCATAGTTATTCCGTACTGAAATGGAGGAGGATGCACACTTCTCAAACTCATTGAAACTCACAGAGACCTTGCTGCTCAGAATACATCCTCTAATACTATATTCTGTGTTAAATGGGACTGGACCTTCATCTCTTCTCACATCTTGTTAACTTGCCCACTTGGAGCTCACAGTGTGTAAAGTTAAAGCATCACCACTTTGGCACATCCCTTCTCATTTCAGCCTAAATATGAGGCTCTGTGCATCTAGTTCAAGATGACAGGATTTTTTGGCAGTCCTGCAACCCAGCACCTAGAAGTCTGGCTTTCATGGGTGTGCTGAATATCAGCAGGCTTTGGTCTGAACAATTTTTAATACTAAACCTTCTTAGGAAGACTTTGTATTGCCATGCAATGAAAAAAGTTTGAGTTCTGTCCTGCGCTTCACTATATGCACAAAGGCTTTATAAAGTTGGATGTGGTTATCATTGTACGGCTTTTGATTGGCAGCCAATAGGTGCTCAAAGGAAACAATTTAAGAGCGACAACTAAAGTCCTATTCCTGCTGACTGGAGAGGAGCAGAGCTGCAAGGAGTTGTCCAAAAGCAAGCAGGGCACACTTATTTGGGGGGAGAAGAGTGATTCTACAGTGCAGAAGAAAAGAGTTTCTGAATTTGGAACTGCTAATGGCCAAACTCAAATTTCATTCTAAGCTTTGGGATTTTTAAATTACCATAGAAAACATGGAAACAGAAGAATTAGTCACGTATCTTCTCATAAAGCAAGGAAGACCACATGGCTGGGATTAATTCTGTTTACGTGTCTATATAAAGTTACACTTTTGTCTTACTGAGCACTTCAGTACAGTCGTATTTATTTATGAGGAACTCCACAAGAAAGATATCTATGACTTACAGAAAAAGTGTAACACTTTGTAGGATTCTCATTCATCTGCAATAAATATCAGCATTTCTTTAGAATCTCCTCTGAAATCTTCTCCACATACATTTTACAGTATAGTAGAAGAATCTTGCTACCCAAAGAATTTAGCGTCAAATAAACGTATTTTCTTTAACTTAAAACTATTTTTTTCTCTGTAAAATCAGAGTGTCAGTGTCAGTATGTGAGAATAGCTTTTTTTTCTTCCACGGTAACATATTCACCATCTTTTCCCAGGAAAAAAAAAAAAAGAAAGAAAATGAACCACAAAACTCAAACCTTAATTTGTGAATTTTAGTGAGAACGCATAAAACTTTTTCTTTCCTGCTTGAATATAGTAGAACAAGAATGAAATCTTGGCAACAAAGCATCTTCACCAAAGTAAACTAATCACTAAAAGACAATTTATAGTTGTTCTTTCCTCAAAGAGGGGCTAGCAGACCCTCTTCTGCTACACGAAACACTGATTAGTGAGACTGCTGAAATTTAATTCAGATTTCATGATCAGAAAAGGAAGTTACAAACTGAAAGCAGACATTCCTGCTCAAGTCAGCTGTTAATGCTCTTTAACTTTGATTTCATTTCAAGTGTGTGACTTGTATTTATCCAGGAAAGAGGAAAAAATTCAGGGTCTTATGGAAAACTTCAAAATGGAAATGCTGAAATGTATAAAACAGCTCATTAGCAGGTTCTCCTGACTGAGTCTAAAACTATCCCAACCAATTGCATCTTTCTTGGAAGGCCTAAAGTATCAGGCAGTCCTAAATTATAGGGCATATTCTTCTACATGACTTGAATTAAGAGGAAAAACTGCAATAGCTGTTACCTTTATGAACTTGGAAACTAGCACTGTAAGAAAATGTTGGCATGTTCAGGGTCTGATCGTGTGATGCAGTCCAAAAGTACGGAATTAAAGTCTGAAGGCATCATATTTCATTCCCTAAGCTGATGCCAGGTGATTGCATACCAACCTGTTCTCTATGCATCTGTGCAGAACAGAAGTGTTGTAAAACCTTTTTTTTTATTTATTTAATGGTTGACAGGAGAGGAAACAGATATGTGTGATGGACCACTCTAGAATGCCAAATGGTCTCAGAGGCTGGATGCTTAGAGGTAAGGGTAAAATATGAATGAGCTGATCTGTTCAGGACAAGAACTCTGTCCTCATTCTGTTCTTGTTTGACAACAAAACTGACCAACATCAGGCATATGCTAGGGGTGGCAGTGCAGCAATGTGAACCAGGGGAGTTGCCTACACAGCACACAGTCTCAGTTTTGTCCTGGAGAATTCTTAATAGATAAGAAATGAATCAAATTCAGTAGGACAGAGGAAGATCTGCAAGTCAGGAGGCAACACTGCCAGCAGAACTGCAAACCAAGTCCTGAGGGCAGCCACGTTCACTGGTCAGAGGTACATGTAATGACAGCTCTCTCATTCAACCACTAAGAATTCTTGCTTGTTAAAAAATGCCAAGTGTAGGTTTTGTTCCCACAAAATTATTTGAATTTTCACAAGTCAGTGTTTTCCCTCCTGTACTTTATGTAAAGCAGTCATTTTAGGTAAAGCCATTAGAAAAATTCCCCAGAAGAGATCATATTTACATACCACCACAGGTCCAAGTAATGCATTCTTCAAGTTATCAAAGAAACAAACTCGTGTACTTCTTTGTATTACATATAAAATTACACATGACTTACAGAATTGTTTTGTATATTTTCATCTACTGGATGAACTCACATGGATGGTTTCCTCACATTCATGAAAAGCAAGACTAGATAGCACTACGTGGGTAAGTTTTCACTTAAGAAAAGACAAAGAAAAGCTATCTTTCCATACAGAAGAAAGGAGAGAATGAGGGGAGACAGGACAGAATAACCCAGAGATCTCAAAAAAAAAAAAAAAAAAAATTAAAATGTTTGCTGTCCTTAACCCCATTGGCACAACAAAACATTTTCTAAAACTGGGAGCCTGTTTGAATCAAAACTGCATTTGTTTATGAAACAGGAGTTTGTATTCCAGTATCTACTGGATCTACATGCAAATATTCCATTCAATAATAGAACTGTGGCAGCATTTTTGTACAAGGCTCAATACTGAAAGATTGCTTTTCAGCTGGCTGCACTACTCTATTGGTTATGGGTCTGAAATAAGGCCCTCAAGGCAGAATGTCTCCGTCAGACTGTTTTTGTCACAATCAAACAATAAAACATCACCACTACCATTCTGGATATGTAGAAAACAGTAATACAGCAAGTTTACAAAACAACTCAGTTTTTGGAAGGCTGGAGAGTGCTGCAGATTGTAAAGGAGTCTATGATCTTTACAGTTAGCCATTAGGAGAAAATAAAACCACAGTATTCCAATGGCACAAACCCTTCTTTCTTCATTATGGGTTTAATTATTCAGTATAGACAGATACAGGGGCAGATGGGGCTTCTTTCACCATAGGTGGTCTTCTTTGAGCACTATGTATAAGCGTAGTTTCCTACCGCCAGTTGGTAAAGGCAGGTTTCCCAGCAAAGATAAACAATTCAGCACAAGGCAGCTCAGCTCCCATGCAGCCACACCTTGCACCTGGCAGAGCTGCAGGCACTATCAAAGCAGGCATAAAATAACCCACACCAGAAAGCCTGTTTCTCACCTGTCAGGCTGGTTTTAGGTGCACATGAAGGAGGAGGGTGAGGGAACGGCTCTCCAGCACCAGCACTTCAGTGAGTTTGCTCAGTCCCCATATTCAGAATCTGTGTTTTCACAACACAAGTGATGCAACATTTTGAGATTTAGTTTATTATCCTATGCCTTGACTTACAGCGCATACTTGTGATAACTTTCTTTGAACAGTGCTACAAGAAGTTCAGACCTGTGCCAAACAGAAGGAAAGAGAAGGAGACTGCAACAGTCACAGAAAAACTGGAAAATAAACAATCTGGAAGTTGATGCTTCTGTCACTTGAAGCTTGGAAAAACAAATAATCCAAAGAGTACCAACCAACATTCTGAATAAAAATGAGAGCTTGCTGTAATTCTGGGTTAGGTGTCAGATCAAATGAAAACATGCACATCCACATGGCTCCTGCTCCTTTGTGACATGCCCACGAGTTCTGGTTCAACCCTCTTGAAGGAGTCACTGAGTGCTGCCAATCAGCCATAGCAATCTATAAGTGATTGTGAATATTTTGGAACAACAACATGTTTATTGACAGTTGCTTACTTTAGAACTTTTGTTTTGCTGCAAGTAAAACCTTTAATCTCAATTGCCAAACGTTGAAAGGTAAGGCAGATGAGAAGGCCTTGCATCACAGGAAAAAGCTTTTATCTTCCACTGATGTGGCAGTCAAACGTTTCAGAGGATAAAAAGCACCAATATAATCTTTCTAGGACTAAAAAAACATAAAATGTCAGAAATGAAGAGAAGTTTAGGATCACAAGCTAAACACTCTAAAGTTAAACCATACAAGTTATCATAGCATCAGGCAATCTTCTGTGTTCTTGCAGTGGCTATTATAATAAATTTCATTATATTCTTAGATTAAATTTTGAGATTACAAAATAAAATATCCAAATACTACATCTTTGCCTTCTGTCTCCTGTTAATAATGTTGCAGAAAAAAGCCCTTCATAGGAGTGGCTGAAAGCCTCAGCATGGCTTATATACACAAGGGGATGAAACACTGTTCAGTACTGGCTGACAATATACAACAGATTCCATATGTGCAACACTGAAGTGGTTGGAAAAAGTGAATCATCTTGTACAGAATGTGATGCGCAACTGAGGGCATTTAAAACACACACAGACATCGTCTCAAAACTTCACAACAGCCCTCACTCATAGATGGATTCTTATTTGTGGGAAAGAAATGCTTTCTTTAAAGCACATTTTTGTCAGCATTGTACATTTTGCCTTACTGGGCTGTCTGAAGTCACTGTTGTTACCAGGTGTATAATAATTTGCAAATGCACATTGCTACACCAGTGTGCTTTGGGCTAAACTGACACTGTACAGTATTTTGTAGTTTGCAAAAAGAGAGATAAGAGCTCTTGCTGTATGTGTTGTGATTAAGTGAGAGCCTGAAGCAAGCAGTAAGGTCAGCTAACTTCGAAGATGAAGCTGATTTTTGAAGTGCTGATAGCCGTCCTAGTAAATCTTGTTTATAGTAAAGCCTCACTGGAGAAAATGAAGTGTTGTATACCTCAATGGACTCACTGTCTCCTTTCGTTCCTACTCAGGGCTGCAGGTTCCTTTTCACCTCTCGCTTACCCTGAGGCAGCTGCCAGAGCCAGCTCAGTGCCTGGTCGTGCAGGCGAGGTGGGGAGGCACTTGATTTGTCCACTGAGCCAGTTTAAGGGCATTCATCTGGGCTGAGTTCCAACAGCTGTTATCAGCACTTTGCTCCTGGGCTGTGACTAAAGGAACAAGGACTCAGCAACTAACCTGTGCAAACTTGAGAGGAAGGGGAATCAGACAAACTACAGGCTGAACAAAAAGGGAACTGAGCATATATCTTTGCAATTAAATGAGGATGCTATATGTTATTGAACATTTATAGACAAACTGATGAGAGTATTTACTAAGGCGGTGGCAAGACTGCACATAATTAAAACAGGAATAATGAGAAGAAGATATGGGAATATTTTCTATGATATAATTTAAGAATCTATGAAATAGACACACAATAGGCTTCTTGATATGGTTCACTCAGATTTCAGTCTCAAAGTGCTCAAGGACTCAAAATCTTCTTGAACTCTAGTACAGTCTTCCCCATAAATTAGGAAGAGCAGCATTAGTTTTAGTCACATATGGGAAACAAGCTAGCTTGAATATGGCTAGATCATGTAAGTAAAGATAAAATAGGAAGAAGAAACTTAATGCAGCTTTAGGATCATTCATATTCATGCCCTTCTGAGGCATAAGTAGAAAGCTGCTCTTACTGGGTTTAGTAGAATCTGTTCAAATTAAACGCAGAATACCAGGTACATTTAATCCTTAAATAGATTATTAAAAAAATTAAAAAATCATATTTTCAGTACTGAAAGGGCAGCATTAGCTTTGTCCTAAGCCACATTCACAGAGCTAGAATCAGACATAGTCACATAGCTAACAGGACATGAGTAAAGAGGAAGAGAAATACATTTTGGGATGATGACTGGAGGTACCTCTATGCAACCTCTCAGGCAGAATGAGTAGTGCAACATTAGACAGATGTGACAGATTTCACCAACCACAGCTGGATGCAGGGCCCAATGGGAGGAACTAACACACAAAAATTCTTCATTCAATTCATACTGTGTTCAAAGCAGACAAAGCTTGTTGTGACAGGGAAATGCACCTAGAAACAGAAGTTTGTACACCGGGAACCAATACAACATTTTCTTAAGATGTGGCGAAGAGTTCCCCAGGGGTTTCTGCAATGACATCCTGAACTGAATGAAGAATCCTAAGACAAAGAACATCAGTGGATGCGAGTAATGGGAAAACTCAGATGAGAACACAGAGGATGAATGACTCAACCCGAGAGACTCCACATATTCTTTCAGGAACAATTTAGAAATCCCATAGAGTTTTTGAACTGCATGAGCAATTTAAAAGCTAATAATAGCATCTTGCTGCATCCCACTAAGCCCACAACCATTTGCACCTACAAAGCGTTGTCAGGTCCATATTTTCACAACAACTAAGGCTGTTTTGATCTGCAAACTACAATGGCTTCCACATACCAAAAAGGCCTACCTGTAAGGACAAGACCTTTACCTTCCAGCACCTTCTGCAGAGCAGCACTACAGCTAAGACTAGAGCAGTCCTGCAAGGCTGTAGGAGAATAGAGAAACAGGCTAAACTGTCCTGCTTGTACTGAGGAAAAGTAACTGAGGAAAAGAAAGAGCTTCCACCTTTTGACCAAATAGAAGGGTAAGAAGGCAAATAATCCCTTCCTTCTTTGCGATTAGAGAATCAAACAAATAGCAACAGCGAATTTTTTGGTTAATCAGTTTATCTGAGTTTGAATAGTTCTAAAACAAAAATTACAAAATAGGCAGAACTTTGAAAATTATATAAACACTTTGGCTTTGGAATGGGAAGAAGTTTGGCCTTTCAGAAGTTGAATAAACAGTAGTACTAACTGTAGTATAACTGACCGCATGTTAATAGCATTGCTAACATCAGGTGTTTTACTGTGATTTTAAAATACTTTAAATTTTGACATTTACTGTAGTATTAATGACCAGATTGAATGCCATTACAGTATCATTTCTTTTAGCAGTACTCTTCCCTTCAGTCTGTGTATGCAGACCAGCCTTATGTCCTTGAAGGAGATGGATACTGTGAGATGTCTCACTCACTAGCCAACACCTTCACTATAAGTGCAGAAAGTGGAAATTACTAAAAACAAAACAAAACAAAACACCAACTATTTCATGCCTTACTTTATTATTTATTCCATGTATTGTCTAATCTCTTCCAACATCTACTCAACAATGCTGTCTGTCTGACAACAGCTGGCAGACATAAAAGCAGACTGGGCATTATGTAGCCTTGCTAGGGTGAAATTCTGCTCTGTGATCTGATCTTGGGGCACTTCTCCCCCTGTATCCCTCCAGCATTAAATATGATATGGTGCTCCTGGGATTTTGTTTCTATGAGCAATTGCTATTGACCTAGTTATGGAAGACTGGCAGTACTTGCAGTGTAGATCCACATTATCTGTATCTTTCGTGAACACACATTGAAAATGTGTATGTAGTGCTTTATATGTATCTGTATTGTTCAGGATTGTGGTTTATCACTGATTAGTTCATGCTTCTTTGCAAACCATCACTCTGGAAATAAGAAAGAATGTGACAGGAAGAGGAGAGGAAAATCTGTAGTATAGAAGATGCACCAGCTAAATAATTCAAGAGATTCTGGAACTAGAGATCTCGTGCATTCAGTGACTTCATAAATCATTAGCGTACTGGAAAATGTTTGCTAAGCAGTAAATCTCTTCAAAGAGCGATTACTGTTATCAACCAAAGGTTGAACATGACAGTCCCTGAAGAATTTTAACACCCTTCCTGTGAATTTAAACTGCAGATTGCAGGCTGCTTTACAGTTTGCTCTTCAAACAAAATGGCAGATGGATAGTTAGCAGTCACAGACAATTGAGCCATGTGAAGTAAAACTACTGAATGATATTTAGGATCATGCTCATGGTTAATTTAAGTTTATTAAAGCACAGTGGAAAATATTTTTCAGTGTTTTTCAGCAAAAATATCTGATATGTGTGAGCTCTGCTTAACTCATTGCACTTGTTCACAATGAATGTTGTGAGATACAAGGAGTAAAGACAGTTTCTTGCCAGACCACCAACTGAGGTTCTTTCTCTGTAAATTTATCAATAGAACATACTGAGAAAATAACACAGTAAGATGCAAGTTACTCCACATTAGTTACTACTAAATGGTATCACTAATCTAGGAAAATGAGAAAGTGGCACTCAAAGGTACATGCAGAGTTTAAGCACTGTCACAACTGCAACAAAACACATAAAGTAATATGTGTAGACTTTTCATGCGGGTTCTTTCTTCCCAAAAGTCCCATATCAGAAAAAACCAATAGTAAAATCCATCCTTTTACTCAGCTTCCTAAATATGAATAGTTCTGATGTTAAATTCTCTATTTTTTTTACCTGATAATTCAAGTAAGCCCAAATTACTTAGCTGTTTCCATACTGGGACTATTGTAAATTTTGGAAGACGTGTTCATTTCTGAATGTCTCATGCTGCTTTATAACTATATTACTTGAAACATCCAAATGAAATGATGTTTCCAATGAAAACATCCAAAGCTAATTCCAAAAAGTGATTAGTGCATTAGTTCACTACAAGCACCACTATACTTGCCAAGAAGCACCCACAAAATTTTTTGTGACTTCCACATTCATCAGCTTTCCACAGGCTTGCATGCACAAGTGTGAAAACAGTGTTGTTTTGCATATACTTCACCCAGTGTATGAGGTGAAAACACAGTGCTGCTAATAGCTGAAATAACAACATACACTTCATAAACTATGAATATGAAGTCGCAGAGGAAAATGAGAAGGCAGTTTTATAGATAAACTTACCAAGCACTGTAGGAGATGATTTAATGTGCCTATCATGATTTTCTGTCTTAGCACATCCACATTCACTTGTTTATAAAAAACTACAACGCATCACTATTTCCTGCCATACAGCTAAGCATGTGAGCATTACTAAAATCTCCCTTTCTTTGAAGGAATGCTGAGACTGTAAATAGAGGATAAAGCCTCACTATTTTTTCCAACTGAATATTATTTATATATCCTTTGACATTAGGACAATGCCAGTATACCCAAGTTACCTTCTTATGTCTATTCTTAGTTGAGACTATTATATCACAGCTTCACCTTTGCTTTGTGCTGTTGAAACCAATAATCTTGATCTACTCTCAAAACCTTCTTCAGATGTTACACTTACATTTCTTGAATTATACTTTTGCTCACCATGCTTGTATATGGACAATACAGGTGCAATCAAAATGTGTAAACTTTAAAAAAACAGCAATGTTCTATCACCATGATAAATTGACAGATTCAACTAAAAAACACTGGGCCAAACAGGTGTTAAGTAACATTCTTCTGGTGCTCACCTGATAACATATGACCCTGTGCCACAGGGAACGGTTTTCAAGAGTATACTATGACATACGTAAAGAAACACAGAGCTTCAAATTGATTTTATACATAACTGGGAGCATTCTTATTGCTGTTGTGCAATTGAAGGCTATAATTTCTTCATGCCTAAGACATACTGTAGGTTATACAAAAATATAAACTATCACATATCCTGAATGGTTTATATTGGATACAATTTTCTTCGCATAGAGGTTTCCATAACATGGGTCCTTCACCTTCATTGATCTGAATTTGTAGAGTAACCTCTTCGACGTGGACACACTGAAGTAGAAATAGGAGGAAATGGCTGACACACACTATTCACATTCTAAGAACGGCTGTCATTTTTTAAATTTTCAGCTTCCTGATATCTGAATTGGTTTATTTATCTCCATCTAGAACATGACTAAACAGAGAACTAATGAAATAAATATGTTCTTTGATCCTGAAAAACAAACCTTGCTAGGAAGCCTCGTGGCAGCCTCACTACCAGATACCCTCTGGTGAACTGCATAGCAGAGTGTCATGCAGCCCACCCTTGCAGGTGCTGCAGTGCTACCCACCATACACAACTGCTGTGGCACCACGCTCTCAGCTGGCTTCCCTGCTTCTCCTTCCTTGTTTCACACTGCATTGTGCAGGACATTTTGCATACAACCTACAAAAAAGCAATTGTTTAAGCTGGTGAAAAATAGGGTAACAGGAATTCTAATAACTGCCTACAACTCTTTAAAATAGATTTATGAAGACACTGGGGCCAAACTCTCCCTCACACTGCTAAACAATATAACAAAGTCAATGACAATGACAACAAAAGGCAGCTCTGAGGATTCAGATTGGACATCAGGAAAACCTGCTTTGCCAGAAGGATAATACAGCACTGTCATGGGTGAAGAGAGAGGTAGTGAGATTTCCACCCTCGGAGGATTTAGATATAGCTAGACACTCTTACCTCTGTCTTCCAACCAACATTTTTCTGACTATCATTCTTCAGATGCAAGTAAATCTCAGATCACCATGAAAATTAAATGTGCTACAGTAAGAACCTTGTAAGCTCAGTGGAAATAATCCTAAGTGCTGTCTAAAAAGGTTCATAGAATTCATTACAGACAGGCTGATAAAGCTTCATAAGAAAACTGGATTGCAGGTAAGTGCAAAGTCCAGATCATAGGTAAGAAGTGATGTGACCAACAAAGCTTTATAAGAAGAGTAAATCTAACAAAGTCTTCACAGTCTTGAGCCAAGAGTTCACCTCCATAAATAAATGGATAGATAGATAGATAGATAGATAGATAGATAGATAGATAGATAGATAGATAGATAGAAAGATAGACAGATAAATCATAAAGCAATCTCCAAAACATTCTGCATTTTTCAATGAGTTCCCCAAAGGAGGGTTTTAATTACTTGATCAGTCTCAAAAACAAAACAAATTAAAAGAAGTGCCCTATTGCCAAGCTTTTAACTTTCAGAACTGGTTCAAGAAATAACCTACAGGCTAAGTGCATCCAGTGAGTTACAAAACCCATGTGGAAATGTGAACTCCCATTATTCCTTTCCTTAACAAATAATTAGGATTTCATCTGCTATTAAATCTTTATGAATATGCACCCACAAAGTGCAGAGACAAAATTGAGATACAGAGTCTCCCCATAACTGAAAGAGGAAGAACTGCCAGGTTAGATGTTACTGAGAATAAACTTTTCCACACACAGGACTGTAAACACTGCCTTATGTGATTTTAACCACAGAGAAGAGAAAACAACACAGTTTAGACGGAACTCTTAAAAGGAAGAGAAATGAAGCTGTTGTGGCTTTCAGAAAGCGGCCCAGCCTGGGCACTCTGTCCACATCTCGTTCAATCTGAGCAGCCCACATGCAGCCAGCAAGACATATGTTTCCTTACAACTGCCAGGAATGCAAGGCAATACTAGACAAGTCTAGACTGATCTTGGGATAAATGCAAGAAGTAAAGCAGTGGATCCAACTGTTTGGTGGATGACATTTGCCTGGCAAAGGAATAGTTGCAAGTGTTCCAGTCCTGGAATGGGGGTGGATGGGAAGGAGGGAGGGAGAAAGAAACAGTTTTCCCAGAAGTGCTCTTGGTTCCAGAGAAGAATTCACTTCCCATCGAGAAGAAATTCAGCTTAGCTCAATTTGCTTTCATCTCTGTTAGAGAAATAAGCCCCCTCCCCCCACCACCTTTCTCAGCACAAGTATGTGCAAATCAAACTGAAAAGCCAGATCCTGAACCCAGTTACTGTACAAGTCATGTGGATTAATCTCACTCAACATTTTCTGTTTCTGCTTAATACACCAGTTGGTGCCCTGAACTGTCACTCTCCCCTTCTTTTGCAGGCAAGTCCCTGCTGCCCCTTCAGTTATCAAGTGCTTATTTACACAAATCCCACACTTCATCTTAAATCACTTTCTGCTCATCATAGTGAGCACTTCCTATAAGTTAAAGTTTTAATGTCTTTTACTTAAAAGATTGCCCAGCCAATTGAACATCCATCACAAAGGGCAGGTATCAGCTGCAGGCCAATCTCGAGGAGCACAGTCAGATTTCCCTTTGAATTTCATGTATGTGTTTCATTCTGGTGGAAACAGGGAGTGGGTCAGAGGGAAAGAGGAGGAGGGCGATGCACGGCCACTTCTGCAAGCAATGCATGCAGACCAATTAGTACTTTCCTTCTCAGCTTCAAATCTTCTTCCACTAGTCTGTGTTTAAACTAATTAGTACCTCTTGCCCATACCTTTGATGTGAAACTGATTTTTACAGCTTGCTCCTGCACTGTAACATTTGCTACCTTCCCGAAGTTTATTTAAAATTAGAATACATATACAGATCCCAGTTATTACAATGCAGCTTTTCCTGCTTTACTGGGGGAGTTATTAATATTTTTGGTGTGTATGAAAGCATCTTAGCATTGGGAAGTACCTACATTTAAACACAGGAATGAAATCACGATCCATTATAAAACTCATAAAAAATGAAAGCTTTCAAAAAATGAACGTTGGCCGTCTTTTAGATGACAAACATATTTTCTTTTTCTTCCCCTTTTTTTAATCTTTTTTTTTTTAAATTGGATATGAGGGTAAAAGGCTTTCTTATATTCCTATGATTGTCTTTGAGAAAACACTAAATGCCTTGACACCCCTAATAATGTTGCAAGAGTTACAACACACGGCTGTCTCCTGATAACCTTATGCACTGTTTATGTAGTAGAAGTTAAAATGTAAAATTTGCAAGATGTGTTGGTACCTTTAATTTATGCTTTTTATTAGAATTGCCTGTAGCTCACTAAAAACTGTAGCTCTTATTAACGGCAGGGCTCATGCTTGTCCATTTAGTATTAATTCTTCCAACCACTATGAAAATAAGTTCTACTCTGTGAAATATTTTAAAACTACACAGGTCCAACTCCTGCCTGTGGCAACGTCCTATTAAGACAACGAGATTTAGAAATGTGTATCTGAGGTCAGAATCTGGTTCACTGCTGAATGCTCACACAAGGAGTAAAGGGCTTATTGCATTGATTTCAGTGAGTTAAAACCTGTAGAGGCTGTTTTCTCCCTTTTCTGTAATGCCTTTTCCTTTGAGATTTAGCAAAGTGATCATTAAAATACTGAAACTTACCTAAGACTTAAGTAGGGACAGTATTCTGAGGGAGACACAATATAATAATAAACAGAATGAATTTCCACATGGACTCTGTAGTGTGTCTTAGTCCTCAGACAATGTATTAATCCAAAAATTATTTTCAGATGATCAGGTTCCTGGCCTGCAATTTTATGTGCACATATTTGGAAATGTGCATATGTATGTGTGCACCAATTTATATGGGAAGCAGTACATCTGCACAGCAGACTTGCCACTTAAGTGAGAAAGCTGCAGGTACGCTGTAGTTTGCTGCATGGGCCTGCCAGCAGAACCATCCTGCAGACAAGTCCAAGACTAAAGCTGTATATTTACAGGTAGTTTTACAGAACAGATTTATACAGAAAGATTAGTGGAGCTGTTTGTCACACCTTTCCCTGTGAATGTGTAAGTCTCCTCATGTGTCTGGACATTACTAAGAAGTGAGAATAATAAGTAACTAATTTCACTTTAAAGTTCAGATGAAGAAATCATTTATTCACTTCTTACATTCAAAACATTTGACATTACTTGAAATCTGCTGAGAGTAATGAGTTCTCTTCAGGCCTGCTTTTTAATTCACTCTTGATGACTTCTGAGTGGTTCAAGACTTGTGCTTTTTTGGGTGACAAGGTCAGTAACCAGCTGATGAAATATATCCTTTATCTAAGCAGTACAAGTGGCTACTTTTCAAAATAGTTTTTTTTTACTGTGGACACTTTGACCTTGTTTTGAATTTTGTTTGCCTGATCATATCCTAGTCTTGCCATTAACCACACACTTCTACAGATTTCAAACAATGGCAAGTTTTCTGCAGCTGAGTCCTTATTACCTTATTGTAAGATCTACTCTACAGTTTTCATCTCTTTAGCACAGTGACTGGTTAGAAGTTGTTTTCTTCTGCATTTGATTTGTAAAGCTAATATGTTTAGACAGTTGGGTTGCTATTGTGATTGTTTTGGCAGGATGGAAAGCAGTGTACACATTTATTTGTAATGTATGAAGTCCTTGACGTACTGTACTGTACTTCAGAGACTCCACAATTTATTTTTTGTTGCGGCTTGTCTTTAGTCCTTGCCAATTTCTTTCCTTTCCTTTTCCAAACAAAGCTAGAGCTGACAAATCCTAATGTTACAGAATTTTAATAGCTAGATCCAATTACTGAGCTCATCTTTTAATTTACCATTGTCCTTACAACTTTGGACTCAGAAAAGCTCTGAGGATGAGCTAGAAAAAGGTGACACTAGCCAACAGCTATCCAAACCAAAATGCCCTCCTCCCTTAAAGGCTCCTGGAATCAATGCTTTTGCCACAATTATCCATAACTGTTTTCTGAAATACTGCTTTCAAAATGTTCCTTTAGTGAAATCACATAGCTTTGTCTGATCCAATAATAACATTTCCAGGGGCTGCAACAGTTTGTTTTGGCCAGTTTTTGTCAGAATTTTTATTGTTTTCCTTAAAGGAATTACAACGTTAATACAAAAAGAGCATTTTTCAAGGGAACACACAAGAGTGGGGATGAAAAGGAAGGGTGAGCTCTTCCTTTTTATTTAAATCCTCTTGAATGATTTGCAGGTTCTGCAGATCAGCTTCGGAAACAAAAGGAAACTTGGAATTAAGATATACTGTATATGTTTGCTGCATTAACAATGGAACAGAGCTCTGTAATATGCTGTGCTGTTTATACCCAAGCCTGTCACTCTTTTCAGTGAAGCCTTGTTGTAGCTACCTAAAGGCTTTCATTGATTTTCTGGCATTTTTTTGTTGATGGAGAGACTCACTAATCATCTTGTTCAGAATAAAGGGGTAGTTGCAGAAATGTATCAATTGATATGAAGGTGGGGAATAAGAAAAAGAATTTTTCTTCACACTTCTCAATATTTCATAAGTTTTCCAGAACTTCTTCCAACAGCCCTGTTCTAAACTCAGCAAGCCTAAACATGGACTTCAGCTCTCAAGACTGCTGGGGAACTGCAGCTCTTACTTAATCTCATAATGATCCTTTAAGAGGTTGGTGGAAACATTCCCAAGGCTGGAGTAGGCAGGAGTATGTAAGGTATTTACCAAGGACATGCCAAGAATTGTAAAGGTATGAGACCCTTTTTACAGGTATACCAGAGCTCTCAGGGACAAAAGTGAAAAGCCTCCTTACTCTTGCAGTGTTGAAGGAGAAGGGGTGAGTGCAAAGCTAAGAAAAACCCTGATGTGCCTCAGTGGTTAGTAATGTGACTAATGAAATCAGCGAGGAGAAGTTCTGTGTCTTGGCAGCTATGGCTCTATGGCCTTTTAAAGAACCATGAGAGAGAAGTCCATTTTATTTTCTTATTTTCTCATGTTTTGACCATTCCTTCCTTCACAGAGCTGTCCAATGATGGAAGTATTCTACAGCATATTTCCCAATGAGGAAGAAATCATTCCTCTGGATTTTGAGCATTAGAAGAATGTGATTTTGCTCCAAAAAACATAATAAGTATTTACAGTAAATCAATTGGTATTTCTATCTTGATTCCTTACACCGTGTGCATCACATGATAAGGTATGGATGCTTCCCAGGCAAGCAATTTAGGTATTTCAGCTCCAGATTGCCAAATTTTCCAGTGCTGAGCATTTATTTGCGTCTATGATTTGCATTACATTTGAACTCTTGAGACTCTATTTTGCAAAATTCCTGTAAGGATTTCTAACTCTAAATAAAGGAAAACAACAGAGGTGTCTCAGTATTTCTGCAAAGATTTTATGCTTATCAGAACTCATATTAAGAAAAGGTGACCAGCAGTGGAAGGATTAAAGATGCATAATTGGAAGCTCTGTGAATGGCATCACTCTGTACTGTTCACAGAAGTGCTAGACAAAGAACTACAGAGGGCTGTTGTGGTTTTTTTGTTTTCGTTTTGTTTTGTTTTTCAGTGGACCCATCTGTAAGTCACTCTTTTAGATACCTAAAACTGTGTGAAACTTTTTTCCATGTTACTGTACCTGAAGTACACATGAGGTTTCTTCTATCAGTGCTCAATCAGAATGTTTTCAAGTTCATTCTTCAGCTCCCCAAGTAACTGGCAACTACTGCCTCTTCATGTGAAAAACAGGAGTATGGTCATTCTTGAGTACTTCTATTCTTCCTGCATGAAATCAGTGACTCGGAGGTAATTCATCATCCACTCTGTTGGGAAACAGAAACAAAGAGAAAACTAGCAACCTACAGTCTAATGTTTAGATGACTCCTTAAAATAAATAAATAAATGAAAGGAAAAATTGCAATGAATTGCTTATTCTCTCATTCATTGATACACAACAATCACCACAAAAGTAATCCAAAGATACTGGATGTAGCTGTGTATGCAAATTAATTAGTTACTTAAGTTATTACTATTCCATTTCATTTTTTATCTTAGAAATTAATGAAAGCAACACTTAAGTCACTGTCCTGTTCCATCTATCTGCAATCATCCACTAGCTTTTTCACATCAAAATTTCATCATTCTGTACATAAACATTTACCAGTAAGGACAATGTTTTAGCCTGAAATCAGGTTGTTTAGATTCTTGGTCACAGTGGACTGCACTTTAAGACCCTATTCCAAAAGCTCCTCCATTATAAAAGCGAATTATACACACTGGGAAAAGGGCCTATCCCAAAATACGGGCAAATTATGTCTGCTGCTGATGGTACAGCAGCTGGTAGTGGAAAGTGGGAGAGATATACCTGCTCATTTACAAATCTCATCTGGTTTAAAGATGCTGTCTAGGATATGATAAGCAGGAAGAACTGACATGGAATGATGGTCTTGTGCTTGCTCAATATTAATTCTATTGTCAGTAACTTTTTTTTTCCCAGAAACAAATCTTTCCATGTAAGCTTGCCAAGGGAGAAGGAGGCCTTCCACCTTTTCCTCCACAGTGCTATTCTTCATGCAAATAAGCCAAGAGGAGTCAGAAAAAAGGTCAACAGCACTTTTCAGACACTCAGCACTACCTTACAAAAGAACTCAAAGCTCATCAGTCCAACACTGAGCCTGAAGAGTAAAACCCGGATAATTTGTTTCCAGTTTAAGCCTGAAGTGATCTGGCACTGTGCTGATATTGCTTTAAAAATATTTATTCTCAACTTCTAGCTAAGAATGAAATATGGATGTACGACAATTAATAACATAAGTAAGAGAAATTAAGGAAGAAGAAGAACTGAGTCTGTTTTTACCACTAAATGTTACTGTGTATTCTTATAGGAACAACATTATACAGTTACTAGCAGGCAATGCTTTTAGTGCAGCACATGATGAAGAACAGTCAGTTTTCCTCTAAGAAGAGGTGACTAGAAAGCCACTTAAGTTGTAAGAAACAACACATTTTGATTAAAAATCAAGTGTTCTGTTTAATACCACAATTCCACTGTCATACCTGAAGGGAATATTTGGAATGATTTCAGCTCTAATGCTTTGGTCAGGTAACTGTGGTCATCCTGAGGTATTTCCTTCCCCAGATCCCTGGGCATCTTCTAGCAGGGCCGCCTCTTCCTCTGATGCTCCCAAGTTTCTCTCTTTTTGTCCTTCAGAGCTATGGGCATCCCCTTATAACCACCTGGTGTTCCAATTCCTGTCACAACTACAAGGCAAGTTGGAAGGACAAAAGGGAGCGGTCACTAGAGGTCTTGGGATGTGTGAACAAGAAGAAACTGAAGTTGTACAGGTGGGACTGTTTATGGCACTGAATGGTCAGATGTGTGATTTTGAGGTGATTTATGAGCACTGTGGGTTTTATTATTATTATTATTATTATTATTATTATTATTTTATTTTATTTTATTTTATTTTGGGGTTTGGTAGTTTTAGTTGAGTTAAAGCTAATTTCAAGCTGACACACCAGGAGGGATTTCTATGTCAGAGAACGTCATCTTCTCAGCTGAATTGCCTGTATCCTCTGGAGCTGGTGGAACTTAGGCTGCTGAAGCAATCTTGTCACCACATTGCTCTAGCAGCACACAGCCACCAGTGCTGCCCTTCAAAGGGAGGGCAGTGAGGCAACGCAGGTTGTGCTCTTAGCTTTGGGGGAATCACTGACTGGGCTTTGGTCAGTAGAACAGTATGTATCTGTGCAAAGACTTTAAGAGTCAGCTTTAAGCAATGGTAAGAACTGACTGTGAACAGCACACGGGACTTTTTAGCCCTCTGAGTGACCACAGGAACAATACCAACATTAAACAAATCTGCAAGAAGTTGTCTTCTTTCTTTTTGGGAGTGAAAGTAGCATCACCTAGCTGTGAGCAGTCATTATTTTGTCTACTCTATCATCTAATTTGTGAAATACAGTCTGGGACCGGACACGGCTCAGGACTGCCTCATTGGTGTGCATTCGCCAAGGGGACCACCTGAAGCGCCTGGAGATGGCTTCCTACACCCTGCTTCTGCTCTCCTTATTCAATATTTGTTTTCTTTTTTGTGTTTTGTTTTTTTTTCTCGTGAAAGAAAAAATATTTCTGCGAGCTCCCCTTCACCGCAGCTACGGTCTCCACGACAAAGGCTCTGTCTCAACATGGCTCTCGCCCCAGAGCCGCCGGGCTGCCTTCCCCGCGGGGCCGGAGCGGCGGGGCCGCGCTCACGGGACCGCTGCGGCCGCGGGGCGGAGTGGAATCGGGCGGGGAAAAGTTTCTCCCGTGCTGGCCCCGTCCCTCCCTCTGCACACACACACGCGCGCGCACGCACCTCTGCGTTCGCAGGCGGATGAGGGGCACTTTTGAAAATTGTTTTCTTTCCACACCCAGCCCGCGTCTGACATCACTTCTGCAGGAGGAGGGCGGGAGCTACCCCGCCGCCAGACGGTCGCGGAGAAGCTCCGCCGGCCCCCGCGCCCCGTGAGTAGCCGCGGCCGGGGGGGGGGGGGTGCGTGAGGGGCTGTGCGGGGCGGGGGAAGCGGCTGTGCCAGCGGGGAGACGGAGGAACCGAAAAAGAGAAGAAAATATTTATACGTATATCAAAAGAGTTGGGGGGGAGGAGGGGGTTTGTTTACTACGATCCGGGCCCGGCCGCCGTCGCTTGCAGTGCCGGCTGAGGCTGTGCACAGCCGCCGCCCCGCTCCGCTCCTCGCTCCGGTCCCGGCGGCACGGAGCTGGGCCGGGGGGGCGGGCGGCCGCGATGTTCGCACTCTCCTCAATGTCTTCTTTCTTTCTTTCTTTTTTCCCTTTTTTTTTTCTTTCGTCTTTCTTTCTTTATTTATTTATTTTTGTTGCTGTTGATGCGATTTGAGTGGAGTTTGCGTGGACTACAATAACTCTTGATGGTTTTTGGCAGCCGACCCCCCCCTAGCGGAAGAACTTTTCTATATAACGAAGCGCAGACTTCAGTTCGTGAAGATGATTTTTCTTTTTTTTTCTTTTTTTTTTTTTTTTTTTGCCAGCGTTAGGCGGTTTTTTTTTTCAGTCAAACCACGGTTTCAAAAACCCGCTCCGATGTTCTCAGTTGGGACTGCTCGAGGCTGCAGAGCCCCGCGGCAGCAGGAGGGAGGGGCGGCTTCCAGCAAGGCGGGTTGCTCGTAGTACGCAGTTGTGGAGGTCAGCTCCTTGTTTGGACATCTCCAGGAACAGCTCCCGCTGCCTCCTTGTCCCAGCTCGCTTCCCCGCCGCAGATCACGGCCTGCTGCCACCGGCAAACCCGCAGCTCGGCCTCTTCCTTAAGTTTTTTTTGCATGGTGATGCCTCTTTCTCCCTCCTCCCCCCCCCCCCTTGGGAATACTTTGTAAATGATGAATAATAGTTGTAATTGAGCGTCTTAGGAGTATCAGACTTCATTGCCGGTGTGTAGAGAAATTCTAAGAAGAGCCATTCACTTTTTCTCAGGCACATTTTCATGCAGTTCTTTGCAAGCTTTGAAAACAAACAGCTAGGGTTGGCTGGTCTCTGCCCCCAGCCCCCCCCAAAAAAAAAAAAAAACGAAAAGAAAAAAAGAGCACTTTCTTTACTTTCAGGCTCTGCATGTACAGGGCTGGTATGTTAGCTATGTAAAATAAATCTTTCCTGCCAAGCAGATATTTTTTCTGTCAAATGAAATGCTCTGTAATGATTCTTCTGCCTGCTTTCTTGCTTTGGTTTTGAAGGCTTTGCTTCACAGAAGAGCCCTACTGGCAATGGGATGACAGGTGGCTGCAGGTGGGCAGGCAGCAGCCCATGGGTGTGATGGGCATGTGGGCATGTGCTTTCATGAGGGCAGTAAGTTGAGGTGCTGTCCTCTGCACTCACTTGTGAACGTGGAAAATCAACCTGGAGAACAGGAGGAAGATTGATCCTTCTTGCTGTATACAGTTGTGCACAGATTGTTTCACTACAGCTGCATGGCTGAAATGGATTTACTGGGTCAGCTGCATGCCCAGACAGGTTAATTTTGATGAAACTGGGAATTATTCTGCTAGCTGCGTAATCATCAACGTTAACTCAAAGTGAAATAAATTTATATCATGAAATCTCTTGCAATATGATGGATTTCTTTTTAGCATACTCGTTTGGGAAGGAAAACAGTCTGTTGGTATAACTTAAAATAAAAACAACATAATACCGGTAGACAAGACACTGCTGGTGGTGTATTCTTTATTTGTGGTCTCTGAAAGGGCTTCTGTCATAAACACCCGAACAGTGTTGATTATGCTCTGGATCTGCCAGGGAGGAAAGACACTGTATTCCATTTGCTTACATAGATTTAAAGTTCTTGCTAATAATGGAAATTGTTCAACAGACAGAGCCAGTCAAGGTTGGAGGCTGCTGAAACATCCTGCTCTCACATGAGTTCTGTTGCAATTCTCAGATGTTGTAGTTACTCTTTCTGGCCAACACAGCTTAAATGAAATCAACATCTCCAGCTTCATCTTAGACCCACTGCTGGTTAATGCATTTGTTGCCTCATGACTTATTAGCATCTCTTGCTTCGCAGTTGCTTTGTGTCTTCCTCTTCCATTTTCATGACTTTTCTTTTATGGTGATGTTTGTCTCAGGGTTGTTTCCCATCTTGGGCTTAAAGTTCTTAGAACGATCAGAAGAATGTCATACTCATGAGTCCCATGTGGATATTCGAAGAGGAAGGCCTTCCTCCATTTTTGCTAATGATATCAGTTGTAGTTTGTCTTTTTTATTAATGCTGTTTGCTAGCTCGTTTAAAAATGAATTTGGCAGCACAAAGAGACTCCCTTTTTCACCTCAGTTGTTCGTATATATTCTGATTTTCCAATTGGACTTCATGTTCTATTTCTGTCTTGATTGTCCTATAAGACATGACACCACCATGTAAATCACTGCAAGAATGCTTTCAGTTAAAGAGATAAGTAGGTCTCAGAGGAAAGACAATTTGTACTGCTGGCCAGCAAAAGATGCACTTTCTGGCTCCTGCTGCCATGTTTCTGTTGGAAGAAGACTCAGCAGAACAAGGCACTATGTTATTCAAGAACTGATAAGAAAGAGATTTACCCTGAAGTGCATTGAACACGTTATATATACAATCCATGCAATACTTGAATGCAGACAAATTTGAAAGAAAAAAGGAATGCACTTACTTGAAATCACATTGGTCTCAGCAGGAAAATGGGAAGCGTAAGCCACACTACTAAGGAATTCCATTCATGGAGCTGTTCAGCATTCGTTAGCTTTTGTTTGGTTTTTTGGATGCTCAAAGCAAACCAGTGATTGTTGTGGTGTGGTCTCTGCATTCACTGTTTGCTGAAAGCATTACTATTTTAGAGAGGAGATAATTTTGTAGAATACATGTCAGTACATCAGGTGGTGCTCATGACTTCATCAGGAAGATAAGCATCTTAATTTTCAGAAAATAGATCTTGCTGGGTGGGATTCAAGAGAAAGCCTGATGACCTGAATTCATCCATCAAAGGAGTTCTTGTTTCTTCACCAAATGGGGAAAACGTAATTACACCTTTTTATTTTGTCTGTGAAGTTTCATGGGCAGGTTTAATGATGGTACATGCATGCCAAGTGAAGCCTCATAATTTGGGTGTGACCTTAAAATACAACCCTCTGGCTGTGGAGAGATATTCAAAGGAGGCTGTAGGTTGGGCAGGAGTGACTCAGGCACCCCTTAGAGATGGCTATGGGACATGCATTTATGGGTGACTTCTCCAATTCTTAAACACAGCACTGTGTCTGAAATTGAAAGGGTGTTTGTCTAATGCAGGTGCTAAGTGGCACAAGAAATTTACACCCTTCTTCCAGGCAGAAAGAGACCTTCCATGGCACCTAGATATCCCTATTGGAATGCATGTACTGCTGCTGAGCTCTTCAGACAGTTTACACTCACTTGGTCTCTAGGGCTGATGGTTGTCAATGCATGGGAGCAACAAATCGGCAATGTAATTCAAACACAAATGCAAACCGTAGTCTGGAGACTGCCTGAAGAGCCTAAGGTAGGCCTTAAGAGGATGAACCTGCCTTTTTATCAAGTGCTAGCATGCCCAGTGGGGCCTTTACCTGGGAGGTCAGCCTGCAGTGAAGCAGGCCCCTGTGCAGGCAGCCAGCTTGGCCAAAGAGGGGCTGACGCAGGCAGTGGCAGGAACTGGCTGGGCTTGGTTGTCAGAAAGCAGCCAGAGTTCAGAAAAGCAGCCAACGGGTGTGTGCAACTCTGCAGTGAAGAGGTGCTAGAAATCCTTCAACCTGAGCTGGTGAAGTTCATGTGGCAATCCTTAAGCTTTACTTTCAGTTGCACTGGTTGCAAATTAGAATGTAAAAATAGCCTTCTGAGGGTTGATTGCTTGGTTATTAAGTCCATTTATATGCTACCGTAGTGCTATGAAACAAAATAGTAATAATAGAAGTTTACTCTTTTCATTTTATATCCAACTGCTCTACAGCCAATAGGGATATATTTTTGCACTCTTGATAGATGATGTGTGAACTCTGAAATAACTGAAAATAAAATTTCTCAATACAGAGCAAGTCGTAGCCAAATCAAAACGAGCAGTTTGAAAATTCTACAACAGTGAATTTAACACATTTAATTGCTAGTGATTTCCATAGAGCATCTGCCAAAGTTAAAACAATATCAGCTTTTGTTTCTACGGAATTAAACACATTGCTTTCAATCTGGAAAGACATTTTCTGCCTTTGTTTGTTGGTTAATTAGGTGAAACAGCATAAATCACTCAAGCTGTTCTGTTGTATCTGGATTAATCTTTGGATAAGCAGGAGCCTGTTGTCAGTTGAACCCAGGTTCTGAGATTTGCTTGCAGAACTTTTATTATTGTCTAGAATTAATGCTGCAGGTGCTTTATGTTTTTTGTTCTTTTTGCTTTTTTATTGGATCAGACCAATGACACATTTAAACTGTCAACCTGATGAGAAGGTCTTGTGTTACATTAGGTCTGTGCCTCCTTGCCCCAACAGGATCTGAGTGGGGACAGCCTCAGTGCCAAAATGTGGCCACATGGTGATAGAGCACAGGTGAGGCCAGGCCACACCTTAGCTCAGTAATATGCTGCAGGAGTGGGTTCCCAGGCACATCTTACAGCTGGCAAAGCTTTACTGGTGCTCCCATGTTGTTGCCCAGCTCCATGAGGCCACCCACTCCTTGGGGCTGGAGGCAGGGCTGTGCTGGCAGCCTGTGCTGAGCTCAGCTGCTTCAGATGGGTGCTGTTGAATCTGGGAGGGAGTGGGAGCCCTGAGGGCACCTACATGAGGCTAGACCTCGTTGCTCTTTGGAGCTTGCTGCCCACTTGAGGAGGGAGTCCTGCTTTCAAGTGAACTGCATGCCTCTGGTCCCACGATCATTCATTTCTCCGCTGTACAGTGCAGCAGTCAGCTTTGTTCACAGCAGTACCTGAAGTTCTTGAAAGCTAAGAGCTAATTCTGCAGAGCGCCAAGGCCATGTGGATCCTGCAAAAGCATGTTGCAGAAAATGTGGAGGCTGAAACCAGGCCGCTGGGGTAACCTTTTGTAGGAATGCAGAACTAGAGGGCTCTTCGGGGCCACCAGGCCTGCTTCTGGAACCTGAGAGCTTAATCCTGAATGTGCTAATGCCTGATTTATAACTATTCCCATCTTTAGGTTACGTCGTTCTTTTCCCTTCTATGTGTCCTAATGTAAGAAAGTGAGAACCTGTGTTGTTTTTTTTTCCAATTTGTAAGCATACTGTGAAGCTCTACCTATCTGTAATTCAGGGTATCTTGTAGTATTTTTAGGTGATGCCTCTGTGAAAGAGAATATACGAGTATTTTGCAAGAAACCAAAACCTGCAGAGTACAAGCATTTCCTTTCACATTACTGCTGGATTTTACCAAAGTGCACCTCTTGAGATACGACATTTCTCTTGAACAGACTGCTGCCATGGGGCATTTTTCACTAAAGACAAGGTGTTAGCATTTCTCCAAAGGCATGTGACTATTTCAGCATAAACTGAATGTGGATGAGCAGATGGTGGAGGACACAAGCAACAGCCTTGATGATAATTAAGAAATGTTGTTATAATCACCTGCCTTACACTATTGTGGATTGTGTTGAGCAGGCTAAATCTTGGTTTATGATTACCTAGCAGAAAGGTGCAGTTACATGGTGGTCTTAGGGAAAATGAAGAATATATTAAAGATTTTTCTGTGAAGAAAGTGCTGCCTTTGTGTGTGGAGAACACACAAAAGCATCTAAAAATGATGAAAGGATGAATGCTTAAGGAGTACTGTTCATATGTACCTGTAGACAAGGTTTGTCCACTCGGCACAGGGAGCTTGGCTTCTGTGACTGTGGCTTTTTACCTAAATGATCATTTGAGCACATGGTGGCTGCTGGGCTTTTCACTACATCTTTTTTCTTTTTTTTTCTGGATTATTTGAATACTTCTATCTTAAATCTTTTAAGCTCTAGACTTTTTTTAGGATTTTCAGGTATGATGTCAGAAGGCTCATTTTCTCTGAGTGCCACTTCCCCACCCTGTGGCAAGGCATTGTGCTTGTGTTTTCCCATAGGCCTGGCCTGCTTGCTTTGCTGTCTGCCCACAAAGGCTTTCATGGCACAGTGACTTTGCTCTGTAGTTCATGCAGCAATAGTTAAGGTCATAGTGAAAGGAGTTGTAGGGCAAGTCTAAACCCAGTCAGAACTTGCTTGCAAATAAATGACCAGCATGGTTACAGAAGTGGAGGCAGCGCTGCCATTCCTGGGTCAAAACTTTATTAAAAACATTCCTAAGAAATTAGAAGCATCAATTTCTTTGTTTCCTGGTACTCAAAGTTAGCAGTTAGATAGCCTATTTTGCTGCAGTTTTTTTTTTTCTTGGTTTTCACTGGAAATGTATGGGATAGCAGGGTTATAATTTCCCAGACTTTGAAGTTCTGGCTTAATAGCACAGATCTAATGAGGAGGGATGACCTTACTGGTAAGCACTGTTTGTCCTACCTTCGGTAGCCAAGTAGGGTTTCTGAGGAGAGGTAAGGTTTAGCATGAAATAGTTTCATATAGAGCTGAAATGGTGCCTCAGGATCCCCTCACATGTAGTGAATGACTGGCGAAGGGCATGGGCTTTCATTCTAACTTTACTGTTCAGACCCGTGCAACATCCAGCTGCCATAATAAGAAGAGGCTTTATTAAGCCACAGGTGAGCATAAAAAGCAGACTTTGGGGCTCTGGTTTCACAGCAAGATCTCCTGAAAGAAGGTGGACAATAAGTCAATAGTCTTAGTCAAAAGTCTTGCCAGTTGGACTCCAAGTATTTCACTTGTCAGAATACAGCAAATGGACTGGTTTAATTGAGCTGAAGTTGATGGGTTTTAAGACAGCCTGCTGCAAGTGGATCACAAAATCTAGCTCTGCAGAGTGATTCTAATTTCATTTTCTGCCACTGAATTGAAGAAATGTAAGTAGCGTAGCCCAAATAAAACAAACTCTTGACAGTCATTTTTGCTGTATTATTTTTATTATTATTATTTTTGCGTGCATTCAGTAATTGTGTGTGGGTGTTATGGTTTTATGATTTTTGTATGTTTGGGGAGCATTGTTTCATTTCCTTCTGATTTCCTTGCTTTGTGATGAAGGACTCTGAAAAGTAGCTGGAAGCATAAGTGAGAAGTTTCCACATAAAACTGATAGCGCAAGGAGCTGCAAGCTTGAGTAACTTCTCAATTTGTGTTTTGCTGAGAGCTCTCTGCTCATGAGCAGAGAGTGTATGGTATCTGTACCATCTAAGGGCTGGCATTGTACTTAGCCTACTTGATTCCAAGTCTAATATCAAGCAAGTGCCTAAAATGTAAATTCATATTGTGCATACTTACAACCTTTCCTAGTATGCAGGTGTGAGAGCCTGTCTGCAGTGTAGTTTGTTACTCTCTGCACTTCCTTCTCATAATCCCATTCAGTCTTGTGGAAGTCTAATCAGAACCAGTCAGCGCTTTGATGTTTGATAGCTGGTTAAAGGGATTCCTGGTTTAAAAAGCTTGTGATGTTTCTTTATTGACTATTAGCTGTGTAATAGCTAGCATTAAAACAAGAATGAATTTAAATCTCAATTTAAATCTACCCCTGAGCATGAAGAATAGGTCATCTAAGGTCCCTGGAAAGCTTTCAGGCACTTTTGACCAAGAAGTCCTTTAAGTCAGGTTACCCATTTTACTCCCTGCAGCTGAAAAAAATATTTATTCCTGTTGTAATTGTACAGGGTACTGTCCACAGAAGCAGAGTTCAGATCTGTCTGAGAACAAGTCTTCACAGACATAGCATATAAATCTTCAGTGCATGGACCTAATGAGCTTTATATAAACATAAAGATTTAGAATCTTGTTAAATTTAATGTTTGCATTTGTCCACTTCTACAATGTATTAAATTCCCTGAGAATAGTGAGTATGTGAGCATAAATGCAGAGGCTGCAAATGTTGGTAAACCTGTATTTTTAACTGGTGAATTACTCTTACAAATAAGATTTTAATGAGAAGACTCGTTTTTCTTTGCAGTCTGTACACTTGTGAGCTCTAACAGCACACCGTACACCACGTTATGATAACATATCGTTATGTTTTTGAGGGCTCAGTAGCAGCAGAGTCTTCAGATGCAGTTTTTAAATATACCTGACTTCAAGATTACCATTCCTGTCCTGTGAGATATTTAAAGGATGGTTCTTTAAAGTAAGGCTCCCAAGTCATTATCTAGAATAAAACTGGATGGTTTCAGTTGTATTTTTTTTTTCCAATGTGCACTGATAGTAGAGGTAAAAAGAAGACAGATAGGATGTGCTCATCCATTTCATACTTCTTGCACAGTGACATGGCAGGCAGGAAGGCAGCTCCAGCACGTGCCAGCTGCCCCGCTTAACTCCTTGGCAACAAGACCATCAGGGAAGTGATCCAATGGAAATTACCCAAATGATGGAGCAATGTACGGATACCACAGACTGTGAGTAGGGTCAGAGTAATATAAATACAGTCATGGGCACCAGTATTTCATAAGCCATAAAGGTTGAAAATAGAAGTGTAACTGGTATTAGAAGAATTAGCCTGAAGCAAATGATATTCTAGGCAGCTTGAGGTTTTAATCCAGAGTCACTAAAATGAAAGAGCAGCTGGTGAGAACAAGCAGTAGGCGCCTCTAAAACGCATATAACTGGTTCATTAACAGGAGGAAAAGTGACTGCAGGAGTCTGGTGGGGCCTCCTGCATAACGAAGAAATAACTGGAAAAATGCAGGTTAGCAGAGAGTCAAAGCTTGAAAACAGTGCCCTGGTGCCCAGTTTTATGTGCTAGTGAGCCTGGAGAATCTGAAGGGGCAAAGTATGAATTTGAATACTATTTGCCTTGTTTTAAGGAATATCAGTCAGTAAATTGTGTCTTGTAAAGTTGGTGTTCCTGATTAACTCAGGCAGAAGCAGTAATGAAACTGGAGTGGGTTGGTTCAACTGGTATGTTTATTCTCTTTGTGTTAAATTTCCTGAGTTTCTTGTCGTTTGTGTTGTTTGATATTTAGGCACTGTTGAAAACTCTCTTTAAAAGTAGTTTTTCTACTTTTGCTGTCTAAACTTAGTTCCCTTCTGGTTCCAGTTCTGAGGTTCACACAAAAAAAACAGAATAATTTGTATTTGGTAAAAGAAAAAATAAAGAAAATTTTACAGTATCACTCTCCTCCATATAAACCGGAGATTGTCAGGCAGGGTTAGAGATAATGGACTGGCTCCGGAGCTCTCTGTCTCTGTCATGAGACACCATGAGATGTGGCACAAGAACTCTGAGCAGAATGAAGTACTCATCATGTAAATCCAAACATCTTATGATCCATCACAATATGACAGACTTTTCATGTGACCAGTACGCAAGATTTTTCTTCTAACTTCACATATACAGTCTTAATTACAGCACCAAGGGACAGAAGAATTGGCAATTAAGGCTTGCCTTGATTCAGTTTTACAGTGGTGACCTCAAGAAAGTTCAGCTGAATAAAATCCTTACTGGTGGCCCCAAGACCTGCTGTTCTAGTTGCACTGAAAGATCTCAGGGCAGAAGGCTGCAGGTATGCTGGCTTGTTTGGCCGGATCCTCTGCCCCTGCTTTGGGTGTGCCTTTTCTGCACACCAGCTGTGGGTGACTGGCAGCCTTCACACCTCAGCCATGCTCTGTGCAGAGCCAGAGCTGTTCTGCTCTGTTCTCTCCCTGCTTCTGGGAGTGTGCACCAGGACTTCCTGGGCTGTTTTCTACTTAGGTGGACTTGAGTGAATGCGATACAAAGAAATGATCTTAGGAAATGAGAGCTAGGGACCATATCATGGGATAAGCTCTGGTCTTCTCAATGCAGATGAGTGCAGGATAAACAGCCTCTGCTGGGTACATGGTGCTCCAGTTGCAAACGTGAAGTCTGCACAAACACGAGCCATAGCTTGGCAGCAGAGTGTAACCACTTGGGAAGAAAGAGAAGCCTGGGTTGCAGAGATCACATCTGTGCTGGAAGGTAGTGATATAATCTTCTGTTGAGAACTATCAAGGCAGAATTTTTGTTCTTGCTTTCTGTACTAAACGGCAGAAGAAATTCATGTCAGCATATCTCTGTACTGCTGGACAGTAAAGATAAACTTCAAAATGAAGTTAGAGTGGTTGGGGGGAGTTTGACAGTGAGAAGTGAGTTGGTGTTGTAATGTGTTTGCGAATTACAATACAGAAATGTTGGGAAACATGGATTGAGTGCTTCCCCCTCCCATCCCTTTGCATTGTTCTGCAAATTACATTGTTTTACCACGCTTTAAAAATAAAAAGTATGTGCCTCTGCACGCCTTGATGTCTTGAAGATAACAGCAGAGGCCCTTCTTAGCCACCTCTTGGAAAGCACATCAGGCTCTAATATGAACGTGCAAATTACCATTTCCAATAAGCTGTATTACTGAAAGGATTAGGGATGAGCGTGACTGGTGCATTTATCTTCTCTCTCTTTGCAAAATAAGGCAGCATGAGATTTTTACCAAGAGATATTTCCTTTGTAGTAACTTATATCTGCATTTATATATAGATATATATGTGTATGTAGAACTGGCATCCTGCAATTTAACAGCATTTGTGGGAAATGTTTTACTACTGCAAGGGAGGATGTGTTCAGTAGTTTTGTAAAAACTTCTCTGGGTTCAGTGGTCAGATGGACTTTTAACTCAGCTGTACCTGTGCATTTCTGCCTTGCTACATACTTTATGATGTAGTATGAAACGCTGCATTTGACAGCTGAAGAACTGATTTTGACTTCCAACACCGTTCTTACCGCAACCCCAGTGTCTCTTTTCATGTCACATGTGATGAAGTAAGTCAGATATTCAGCTCTCTGTTCTCAGGGCATCGCTGGAGATCAGTGCGGGGATTCCCTGCGATAGCTGCAGAACCACAGCAGAGCAGAGCTGGAGGGGCCTCTGATGCTCCCAGCACAGCAGTCCTGCTCTGAGCAGGGAGCTGGCTCAGGATGCACTGGGCCTTGCTTCAGTTAAGTTTCAGAGATGTCCAAGAATGGAGATTGCACAGCCTCTGGGCGCTGTTCCCGTACTTAATCGTGCTTATTGAATATATCAAAAACATTTGTACAATTGGAGCATTCCATGTTGAAACTTGTGTCTGCGTCCCCTGGTCTTTTTGTCACGTACGTCTGTGAAGAGTGGCTTCATCTCTTTTATTGAGGAATCCATAATGGGTCCAGAAAACTTCTGTGTGTATGTGTGTAGGAACTGCTAGAAGAATGCAGGCCAGTTTGGGGAAAGATGAACAATTTCTGTTGCTCCATCTTAGTCTCCATCCATGCCTCAAGGCATTACGTAGTCATAAGCACCTCTACTAGAGAGCATAGTGCACACTGCTTCAAATGATAGAAATTAAGTGATTCTACCCAGTTTGATTAGTGCCAGTATTCTTACCTATAATCAAATGGCAAAAACAGAAAAGTTGAGCAATTTAAGAGTAAGAATCCTGGAAGAACAGGAAAGCTTTCCACGGCACCATCTACCAGCATTGCTAAGTAGGGCAAAAAAGGAAATAAAAAACCCCAAACAACTACAGAATCCTCCATTACATCACACATTGATACTAAAATTTTATTTGAGGTGCCTGGTCATTTCTGTGCATCTTCTTAATGCAATTGTTTGTAGGTTCTTGTTCATATACAATACTACCAACCGTTAGAGCTCTAAATATATGATTTTTTTTAAAAGATATTTTCTGTTGTTATTAGCAACTATTTTTAAGAAACACTATCTTCTTGGCTACATAAATAAAATGTGAAGGACAGGGTTTTAATCTAACCTGAATTGCTGTTGCTTCTGCCAAGCAGAATCAGTTCAGCCAAGCTGAGCAGTGGTGCAGGCTGATCTGTTCCTGCAGGTACCCTCCATTTTGCAGATGAGGCAGATGCTGATCGCACTGCCAGGTGGCACGCTGCTGGCTTGGCAAGCTTCAGCTGCTGGAACAACTGGAACCAATTGGGAGCCTGAAGAGAAAGAACCCTTAAGGAACAGTAAATAAGAATCAGGGAGACTTACAGCTAGCATGCAGAAATAGGATGCTACTGGAGCGTTTGGTTAGTAAGAAATAGTTAAAATATTAAGAATTCTGAATGCAATGCAAAGTGTTCTCAGAAATTCTCCATGCAGAAAACGCCAGCTCATGAAAGAGGATAGTTGCTGCCTGCTTCTGGGAGAGCTATACAGACAGGCCTCAGAGAGACAGTGAAGGAAAAAAACTTCTTGTTTAGGTAGTAGAAGAGTCGTGAGTAATCAGAACAAACTTTTAAATCCCGGATTTGTCAGGACTGAATGAGGAGTGGTTGCTTATAGGTATGCTGAGAAATGAAGTCTTCTCTGCCTTGAGAGGGATGCAGATACTGGTGGAGCTTCTTCATCATTGCTGGCTGCACCTTAGAGGGAGGGAGCTGCTCTGTGCCTCCTGTGCCAAGATGTGTGGGGTTCAAGTGGAAAACCCTTCTCTCATTTCTCCTTAAACAGGCTGGGATCAACCTTACATCTAGTTTTCCAATACAGTCATTCAAGTCTGATACAGAAATAAGCATATCAGATCAGTTTTCCTTTTCTCAGAAGTACTTGAATGTTTTTTGGCTTTTTGCTCATCATGATGTGGTACTGCAGTGTGGACAGTAAAGGATTAGTCTGGAACTTCTGGTCTGTGTGTTTATATGCTATTATCTTTTGTTCATGTTTTGCAGAGTATAGTTGTATGGTTCCAATGGAGCTGCTGTTCTCTTTGAAAATGCTGTCAAAGTAGTCCTTCTATTTGATTGCACACTCCATCTGCATTGCTTGTTGTTCGTGTAGCTTGTGAATCTAGGAACAGCAGCAAGGGAGGGAGAGTTAAGACACGAAATGAAGTCTTCAGTAATTGCCTTTTCTTCCATGTGTTTGCTGTGTTGCAAGTACGTGATTATCTGATAAGAGAAAATTTTCAAAGCTAAGGAAATGGAGAAACATACATAAGGTATTAATGAGTGATAGTGCTACTGAATGGTACACTTTAAATGCAAAGAAAATATCTGCAAGACTGGGGCTTCTTACAGCATCTGTTAATTGGAAAGCATTTGTGTACAATAGGGAAAAGATAGTGGCTATGCCAAGCAATTGCCAATTCCTATTTATCAGTAACAGTCATTTTCCTTAACTATTTGTTACCTGCTCATAGATTTCCTGGGGATTGCAGTTCAAGAAATGTTTGTGGTTCCACTGTGTGTAATATATACTTATTTATTTTCATTTGAGATGTGATATGATATTAAATGGGCTATTTAAGGTAAGTAGATAACAGGGGCACTAGAGAGAGTATAAAGTTACTAAACAGAAAATAACTGAGTTGTTATGCTGCTAACTGGGTTATTTAGCTCTGTATTGGAGAAAATGGCAGCCCTAAGTCATTCACCAATGGATAAATATTGTGATTATATGAACAAAGAACAACCTATATGAAGGTACAACGCAGCTGTTCTGAAATCTGGGTGGTAGTTCATGAGACACAGTTCTGTTCAGCCAGCATCCTGCTGAAATCTACAGTTCTTCCTACTTCAAAAGCATGGTTGAAACAAGACCTTACCAAAAAGCCAGTGGAAGTTCTGGCATAGCATGCAAATGAGGCTGTCATCTGAAAAGTGATTCTCTAAAAGTCAGCATGAGAGTGCTTTATACCTTTGCTGGAGAAGCTTGCAAAAAGAAATTTTGTGTTTACTCGAGGGAGCCATCCCACTTGCATATTACAAAAACACACCTCTTGGCTTCACTTCAAGTTGAGATTCATTTAGACATTAGTGGTGCTGGCTACATATCACATGTAACAAACAGAAAGCTGTCATACTGGTGTAAAGCATGAGTAGTGAAGTCTTTTACCTCTGGAGAAAGAATACATACAACCTTTCAAACTCTTCAGTGGTACTGTGCTCTGAAATACACTTGCAATGACCGTGACCACTCGCAGCACCAGAGAATTAGCATAATGACAGGCTGATCGATTAACAGCTCTTAAAAAATGACCATCTACACTCTTTTATTAACAGATTTATCTCAGACTAAAAACTCCTCAGATCAAGGATGTTGATTCTTCTGGCTTTCATTATTATATTTCACATAACTTCAGCAGCGCTGTTGTTCATCTCAACTATCGACAATGTAAGTGTCACTTCTTTTTGTCTCTCTAGTACCAAGATTTTTCTTTGCTTTATACAATCTTTTGTTACTCACTGTGTTTCAGATAATTTTCTAGCTGTATTTTGAGCCTTAGAAGTCTTCCACCAACTTATTATCAGAACAAATGTTTGTCTAAGAAAAAAAAAAGTCACTCTAAAGTTAAGTTGCTATGTAACATTTGAAGTTATACAACTGAAAATGGATTTGGCCTCTTTTCTTCAAACCAACCTCCAAGGAAGATAATTTCTGCTATGAATTAGTTTCCATTCACTTGGAGCAATTTCAGTACAGAGTTTCAGAATTGTGTGGCTTTCTTTTCACATTTTTTAAAATTACTTTTGTGACCAGAAAAAGATCATTTTCCAGTGTTTACATCTAGCTCTTAATATGAATGACTTACTTCCAAAACAACGAGCACAGTGATTGGTACTCTTAATTGCATTTGGTTCTTTGAGAGGTTCAGTGAGTGCACAGGCTTTTAGGATTTAAAAAAAAAAAAAGGTCTTCTGGAAATACTTTACCTCACTCAGTGAATCTGGTTTGAATCCTAAGAGTTGAATTCTAAGACTATGATCTAAGAGAAGTGATGTGATATCCACAACTCTTTATTGCAAAACTGTCTGAACTAACGTTATTTTTCAGCCAACTAGTTGATGTCCTGGAGTAGGTCATTAATTAAAAGCACTGAAACCCTGTTTTCATACCCTGGTCCTTTGAATATTTAGAAAGCTAGGACGATGGACAGGCAAATGATTCTTAGCTCAGGTCAGTCACATACAGTGTATTACGGAATTCCAAAACCATGCACTCTGCTTTGTGTCATTAACTACTTTGAAGCAGTAATAAACTATGCAGCCACCTTCTGCTTGGTTTTAGCTCTTCCATGGGTTTTGTGTTGTCAAGAAAATCACTCTGAAAAGATTAAGAAGCCTTCAAAGCTGAAAAATAGTTTATTCCACTCGGACAGCAAAGAAAAAATGAAACTACTCAGAACAGAGCCCTGGTTAGCTATCGGAACTGGAGTGGATTTCCTGAGGAAATGCCACTTGTGTGGAGTGGTTGCAGCACTTCCCAGGCTACCGTAAAAATCTCTTCAGTCACTGTAGTACTATTTTGCATTAAATGTTAAAACACTAAAATAGAAATACCACACTGAGCTCTTAATTTATTGCTGTTGCTTCCAGTCAGATGCCACAGTGTGTGATCTGCATTTGCACACTGACAGCACAGCTACGTTAGTTGAGATTAATTCATTCAGTGTCAGGAACCAGAAAATTTGTAAACAGAGTTTCTGTTTCTTGGGTTTATTACACTGCTGTTTCCCATGAGTTAAAAAATGATGTGCCTTACAGGAATTTACATTCCAAATAAGGCCTGGGTGAACAAATCATAGCTTGCCTGGGTATCTTATAGAGTGAGCAGTCATTGAATATCTAAGACTTCTGTCTGAATAGTATAAAATCCCTTGTGCTTTAGGATTGCCATCTAGTCCCTTTCTTACTTCACACAGGTATAAGATGAAGATGACACATGAATATGGAAAGACCCTTCATTCTGAAATTGAACAGATAACACACAGCCTTCGGTTTCTTGGTCATTAGGGGACTCTCCAAATTTATCAGAAAAAAATGTAGACAGATCTCTGGTCCCTTTCTTCTTATTAATTTCCAAACGTAGATCTCAAGCAGGAACACTGAAGCTTTCAGTTCTTTACCAGGAACACAGAAGTATTTTCCAATTCCTAATGCTGTTGGCTTCCCATCCCGTTTCCAGATGTGGAAGGGTAACACATTTTCCCTCTCTCTCTTGAGACCTAGCCTGTACAAGTGCTTTTAAGTCCACTACACCTGAAATATAGTTTGAAAGGTTAAGTAGTAAAATGAACAGATGTTTGTTCCAGTGGATGTACCTTTACTTTTATTTTGCAGGCCTGGTGGGTAGGAGATAATTTTTCTACAGATGTCTGGAGAGCATGTACTACAAATAACAGCATGTGCACACCTATTACTGTTCAGTTCAGAGGTGAGTATCTCTGCATATATATGTCTCAGTTCCTTTAGATGGGGGAAACCAGCATAAAACTTGCAGGGGCACTAACACACTTGTTCAAAAACTCATATGTTCTAACTACTCACGTCTTCTAAAATCTTCAATATTGGCTTTTCATTTTGGAAAAGCAAACTGTTCCAACAAGTTTTCTCATAGGAGAACAGAAGGAACTGTTAGGTACACTTGAAAGCCCAATATGAGGGGCTAAACACAAGCAATTAAGAACAAGTGCCAAAGAACATTTGAAGTACTGGATCAGGTAGAAGTGGCGAGGACATCTGAAAATGGCTTTGCAGTGGTGGAACTTGCCTGTCAGAACAGAACATTAAGTTTGAAAGAAGAACCCAAAGACATTGTTTTACAGGCATGGAGTTAAAAGGGAAAGAAAATGAGAACACAGTCTGAAGTTTTAACAGCAACAAATCAATGTACAGTACAGCCTAACTTACCCTGCTTTACAAAAAAAAATGTATTTTTTATTCTCAGGTGTCACTTTAACTGTGTTCCCACACTTTCAGTTAGTATGCATCTTACAACAGGAAAACGAGCCACGTAGCCCTGTAGGAACTCTGCTGTCTGAGTGTCAGGTCATACCTATAATGCAGTGAGACAGTGCCATTATGCAGGGGCACATCTAATCCAACATGAGTTTGGCCTGCACTTGAGTATCACCCTGTTTTAAGTACACAGAGGGTACTAGAGAATGTGATACGTGAGAAATGGTCTCTTCATCGTTTTGTTCAGTTTTATGAAAAGCTTTTAATCAAAGCTGCTTTTGTTTTTTTGCAGAGTATCAATCAATTCAGGCTGTTCAGGCCTCCATGATCCTATCTACTATTTTCTGTTGTGTGGCATTTCTGGTTTTCATTCTTCAACTTTTCCGTCTAAAGCAAGGAGAAAGATTTGTGTTAACCTCTATTATCCAGCTCCTGTCATGTGAGTGATTTTTCAACACTTGTGACATGAAAGTATGAAAGGGGAAAAACATTTCAAAAAGAATGAGCTGCATGAAAAATGTTTAGGGCTCTGGAGGTTGTCCTGCATATATGTTTAAACATGGAACTGCTCCATTCAGTACTACTTAGGCAGTGAAAACATAGGCAACATCACAGCTCAGAAGTAAAAATTTGGTAGGGAAAGAATCTAAGATTCTGAACATCTTGATCAAATTGAGTAACTTTGCAAATGTTGCAGGCAGGTACTTCCTTCTTTTCTGTTAGTCTTTAAAACTATCCAGATGTTAAGAATCATTTGTGTTCGTTGCAAATTTCGTGAGTGTGCAACAGCATTTAAAATATAGTCCCCAGCAAAAACAAAAAAACAACTGAGAGCGTGTCCTGAAATGCCCCCAGTTTAGTTTGCAGATGGAAAGTGTTTGCAAAAAGACACTGCTGGAGGCAGCTGTGGGATGTGACAGTTATATTATTGATATTATCTACAATTACTGACCTTTGCTGTTTTTTCTCCTCCAGGTCTGTGTGTTATGATCGCAGCTTCCATTTATACAGACAGGCATGAAGAACTGCACAAGAGCAGTGGATATACCATTGAAGTTTCTAAAGGCCAATATGGCTATTCCTTTGTGTTAGCCTGGATTGCATTTGCCTTTACTCTGATCAGTGGTGTTATGTACCTAGTATTAAGGAAACGTAAATAAATGACAGCAGCTAGTTGTTATTGTCACTACAGTACAAAACCAAACTCCAATAACTATTTTGTATATAATCATTTTACATGGTTTTGTAGTAAAGGTGTTGTTTCTCTAAAAATGTACTGTGTTCTTGATATGAAACAATACAAAAACAAAAAACAGCAGGTTTAATGGAATGCCTGGCATTTGGTCTGAGCAAGACTGACCCAAGATTTCTTTCACATTATTTCACCGTCATCCGTGGTGAAATGGTGTATTCCCTTTTCTAGGCATTATTAGTAATCTGACAGAGGCCAGGAACTGTTAAAGTCTTTGCAAATTAATTTGGAAGCAGTATGCTAAGCATATTCCTGGCCTAGATCTAGCCCTTTGGGCTGGGATGAATACAGGGGAAGTGAGAAATGAGGCCGGGATCACGGTGCTAAAGCAAACAAGTATAAAAGCCCAAAGCTGCACTCTGGCTGTTCTAGCAGAGGACGAACGTTCTGCTATTTATAATGTGCAGTAAGTGTCATCAAGCTTTTATTAAAACCACTTGCTTTGCAAAAGTAAACTCTTTTTGTACTCCAGCAAATGATTCTCTTGATCCTTCTTCACATTTAATTTAAGCGTACAGAGCCTTTGGCAGGAAAAGTTGCCAGCAAATTCAGAATTCAGTGCACAGCTTGGGACTGGAGTAGTCTGAGCAGAAAGAGATACTCCACTCAAGTCCTGCAGCCCTTTATTTTTCCATTGTGCATTACCAAATCAGACTTTTTTTTAAAGCTAAACTCATATGTTTATTGCATTGGGCTCTGGCTACACTTATCATATTGGCTAATAAATAACTGAGAAAAGCTTTTTTTTTCCTCCCTGAGACTGCTCACTAGGAAATTGGCCTTTACAAAATTCATTCTAAGTTCCTGTGTGGATTTTACTTGAATAAAAACTATAAAGAAACCAGAGTGTAAATATTATGCATATGAGTTCCAGGATAGATTTTCAGAATTTCTGGTGATTCTTACTTCTCAGTAATTCTGTGAGAGAAATCTCTACTGTAATACTGGATTGAACAGCTCAGCAGAGTAATACTGGCTTTGGCTGGTGGTGATTTAAGGGTTTGGAGACCAGTGTGGGGAATGAATGAAGTGGCTTTTTCTGGTTAGTCACACTTTTGATGTTTAAATGTAGATTTGACTTTGTAAAAGCACTAACCATGTATTTATCTCATTATATTCACTACAGCTGAGCCATTATATAGGCAATAAAAATAAACGAATCTTAAGTGAGGTTTAAACTTAATGTAGAACAAAATTATTACTATGAAATAATGTAGCTCTACTAATGTTGTTAACTTTCCCTATTACACAGCAGCTGATAGTCTGACCCATTGCTCAGGTAATTCATCCTTGAGTTCTCACAGAACTGTATAGGAGCCATCTCTGACATGAGTCATGCTGTTCCATCTCCATTCCCTGAACATCCTGCAGTGCCTTAACAAGTAATACTTGTATTAGGGAGTAGAGAAAGCACAAGACTGGCAGGAAATTAGTTAGGCAAGTAAGCAGAACAACAAATTAAAAGTAAAAATAACAGCAGTTAAAAAACCCACAATAAATCATTCTGAGCAAAATGCAGTCTCACCTCCTCAGTCTTGCATGATGCTAGTGTTCTGTTAGTCTTTTTTTCTCTTGATGGGAACACTCTGAATTTCAGGCATTACTACCCTACTTTTTAAAAAAGTGTTTCTGCTGTTTGCTGAATACATTTCAGATTCAAAACCTGAATTTTGCTAGCAAGTAGGATTTGTTTTAAATAAACAGGTGTAGGTTTAAGGCTGAAAGTAGATAGCCTGTAAGTTAGGTGTTTGGCTTGTCTTATTCAAACGTGAAATATTGAGAGTGAAATTCTAAAATAAACATGCATTAGAACTATTTTCTATCTAGAAGAGAATCCTATTATATTGTAAATTAAGCTGATATGCCACTGACTTGAAGAGATGCTTCTTCAGTTTCTTGCCTTAAAAACGCTTAGGTCAATTATAGAGCAAATATTTAAGATAAAGATGTATATATACATTAACTCAGCTTACTTCTACAGTAAAAGCTCTGTCACTTTAGTTAGAAGTGAAAAGCACACACTTCAATGTACAGACAGCAGCATGCATGTGGTGCCACACAGAATGTATGCCAATGTTCTAAATACCAAGAAAATAAATGCCAAAAAGTTTGAACAAGAGGTTTCACAGGACAAACATATTTTAGAATCTTTTTTTTTTATCTGAGTTTAAAATATACTATTTTCTATGCTCTATATATTCTGAAACTGTACACGAAATAAAGTTAAAACAAATTCTTGTATGAGCAAGCTCAATACATTCAGCAGTCTGACCTTGTCTTTAAGCTTGGGTGAATTTATGCAAATGTGGGATGAGAAATAGTTGAGCATTTGTGTGAACAGGTAAAATGGAATTCTTCCTGCCAGTACTGGAACCACACACGGGTTATTTTTGCCCTTCGTTGAAGACCTTTCAGAGTAAGTAGTGAGAACATTGGTGTAAGTGCATGGTCCCACAAGAATAGCTACTGCGTACTGCAAGATCCACATGTGCTGTGATGTGACAGTTGCTAGTAAGGTCTCGTTTCTGTCAATAAGGAAAAAACTGTGTGTTTTAAGATAATTTTGAATGCCTTGACTGCGTGAGAAATGGTAGAAACAAGCCAGCAATTTCTGTATCTGATCCAGCCCAAGTTTCCCATGTGATGACAGTACAGGTGGGTTTGTACAGACTGCACTAAAATGAGAAGTACCTAAGGATGATAAACTTTGACAAACAGAAAATCAACCTTATTTTGCCCGTTCTCCTACACTGTGTATACACGTTCCTGAAGTTGTCATGGAGCAGGCACAAATATGAACTGTGTAAGGGAACACACCTTGGATTGATTTCTGTAAGAGTCTGTGACTGCACAACTGTAGGGCAAAAAACCCCTCAAGAATGGCATTCATGGAAAATAGTGCAGAAGATGGTATATTTTGGTAGGCTTACATAGATGGTATACAGACAACTAGCAAAAAGAGAGTGGCTCACCTTTATGATGGTTGAGACTCACCACTGACTCCACACAGGAGGGATCTCCAAGAAGAGATCCTTCCCTGGTGGTGGTCAGCCCTTAAATGGGGTTAGGGAGAGGTGGAGCCAGGCTCCACCCCTTCCAATCACACAGGTATATCACCTCCACCTGTGCCCCCATGGCTGACTTGGTGCTCACCTCAGGTGACCAATCAGTGGTTCAGGCCGTGATTCAGCAGTTCCCATACACTCCACCCCTTCATGACGTGAAACACTGATCAAGTAACTATAGGGTGAGCCCTCCTTAATACTGAGACCCAGTACATTGCAACGCTTACATAATTGCCCGTTGCAATGCATATTGATGTAATCCGAGATGAGTGATGATTGGCATATAAGTTGTACTCTTCTTTGGGCCAGTGCTTGGTGGTATCTACTGGAAGCATGCAATCACACAGTGCAGGTCCATCTTATGCTCCATCAGCCCCGGTTAGACCATCACCAGATGCTGCACATGGTCTTACAGCAACTCTGGAACACTTCAGCATTATTTGGTTCCTTCTGGCGACTCATAGACTTACAAGGAGTAATATAGGTGTCTCAAAGGTACCAAGAGGGAAAGATCTGCTCTCCAGGGTAAGATACAGGCCGTATTCCTGTCTTGGGTTAACACTTCAGCTTGTACAGGGGCACGCCCTGGTCGCCTGTACCAAACCCTTTGACCCGATGTCTGTGGCTGCACGACTATATCAGGCACCAAAGGGGGTGTCCTGATCTGCCACAGAGACATGATAGGGGTCCCCCTGGCAATAAAGACTGGAGTGTTGACCACAGTCTCAGTAGGCCATGTACCAATTACCGGATGGGACTGCCGAACCCCTCACCTCCAATAATCTCCCCCAAGGTGCAAGTAGGCCGCACCATCGTGGTCCCACCTGCACCTTCTAAGCCCATCTTATTTTATTAGTGCCTGGTTTTAGGTCCTCAGGGGCAGGGAGCAGAAGATTGCTTTCACAGCCAATCTGAGGTCTCACCTCATTATCAGTGCCCATAATTTGGATCCTAAGTGGGGAGGCCCATGTTGTCTGTAACATTTTCAAGGCACTGGGTCTGCCATCTCTAGGTCTTCCATTCAGGTACCGCAGGGTCTCGTGGAGTCTCTTTGTCCACCCCTGCAGGGACTGACAGTCTGTCTTCGGGGCAGCCTTGAGAATACCATTGTAACGTTCGATAAGGCCTGCTCCCGTTGGATTGTATGGCAGGTGGAATCGCCACTCAATATTGTTCTCTTCTGCCCAGCATTGCATCACTGCACCCGTGAAATGACTTCTTTGGTCGCTCTCGATGACTTGTGGTGTCCCGTAGGCAGCCATCAGCCTTGTGAGTGCCTTTATAGTGTATGCCTGGTTGGCTTTCAGTACTGGATAGGCCTGCATTAGCCCACTCGCGGTGTCGACACAGGTTAGGGCATATCTCGCCCCCTCAGACCGAGGGAGGGGCCCAATATAATCAACCTGCCACCTCTGTAGAGGATTGTGTCCTCTAGCAAGATAGGCTGTAGTTTCAGGCAACGACCTCGGTCTTATCTTAGAGCAAGCGTCACAGTCTCGGCATGCTTGAGCAATGTCCGATAGTTGTACGGGCAGTCCCCACGCTTTAGCGGCTGCCCACATGGTCTTCTGCCCAGCATGCCGCAGCTTTTGATGTAGCCAGTGAGCGATATTCTCAGATGGCGAGTTCTCAACCCATCTAACTCGGGCCAGTGTGTCGGCTTCATCATTTCCTGGTGACTGTAGGGGTTGATGACCAGAAACATGGTAGACACGTACAGTTCTGTGTTTGACTGCATTCCATATGTCTAACCACATATCTTTGCCCCAGACTGATCAGGAGTGGATAGTCCAATCCTGGGTGGCCCACTGTGCGATCCAAAGAGTGAGCCCCCGATACACAGCCCAACTATCTGTGCAAATATTCAGGATACCGTCCCCCTCTTCAAACCAGATTGTGTCTGTGGCAGGATGGTACGCTACTGCTCTCCACTTACTTGGGTTGCCCTTGCTGGACCCATCCATGTACCAGGCATCTTCAGGGATAGGATATTTTCCTTCCTGGACAGGACTCTTCCATGGTGGAGCAACCAAAGTTTGTTTCGGTGCATCACTGTGATATGTTACTGGGCCTAGAATCTTCTGGAGCTCTTCTTTCAACGGTGAGGAAGACAGACTACTCCTCTGACTGAGATAGGCGACCCATCGTGCCACCGTCTGTGCCTGGGCCACCCCGTCTTAGGAAGGTGGGTCAGATCTCTTACCCACCCCTGGATTGGCAAAGTGGTCTTAACTATAACTTCGGCCGTTTGGGTTATTGGCTCTACCACTTGTAATGAGGAATAGGCAGCCAAGAACTGTTTTTCAATCATATAATATCTTTCCTCTGCTCCATGCTACACCTGAGACCAAAATCCAATGGGGGTCTGAACAGAACTCTGACGTTGCCACAGGCCCCAGCTAAGCCATCCTGAGTCACATGAACATCCAATTCAGCTGGGAGGGTAGGATCAAATATACCCAATGCCTGGGCTTGTTTAACCGCTTGTTTTACTTGTTGAAAAGCATCCTGTTCTGTTCTCCCCCAATCCCATAATTAGCCCTTTTTGGTAAGTCTATATAAAGGTCTCAGCAGCTGCACCAAATGAGGTATAAAGGAACGCCAACATCCCAATATACCTAGGAATTCCTGCAGCTGCTTTGGTGTTGTAGGGACTGAGAATGCCTGAACTTTATCTATGATGGCACTAGGTAACACTGTGGTCTTTCCTGACCAGATTACTCCAAAAAATTTTACTGACAGGCCTGGAACTTGCACTTTTTGAGGATTGATAGCCCATCCTCTTTCACCTAGGTAGGCAGTTAATGAATCTGCCGCCATCCCTACTGCTTCCAGTGAGTCGGATGTTAGGAGATCTTCAGAATAGTGGTTATTAGGTTTTCTCCAATCAGCCAGGTCATGTGCCACCAAATTATGACAATATGTTGGTGAGTGCACGTACCCCTGTGGCAGGACCTGAAAGGTGCACTGCCTGCCTCCCCACGTAAATGCAAATTGATCCTGTGATTCTTTAGCAATAGGTATGCTAAAAAATGCATTTGCCAAATCCAGGACACAATGGTAGGTTTTGATTTCCCTACTAAGAGTGTCCATTAAGGAGGCAATATTGGGTACGGCCGCATGGATGGGCGGTGTGACCTTATTTAGTTCCCTATAATCCACCGTCATTCTCCATGTTCCATCCGACTTCCGTACTGGCCATATGGGGGAATTATATGGGCTGTGTGCAGGTCTTATAATACCTACTTTCTATAATTCCTGCACCGTCTTTGATATTTCTTCTTGCCCCCCGGGAGTCTGTACTGTCTTACATTAGTAATCCGGTGTGGTTTTGGCAAACAAATTGGCTCATGTTTCCAATGGCCCCTCAATATTGTCCGTATTGCCCGGATACTAATGTACCTCTGCCGTAGTCTGAACTCTCCCACAGTTGTCTGGAGAGCCAGACCCCATAGAATGTCTATGCCCAGGATGTATTCTGGAATTGGGGCAATCGATACCTTATACTCCCAGGGTGAGAGACGCCCAACCCCCAATTTCAACCATGTTTGGGTGACTGGAATGGTCTGTCCCCCAAACCCACCAATCATCACTCTATTGCCCTTAAATTTTGTTGGATCTCCATATATAATCGATGTTTCCACACCAGTGTCCACTAGAACACATTCGTCTCTGACCAAAATATTGTTAATTCTACACAGGGCCTCCGGTCACATCTGGAGGCCCTAAGGGGACCAATGTTTTTTGTTAATCCCTGAATTTTGCTAGATCCAGGTCTTTTGCCACAGGTGCCTCAGGCATTGTAGCCCACAACACTTGTGGATGTTTTTTTCTTCTGTTTGGTATTACAAAATCGGCCAGATTCCAGGTTGTTGTAGGTGCTTCTTGTATTATTCGTACTCCTGATTTTCTGGGAGCACTCTGAAATTTTTGATTGTTCCTAAGCTGTTTCCAAAGCTGTAACAAAACATGGTTGGGTTGCCCATCGATTTTAACAAATGCAACCCCGGCCTGTTTAAGATTGTTAAACATGGTCTTTCAGGATACCTGTATGGGGCCTGATTGGGGTATCCATGGGGCAGGCTTTCTGGTTTTAACTGGGAAGGCCTCAGCTTCTTCCACTATGTGGACATTGCGCCTGGTTCTTATGCGCTCTGTTTCCCCCAGGTCTGCCACCAACTGGGCTGCCTGTTGGATGTTGGCCTCTGAAGCCACCAACGGGTTTAGTTATGGAGACCAATGTCCCATATAGGTGGGAGGGGGCCTGCTGCAATATTAGGTCTTGCATACCTGCTGTAAATCTTTATGTATCAGGGCTTTCAAACGTATCTGAATACATAGCCTCCCTCATACCCAGTTCCCGGATGTATGTTTGGAGTTACTCCATAGAGGACCATAAACCGGTATTGAGTGGTATGTTGGTCTTATTAGGACACATGCTGCCATCAACCAATCTATAATAGAATGATTTTTGTTAACATATTGGATGGCTGCATATAACCTTTAAGATGGTTGAGGCTCACTGTTGACTCCACATGGGAGGGATCTCCAACAAGAGACCAATCAGGTGACCAATCAGTGGTTCAGGCTGTGATTCAGCAGTTCCCATACAGCAACTCCCTTTGGATTTTGCATATGGAGCTCTTTCAGACTTCCAGGGAGGACCAACGTTGAATTTTTCAGCAAGCTCTGGAGAGGGAGGGATCCTTGCCAGTGGAGGAAGATGAGGATAATGCTTGGAAGTCTAGGCACCAAGACAAAAGCAGTTATTTAAACAAGAGTAGCAAGGCAAATGCACAACTTTTAGTTCATGCAAATTTTCCTTTGTATTCATATATAAACTTCAGAATTGCTCCTGTCTGTATAGTTTGCAAGCTAACAGATTTGTCACGCATTATCTCTTATTTATGTATTAACTGTTCAACATTTTGCTGATCCTTGTTTTCTATCTTTCCTTTAGCTTTTTGCCCAGACTAGAAAATACTCCTTGCACACTCATAATAACATTAAAAAATGTCATGTGCTATTGAAGGGAGGATGTTATATGAGAGGGATACTCATTTACTTTGGATCAATACAAAGCTATCTGAATTTGTGGACTTTTTTTCTGTGTTCTTTATCCTCAGTTGAGTCAGTCACAACTTGGTCACTTCATTTTAAAACGTATACACTAGAGAGCTGCAGGTGCTGTCTGCAGGTGGGGCAGATATGGGTCTATTTTACCAGTACTTCTTGGAGAAGAAAGCTTGTGTCTTGTTTCTCTCCCAGAAAATACCCCAAAAAGAGAAACACCAAAACCTGGAAAAAAAAAAGAATAGCAACCCTGAAGTAGAACTGTAAGATTCAGCTCAGCAAATTTAAATCAAAATTGATTATCAGGAAAGAAAAAAGGCAGTTATATTGCTGTTGTAAGTGCTAGGGTTCAGACATTTTCATTCAAACCAGTTATGCACACATAAATACAAGGGAAAAGCCAGGGATCCAGTGCATGGGTGTGCTGCTTCACAGATTTGATCTTAATATATTATCAGCAAGAAGATTTTTCTTGATGCTTTTGTAGTATTCCTTTTGATACGTTTTATTTACTTTTTTAGTAAAAATTTTCCAGCAAGGAAAGTATCTGTGTTGAGGAATTAAACTGTTCTGGAACCTAAAAGTTGGTGGGATTTTAAAATTTCAATCCTTTTAGGGACCAATGTCCTAAAACGTTTTAAGTCGTGCAAGATTTGGAGGAGGAGGAAGGCACCAGGATAAGGAGGAGAAAGAGGGGAAGGTGCCCGGATCAGTTCTGCTCCTGCCCGGCCGAGGGCCGCCCAGCATCAGTCGCTCTCCCCCGGCCGTGCCGTGCTATTCGCGTTCCGACAGCGCCTCCTCGTGGCGAAACATCGCTGCGTTCCCATTTCAATCACGGAACGCCTTTAAAGTCCGACTTTCCGAGTCCTGAAGCATTCTGCAAGATGCAGATCGCCATGGACTACAGATCCTCCCCGCTCCGTTCCAGCACTCCTAATTCAGATTTTTTATTTTATTTTTTTACTTGCTTTTGAGAGCTGTGGATGTTTCTGCTCTCAAACATTTAGGTGTATGCGAAACCTTAGTGTAGAGCAGTTTATTAAATGTGTGTGAAATACTGTACCTTCTTTCAGAGCTGGAAAACTGCCATCTCTGAGCAAGGTGTGAGCTGTTCCCCACACTGCACTTAGAAGGAGCCATGGACAGGTCGCCGAGGAGCAGCTATCAAATGCAAAGAGCTAGCACTACCAGTGCCAACATTGCTTTACAGACTTCAGTCACATTCAGGTCTGCATAAAACACTCACTTCATTCATAGTAAACATAAATATGTGATTGATGGACACTTTGGGCTGTATTAGTGTTTAATAAAAAACACCATGGTTTCCATTTAACTTCAGCTAGCTGAAAATAACAGGGTTTATCTATTGTCTCCCCTTCAAAGCTAAACCTGTTACTCATCTTCTGAAGCTCCTACCTCTCAGTCCAACTGTACTGAGTTCTGTTTTCCACGATTCAATACACAGTGACTGAGAGGTTGGGAAGACGATGGCAAGCACTTGGGCTGCCTGCTTGCTCCTTTGTCAGCCCACAGCATGATAAATCATGCCTGTAATAAACCCAACACACATTTACTGACGTTTAACACTAGCTGAAGATCAACTACTGCCCCAACACACATTTCAGCCTTAACAAGTTCACCCTGGGCTAATTATGGGCAATGTAAAGCCTGTTACTTCTCACACTTGCTCTCCAGGACCATTACATTATTTCCTTCCTACACACTGAAACCTTGTTTATCTAAAGATTAGTGATAATTCAGTCATTTGCTATCATCTTCAGCAGATCTGGTGACGGCAGTTTCTTGGCAATCCTAAATATTCCCGCTGCTCCTTTCTGATGTGTGCCACTTGCAGCACATCCCCTTGACATGCAGTGAACTGTGTTTGAGGTAATAGCAATAATGAAAAAGAATTGAAGAACATTTTCATTTTCTTCTACTTTTCAGACTTGCCATCACATGCTATACATACATTGTTTTTGCAAAAAGCACAAGAGGCGGACAGTACAGGCTGGTTTCTGCCCTCCCAGATAGCACTGGGCTCTGCCCAGCATCAGGATCTCTGCTCAAGCCACGTCCTTTGGGAGAAGAAAGCCTGCACTTGGAAGTGTTGTGAGCTTTTGGGGGTGCTTTTTATGCACTCATGGAGGAGTTAGGGCAGTCTAACTTGCTTATGATCAATCCCAGTAGGAATGATTTCTATCTTCACTAATTGTCCTACTAGAAATAATTGTTACTGAAATGTTGAAATGAATACTAAAGGTGGTGTTTTTCTCACTATGTGTTACGTCAGAATATTATTTTTTTTGCCTGTAATACCTCTGTTTTCTTTCTAGAATTTTTTTTTTTTTCTCCTTGAACATAAATATGTAGAATTGTTGCGTGCTTGCTTTCAGTTCAGGCTGGCCCTCTCCTTATAGTAAAGCACAAATTGCTGAATTCTATCCCGTGAACAACCTGCTATAGCAAATGCAGGTCTAGTGCTTGTGCTGTGTGGCTCATTGCATCCTGTGAGCAGAGGTCTCTACCTGGGCAATCCCCCTCGCTTACCTGAAAAATCAAGGTTACCTAATCCCATTGCTTCAGCCTTGCCCTTTGATTCAGTCATTTCGTGTCAGTTTTGATTTATCTGCTGTTCTTTTACATGGCAGTAGCATTAGCTTTCAGGCTTTGGATTTCAAGTAGTGAAGAGTCCTAAGTTGTAAGAAGATGGGATGGTTTCCAAAGCACAAAGATTCATCTTTCTACAATGAATTGTAGAAGTCTCAATACAAATTACACTTGCATTCAGAAGTGAAACTTCTGTGTCCAAAGCTGGTTCAGAATTGCAGTTCCCTGCATTAAAATGAATGAATGAATTCAAATGAATGTAGGGACATTGAAACAGAACTCTGAATGATTTGGTCTCACTCTTTGCAAACAGGAATCTGCTGTAGTGAGAAAGCATTACCACACTTAATATTTTGGTATATGTTTTCAAATACGTGTAGCATAATGGAAAGACCACGGCCTTTAAGAAGTTATTTTTAATTGGCACACACTGCACATGGACAAGAGCAAAGGGCAGCTGTGCAAAGGCAAACTGCTCCACTTGTCTGCTTCAAATCAGGCCAGGGCTGAAGCATGTCAACCTGAACACTACACACTTCTAAACTGTTAATCATCACAAACTTAGCCCCTAGTCACGGCTGGGGGGCTGGAAGCAGCTCTCTCTCCGACGAGCGCAGGGTCCCCTGTTTGCACAGCTGCCCAAGAGGTGTGAGGGGCTCTGCTGTCACAGCTTGCTGAAAGCAGTTTGCAGACACACAGAGGTGACCTGTTGGGCCCGGCAGGACCAGGCAGAGGTGGCCATCCCTGCAGGGGTGTTCAGCTCACGAATGCTTTCTGCTCTCACAGCCCTCGCACAGCCCGTGTGCAGTACACACTGAGGGTGGCTGTGCAGGCCCTGACCGCCACTTGCCTCCTGCTCTCGCTTTGTACTGTGTCTGTCATGGAGTTCCCTTCCGCGATTCCCCGTGGCGAGGCTGCCTCAAGGCTTTTCTCTGTACTCGCCTAGCTTTGTGTGGTAAAATTCAAAGCAAACAGCAGGCAGAGGAGCTGTAGGGAATGAAGGGCCATTTATCGACAGGGTCTGGCAGATTTAGGGTTCTGGCAGAGGGAGGAAGAGAGAGACATGCTGCTTTGTTCCCACACCTCATCTGACCTCCCTTGGGCACCAAGGAATGTTCAGGGGGAGTGAGCAGGTTGGAGAAGAGGGCCGACGGGAACGTCAGGAGCTACAAGAAGGGCAGGTGGTAAAGCCTTAGGTCCTTTCCAACCTTATGAACTTATGAACTTATGAAAGCCCTGTGGCAGGGATGCAACAAATAGTGCCCAGTGAAGTGCTGGGCACCCTGAGTCAGCAGTGCTCCTCTGCAGCAAAGACGGGCTGGTTCCCACATGCTGTGTACATACATAGCTATTAATTAACATTAGAATTGCAATGTAGAGACTGTGTAAATCTGAAGACCTATTTTTTCTCTACTGTAACTGCACAGCAATTTGTTAGCCCACAAGCAGCTTGTGAGGCTTTACTGAAATGACGATGTAGAAGATTCTCAAATGAAATCCACCCCCAGTAGTATTAGTGAATACAGATTGGGGTAAAGGCTGTTTGGACACTGGAAAATCTATCATTTTGCATTTGGAGTTTTTTCATTGCTTTATCCTTTGGTGAATGTTATAATGACCAAGGAACGATGGAGGACATTTGTGAAGTTGCTGTCTTCTGTCTCACTGGGTTTAGTGGCAAATTCACAGTTAGAAATACAGAGGAGCTTGGGGGTTGTTTTAATTTTTCTCTGAAAGGTTTATAACATAAAGGATTTTCATTAATCAAAATGATTTATTAGCTTTCCAGTTTCTCTAGTTGCTACATCATTGCTCAGACTGCAGACTTAAATTGCAATTCTCATTTCCCAGGGAATGCTTTTAGAGCATAAAATGTCATGTGTTTTTTCATAGTGACTGTTAAGCAAAACTTTTACATACCAAGAAACCCGTGTGATTTCATCTTGGCTATTGCTCTGTGAGAAATATCCACAAAATAGAAATAACAGCACAAAAGGACATTGCTTCTGCTCTAGAAGATATAATTGAGGCCTTGAAATTCTTAGACAAATCTGGACAAACATGTTATTGGTGGAATGGATAACCAAATGAGTAGTGAACTGCATATATTTGGGATGACATCTCTCAGATAATATAAGAAAAAAATTATCAGGTTTTTAGATTAAAATACATCCAGTCCCTACTCTGAATTTCCATTCTATTCCTGTAATTTCTTTCTTTGTCTTCATTCTTTGTGTTCAAACTTAGATGCTGTAAAATAAATCAGAAACTTGTTCTTTTCCTCAGTGGCTGCTTCTTACTGGATTCTGTACCAGTTAACATCGTGGTCTTAAGCCTCATCTGGCTCTTGTGCAAAAATGTTTCTATGTACGACTCTTGTTAGAAGCAAATCTGTTTATGAAAAACTTGCTCAGAAGCTATATTGCTCTGTGGATAACAGAGCTGGAAACCTGTGAATAAAGAGGAAAAAATTCCTCTCAGTGAAACTTAAACAAATTCAACATCATAATTCCTAATGTGATTTACAGCTTTTCTCTAAGGGAAGCAGGGAGGCTGGCTTTTTTAGCAAATAGGGAATGATCACTGCAACAGACATGGCAGAGATTTTTAAGTCTACCTAAGAAGAAGATGACTTTAGAAAGCATTTATAAGCAGCAGAAAAATAACAGCTTGTTAAGCAGAAGAGCCTGTATCTGGTTCTGGTCAAGTCTGACATATGATACTCTAACAAGGGAATGAAAGTCTTGAAGACACAGGCTATTCTTTGAACACCTGCCAGTTCTCAGTATTATTACTACCCTTGCAAAATAAAGTTTGTCTTGCAAAAATTTGTTTTGCAATGCATAGTCTTGGTTGTTTTTTTCCTCCTGTACTGAACAATTGCAGCCCTTTGCTTACTGATTTGATTTACAAATTGAATTTGAACAGGGAGAAATATTCAAGTTGCTTCTAACAGAACTTGCTTGTTTTTAAACAGACATACATACTGGGAATGTTGTACAGTGGATTGTATTTGTGTTGGACCTAATGATAAGCTTCTGTAATCACTGATCACAGGGATTTGAGAGGTGATTTTAAATATTTTAAATAATGAAGCAGAAACTTTATAAGAACACATTAATAGCAGTTGTGTGGGCTCCTCACCTTACTCTTCTATATGGCCATTTCCTGTGCTCCGTCCTGTGGAGGGAGGTATAAGCACTCATGTCTCCTTAGTGTACTGACTCTTTATTCAGGCTTTTGCTCCTGTCTGCATTAGCAATTAAGGTCAGAGCAGCAGTGCAGTTTTGAAGGGAGTCTCCTGGTTACTTCCGTTTAGTTTCTGCTGGTTCAGTTCTTCATGCAGTTCCTGCATGCGTAAATTAGATTCCTCTCAAAGGAAAGGAAACAAGAAACTCTGCTCCAAATGACTTTTAGAGCCTGGTAGGATCATTAGGTTCTGAATCTGCCCAGAGAAGCTCTGCAGAAGAGGCAGGAGTACTTGGAGCTCTTGTCCTCCAGAGCAATCATAGCCCAAACCACTTTGTGTCTTTCATTTGTAATATTTTAACATGATGCTCTATCTTCTAGGGTAGAGATGGAAGGAGTGACATTAAACAGGCTTGGAATGTCTCACTGGCTTCTCCTCTCATTCACGATTCCATACTGTGTCTTTTTATGTGGCAGAACACGTGCTGAGTTTCAAAATCATATTAATTTCTTACCAACTCGAATGACAAGCAGGGCACCAAGCGTATAATCCAAATCCACTACATTCTATTTCATACATTTGATTTTATTCTTGAACTGGGTTAGCACAAAACTTTTCTGAAGCCATGGCTAGTCAGGCTGATAGCTGGAGGTGAATTCTGATGTTCTGTTGAGAAAAAATTGGGATTCCACTCCTGGCTCCATCGGGTGGTGCAATTGCTGCATGGGCTGGATACAAGATCTATCTTCAAAGGCTGGGAGCAGGGAGTAACTGGACTCTTCCTCTAAATACACTGAGAAACAACTCAAAAGTAGAGCCACTCTGCAGCAAGTAAATGGAATCTCTCACAGAGGGATCACTAGTCCTGAAACAATCTTTTGGGCAGAAAAATAACAGTCAAGAACGAGTAGCAGAATTGCCAACAGTTTGAAGGTATCAGTGAGTACTCCATCTTAGTACTGAAGACAGCATTCAGCATCCTGAAAGAAACAGAATAGCTCAAATGAACCTTTATGTGGATTGTCTGTAGGAAGAATCTATATGGCTGCCAGAATCTGTGTGGCAGTGAAATGAGGATCCTTAATGATTTTGAATCTACCCAAACTGCAAAAACCTATTCTGTAGATAAAACGCTAGCAGATATAAAAGAAAAATATGAAGATTTAGTAATACAATCTTGTTCTAAAATAAGGAGGCATTTGATGTATTAGTAAAGAGAAAATATCCAGCTGTTTTCCTGAACTGTAACAAATTGTGCTAACAGCCAAGTCCATTGCAGAGCCGTGCGAATCTCTGATAAGACGATGCCTTTAATTTTCTTTCCTTACTTCTTGGGGAGAGGAGGAGGAAGAAAACCGTAAACTTTAAATGGTAAGTAGAAAAATGGAGAAGGGTTCATACAGAAGCCCAATACAGATCGTTACATAACACTTTTGCCAGTCAAGCATCTTACTAGAATTAGTGCTGTTAGTTTTTATCAGCCAATGATTTCCACAGTAAACTAGGAGAAAAGAAATGAAATAAGGTGAGGTGGTGGCAATATGATAAGTAATTGAACAGATTTTGTTATGTACCAACTCTCAATTTTTGTTTAAATCTTAACATGAATCTGGAATAGCAATAATAGATCTATAATAGATCTAATAATAGATCTAAGGGAGACCTAGTTAAAAAAAAAAAAAAAGAAACCACTTAAATTGATTAGTCAGATAGAAAGCCAATTTCTTATTTATTTATTTAGAAATTAGATGTCATATGTAAATATGTATGCTGCAGAAGTTTATGTCACAACTTTGGAAAATTTATTGCCTGAGAAGTTATTGATCATATGAAGTCACTGTTCTTGAACCTGTGCTGTGTAGCATTGATTATGCTTTTTCAGTTTGTTTCTTTATTTATTGCTTTCCATAATTTCATTGTTTTCAACATAATTTCCAGTCAAAAACTAGCTCACTGATTAAGCATATTACAAGGTATTTATCAATCAGTTTAATCTGTAGGGAAAATTCTCCCCAAAATTCCTTCATACTGGGATTCTCAGATTTGAAAAGTTTCTACTCAAGTATATATATAAGGAAGGAAGCAAGTTCAGCAAAATTTAATACAACTTTTAACTATTCATCCTAGTTTACACTTAGATTTAAGTGTAAGCTAATCAAATATCACACAAAATTTATGTTGTTCCTAAAGGCCTGCATATTCTAATAAATACAGTAACGTCACTGTGACAACTGAAATCCAATTAATTGACCACATTGTCCTGAACAAGCCTTTCTACTGGGTTCCTGCATTAAAACACTGCTATCAGACTTCCATTCATTTGTAATTATTAGAGACAAAGAAAAATACCTTTTCTGATCTACCCCAGTAAAAGCCTTTGTTTGCTTTACATGTCAGGAGTCAAAACACAAGTGCCTCATTATGTTATTGCATCAGCTTAAAAAACAAAAAAAGTTATATTCTCTCCATATAAATCTGATTCCTTTGAGTTTCATTTGGGCATTCCAGCCATTTAATATGGACAGTTGTTTTAGTCATCTTTGTAAATATACAAAGAATATATTGCTTAGTTTACCTCTTCACAAGTGGAAGAAATGACCCGAGAGCTGCTGTTACACCAGCAGTGGATATTGGCAGGCCCCGAATTGTACTTGTCTCTACAGATTTGTCATTCTTCCAGGGACCATGTTCCAAGGCTTTCCATATATGTCTTGTTCACTTGTTTTGTCTCTTGCAACCTCTGTTAATGTCGTGAAAGAAGCAAATGAGGGCCTGTTTACTTTCATTTTGCAAGTACCAGCAGCTGTGATAAAGACATGTGCTATTCAAGTGCATACATTCAAAAGAATGATAACTCTTTCCTTTGTATCAGTGCATCATGGGTAAAAAAACTTTTAAATTCTGAAGTTTGCCATTTTTTGCCACCTTTAATTGAAGGATAGGTCTGCTATGCTTATGAGTAAATCTGAGAAATGATCACTGGGATGTGGCAATTTTGTAGAGGAGTGGGCTTGGTGTTGTTCATCAAAATCCAGTGGTCACCACGAGAAATTGAGAATTATGGTCTCTTTCTGTCTTGGGTTTTTATGACTGCCTTCCCTGGGGAAATCCAGCAATGATCTGTATACTTGAGGCTGAAGAACTTACTCTCCTGATCCTCTAATTGCTTTCTCAGTTTTTCATATCTTTGTTGTATTGCTGTAGCTGTTTCCTTTGGGTTGTCAGATCTTCCCACTGATAACTTACTTACTTCCTCTGTCAATAATATCTAATAGTCATTTAAAACTTGGGAGTTTTGGCTGGGAAAATAGAAGTGGATGACACACTTTTCTTTAAAAAGGGCTGAACTGAAAGACTTGTGTATCATGTAGAAAGCACAGTGTGGCTTGTCCTTAATACCATAAGCTAGGTGACACGAAACATCAAGCCTAAGCACAGTGTAAGTGCGTACTGAGATCGTCTACGCAATTTTTGCATATGTATACAGTCTGACAGAATCTGACTCATTCAAGTCTTTATTTTCTAATCACTTTAAGCTACTAAATAAGTAGCTGTACATGTCATTACACAACAGTTTAAACGAATTCAAGTTAGCACTGCTGCAGTCCCACCTTTCCCCTTCTTTCCATATGACGCAGTCTCACGTTCTCTTTGTGGGACACCTGTGTAATCCATGTAGAGCTAGGTCAGAGAGCTGATTAACAGAATCTAGATTGTGTTTTTTTCCTCTAAAAAATACACCATTTGGTCAGTGTGGTGCCAGAACCCATGTGATGGCAGACTGTTAATATGGGCTGTGTAATGCTGGCTTATGTTATTACAGCTGTTTGGAAATGCATGAATGGCTGAGCTGATCTAATAACTTGCTGTTACTGAAGGGAAGGAAGGAGTAGAATTCTCAGACAAACAAAATTTCCCCTACTTTTCCCTGTTTGCCTTATTTGCTTTAAACTTGTGCAATTTAGTACCCAGTACATTTTTGGCATCTAAAGACTGGGCCTTGGCTGATGGAGAGAAGTCTATGTACGATTCTAGAATAATTAATGTGGCACTTTATACTGTGAACCCAAATAGGTCCAGAATTGTTTCATGCCGGGCTATCCCACATAGGTGTCCCATTGTTTCTATGTTTTACTCTGCATGCTTTGCAGTTGCTGAGCCATTCATCTTAGAATTTGAAGGGTATGGAGATGCTATTCTATCTTACCTTGTGTAGACTTCACTAGCAAAGTGGAATCATATCTCACAGGGTATGTTATGCTTAGTAACTCTTGTGTACTTTCTATGTTCCTGTTAGTAATAACAAGGAAGTTTTCATAATGTAGATTGTAAGTGTAAAACTTCTGGAGATATGTCAAATCAGGAGGTTTAGAAAACTTTGAATGCAACATGCAGTAATGATTCAGGTCCCTTAAGGTGATCACTTCTGTCCCTGTGTTTAATATAGTGTTATTCAGTGTGATAAGTATGGTGAAATTACATGATTTCCTGCACCAGATATCTTTTTTTATTCCATATAGTTGGTGATCTTGTATTTAAGGAAAGAACTTTTAAGATCTTCAGTCTTAGGACTAGACTAAAATGTTATATTATTATTATATATATAATATTATAATTATATAATATATTATATATATATTTAACTATATTTTAACTGCACTGCTTAGCTACATGAGCTCTGGTAGGAAATTGTAGGAAATACAATTAACTGATCAGAATTTATGTTCATCATTACTGAGCATAGTAAGGTACTGCAGTATGGTAAGGATGTTACCTGAAGCTGAGAAACCGATACCACTGCGTAGTACAATTCAGTTCAGTGTTAGTGTTTTCTGCATCCAGTATTTAGAATCTGAATACTGCATCCAGTATCTAGAATCACCTAGAAGAGAAAGAAAATGCAAAGGCTAGTATGTATATGCTTGTAAAGAAGATGTTAGGAATGTTAGGAAAATGTTGTTCTGAGGGGAGCTCTGGATTCTGCTTCAGGTATTCATTTCAACCCATTCAAATTAGGATGCTATTATATGAGGTAGTTGCCAAATTATGTCTGTTGAATTATATAGACTGAAATAGCACTAGGGCTTTCAAAACTGCTTGAGCATTAAGTTTAAGAAAAGAGAGAACGTGAAGTCACTGAGTTACTATTTAGCAATGTCTTTAATTTCTTGAAATATGGTATAATGTATCTTAGTCCTGTAAGTGGGAGAAACTAACTTCTGTTAACAATTGGTTATTTTAAATAGTGTGAAAAAAATCCACCTACTGCATGAGTTAGCATCTGAATTGGTATTCAGAACTGAGAACTGGTGGTACAGGTTCCTTTTAGGAGTATTATTAGGAGTGTCCCTGGAAAATGTTGGTTTTAAGAAGTCTATTTCACCTGTGTATTAAGAGATACATATTCCTATTCATTAGGTATATTATTAGAGATTAAGGAGTGAAAAGAGAAAGACGGACCATGGTAGTCAATATGTAGGCAGAAAGTGGTTGAGCACAGATGAAAGCAAAAACAGCAGTGAAAAATTATGCATAAGAGAAACTGGAAGTGGAAGATCACAAAAGATTTTGGTAGATGAAGATGAGTAGATTATAGACAAATAAAGTGCAAAGTGGAGCAAGCAAACCATATCCAGGACAAGCTTCAATGCAGATGAGTCAGAACAAACTGACACCATAGTATGCCATAGCTGCAATATCAAAGGCAAGATGAAATTCCTGTCTTTGCCTTATTTTAAGCAGTCAGGCAGTCTTTGAACAGAAACAGGTAAACCAGCAGAGAGAAAACTACAGGTCCTAGAACAACTGCAGTGATTTAGTTGCTGTTAAGGCCCCGAGGGCACTGATAAGTCTTAATTGCCCTGATCAGCTGGGCCCCATTTAAGCTCAGCCTTCAGCCCCTGCTCTGTTGGTTGTGGGGCTTCTGGCATAGCAATAGCTTGGCCTTATTGTGCTGTGGATCTCCCTGAGTCTGGGCCCTTACCTGCCCCTGTCGTGGTGAGCCTGCCTGGCTGTCACTGGGCTGCTCCTGTACCTAATTGTTGTCACCAGTCTTGATCCTGATGTGTGATGTGGACTGGCTTGTTGGCTTGGCCACTGTTGTCACTGTGGATCTGCTTTGATGATCTGGACTCTTGGCTGTGCTTAGCTGCTGTTTCTGGCCTGCCCTACTCCTTTGCTTGGGTACTGTTGGCCTGAGCTGTGGTTGGCACAGCCCTTCTCCTGCTGGCCGTGTCACAGTGCTTGGCTCCCTGTCCTGCAGGCAGTAGCCTCCCTCTGCTGTGCCTTAATGGCTGCAGTATTGGCTGCACTATGGTAGACTCAAGGAAAACAGCTAATTACCATTTTATTTATTCTTTCAAAGTATTAGGTTGGCAGAGGGGAGTCTACACACTTCTACCTGTGAAGTGCCTTAACATTCTTCTAACTCTCCAAGAATTACTTGAATAATAAGAAAAAATATTAGAATATGGTGATTTTTCTCAAATACTGTAATTCATTTAAAATAACAATCCCCTCTAGATTTATAGCTCCACTAAATTAAGATGATTGTAACAGCAGTGTGCATGCCTCCGTATGCTGCTGTAATGGCTGGAGGACCATAACAGTAGATGTCTGGAGGTAAGTAGGTGGCAGTGTTTCTTGAATGAATGTCCTTAGATCAAAGTACTGAGCTCTGGGACAGCTTACCTGGTGTATGAAACCAGTTGCTTAATGCCTTTCAAGATTTCAGCTGAGAAAGTATAGCAGATATTAATGTGCTAATTTAATACGCGCAGCATACAAGACTGGGGACTCATTTAATGTTTTGAGGCATAGTTCACTCAACAGTTAAGTTATACAGAGCTTTATTGCAATGATTCACTTCTATAGTCTTTTAGGAATGTGATTTTGCAGCAAGGAAGACTTTGGGCTTTGCTAAACACTGTCATCTTGCAAAAGGCTAATTATATTCATTTCTTCTTTATTTTGTTAGAGATCATTGATGTTAAATACAGTTTCCCTCCTTATAGAATGTCTACTTTCTAAAGAAAGTATGCCTGATTTTAAGTTAAGTGCCTAATAAATGGTTCTTCATTTGTGTACTATAGGTTCTCTTCTATTGCTGCCAATATTCACAGCACAACAAACCTTTTTATTCCCAGAAAAGATTTTTCTTCTTATCTGTTTCTATCCCAGTGATACATTACATAAACTGTCTTTGTAACTAGGCTGCATTAAGGCAAAGATAAAGCAATAACAAAAACATCATGCGTGACCATATTCTTTTGCTGGATATGCAAGCACTGCGTTACAAGTCCTCGGTTTAGGAAACTAAGATAAGGCACATGATTGCAAATATAATAGCTAAAAATATGCTCTTAGTGGTTTGTTTTATATGCAGGTATTGGTTAAAATGCTTTTGTTAGTTGGTGCTGTTTCTGACATTGCAAGTTCTTGTACCTGAGAATGTTGCTTCTATATTTGTTTGCTTTCTAGCTCAGCAACTATTGTCTAGGTCCTACGCATGGGAAATACTAGGTCATGGCTTGAATCAGTTATTGAGCACCTGGTGAGAAGGCAGGGCCAACCTAGGAGAGCTCAGGTGCAAGCAATGCAGTTGAGTGAACAAAAGGGGATCCACCCCTTCCCAGACCTCATTTAAGGTTGGCAGTGGAGACAGGAGTGTTTTGTCTGGAGGTCTTTGCTTACTCAAGGATCGTGTGGCTCTTCCTATGGTAAGCAGAGTCTTTCCCTTTTTCTGTACCTGCTACTATTTTATTAGGCCACCTTGCTGCTCCTCCATCTCATATCATCCTAATGCAAGCTTTATCTGTACTCTGAGCTTGGCAGTTGATTCTGCCCATCCTCTATTTTCAGAGGTGTGGAGCATGCTTCAGCTGTATTATGACCATATTTTGGAGATGAGCAATTACATTATTTATTGGGTTTAGTTATATGCTAACTCATAAAAACAGTTACTTTACTAATATTTCTGTGAGATATGGGAGGGTGGTTCTGGGAATTACATAGCATTTCTCTGACAGAACGTCAGAAAGTGAGTTGACTCAGGAGGCTCAGTTTTGTGCTCATTTGCTAGGCCCCTTTAAAAAGACAAGCCTGTACATCTGTTCATCTTTTAGCTACTGCATTCCTAACTTTTTTGCTTAGACTGTTTGAATAATCTATGTGCACTCTCGATCACAAAGGATTACAGTGGTGGGGGAGAATGGAACAGCAGTAGCGAAGGTATAAGCTGTAGCAGAAAGAAATGGCTTAAAGCTATTATTAATTGGAAACAAATGCTTCATTGGAGCTACAGCTCAGAAGGTAAAAATGGAAGCATACAATTGTGCTACTGCTGGGGAACTTTAGCCTTATGCCTTGGAGTTTCTACAGGATGCCATGCAAAGAGAGAATCTTAATGATTTGGTGTCTTTTTTTTGGGGGGGGGCGTGCTGACAGCCAACAACAAAAAAACATTAGAGGCAGGCAAATAAGCTGCATCTTATTGCCAGCTGATCTTATTAGGATTCTAGGATTGATGTCTCAGTATGGGGCCTTGAGCTCAGGTTGGCTTTCCTTGTCTATAAGGGAATGAAGGAACTTGCAGACTTGTAGAAGCAGGGGAGCTTGGGAACTTTTGGCTGTGATGAATTTAGCTGCATCCTCAGTCACCAGCATCTCTATTTGATTTGCTGTTGCAAAGAGTTCTAGCTAGCTTGCTTTTCTTGATTGTTAGTTTTCCTAATTAAAAAAAAATGATGTGGTGTTAATTTGAATGAGAATTCAAAAGTGTGGAGCCCGAAGGCTTCAAAGTCAAGCAGCTAAACTGTATTTTTATCTTCAAAGTACAGATTTTATTGTTTCTGCTTATTCTTGTCATGCATATGAACTGAGAGCTCCTGTGTTGTGCAGTGGTGAGATGCTGTGTTGCTGATCAGCAGGTGGGCAGCCCTGTGCCTGGGTCAAGTGATACTGAGCAGTTATTCTATTAGCTGTTAATTATGATGAAGCTTAACAGATGTTTAACAGATCTATCATATGTAGGTGAGTAAATGAAATGTGCATTTACAGACGGCAAAGATGGTTTTGGCTCTGAGTCAGGTGGACTTCCTTTGTGGTGGCAGTTTAAATTAAAGGGGTTAATAACACATCCATACGAATTGAATTTTACAGCCCTCCTTTCCCTGAGTATGAGGCAGCACGGAGTATTCTGGTGATTTACATAAATAATGCAGTCGTCTGGAGCAAAGATTTGTGTGCTTCTGTAATATACAGCATATAACATTGTCATGGCACTTTTTCTGTCGTAATAATTCAGCCTGTCCTAAATATGGTTTTAATGACTGTGTGGAGGAGGGTAGAGCCCTCCTTCCACAGTTCCTCAGCCTGCGTGGCAGCTCCTGCATTGTGAGACAGTGCCTTGCAGTCTGTCATTCACGTCGGGGCTGCATTTGCATTTATTTGCTGTGCTTTTCAGAAGGATGAGCTTGACTGCTAATCTGTGTTGGGAGACATTTAACTATTACCTTCTCATCTTTGTTTTGTGTATTTTGTTGCATATACTTATTGTTCTGGTCTCAAAAAAAAAAAAAATTATATGGTACATTTGCCAAGTTATTGGACGTGTCATAATGTTCTTAAATAAAGTGACTTTTCTCCAGTTTCTAGTCAAATTACCTCCTAGCATCATAATAAAGTGAACACTTAAAGTGTTCACTTAAATACATTTGATGATACTACTTCACCTGCAGTCACCATACCTCAAGTGTTTGACTGCCACAGCAGCAGCATCAAAACAAAACTATCTTTCTGTACATGCAAAATCTACTCTTATCAAGAATATTTTTCTGGAATTAAGGGCTATAAAGAATAAGATTACCTGAACTTTATTTGGATTCAGTAGCTTGCTTGGACAGCGTTACCTACAGAAATCAGTGTTGTGATTTGTCAAAGATTTGTCAAAGCGAGCAAAGAATAAACAGAAATAATTGTAGAGTTCATCTGTAAGATAAGTAAGCTTCTTGGATGCTGACTAATAGAGTTTCTGCTGCTGATCACACTGATTTCTTGATGGGAACTGGGAAGGGAATGTAGTGAGGAAGATATTAAGTATTTCACTGCTTCAGATGTGGCAGTGAAATTAAAAAATCTGTTCGTTCAGACTACGTATTTACAGACCTACCTTTCCTCATCCATAGATTGATCAGTAGATGTGGTTGAACTGATTTGAGGTCAGGTTTTAACAAAGATAAAAGATGGCAGGTACAGCAGGGATTCAGCTGTTACTTGACTACTTGTAACTTTATGGAGGGAAGAAAACTCAGATTGGTTTTGCATACAAATAGACAATACTTTAGCCTCTTACATAGCCCTGTTTTAAATCTTTATTGCACACTTTAAGTATAGGATAACTATATTCTGAATGCTAATTAAAACACAGGACTGAATAGTAAGGACCTGTTATGACCGTCTGGTTCTATTATCCATATTTTTAAGTCTGTGACTTTGGGGTAGGGATTAACTGAACTGTTTGTGGTTCATTCTCATGGTTTGAATCTGTAAAACATGTGGATGTGATTCGTGTCAAAAGACACAGTGTCAGGGATGCTGATACAATAACTGTAAACTAGCATTAACCATAATCGACAGAGAAAATTGCTTAAAGGAGTAAAGTTTCCTTATAAGACATGGAAGGATAAACTGAGAACAGAGCTCTATCTGCATTTCAAACACAAAACCTTGCAAGATGGAGCCGGAGTGGCATTCCTCAAATCAAGGGGTGGCAGAGATAAGCATCTCAAACACAAACCCAAAGACCACCTGAAGGAATGTGTGACCGCCTAGCGACTAGCCGCGCAAGCATAGAAGAATAAAATGATTAACCGAAAGGAGGAGGGGACTTCAGGGAATTTTAAATAAGACACTGTATAAAAGAAAAGGGAACCATCTTCTTGGTGTGTGTCGTTGGTGGAGCGGGGACTCCCCGGCACACCCAGTGCTGCTTGCTTATTGCTTTTCACCTTCTGATTGTAATAAAATGTTCCAAAAACTCTGATTGGACTCTGAGCATTTATGACAGAATCTTCCTTATGTTTGGCAGTGGTTATTTTATTTAAATCTATATACTTCTCTTGCTTCTCTCCTGTGGTCTTATTGGTCTCTAAAATGAGAGTTGAACTTGGTTTCTTGGGGCATTTGGAAGACCATATTGCAATGAAGATGACCTATGGTGCATGAGAAGCCTCAACTTGAGGACAGTAGGCATACACATGAAGCAAGATATCAGATAGACAGTGAGTTCACCTTTGTAGCAGTGAAATCACAAACCGTGCCTTCATTCGTTCATCTGAACTGATAAGAAATCAAACTGGTTGAAAAGTGTTTTAAAACATCTGAATTTCAAAGAGAACCTCTTAATAAGGTATTCAATTGTACTGAATTTTAAGTTATTCAATTGTATTGAATTTTATGCTTTTAATTAAGTGGGTTCCAACTTTTTGTTAGCCAGAACTTAAAGCCCAGTGTTCTACAAGTGTCCTGCTCTGTATGGGGAATGTTCTTAAGATGGAGAGAGCACAGGAGTCTACCACAGGTGTGCATACATGTAAAAAGACATTCACCAGCAAATACAGTTCCTAGCATTAGTTTTAAGTTCTCCAAATGTTTTCCTAGGTTGCTCTCCATAAATCCATGACTGCTTTATTTTCACTTATACTGCAATGAAGCAACTATATAGTCACTGCGTAGTTGTGTGTGCTGCTTTGGAGTCATGCCTGTATAGCTGTGGAGCAGCTGAAAGCCTTGCTGTTATTGTCTGTAATGTACTGGCCTACTGTGCGTGCTCTCTGTGTATCTTAAAGCAGGTGTGCCCAACCCATGGCCTGCAGGCCTCAGAATCTCTGAGGTTCTTCAACAGAGCTTAGGTGTAGAAAAATGCAGTGAGTGTGAAAGGAGAACCTTATCTTTCTTTTTTTTTCCCACACTGGTAATAAATCCACCAAGCTGTAAACTGTTTTGAGTGATATGTTATGCAGCTGATATTTGTATAGCCTAAAGTAAATATTAAAATTTTGCTTATCATTCTTGTATTTCATTTTTGCACTTGGTAGAATAAATGTTCATGTCAGTACAAACTCGTATGTATGCTAATCACTTAACTATTATATCTCAAACAGTAGGAACACCTACTCAAAGGCAGAAGACAGAACAATTTGCTAGGCATTTATGCAAAAGCCCTGTTTAATAGTTTAAAGATGATGTTTCTAGTCATCTAGTTTTCAGGTATTAACAAATAACTGGTTCTCTGAGAACTCTTTAGTAGGGTAAGAAAATCAAGAGCTACTTGAGTCTCCAAAATTATTACTTTACGGAGAAATAGGTAAGTAAAGGAGCGTTTTGTTTTGTTTTTGTAAGCTGATGCAATCACTGAACAGTTGGTATCAGATTTTTCTTTTGTTTTGAGACAAGTACTAAAAGTCAGTTTAATTGTGGTGATTACAAGTTTGTGTTCTTATTCTTAAATAATAAAAATACAGCTTCATATACTTGATTTCAAACAATTTTAGATACATAATCCAAATGAATCCTTGAAATTAAAGCATTTATTTTCAACGATATAGTGTTTTCCAAATTGTCTGATTGTATTTGATCGCCTAACTTGGAATCTGAGTCGACTTTGAGCTGACACTCATAATTTCCCCGTCCGAAATTTTTCTTCAGCTGCGGTCTCTCTGGCCTCATGAATTGTTGTAGTGCACCTCAAGCAGCTTGTGGGCTCAGCAAACAATTGCATGCCGAGGCAAAGCCAGGCGTTTGTTACCTTAATTGAAGTCTTTACAGTCTAATAGAAGAGTTATTAGTCCAGGAATTATTAATTCAGGTAAACAAAGGGTGGTGTTGTAGGAAAGGTCTTAGTTCATAATAGAGTTAAAATTGATATTCATATGCATCCTAGTGCCTACTCCTTTTGTCCCTGCTGTTACTTTCACCCAATTTTCTGAGTCTGAAGATCGGCAGTTATAGCCTTCATTAGTAAGGAATGGGAGGGAGTCACTTTTTGTGAAGAGGAAGCTGAAGTTGATGTTTTCTAATTTAGAACCTACCCGAGGCTGTTTCTGTTTTCTAATGTGTGTCTTATTTTCTTCGTGCCTCTAGAATGCCACCTTACAGCTACATTTCCTGTATGTAAGACATTCTGTGTATATACATTTATATTGGATGCTTATTCTTTGTTCTCTTTGAGTAACAGTCTTTAAGTGCATGCAAATTTGGAAGTTGTGTGAAGCTAGGGACAAGAGTCAACTGTATTTGAGTTGAATGTAGCTGGGATTTCTTTGACCTTCCTCTTCAAGACCTTAGCTGTCGTCCTGTTTTTGGACTACTTTGTGACATGGTTAATTTAGGATCATAAATATCGTATACAGAATAACTACTATTGCTTTGAGATACTTCTGTGATTTGTATAGTTGCTGCAACAATAAGTCTTGTGCCATACAGTTGCATGAAGTTAAGCTCAAATTGAAACCAGGTGAATAGCCACATTCTGTTCATTATATAGATCAAGAAAAAGATGTGCCGTTCCTAAGGTTTGCAAGTGTGAGTTAATACAGAACCTGTGACCCATGCCTTGCAATAGGGTGCTGCTTTTACTACGGTTTGACTGAATATCATCTTGAGTTCAGACCAGCCTGTAGCCTGGTAGAGAGATAGGAGGTAGGAAGCGTGGGCTGCATCCTCACTGATTCTGCCTGCTGTCTGAGCGCTCTGCTGGACTGATTTTCACCATGTGTCTGAATGTGGTTGAAAAGCAAACACTTAGAAATAGAGAGATTGGTAATGTGTATACCCATAATAGTAAAATAAAGCTCATTATTGATTCTACCAAGATCAAATCAAACGTGAGATATAGCAGAAAGTACCTTTCCCCTCTAATTCTGCTGAGAAGCAACAGTTCTCAAAGGGTTTTTGCAACATCTTCATCCTTTGATTTACTTGACCACTCTGTTCTGATTTCTCTTTAATGCTCATTGACTTTGGACATGCTAGGAGCTTTCTAGAAAGCAACTTGTGACTCTTTAGTGTTTTCATTCTTCAAGAGCCTGTTTGGAAATGCATTAAAAGGGGTTTTATTCTACAAAAAATAAAAAAATAAAAATAAAAATCCTGAGTATATTATTTTTCTTCTCATTACAAATGCTAATCAGTTTTGAAGGTCTTGGCGGAGCTTCTAATACGAAGTTAATTATGCCTTGTTAATACATTGTGAGAGGCAAACAATGCTTTAATGTTTATGGAAGAAATGCAGATACTGTCTGAAAAACTAGTAGTGAGGTAGTTTTCCAAAGCTGTTCAATACTACGGCTTGGTGTTGGTAATAAGCTATTATAGTAAAAGACAAACTTATTTATAGGATTTAAAGCTGTAATTAGTAAATGTGCTGTTGAGGATTGGGTCAGCTAAATTAGTAAAGTGGATATTAAAATTCCTGTTGTGCTTATGGGTCACTGAGAAACTGACTGACTGCTGATCTCCTTGACTCATCTTATTGCCTCAATTAGCATAAAGCAATTCATTTATAGATTAACTTGCTCAAAGAATTGAGGCTAAGGATGGGATGACTGATGGCAGGTTAGTGTAGTTTTGTGGTGTAAATGTGAAATTGCTATCTATCAGGAATAACAAGTTCATCCTTCCATAGTTCTAGAAGGAAACAGTAGTATAATCTGTCTCTTTTATAAGCCCCCTTAAAGTGCTGGAAGGCTGCAGTGAGGAGTCCCCAGAACCTTCTCTTCTCTGAGCTGACCAGTCCTGTCTTTCTTCATAGAAAAGGTGCTCCAGCTCTCTCATTGTCTCATGCTCCTATAGAGCCACTCTTGAGCTGAGGGTCCCAAACCTGGCTGCAGTACTCCAGGTGGAGCTTCATGAGAGCCAAGCAGAAGGGGGAAAAATCTCCTCCTTTGCACTGCTGGCCATCGTTTTGATGCATCCCAAGATACAGCTGGCCCTCCAGGCTGCAAGAACTTGAGAGTATGTCAGATGGGATTGGTTGCTGTAATGCACTTTGCAATACAGGAGTCATGGGAATGCTTTGGTTTATCACTGAAGTTTCCTCAGCAGTTTTCTCCCATCCATTTATTTTCTGGGCAGAGAAGTTCAAAGCGTACAAACATATTCCGTGTGAATTGCTAAAAGCATCGAGGGTTCAAATTTTGGCCATTTTTTTCTATTGCCTGAGTTCTGATTTTGCTGTGAAGGTGTAAATGTGACTGACAGCAATTGTGGAGTTAGCTGCTTTGGTTGAAGTGCTTTTGAGCTGAAATAAGCATGAAGACTTTAATGTTGCATGGTCTGTGATGGCTTTTTAAGGATTCTGTACACTGGGTTCCTGAACTTGCTGTAGTGTCACGTGGATGCCACTGAGGCTTTCCAACTCTGGTTATGCTCTGCAGCATTAGTCGTTGGAAATTCACTGTAAACATCTGTTTTTTAGGTATTTTTCTACTTTTTTTTTTTTTTAACTTGATATAAGTGACAGGGAAATTTAACCTACCCAAGCATAGGAGATCTAATCCCTCAAGCCTTTGTAGTGTACCTTTTTACCCAGGTTTACTTATAGTAATTATGAGACTCCAAAGGGTTCCTTGATATTCTGACTTTGTGGGTGCAGGAACAAGAGGAAGGGATTTTTGGAGAACATTAGTTTTGACCCTTTAGTAGTGACAAAAGAGTTTTGTAACAGTTAAGATATATTAAAAGATGAATGTCCTCTTTCATACTAGGGTAAAGCATCTGATTAACCGATATACAGAAATCCTTTGTGTTTATGTCTTGTTTAAATCTCATCTGATAAATGTTTTAGATGAGGCAGTTGTTTTTGCCATGCTTCTTAAAGGTGTCTGGGTATATAGCCTTTGGAATAATGTCAATTTATAATTAATACTTGAATGTTTTTAAGCTGTAACTTGAAATAGAACGAAGCATGAAATAAAAGCAGTATACATGAGCATGAGGCAAATTACTAAATTTAGCTTAGCTCTCTAATTTGAGTGCATAGCCAGAAACATGAATTATTACCTAATTTATTTAATTGTGTGGGGCGTATAATACGCTTGCATATCAAAAGTTCTTAACCAGCTACGAGTCCAACTTCTGTTAATACAGTTGTGAAAATCTTCCCTCCTCCCTTTACTGGAATAGATGGAGGTCAAAAGTACAAACTAAAACATGGCCAAACCTTACTGTTTGGCAAAAAAATAAAAATCTTGAGCCAGGTGAGGAATTAATTGAAAAATGCAGAAAACCCTACCTAGAAGGTACGATATTTTTTTGTTTTGTTTTCTCAAAAGGTTTTGTAGAAATATCATTATCACGTTTCAGTTGTTACCTCTTTGGGTGAAACAGATATTGAGAAGGTGCTTTGATTTGAAATGTTGTTCTTGTACCTTGAATGGTTCACAGTGAAAATATAAATGCTCTTTTAAGTACAGTCCCTAATGTATTTTTGTCTGGGTGGAAGTGGGGCTGAGATGCTTTCTCAGTTACAGCAGGCTGACTTGTCTGTGGAAGCTCTAAATTCATTACTCTGTGACTTTTTCCCTATATTGGTACCTCTCCATACACACAGCTGTATCCAAGTAAGAGGGGAGTGTTGGCAGGGAGTAAAAATCCTTCTGCAGTGCAGATTCATTTGCTTTAGTTTATTAGCTGTGCTGCCAATAAAATAAAGAAACTGCCCATTAGTAGTGGTTTGCTTCATGGGTCCCTAGCATCTCAAGGAAATAACGTAAATTCAGCTGGAGCATAGTTTGTGATGTGAATCATGCACAACTGCAGAGCTCAGCACTATTGTTCATTAAAGGCCGTTATCCATCTTTCATTTGAAAATATTATTTCAGCTATGAGGGGAAGGGCAGGTGGTTGAACACAGATTGGAAATTACCTTCTGAATGAAAATAGAAAAGCAAAAAAAAAAAACAAAAAACCCAAACATTAAATTACCTCGTACATAGCTGAAAAATAAATATTTGAAATCACTTTAGTAGCAGTGAGTAATTGCTAATTAAAATGTCTCACTGTGTATGTGTTTCACTACTTTAGTCATAAATAAACGTCTTGTGCTGTCGAGTCAGTACTTGATAGGGAACATTTAGATAATCATGATTGTTTAAAACTGGCTTCTAAGAGTGAATTCTGTGCTATGCAGATTTAACTTCTCAGTATGTGGAGAGATGATCAAAGTATGTTGTTCTTATTTTGTAACAAACTGTTGAAGGTAAAATCCTTTATTTTTTGTTCAAATAATGGAGGAAAAGAAATAATGTTTTTGCAATGTGAGTATTACTTTTGATCTCTTATGAAGATTAAGCCAGAATTCCTTGCTTGTTGATGGACGTTAGGATGTGTCTGAATTTATTGTTCTAACACCATTTTTGGTTGTGTGAATGAATGTGATCTGGCTATTTTTAAACTTAAGGGGTTTAGTTGTGTGTCATTTAATCCTGCACAGGATTGGGCTGACAGCCCACGTGATCGTAGTGATGACTTTGGTTCTACGTGTGCAACAGATTTGCTCCAAAGCAGCTTCTGATGAAAAGTGCAGGAGTTGGGAAGGCAGTATAGGAACTGTGGCTTGCAGTTTGTTTTATATATATTAATTCATGTTTACATTGATTTCTATATTATCAATACAGATGTGTTAGGAGAACTTTCTATTCAGGAAGCTACATATAACGGAGTACACAGAACAAAGGCAGCTGGCAGGACTGGGATTACAGGGAATCTCATGTGACTCATCGTTGAGACTGAAATGCTTCCTCACCATATTGGTTATGAGGAATATGAATTCTACTTTTTGGGTTGTTTTTTTTTGCATCCTTTTTGCTTCTCTTTAAATGGTAGTTAACTGTTGGCATAGTGAGACAGAACTTGCCCCGTTTTGCAGAATTTGATTTCAGACTTTGATATGTTTTCCTATTCTGTGTTAAGAAATCAGCTTCTTCTAAAGCTCTTGAACTGGGAACTGTTCTATTCAACACTATATAAATTAAAACCTTAAGGTTTGCTTTTTTAATATTTCAGATTAGTGTCAAATGTTTTCTTTATGATTCTGACTAGAAATTGAGAGGGGTAAATATGGAACAACTGTGATAGGGGAAGAAATGTAATTATCAGCTTATAATGAAAATAAATAAAAGAGGTGCTAGGGAATCTGAGAGAAATGCATCAAAGGGAAACAGTACAAAACTGCAGTTTGAGAGGCAGAAAGAGGTATTGAGGATAGTTGAACTGATAGATTATGATGGGAGTTGTAACATTGAGATCTGCTACAAAGAAGATGGAAGTAGTAGGAATAAAAGTAATACAAAACCAAAGGAAGGGATCGTGGCAGATAGTGCTGGCTGTTTTTCTGCACTGTGAAAAAAATATTGCCTCTTGGCTTTTGTTTTTGGACAACTGAACTGTGGAACCTGCGTAGCTGAAACAATCTCTTGTTTAATTGCCTGTGTTCAGTGACAGGAATCTCTTCCTTTACTCTCATTGCTCGATGGATTTTAGGTGCTCTTTTATTTAATGTTGATAAATTTCATAAAGGCATGAGTGAGTTGGAACTGAATGAATGGTGCAGTCTTGATGACTCCTGAAAGCAGGTTGCGTTACCAGCTTGCTTGTGTCCACAACAGAAGGCCACAGTTGCCTTTGGCAAGTCCACTTGAAATTACCTATCTTCCACCCCAGGGGAGGGCTCCTGAGGGGTTTTATTGAGAAGGAGCGAATGAATTGGCCAAACCACTCTCCAGTGTATTGCAGTATGTTGTTTTCTTTCTTAAAGAGAATTAAAAATAAACCGATTACATTCTAGTTAGTGTGTGTTTGAAATGCAGGTAGCAATTTAGTAGTGATTGTAGTGCAGGTCTCAGAGTGAGAGTCTGCAAAAGAAAGAAAAACATGAATTTTGGTGTATGTTTAATTTGGGAGATGAGTCCTTTTCAGTGAAGTGAGAGGAATGGCACCTGCTGTTTCCCTGTTATGCTGGTGCTTCAGTGGCAGAATGTGCGTTGTCTTGGCAAGGAAAAAATTTTGTGCTTTTCCACGTTTTTATCTTAATTTATTCTCATCCTAATTAAGAAGATGAAAAGTAGAAGTGAATAGGGGTGTTTTTTCTTCATCACCAAGAAGGCGTTCCTAACTAGTTCCTTTAAGAACAGGAAAAATATGATGGAAATAGACTTAATAGCCAGTCTCAAGTCTTTGTTTTTTAATCTGTTGGGTATTGGAATTGATTGTGTGGAAACCAACTTTTTTCAGAACTTGAAAACAGTAGCTCTGGACAAATCACTATATGGCTTTCTGTTTCTGTACTTTTGTTAACCCTGGAAATGAGTCACATAGAATTCTGGAAACAAAACAGGCTCCTCCTATAGACATCATTCTTGCTGAGTGAAGAGGCTTCTGTCTGGCTCTTGGGGGATCTTCGTTGTACTGCTTGAGGTGAATTATGTGCATACTTAAAAATAAAAACATCTGTGAGCAATGCATGAGACAGTCCTATTGCATCAGTGGGCTTATGAGGGGTCTTCAGAGGTGCAGGGGGAGTTGATTCCCTGCGTACACTGGCATCAGCAATCATTCTGCAAGCACGAGCATGGTGTTTGGGGGCCAAGCTGGATGGAAACCTGGGCTGTAATGGGTGGCACAACTGTCCAAGGCAGAGAGGCTGGAACTGGCTGACCTTTAAGGTCACCTCCATCCCAGGGTATTCTATAAACTCTGATCACTAGAGATGTCCTCTGAGCATTGGCATTCCACCATTGCTGTGGCACTTACTGGAAAGGGAAGCTTTACTCCCTGACTGGAGTTGTCCTTGTTTCTGTCATTCCTGCTTCCTTCCAGTTTAACCTGCTCTGCAGTCAGGCCCTCTTGTCCTCCATACCAGATCGCTTCTTGTTCCCCTACCTGGCCTCAAATGCAAGATTGTAATATTTAGTAGAGTTGGTTACTAGGTGATGTTTTTTTTTCCAATATGAAATGGTTTCTGCGTTTGCTTGTTCACTCTTCTTGGTTTCAGACTCCTAGTCAAATTGTCAAGACTCACTTTCCAATACTTCTCAACATTCTTCATTAATCTGAGCTTGTGTTACAGAGTTGTGGCTGTCACTGAGGATACGTAAACCCTGAATTCTAGCTTGGAAATATCCAGTTTCTTAAGATTTAGGTCAGAAGCTGATGCAAGCATACTGATTTATAATAATAAAACTAGGGCAGAACAATAAAAACCAACAATAAATGCAGCTTTTCAAGTATGGAGATAAGAATAATCCACTACCCACAAATAGCAAGCACAACATCAGTTGAACAAATTATTGCCCTTTACCAAATTAAGCTGGACAGACCCAATCAAGCATTTTGTTTAACCATTATTCAGTTCCTTCTTGCTTAGTCTTTCCCTTTCTGCTTGTGTAGGATGGTGGTGTCAATGAGTATTACTGTAGCTTGAAATGGACTTAGTGAAGATAAAGCTATTTGTCTTAATGCACACTTATCAACCAAATAAGCTGAAAATCTGCTCATCAAGAGATTAATTTCTTGTGGTTATGGATTTAGTTACATATTTTTAAATGTATTGCCAGTATGCTTGATAATTTTAGAAATAACTCAGTCCTGTGCTCCTCTTGATGGTACGTTATTACTTCTTGAATTTGGTAGTATCATATTTGTATTTTAAGTGTAGCAATTCTGGGTGTAATGCAATGTTTTCATTTTGTGTACTTGTTTAAAGAAATTATACTTGAACTGTGATGTTGCCTCTGTTACTCGAGTTATAATGTAGAGCTTGTCTTCAACTGAAGTTTTGTATGAATGAATCAGTCCTGCTCTTTCCCCATGGACGTGGGATCCTTTGTGCTAAGTGAAGCTACATTTACTGGGGAGTATCTTTGTTTTCTTAGAGATTCTTTCTGTGAATGAAGTATGTGTAATTTTGTTTATCTTCTGAGTGATATTGGTGGCAGTGCTTATGGAATGTGTTATGGGTTAACCTTACTGAAAATGATCTGGTGGGAGAAAAACTTATTGCATGGTTGGTGCATAACAAAGTAGTCATCCCAGGTATTAGGGTAGATAGTATGGTACACTTCTGGGATTTGGCAGCAATTCATATTCTCTGACCTTCTCAAAACCCTTCAAGAGAAAGGCAGAGCAATGCGTAAACTTCACTGGATGCACTGGGATGCTTCTGGACCTGAAGTTGTTTTGAGGAGTGAAGGAGGACAGATAGAAAGGGGCACATAAGGTGAGAAGGTGCTAATGTGTTCTACTTCTGAACAGAACTGGGCTGTATTTTTTCTGGTCATTTATTCAGTAGAAAATATGGATTTGGGTCACCTGGAAGTGTGATATTGCTATCTAATCCTATTGAGTTTGTCCAGTTGCTAAAGTAGTAATTTTAGCCAAATATTCTTCCTCAGGAAAAAAAAGTTAACGTGCAACACTTCCTCCAAAATAAACTTTTGATTTAAAGAGAGCAGTATTGTTTTCCTATTTTGGATTAACCAGTGAACTGAAAATATCCTTCACTCAGATGGCAGTACTTGTGATGCTTCTGCTGGGAGGAGCTACAGACAATTCAAAGCTTCAAAGTAAATCTTCTTTAATGTGTTTAAAAAACATGCAAGACACTCCTTGATGGGAAACAGAACGTTTCTGTAATATTATGTAAAAGTAAAGAAGCTGAGGAAAAAAGAGGCTAGGTGAGTCATCATCAAGAAAGCTGCTGGCAAAACATTTGCCTATATTCTCTGAAATGCTGGAATACAAGTGGGAATGTTTCTCTAGTTAGAGCAAATCCCACCCTCTGTTCTCTCTTCTGTCCTGACCTATAGAAATCACTTAGCTTTTCAGCCATAATTTCTTAAAGTTCATGGTGACTGCATACAGGAATGCTATAGTATTCTGGGAGAAAGATGTGATGTGGAAGAGTTAAAATATACAGGCAGGCAAAAGTCCTAGCTGTGCTGCACCATTTCTCCCTTCCGAGCCATGACTTTACTGCAAGTGATGGTGGTAGCTGTACCAGAGTCCTGCTGAAGTGAATTTGTTGTTAGGGAGCAGCAGGAGGAATGCTGGGGGTAAAATCTGATCGGTCTGGCATACAAATAGAGCAGAGTTGGTAGCTTACCAAGTGATGGTGGTAACATTCACAAAAAAAAACACCAACCTGTGAAATAGTTGAAGCCTGTGCTTCAATGAGATGGTGCTTGCTTCGTGTTCTTCCTGATGAGTCTGTCTTCAAAATCCTGTAAGGAAGGAAAAAATATCTGAATAGAAAACTGGGATGAAAGTGCAAACTCAGATGACCTGGGAGTGGCAGCCAAGATGTGAATCATTTGATCTGAGCACCGTGTCTTTGTAGAGAAGGAGGGGAAAGGTATGCAGAAAGCAGTATCTGCTTTGTGTCCTTTAACTTTCTCCTGCAGGAAGGTTATGGCAGTGTATAACTGTAAACTACTAAAGGAAAAGAAGCTGAAGTTCTACCTGAAAAGTTTGCATGTTCTTTAATAGATGAGCAGGGTTGGAGTACATGCCCCCAGCCTTCACAGGGTGATTAGAAGAGCATCACAAGAAATAAAGAAAAATCCTAGCACTGCACTCAGAATAAAGAACCTCAGCTCTCCAGGCGGTGATCTGAAAGGAGGATCTGAATTCAGAAAGGTTTCATCTGTCAGTTTTTGAAAGGGTTGGGAAGAATGCTAGCATCATCTGTAATTTGTTTTGCTCGTGTGTATTCTCTAGAGTTCTTGAAGGCACTTCATGTGCACACACACTGTGTCTGTATGCCTGTTATGTTTGGTAAATGTTCCCATGCCCCGAGCAGTCGAGCCTTGTGAAGACCTGAATAATGGGAATTCTTCAGTGCTAGCTATGCTCCAACTGATTTATTTATTTTTGCAGTTTGTTCTGATAGTCTCTGAAGAGTTAAGTGCATTCTTCTTAGCTCTGGCTCTTTGCTTGGCTCACTTCTGATGCAGTGCAGTGCTGCAACTATACTTCACTGTCAGTTTACATCCGATTACACCATAACAACTTTTGAATCAATGAGGTTGTGTTATTTTCCTTTCCTCCTGTTAGATCCTTACTGAGCAATCAGAGCTGCGTGCTAATGTCTCCAAGAGTAGTTACAGATCACACCTTGACAAATAATTTGATGTGGACATTATGTGGATAGCTTCTGAAACAGCTTCAGTGTAAACAATATAAATATAGCTGTGTACTGGAAATCTTCAACCTAGTTTTGAATGTAGGTTTCTATGCGGAAACAAACTAAAATAACTTGCTTATGCTGAGCACCAACTTCAGGCTTCTTCATGTGGGACAGATCTTGTTTTGCAGAATAATTCACAAAGGGGCTTGATTTTTTTTTGCCCGGGGAGTAAATAAGCTTCAATTGTATGTTTGGTATTATTCTGGATTTTTTGGACAGTTTGAAAAAATCACAATATTTTTCTGTAGCTTGTGCACTAGGAGCTATAAGGAAATGTTCAGCCAGGAAGCTCTCTTGGCTAGAGCCTTCCAGATCCAACTGCAGTATTAGTGCAGACCTGCGTTTTAAGCCTTGTCTGAAATGATTTTAAGCTCTTGGTATTAGCACTAAGTAAGCTTTCAACACATCATTTTGCTTCTGCCTGTAGAAGTGTGAGAGGCTTGCATGCTGGTGTTCACACCACTTTGGAAGAGAGGAATTCTCACTGGGTGGGATTGGTACCAGTGACTTAAAGCAGCTTGTACAGTGCACAGCTTTAGCAAGCTTAGTCATTCTTCTGCTGCAGTTGGAAGGCATGGTAACTGCTGAAATAGCTGTTTTCATGTTCTAAGTTTACCTTTCCTGTAGAAGAATGTATAAGCACAAAGCAACCACACGCTGTACAAGGCTGCTGTACTCCAGTGGCATGCAGCATTTATTACGTAATTGCCATTGAAGGCAGTGCATGAAATTGCTTTTTGTCCCCTTGACTAATTCTAATGTCCTTTGACTTCTAGACCAGCTTTCCATTCATGCTGTTCCCTCTTCTTTTCTTGGAGAGAAATCAAATTCTGGGATGCAGTTCTATTTGATAAGGGTAGTCATAGTGGAATTTGGGGATTTAGCTGGAGCTTTAACTATTCAGAAGCCTTGTGAATGAAGCCAATTATTTTGAGCATGTGACACTTCAAGAAGAGCATTTCATACAGTAATGTACTTAATATTCAAAATAAATGCTTTCATGTGCTTATATTAACAATCTCATGCACCAAAGGTGATACATACACAATCTGTTTCAGTCTACATGTGCTTTAAAATGAGGTGTGGTGGTAGGCGCTCATCATCCTCTGTAGTTGCTAGCAATGCATCTTTGTGTGTGACACTAATGACTGTGTTCAGCTACAACAGGACATGTTTGTTGAGATATGGCTGTGCTGGTTGAGTCTGCGTCTCGAGATAAGTGAACAACTGTCAGATCAGATCTTACTTTAAATGGTTCTTCAGGCTAAGTTCCCCACCCTCTTTTACAAGAAGATAAAAGAAAAGGGAAACAATTATAACTGAATTTATTTACCTTTTTAGTTCATACTTTATAGAAACACATGGCTTCATAAGTTTATAAGTTCAGTTAGAATGTTGACTTAATATTCCCTCCTATCACGTGCTGGTGTCTTTTACGGATCCATATATAACATCAAAGCTTCTGGATCTGTGCTGATTCTTGTTTGTATTTTTCATGCTTATAAAATTATCTTACTGGAAGACAAGTTGAATGAAAAAAATACAATTCACTCATCCTTAGAAACTGAGCTCTATTCCCACCCATGCTCTTCTTCCTTACAAGTGGTCTAAATGCCTTAATTGATCATCCTGAGATGAGGTTTAGCTAAATAGCTAATTGAACTTCAAGATGCAAAATACACTTTGATTAAAAAAGTGTGATTTTTTTTTTCTCCCCTGCTGTTACTGCTCCACTGTATTAGCAATTCACAGAATGTGATCAAATCAATGTAAGAAGCAGGTGATTTTAAGGTTTATAAGAGAAGAATACTCAAGTCTTAGTGGACACTAAAGGTACTAACCTTCAAGGACCTGTTACAATCAGTTGTCATTAGCAGTCTTGCCTGATGAAGAATTTTCTACCCCACTAATTTTCTAATTCTCTCCTGGTGCAAACAGCCAGCCTAGGAATTAATTATTTAAAAGTTATTATTTAAAATTGTTATTTAAAAGTTCATCTTGGTTAACTAGGATAGAAATGAAGGCTGGATGATCTGCACATTGAATACAGAGCTCAATTTTCATTTTGTTTTCAAACTTTCCAGTACTTGTCTGGGATAAGTCTTCTGCTTTCATTTTAAGATTGAAAGTTAATAACCAGAGAAGATGAAAGGTCAAAAAAAGGCGGTATTTAAATTTCTTCAAACATGATGTCAAGAAGAACTTGGGACTGTGAAATCTCTCACAGTGAGATCACTGAGATCAAACAGCTATTGCTCTAGTACTTGCATAGGAGAATGTAAATGAAATCTGTTTTAAAAATTCTTAAAGAATATAATTGCATTACATTAAGGAACTGCTTGGGATAATGTGTAACCATGTGCTATTTTTCCTGCAAATAATCACATTCTGTAAATTTTGATATGAGAATATAGTCACGTATGTAAGGCTGGAAGTTGCAATCACTGTGCAAGGTAAGTGCAGGTAGACGTCCTGTCCTGCGCTCAACACTTTGGAGCAGTGCATAGCTCCCCATCAGCAAAAAACCTTAATATAAAGCTTTGTCTTCTTCATTGCCATCTTGCAGCATTTTGGGTTTCTGGCTAACGCTAAGACAGCAAGAAATCTGTCAGATTTTTTTTTTTTCAGGTGAAAGATAAGATCTGGCAGGCTTAACAAAAAATATTCTTGTTCCTACATATATCACAGTTATTTTGGAATCTGCTGTAGAAAGAACTGGTAGGAACATAAATAGTTGTGTGAAAGCTGTCAGCATAGAGCTGTCTGCCAAGAGAGATTCCAGTTAATTGACTCATAAAAATTAGCAATTATTTATTAGTTCTAGAAATTGGGTCTGGGGCCATTTTTGTTCAGTAGATTGAAAAATATTCAGAAGTTTATATTTAACTAATGACTTCACATGTATAATTGTCACTTAGAGAAATCACTAACCCTATATGTGTTTGTGTTGAAGGTAAGTAGATGAGCTGATAAAAACAAATCTGAGGATATTTACAGTTTGAATGTATTACCTGAACATATACATGAGTCTATCTTGTGTATGAGGATGGTTTAAGAGAGAGAGATATCAGTGCTGTTACTTAGCAGGTGCTGCATCAAATAATAGCTGAGCTCAATTTAAAGAATGTCAGCAGTCAACAAGGATTACAAGTATCTGTATAAGCTGTTATAAGGAGGTTGTGATCATGTCATTCCAGGGAATCACAGAAAGCTCTGTATTTGAAAAGTTGCTGTGCTTTGCTTTCATTTTCTGAATTTCTGAACAGCTATCACGATACATTTCAGTAGAGAACATTCACTTCATTGTGTTTGGTATTTCAATACACATAGGTGTTTATGTTCTGATATTAAAGCAACAAGATGAAAATCTTACTGCAAGTGATTCACATCACTGTGTGAACAGAACGGTGCATTGAACACTGAACCTGCTGGGGGGGACTGTGTTGCAGTGGTACTGCAAGCAAACAGCATTTTCCTCCCAAACACAGGATTCTCCAGAATCTCAGCTTCTGAACTCAACTTTGTTTTCCAAACAGCATAGAATTGATTGTGTGACACCTGTGGAGCCAGAAGCCATGATTATAGCAGCAGTGTGACCTTTGAGGTTTAGAAGTAGCAATGAATGAAAGCTAGAAACGAGCCTGTACACAGTCCTTGACTTCTCTTTGTAAAATCCACACAGCAGTATTTTCTTTTTTCCCCATAGGGCAAGAGAGGAGGAAATAACATGATTCTCAACAGTAACTTTTCTGGGAAAAGGCCTTTTCAAAGCCAATAACTTCTGACAGTATTACAAGTGACTCAAACCACTATGGAGCCACGTCTAGAAAGGGTTACTGCTGTAAGAATTGTCTTGCACTAGGTGAGCAGACAGTTCCTTCACGCCCAGCAAAACTGAGAGATTCTTTGAATCCTCCCTGCTTCCTTCTGGCCTGACTTCCCCTGCCTGGGAGGCAGAAGCCAGTTCTCTCAGGCTTAGGAGCTGTTGTCAGACAGCCAGCAATTCAGAGGAAGGGGAAACAGCATTTACTTTTCTGAGCTGGAGCCTCCAGAGCTATAGCAGTGATTGATTTCAGTATCAGTTACTAGAAATGGGGTTATCTGGGTAGGCTAGCCTGTAGAATTTTAGGTAGCTGAGTGTGTTTTAATGTTAATTTTAAACCCCTTTGTCTTGCTCTTTGTTCCCATCAGTGAGATTAACCTGTGCAAGGTTTGAAAATGTAATAGCATGAAACTAATGAGACCTAATAATCACAGCTTATGTAGAGAGCACTGTGGCCTCAATCCTCCCCAGGCAGGGAAAAGAAGAGGCTTCCCCTCTGAAGATAGGAAGGAATGGGTGGACTTGGGCAGGAGCAGAGCCAAGTCAATGCAGAACCTGAGAGAAACGTGACCACTGCACTTTGAAGGAAACCAGCAATCAAATGCCTCGAGCATTTCGGTATGTGAACAAAAACCATTGAATGTATAGCAGAAATTGGTAACAGAAGGCTCTGACTCATCATGTGGAACTGTAATTTAAGACCAAGAGGGATTTTTCTATCTTGGATCTATTCCTACTGGCTCAGATGTCTCATAAGTCTTTAGCACCTAGTTTTAATAGAGCCAGTGCTTACAATTGAGAAATGAGTTGGATCTGAGGAGCAAAATACTACTTGTCTTAAAAATATCTTCCAGCTAGAGCTGAGGTAACTGTGTGTTGAGGAGCTAACATCGACCTTTACTAAATTTGATTTTCTGGATTTAGCAAAGTCTCAGCTCCCTAAGCAGAAATGTGCTTAGTGAAGCCCTGGGGAGCAGCTGCAGTGTAGGCAGCGCAGTGCTTCCCCCTCAGTGCAGCTCTGGCAGCAGGAGCTGCTGAGGAATTGAGTGTGAGAGGTCACTGCTGTCTGGTGTCTGTCCGAAGCAGTCTTTTCTATGTGTCAAACCAAATTTGGAATGAAATAACTTCAGAATATTCTACCAAAGCTTGGTGTGCAGGTAATACTAACATCGATCAGACTATAGAGCTCGTCTATCTTCAGGATTCACATAGTATTCTTCTGATAAATATTTTCAAACCTCATCAGTCTGTCCAGCCCTTTGAACGCATAAAGCATGCGTGTTTATCCACGGACTGGGCTTTGGACCTATATGATTGTCATTCTAATCTTTCAACGAGGCCGTAATCTCCAACTTGTTTCAGGTTTTTAGTAGAAGTTCTAAAAATATGCATCAGCTACATCTAAGAGCTTTTTTTGGGTGAACAATCTGTCTGTATAAATGTAGACTGTCTCAAACATGGAGACACAGAATGCTCCACGTGAGGCAAAAGCAGAACCATTTCTTGATATACTTGCAGTATCTGAGTGTCCTATAGGCAGACTGATACGAGCTGTGAACTCCATGGGATCAGACCCACTGTGCTGTCTAGAAATAGATGGGCAAGAGGGTAATGTGTGATTCAGGATGCGAGGGAAAAGAAGGCTTAAAATAGTGTTTAAAATCAAATCTGATTGACAAAGGCTTGTTGTTTCTACTGCACTCAGTGAAGATGATTTTGGCCCTAAACAGCCAATGACAACTTTCTGCTGGCTCCTGGATGCGGATGAACAAGTTGTGTTGGGCACACAAGGGTGAGGTGCTTTCTCAGGTACTTCCAAGAAGGTTTTATTAGAAATATATGGGTATTTCATAATTTCTGCTGGGGAGGAAGAGAAGGGCCATTGAGCTGGGCATTTACAGCCCATTCAGATCTGCAGGGTCCAGTCCTGGTGCAGGCAGCTGGATGTATGATGGGATTGCTTCTGACAGCCTTCATAGAACTGTGTTGCTGTGACACAGATCTGTTAACAGGACGAATTTTTTTTCAACAGATTTTTTTTTTTAATTAAAAAGCATGGAGCTCACAATGGAATTCTGGTTTGACCCTTAAAGTGAGATCTGACTAATTCAGTGATTTGTCAGAGAAACAGTATTTCTCTTGGGATTTGCATAACAGAGGTTGGAAATAAAGCTGAAGAGTGATTTGATGGGGGGAAAATAATGATGGAAGAGGCAAAGACGCAGCCCTGGGGAGCATGGAACAACTGGCCACATTCTTAGGGAAAGTCAGATAAATGATGGTTTGGGGGCAGGGTGTGGGGAAGGGGGAAATGTGTGGGCAGTAACAGCTGTCCTGTCCTGGGCTGTTTGCAGGAGATGGATGCTGTACCCCCAGGTCCTCTCAGTGAGGCTGCTGCAGTTTTTCTGTGGCAGGCATCTCATGTCCTTTGCAGAACTGAGAGTAGCTCAAGGCCATCATTTCATGCATGACTTGGTAAATTGTACAAGAAAGGACACTGCCAAATGAGGAGCTAAGCCAGTTTTCAATAAGAGGGCCATCTGTAACCAAATGTTCTAGTAAATTTGAAAGAAATTGATTTTTTTCCCGATTTTTACTTGTACTAAGTGAACTGTACGTTTGTAACTTCGCAGCCCACCCAAAAGTAAATTTTCTGTTGCTTATTTGCTATGTACGAAGGCTTTAATGAGTTGCATGATTTCATTTCAGACTTGATCCTGTGTGTACTGTGAAATGTCACATCCATGTCTATTCTTGCTTGCTGTGGAAGCTTTCTCAGTGTGGAGGAACTTGAGGTATTTGTGACACATAAGACACAGGTAAATATACTCTCATTAGTTACAGTGATCTTTCTGAAATGCAAAAAGAATTGTTGATGGAAATAGAGCTGTTTTTAAAACTGGAATAAATTCAAAGGCAGTCTCACTCCTTAACCAGTTCCAGCTGTCTCTCCTTCCAGTCTTGTTCCATGAGATGGAGGCTGATGCAGCGGTGCTTCCCAGCAGTGAGAATGACTAAAATGGTCTGCAGTTTGCTTTAGAGAAATCTTGAATCGTGGCTTCAACTTTTGCAAATAAGTAACTTCTGATAATAGAATGGCAATAGTTTGATATTTAAAGCGTTGAAGTATTTTTGTCTGACTTTAGTGTCATTACAGGAGAACGAATCTCTTTTAGATGGGATTGTAGAATTCCTTGAGTTGGAAGGGACCCTAAAAGGTCGTCTGGTTCAAATCCCCTGCAGCAAACAGGGACACCTACAGCTCAGTCATATTGCTTGGAGCCCCATCCTGCCTGAGCTTGAGTGTCAGGGCATTCACCGTGTTTTTAAAGGGATGAATTAAATCAGTTAGTTTAAAGCTCTCCTATTGAAAAGAGAGAGGAAAATAGAGTTTTCCTGAATCTAGGGCTTAAATTTGACTTTTAGTTGATCTCTGAGGTAAGCATTGCAGATGGTCAAGAAAAAAGCAAATTGTGTGAAGGTAATGAACTCAATGTCATTAAAGGAAAAAAGCCCCTTGGGATAGGGGGACTCCTCCGCCCCTTATTTCCTTTGGAAGTATTTATTGTGTCAGAGAACTTAGCTGCTTGTTTTTGTAGACAAGAGTATTCGAAAAAGGTTACTTTAAGGAAATGGGAAACCTATTTCTAGTGCAATTTTGCTGCGGAGAAAAAGATGGACCATTATATATGGGTGTATATAGTGGGTAGGAGGGTAGGGAAACCCCACCTGGGAAGCATCCTCAGGAGTGCAGGATCCCCATCTTCAAGAAGTGATGTTGGACAGCTGCAGTTGCTTAGGCACCCATCCTTCTGCCTTTTCCTCTCAACTCTGCACCTGTAATCTCTGACGTGCAGGGATGTCAGTGTTTGTCATACTGTTTTTAGAGTAAGTGTTCCCTTTTTACACACAGGTTGCAAGGGTGACATAAGACACTTAATTTGGTCTAAGTTTTTACTTGGTACTTCCGTTATTGGGTCATAGAGATTTTTATAAGAATGGTTGAGGAAAACATTTGAGAAGATGCTGAAGTATATTTAAGTTTTGGCTCGTGAAAGTCACACAGCTTTGGTAAGGTTAGAAAATGTGACTATTGCTTTTGTTGGTCTCTAAATCACCAAACTTAGCCCATCAATTATGCACAGTGTATTATTTATTAAGTATATTCTAAAGACACCACACCATTTTTTAGTATTTCAAATAGAGCCACAGTTCCCCATGGTGGGTTTAACTTGCATTCAAGGATATTTAAGGTCTCGAATCCCTGTTTTGCTACTGCTATGACAAACCTGTAGAACGGCGATGTGGAAATGACTGTCACCCCAGGCAGGAGATGTGGCCTCACCCCCAGTAACTGCAGCAGGACTGCTGGAGTCACTACAGGAGTAAAGCGTGCATCAGAGCGATATGCAAAGATGCACTTAAACATCAAACTTTAAAAACTGGAACAGTTGTAGCTGCTTAATTGCTTTGCTTAGAAAGACTAATGTGATGTCTGAGGAAGTGGTCACTAAATAAGTCAGGAGACAGGGTTTCTCGAAAAAGAAAATGCATAGATCTGCTGGGGACTCTTACAAACAGACTGTCAGGAGCAGTAAAACTGATGTGTGCTTAAGTGTCTTGGGGACTGAGTTCTGTGTTTTGTGTGCCCTCGGGGAGAGGCAGGCTGGCATCAGCCTGTTCGAACCCGAAGATATCTTCTGCCGCAGGTCCTACTGGAAGGAGTCTGTCCCGGTGCAGACCGGCCTCGCTCTCAGGTCAGAAATAAGCATCGCCGTAAAGGAGCGAATGCGAGAAGACGTCACCTGTGTGGTAGCGAGCTGGTGTACTATTCCGGCAGAAGCAAATAAGTTGTGGCAGCTGGAACGGAGGAAGCCGCAGAGCCATGGGGTAGGTGCAGCAGGAGGAGGGGGGCAGCGCAGTGCGGGGCGGGGTTGCCGTGGGCACGGCGGCTGGAGGGCTGTGCGGAGCCCCGACGGAGCCGGCAGCTGCAGAGCCCCGTGTGAGACCCGGCTGCGGTCTGGGGCTCTTCGGGCCGCTTTTTGCGCAGAGACTGCCGCTCTGCGTTCGCTCCCCTGAGCCCACGGCGGGGATTTCACTCGGGCGGCTCCTGCATCGAGGGAAAGGAGAACGCTCGGGGGTTTCCCGCGCTGCCAGCATCTCGCTGGGGCTGTTAACGTGGGACGAGCGCTCAAGTTTCCATCTCTTCTGCCCCAGCGCTGGCGCTTCCACCGCTCCCGGTGTGACACCTCCCCCGACCGCCTGGCTCTGACTCATTCGCTGGTGTTCGGAGAGGCAGAACGGGCTGGGGGAGCCTTCAAAGTAGCCGCGATTTGTCTCGCTTTGACGAGGCGCCCGTGAGATTCCGGGCGGAGGGGGCCGGCAGCGGCCGCCAAGTGGCTCCCGGCGGTGGCTCACGGTCCCGGCGGCTGAGGAGGACCGGGAGCATCGGCCCGGGAGCTGCCGCAGCAGCGTTGCAACTGCTCTTCGAACAGCAGGGGAACAAAAAAAAAAACAAAACCAAAAAGGAAAAAGCTATGAAGATGTTGAAACGCCTCCTGCTAAAAGTAAAGAGCAAATCCCAGTTGTGATGGGTCTGCTAAAACTTGATCCTGCGGGATTTAAGGCGATAAAGAGCTGCCAGGCTTGCACGTACTGCGGTGGGAGCAAGTTGCGGGATGAAATCCCGGCATTAGAGGACCTATTTCCCTCTCCGTTGTTTGCAGAGGAACCCGCTGAGATGAGCCGGAGGAGCGCGAGCCCGGAGCGATGTGGAGAGCGAACGCGGTGAGTGCGGGGGTCGGGGCGCGGTGCTGAGCGGCGGCGCGAGCCTTGGGGTTCTGGGATCTCTTCCAGAAGTGACCCCGTAAGCATTTATGGGGAACACCGAATGGAAAATCGAAGCAAGTCAAGCTTGTGTGTATTCCCCCCCCTCCCCGCCCCCCCCCCGGGTTTATTATGCTAAACCGGGAACGAATCGGTGCATTACAAGGTCCGGAGCATCTCCCCGCCGCTCTGTGCGTGGCACGAACCCCCCTCTCCTGACCGTGCGGGCTCAGGGCGGGGGCTGCGGGTCGGGCTCCGGGGGCATCTCCGCTACGGACAGCTCAGATCTGCTCCCAAACGCAGGCGGGCGGGGGGAAACTTTCGAGTCTAGTCACTCGGAATCGCTTCCAGTCGCGCTCCTTCGGTTCTCATGCCACGTGAGATTACGTTTGATTTTTTCCCCGTAAAACATCCAGTCCGACTGACGGCTTTTCTCCTCTCCTCTTCCCCTCCCCGGCCCCCCTTTCCCTCCCTGTCTGCAGCCCCCCTGCGCCCGTCTCGCTGGCCGCCTAGCTGCCCTCCCGGGATGCGATGGGCCTCGCAATCTGCGGCGGCGATCACGCGTGCGGCCGGAGGCGTGGAGGCCGTCTGTGAGCCCCGGCACCGACGGGCGCGACATGCCCGCGGCCGCGGCCCCGCCAGCACCGTCCCCACCGGCACCCGCGGCTGCCGCCGCCGCTCCGTCTCCTGACGCGCTGGGTACGTGGGACGGCGCCGCGCGGCCGCGAGGGGGCGCCATCGTGCCGCCGCGCGCGCTCGGCGCGGTTTTGCGGGGAGCGGGGCGCTCTGGGCGCGGGCGGGCGGGGGTCTCGGGGCCGCGGGTTCGAATCCCCGGGTTGCGCAGGGGGTGTGAGCGGCCGCGCTGTGTCTGTGCCCGCTCGTCTTTTGTGCTGCTGCGGTGGGGACGTGGCCCGCAGTGCTATGACTTAAGAAGCGCGCTGGGGAAGGTTTTCAGTTAAACAGTCTCTCAAGCTCGTCTCCCCGTCTGCCCTGAAGGGAGGTGATGATATAGCATGCCCTTGTTTTGGTGCGTGCTTCAGCAGTGGATGATTCTGATTGATGCTGGAGATACGGTTGGCATGATGAGAGGGGAGATCTGAGAATTGCCACCCCTGATTGGCCAGCCCTGCTGGTGCTTTCTGCATGACGCTTTGCAGCAAGGTTGGCTCAGTGTGGCACAGGGACTCCCCTCTTGCAGTTAGCAGAGTCAGTCGTGGGGGTGGAAATCCCCCGGGGCACAGGAACGGGGAGATCTTGCGGAGTCAGAGCTCCCTTTCCTCCCTCAGATAGTTTAGATCACTTCTCTGGCTCATCTCTCTTTATATTCAGCCCCGTACAGAGATTCAGTGAAGATCTGAAGTAAACCAATGCAGTGATGCTCGTTTCTGGAACACCCTCCCCTTCAACACCAGTGACAACTTTGTGTCTGAGATCAGCAGTTCTGAGATACTCAAGTAAATGCCGTGTAAGAGAAGGGAGAAGAATTAAGATAGAATACTGTGCTGCTGAACCTGTTCCAGAGATGCGGTAGACTGTGCATGAGCAGCAGCTGCCGAGGAGAGATCTTCAGAAATAAGCCAGCATGTTTCTGGGATGCTGCATGATGTACGGAGTACGTGGACTGGGGCTTCCAGCAGACCTCTGCCTCGCTTCTCTCATTTTAAGCTAACACACCTCTTCCTACCAGACTGCGACTGAATTTTAAATAGACGTTCACACCAAAGGAAAACAGACTTCTGTTCCTCACCTGCTTTAGGAAGGCAAGGTTAAAGAGAAGGAAGATGACACCTTTCTTTGACTGTTTCAGTCATTTTAATTTTGTTAACTGCCCAGGAAGCATCTTAATGGCTGTTTCTCCTGAAGTTGCCCTGCTTTTTTTTTCTTTTTGTTGCTGCCTTGCTTGTGGGAGGCCAGTTGCAGTTCTATCTGTCGTTGCCAACTGAAGCGTTTGAAGGGATGTAAGAGACTTGAAACAGAACTAGATGAAGAATGTGTTATAAAAAGCTGCTAAACTCGGTCTGGTGTCCAGAAGTTTTCAGTTTAGAACCTTCACTGGAGATATACGGTACATACTTGCTTCTTGTCTGTTGCTTTTCTCGTACAATGTGATCGCTTTTACAGGGGATAAAGCTGGCAAAGATGAGGAAAATTGGCTGTGCTCTCCTGGTACTCCAAGCTCTTCTTGCACCTTTGGATCTTGTTTGTGGAGCAGAGAAGAATTATCCTGTCCTGAACATTGCAGTCATTCTGGGAAGGACCAAGGATATCACAGAGAGAGATATCAGATCTCTCTGGACCAGGGAGATGTCAGCAGATCTGACTGTTGATGTCAATGTAGTGACCCTTCTGGTGAACCAGACTGACCCTAAAAGCATCATAACGCACGTTTGTGACTTGATGTCAGGTACCAAGATCCATGGAGTGGTTTTTGGAGACGACACTGATCAGGAGGCAGTAGCTCAGATTTTGGATTTTATTTCATCTCAGACTTCTATTCCAATTCTTGGAATTCATGGTGGGGCCTCCATGATAATGGCGGATAAGGTAGGAAGATTATTCAAAGCTTTTGCTACTCTAGTGCACTTTAATGTGTTAGTTTCTATTGTGAATAATCACTGCAAGCAGCTCAAAAAGGTTACCTCTAATTATCTCTTTATTTTAAGAAAGAAAAGGATATACAGAGCAGAGTCCTCATTGACCACTCACCAAATATTCTGGGATGTTTTGGGGTTCATACCTGAAACTCAATTTTCTTTCCACTGTAGTGATCCTAATTACACTCTACAAAATCTAATGCTGATCACCTTAAGAAAATTCTGTTAGCAAATACAACGTATGTCTGTAGAAACAACAAAACACTTGAATCAAATAATTTTAGGTATAAAATATGAAATTATAAGCAGGTATTATTTATGAGCATGGCAGAGTACCAGCAAATTATAGGATTGAATGTATTTGAGGACAGTAGTTATAACGAGACATTTATGTTAGTCTGGACTTTTGTGATCCACTAGGGTCTGTAAGTTAAATAGACTAGCCTTTATTCAGTGTCTTTGTTAAATTAATTCTTTACCAACAGATACTTCTAACTTCCTACTGTAGCCCATGAGAATCCACAGAGCATTGTCAGAACCCTGGAGGTAATGATAAATGGCCTTGTTGGAAAACATTTCTTTACATAATCTATTGTGAGATTGTGGGATGACAAATAGAAGTGACTCATGTATGCAGCTCATTTGCTTTTTAACACTGCAACAGTTAAAGATGTATCTACTGGCACAGCAGGTAGGTTTGATCCTGTGGGGTGATGGGTGCTGCTTTGGAAGCAGCAGGTGTGTGGCACTTCCCGGGGCAAAGCGTTCTGCTGTGGATGAATGCTCGGCCTGAGGGTCTGTGAGAAGCTCTTGCTGATGCTGAGGAGCACGTGCTGCGTGGAAGGGAGTTTGTGTGGGAAGTCAGTCACTGGTTTTCCAGCACGCAGTTTGCATTGCACACATCCCACATGATGTTAATTGCAACTTATTTCCTGTTACATGTACTCTTTAGGTTTTCTCGTTCCCTAGAGATTATACTTACTTATAGATGACTTTTGAATAGCCCTTCAAGCTCTCTCTCTATCCATCTGAATACAAAGTAGTTTTGTAACTTGGGGGAAAAGAAGCAGCAAGGATGCAATGGTTACTTAAGACTGAAATGTCTGTAATGAACATTTGAAACCTCTTCCCTCTGCGAAAAACGCATTCCGCTGTGATTAAAGAGAGCCTTCATTTCTCTGTGTCATGAATGACCTTTAAATCTTTTAATATGATGGTGAGAATAATAAGTGCTGAATTATAGCAGAAACTCTGTAACAGTGGGTTGGACATCTTGGTTTATAATGGAGAGATCATTATGGTTAGTGTTACGATCTGAAATGTAAGTGCAGCTGCCAAGAAACACAGATGGTTATTTGGTGTGCTTTTGAATTAGTGTACAGATTTCCTTACCTTTCTGAAGGTAGCTTCATACGTACATAGGAACTGTGGTCACTCAACTTTCTATACCAGTGTAAGAACATTTGAGACTGAAGAACCCAGTGAGAGCTGTGTGATGAAACTGGCAGAAATCTGTATGGTATCAATGCTCGGTAGCTGAATGCAGGATGTTCCCAATACAGATAATTATTATTTACTTCTAGGTAGGGGCCTCTAGAACATGAAACAGATTGTATTTTTCCTGCCTCAGGATGATAATATTGTGTTCCCACTGGATGCTAATATTGTCACTATTACATCACCATATTTGATTTCAGGGGTTTTCTCAGTTTGATAATGTAACACTGCTGAATCTTGGCTTCTAAGATTTCCATTTGGGAAATCAAAATTGCTCACTCGTGTGTTAAGGCAATCTAACAGAGCTGTCCTTAGTAGCTTGAATTGGCTGGAGGAGTTTTATGTTTGTGTAACTGAAATTGCCTCCATTTTTATCTTGTCTGTTCCAGTGCACAGTATATCTTGCAACTGCATTTGGAACAGTGCAGAAATAAGACTTGCATGTGTCACTCAATTAACCGACCATTTGGGAATGAATTTCTGGGAGCTGAAGGTGAAATTCACAGTGCTGTCAGAAAAGCAGAGGAGATAAAATCTGAGGGAGAAAAGCTGCAAATATAAAATCTGTTTTCCAAGGCGGTGTCAGGATTTCAGCCGAAACGCATGGCTGCTGGCTTGCATTAAAAAGTTGATCAGTATTGAGTCTCCTGTTTCATCTCCCACACTGAGAGCACTGGGTATGCACAAAAGGTGCTCGGTCTCACTCTTCCCTGTGGATGGAGTTCCCACCTACCTCTGGCACTCTGTGCCCATTTCATTTGTCCTTACTGTGCGGCTCTAGTAGTTCTCTGTGGAATCATGCTGATGCTGTGTTTTAGATTACTTTTAAATGGGAATATGTGCAGGTATTGTACCTGCTCGTACGTACATCTACAAGCAAGGCTGACATGCAGGCAGCACAATTCAGTGAAGTCTGTGCCAGTACCTATAAGATGCTTAACCATCCTAAACATGAACTGAACTGCGGACATCAATGAGAAGTTGTAGTCTCTAAAGCTTTGTACTCCTAAAGGCTTCCCTGCAATGTCTCCCAGTGGATGAGCTTTCCATTTTCTGCACTGTTAATGAATACTGCCCTTGGGGTACAGTGTCCCAGCATGAGCTCTGGGTGCTGCCATGCAGCCGTGGCTACCTCGCTGCACCCTTGTTAAAATTTGGCTGCGCAGCTGAGGGAATGCATTGTTTCATATGGATTATAACAATCATGGCAGGTGTGCAAATCCAGCGGCACTGAAATGGTTTCTGAGCTTTCCCTCACCCAGCATCTTCTGTCAAAACGCTACCAATAAAGCTACGAGATGCTCATGGCTGTGCAGTGCCCACCTGTCCCAGCTGCACTGTGGAGGTGCCCTGAACGGTGGCACCTGCTTTGCCTGCCTCTAGCGTTGTCAGCTGCTGCTGGCAGCAATCCTTCTGCTAATGATCTGCTCTTGGGTTTTGGTCCTCAGTTCTGCCATGGGCTCAGGGAATGTTCAGATGTCAGATAGTGCACTGCAACAAGATGAGAATCGTGTCTGGGGTATGTGTGCCAACCTGCTGTGCATCGGCAGCCCTTGGAGGGCACTGCTAACAGGGAGGTTGCTTATCCATCCCATGCCTGTTAGGATTTGAGATCTCAAACCAGACGCTGCTTAGGATCTGTTTCCTGACTTCATCATTTGATTTGAAACTTAGTTATGTTTGTTTCACCACATGCTATCGTTATAATGATTGTAATTAAGGTTCTTTTCTAAAACAGAACATTATGGTTAGTTCCACTACTATAATGATTTCTTTCCTTCAGAAGTGGGAAGAAGCTGCCCGTGTTGTAATAGCACCTGTGAGCACTGAGCATCTCGGAACCAGGCTGCTTTTGCATGTTTCAAAACTGAGTCTAACTTCTTATTAGAAACCTTTCTGAAAGACACAGCAACTGGAAGATTTTAGTGTGGTGGAAGTTTGCGTGCAGCTGAGCAGCACTGAAGGTGAGGGTGATTTTCCTTCAGGGCTATTAGAAAGTGACACTTCTTGAAATGGTCATAAAACTGTTAAAATAAATCTTTGATATCATAGAATGCTATAATACATCCTATGTATGATGAAGTAATTTCTCATTATTTTCTGTGCTGATGAATTAACATTGACAATTAACACTTTCCTTAATTGTTTAATATACAATCTACTCAGCATCTACCACCATCTTCAGCTTTCCTTTTATCTGCCCTGTTCTCAGCAGTGAGTACAGAGTCATAGAACAGATGTCACTGGTCTCTGGGGGTTTCCCAACCCAAGCCCCATTTGTCGACGAGTGAGCTGCAATGTTGGGTCAGGTCCTTTGGGGCCTCCTCTAGTCCAGCTGTGAGTATCTCCATGGATTTAGGTGCAGCAGTCAATCAGTTCCAGTAGTTCAACTCTCTCATTGTGCAGACTTTTTTGTCTCATTAGAATTTCCTGCTGTAGTGTGACTGTGACCTCTTGTTTTCCAGTGAGTCCAATTCTTGATTGGTTTTAGACCTCAACAGCATCTGTTCTTACCTGTCCCATTCCTTCAGCAAACTCTTCAGCTTTGTGTGTTCCAGTCCTTTGGACTTGTTGGGAGATGGTGGTGGTTGTATGTGGGGAGTCTGAAAGCGGATGTGTGATTCCAGCCGTGGTCTCATGAGTTCCAGGGAGGGAATGATGCCTTGTGAGCATACTGTGCATAAATGTGCTTCAATTCTCACGCTTTAAAAATTGTTGCAAAGAATGGTGGAGGATGTAGGGTTTCTTTTTTATTGTAGAATCACTTCTGGATGTTTCATGCCTGGATATCTTGTGCTGTTCCATTGCATGCAAGCAATACTTCTAGCTTCTGCCTCTTGTAAAGGAGCAGTTGAGTTTGATTTTCCTCCTTTCTTGCTGTGCTAATGCTGCTACAGAAAGCATAACTTCCAGAAATTCTTATTGTATTTTAACTGCAACAAAAACGTAATGTTTCATCTCCCTTTGCAAATGTATAATAATTTTAATAAAAGTTCCTGCACATGCTAAAGATTCTTATAACTGAGCTTATAATCCACAGTTGTGCATTCTGTGTGCGTGTGCTATGACCGTTGTAATTAAATGGTTAAAAACGCACTTGAAATCTGTGGCATGGATTTACTGAGGCATGGACTGCATTCAGTTTCTTGTGCTTTTCTTCACCTGGAACCAATGCTCGGGGAGCATGAGGTTGTTAGGATGCAGCGTGATGCTTTGCATTGCTATGCTTGTGCTGTCATGGCTATGAGAAAGTGAAGTTTAAGTGTTTGCTACTTTGAGCTGTGCCTCAGAGCTCAAGGGAGCATTATACCATGATGTGCCTTGTCTTCTCGCTTTCTTGTGCTTTCTCTCCCACCTTCTCCTACTTTTCTGAAGGATTTCCCTGCCTGTTTTGGAGACAGTTGTATTTTCCTCATTCTCCCCTCTGTTTGACAAAAGAAAGTATTTCCTAGAATACTGCGAGAGTGCGCTTGAATTGCGTCTCTGGGAGACAAAGAGAGATGAATTTGGTGTAATTTACCCAAGCAGAAAGATGACAGTGACTGAAATTCTCTCTTTAAGAACTAGTAAGCACACTGTAGAAAGTGGAAATCTTTTGCTCACCGCCACATCCTAGAGTTTACCTTGTGTTTGAGGTGACTGAGGTGTGTGCCACGTCCTATTTTCAGCTTGCTCCACTTTGCTCTGTTGTAGCTGAGCCCAGGCTGCAGGATGGGATCCTATAAACTGCTCCTGGGTAATGGTGTGCAGTGTTTGGCTTTACTGGGACTTAATCTTATTTGCAGTAAGTGTAATATATTTTTGTCTCAAAGGTATCGTTTTCTTTCTCTTCACACTGTATGTTCTTACAGTTCTTGAAAACAGGAATCCACAAATGCCTCCATGTGTTTTGAGCAGTAACGTCTTAAAACTGCTGTGTTAAGTCAATGTCTAGATCATCCATGCATCCACCTAAGCTATTGACTGCCTATGGGAGATTACAACACAGCCAGCTCCCAGGAGGGAAAAGTAGGACACCAGGCCTTCAGGATAATTTTCTGCTTGCAAAAATTCTTGGTGGCATCTTTAGAATTTTTTTTTTCCTAGAGCATTCTCTAACATAAAACCTGAAATGATTTCCCTTAAGCTACAAAGTAATAATGGGACTATAATAACACATAGAGGCACTTCTGGTAATCAGAATATATCTGATTCTGCCTGAAAATATTCATCTTAATAAAGTTATGCAGTGAAAGAACAGAAGGGCTTTGATATCATGTAAAAAATGTTTTGAATGTCTTTCTTGTTAATTGTTTTTGAGAGCTTGCTTAGATAATTTGAATAAGTAGTTTAATAGTCCTTTATATTGGCCACATTTGAGCTAAAAGTTGAATGTGAAGAATTTCTCTTTAAGAATGATACAATTTTGGACTTGCTTGAAGGATGTCCTTGATGGAGCTGTTGACATCAGTGATGGTACAGCTCATGTTGCTGATGAGCAGTCTCTGCAGACTGGTTTTGTCTGTCAGAAACTGGTGGTCATCTGGGCCAGCCTTGCACTCTCCTCAGACACATTCCCTCCTTCCTGGAGCTATGAAGTTGTGTGCACTTTATGAGGGAGCCCAGCCTGGATTGTCTCCATGCCATCTGTCACCATATTGTTTAAATCCCCGAGATATTTTTTCTCTATTTCACTGAAATTAATAAAACAGTAGCAGCAGCACTGGCTATTTGTTTGATTTACACTTAATGTTCTCAGAAGAAGAGCCCCATGCTGGCACCTGAGGTGTATAAGCTAGATGCACTGTCTGTACAGAACGTCCAAGGGTTGGTTTTCCTGCCACAGGGCTGCAGTTGTGCTCCAGCTCAGAGCCCTCCAGTTGGAGACCTGTATGAAATCTACTGGCACCAGAGAGGCAGTACTGCTTTGGAGTAAAGTGTCTTCCTCCAACCTGAGGAGTAGAGGCTTTGGCCTTTTGTGGAAATGCACAGCAATTACCAAACCTGGTGGGTTGGTTTGGTTTTTTTCAGACACAAAGTTGAAGAGGTTACCTGCGGTGCAGCAGCTCTAACTTGTATGAGGTATGCAAGTGTCCTGAAAATAAACAGTACTTGCTATTCCAGAGTTATGACTGAGGTTTGGCTTGGTTACTGGCTTTTCAAGTTTTCCATGCAGATTGAAGAAATTTTTCACAAACATACTTTTCTGGAAAGTTTGTGCAGTCGGAGCTGTTCCTACTTCCCTAATCTCCTTAGCAGTCCCAGAGACCAAACTAAAGGTGACCTAGGGAATCCAGCAACATAGCTGGGGTTATAAACTTGTCTTGAACTTCTAGAGCGTGAAGAACTGTGAAACATCTCCATTTGGTTGTATGTGACAGGGTGAAGAATGCTTAGCGTGATTGACTTAAATTTGAATGAAAATGCCCTGTCCCTACAGACATTCAAGATCTTTCTGGACCAGGCTCTGAGCAACCCAACTGAATTGTAGGCATCCCTGTTCATTGCAGGGGAGTCGAACGAGGTGTCCTTCAGAGGTCTCTTCCAACTCAAATGAGCTGTGGTCATCCCCTTTTTTGGACTATTGTAGTCCTTTCTGACTGTAAAGCACCAAGAAGTGCGTTGGAGGGCTATAGAAGGGATTTAATTAAAATGTGACCATGTATTTTCTATGCAGCTCCTAAATAACTTCTTTTGAAAGCCTTTTGGTACGCATTTAGGAATGCTCTGGTTTGAGAAATCTACATCTATGGTTTTTAGTATATGTACAGATTCTCCTCTCAGCTTTCTTCCAGATTCCAATAGTGAAGGTTGAGAGTGAGAGGGCGTGAGAAAATAAATGCCATGTTGGTGCTTTTAATATTTTGTGTGGAAGCGCATTGATCTGCTTCCTGTCAGGATGGAGCCTACACGCAGCAGTGGTTGGTGTGTGGGGCTGGCTGAAGACAGTGTGTTCTCCCAACAGCATTGCCTATAATTCATCTTTAAGTAGCCTGGATGAAGATCTGATTTGAAAAGGGAAAGCTGGCTAGGAGGCTGTGCACTTCTCATCTTTAATATTATGCATACCTTACCTTAACGTTAGACTTGTAGTAAGCTCACCCAGGGAGCTTCTTTACGGACAGCTGACTCACTGGTCATTTGTTTAGGCTTTCCATCCCCACCGCAATTTTGGCACGTGATTTCATCCCAAGCCTGCGTGGGGGATGGCAGGCTGTTCCCTTGTTGCAGGCTGGTCACCTGCTGCAGCATGGCTGGTTGCGCCAGGCCCTGCTGCTGGCGCGGTGCTGTGCTCAGCTATTTATTTATAGCCTGCTTTTGTGCATCTCGGAGCAGGATGCTTCTATAAATGTTTCATTCGAGGGACTGTAGGGTGGGAAGATGCTCATCTTTTTGTTTATTATCCCTTTCCTCACAGTGTTATTTCTCAGCATTCCAGCTTTCGGTTCAGGACTGTCTGCCTGTAATTTTTCAGTACCAACTTTTGACCATTGGTGTTTACCAGTTTGCCTCTCCCCATGACCAGAATTCACAATAGAATTGCTTTGTTTTCACTACACTGATTTTTGTGCCTAGTGGAAACACATTGCATATGTAAAGCCACTATGAAAGAGGAAAGAGCGAGGATTTTATAGCCACCTTCCAGCTCAACACAATTTACAAACAATTAGGAATGACAGTTATAATTGGATAAACAGAAAATAGAATTAAGGTAATCTGTTCTAAACGCGCAACGTTTCTGTAATGAGTTGCTTTTAGGAGTTACAGAAACATATAATTACCAGACAAATTACATGTTACTTTTTTTTTTCTTGTGCATGAGGCTAATTTAGTGCTCTGGGTAAATTGTAAATTGACAGAAGCATCAGAGTTATGCGAAGCACCTAATTGGGGTGAGATAAGTTTTGTGAATTCGTCATAAGAAAGCAGATGCAAAAATTATGGAGGCTGTCTGTATTCTAGTCAAGCACTGTTTGGATGGACTACTTTATTTTAGAGAGTCACATTTTTTTGTAGTCAGTAAGGTAACCCTGCCCTATGGCTTGTTTTGGTCCATTTTCTGTTCCTTCAATTCCTTCTTGTCAGCTGTTACGTGCATAAATGCTGAAATTTCCCATTGTGGAATCTGGATTCTAGCAAAAGATGTGGATGACTGCTTCAAAACCTTAAGCTTTATTTCATAACAGTGTAAAAAAAAAATTGAACTGGTAGAAAAGATATGAAAATATGCATTTGTTGTCTTTGCCTGCTCTTAGACTGAGCTTTTCATATCTAGTCTCTTCTGAACGTGATCTCCTTCCACCGAACACCTGTGTCTCTCCAAGCACTCTTCCTTTTTGCTGCCATACTCTCCAGCCTTTGTTTGTTATTACTATCTATGGTTGACCATCACCCTAGCATTCAGTTTTGTTTATTGCATTAGTTCTTTTCTGGTAGAAGTCGTGTTGGTTAGGATGGGATACACTTCTCTACCTAAAATCGTGTCTCTTAATTTCAGGAGTACTAGGATTCTTCCAGTGTATACAGGCAAAAGATAATAGTTATGCTAAAATATGTTTAGCTTGAACAAAGAAGAATTGTCTGGAATCCCAAGAGAAAAAGATCAAAACTGTTACAACTTTGAGCCAAGCCTGTTTATATTTAGTAGTAGAAAATACAGAAAGGGTGAGAAACTGAGGCAGGGTAACGGAGTGGTGGTAGAGAGCTGTGGTGGTAAGAAACCAGCAGTAGAAGTTGCTGATGAAAGTTGAAATTTGTCTATTTCTGAAGTAAGAAATATGAGAAATCCAAAAGGATTCAGACAACCATTCCTTCCATCTTGGTGTATCTTCAGGATTCCTGGCCTTGGGAGCTTGGAGAACGCTGCTGAGTGATTTCTTCACTGAGCACCTTGCATTCTCCTATAGGTGGACTTTTCTTCAAATGCTTTTCCTAGTACGGAGTCTGAACTGTACGTAAACATCTCAAAGTTGATGTATTGGAGGCTGCATGTCTGTCTTCTAATAACATTTTATGTTTTTGTGTTGTAAATTAAAAAAAAAATTCTTCTGTACAGCCTTTGACACAGAGTCAGCCTAGAGGCTTCCTAAGTATGCAATCTCACTACTTTTTTTTTGCTGTCCCAGTTTGTCCAGCACCCATGTCCTTTTAGGCAAACATCCATTTATGTAAAAAATGGAATTATTCTGATTTGTGGTGATAAATGTACATTTTTGTATGCATTTTTGTTTCATGCATGGGCTCTAATGGGGTGCCTACAACCTTGAACTTCAGGAACTGGCATTTGAAAATATATTGACGAATCTTTTCTTTCTCAACTCATTTTCAATTAAATTAATCTAATTTTCAGATCTCCCTCTAGGGGCACTGGAATACTTGGGAGCAGGGCAAACTGACACTTAAAATGTATGAGAACAAATTGCTTTCCACAGTGTTACAGTGGCCTGCTGATTCTGCAGTCTCCCCTACATGGTGTTTGAGAATGTGTTCTGCTGTGGCTTTAGAATATTATTAAGACTTACATTTACTGGCACTTATAACTTAAATTGCAGTTATGTGCACGGTACAGATTCGTGGATCATGAATTATATAAATGCTGATGTCATCCAAACAGCTGGCTGTATGAGATTGAAAAGAAGCAACAGCTTCTGAGAGCAGAGCATAAGAAGACACCGCATGAGGATATTTTGGCTGCTGTCAGGGTGTGCTCTCTTGCAGAAGGAAAAATACATGTTTGCATGATTTCTTTTCTCTACATTGGGTAAAGTAAACAAATAATCCTCGCTGCATTTCCTAGATATGCTCATTCTAATACTTCTTATACATTTTTTTAGGTTGCCACGTTTTCCATTTTCAAACTTCTTCCACATCGAGACAGATGCATCTGGCTACAGTCTGATATCTCTGTTGTTCTTCCATCATCATTTTGTAGCCTAAGAAGAACATTATTTCCAATATTCAGGAAGTGAAATGACACCTATCTCAATTCATTCACATCGGTCCTAGCGTAATTAGTAAACAATCTTAACATTTAAAATATTCTGAACAGTTGTTAAATGGCTTCTCACTATATGCAACACTTTCAGATTTCCAATTTGTCCTAAAAATGCATGTTATAGTCTCTACGTTAAAATTTAAATGAATATGTGGATACTTCATACAGGAGTGAGCTGTTGCCTGCAGCAAGTTCCTATAATGGCCTTTGAAAGCCTTACCGATGTCATTTGTGTGCTTGCATAAGTTGTTTTCTGTAAGTGTAGTTCTGTTTTCCTGTGCTAGGTGACTGCTGACTTGAGAAGAGCTGCCCCGTGATTTACCCTGTTCACAGTAAGAACTTGAGATCTTAAAATAATGAGTTATCCAATAATAAAATGTAACGGTCCAGCTCAGTAATCCTTATTCCAATGTAAGTCCTATTGATTTGTTAAGCTGCAATGGGCACTTCAGTGGACACTGCCTGAAAGCTGTGGAAAATGTAGGGCAAAATAATGAACTTCACTAATTTCCCAACTCCTACTGCTTTCTTTGTTACCATGTGATAAGTTATGGACATGCAAAAACTTGTTTTCAGCATGAGTTGTTATAAAACAGTTCTCCAGGTCAGCAAAGGCATTTCCAAATGCCAAGGAGGGTGAAGCTTAGAAAAAAGGAGCATCTGCACATACAGCATCAAGGCCATGTGTGACCCCTGTGTGGAAGGCAGTCCTGCTTGTACACTCCTGCAGCATGGCTGAGTTCATTGTGAAGTAAAGGCATATGAAGGAAGTGAATGTTTAAAACATCTTTTAATACTTGCTTAAATGCTATTCCTGAAGATATTAGTGCTGCAAATTTAGGAAATGGAGGGGTTTTTGCCACCTTAAGAGGTTGCTCAGTACATTCGTTACTTAAAAAGACGTAGAGATACAATCGTAGCCTCTTAATATATGGAGTTTGAGTTGGAAGTCTGTCTAGTCCAACTCCCCTGCATTGAACAGGGACACCAACAGCTCGATCAGGTTGCCCGCAGCCTGGCCCAGACTGTCTTCGAGTGCCTCCAGGGATGGGACATCCACCACCTCTCTGGGCATCCTGTGCCAGTGCCTCACCACCCTTACTGTAAAAGCCTTTTTCCTTATATTCAACCTAGTTGAAACTCAAAGCCACGTATTGGACTTAAGGCATGCTCTGGTAAAAAGCAGTTGAAACGTGCCACCACCACCTCACTGCGCTCACATCCACCGTTGGTCAGTTGGTATCAGTGCCTGGCACTTCTTCTACATAAAGGAATGTCACTGAATTTCTCTGTTTCATACATACTTGTGTTGTCAGGTACCATTGTGTCAGTGTGCCTCTGCTGCCGTCTGTCACTCAGCAACCAAATGTAATGGGATACTGATGGGAAGGTTCAACTGCCACTGCCATCCCAACACCTTCCTCTGACATCATGGGCCAGCATAATACAATAGGAGGCATTACTTGCAGGGCAGCTCTCAAGCTTCATTTTAAGTATGAAACGTTATCTTCCTGAGGTCACTTAATGCTTTAATTTGCATGTTAAAGTTGCTCTGTCATTAAACAGCTTTACTGGTTCAGCTCAGATGGTGGTGTGTTTTCCTTCCTAACAAGCTTTCTCGGCTTGTATTAAAAAGCCCCGTGTTCTCCCTCCCTTAGCTTCTTTTAAAATCAAGTATGTACAATAAGACTGACTCCCTGTTGAGCTGGCTTAATCATTTGTTTTTCCATCTGTGGAGAGTCCGTTCCCAAAGTAACTTCAAAGAGCCCTGCCTGAGTAAAAGCTTACAGCTTTAGAGCAGCAAAGATTACAGAAATATGCTTATGCAATAGTTTGAAACCTCTGGCTATCTTGGGATGGAGGTTAGAGCTGAATATGTGCCTCTATTATTCTGTTACTATAACCCTTAAAGGTTTAGAACTGAAAATTGTACTGAGGTAACTTTGGCAGTGTGGTGCTGGGGGGGCAGCAGCTCTATGAACCCCAGGTTTGGCATGAATTGTCCATAATGTACCTGCAGCAGCACATTCAGAATGTTTGTTTTATTTTACGCTTAATCCAGCCTGATCTGTGTGAGCCTTAATCAAAGAAACCTCAAGCAGAGTGGCTCCTGGGAGAGTGGTTTCTTTTAAGATTTTCTATGCTGACATTTATAATCTACTAAAAATAACAACAACCCCCCTGGCCACTATGGAGAAATAGATTGAGATAAATATTTTACATCTAATGTGTATGTCATATTTTTGAATACAGTAACAAATATACAGCAGTTAAAATTGCCATCGATGTGTTTGGGAGGATCTGCATCCTAAAGCTGCAATGTAAGTAGTTCTTATTTCTTTGCTCTGCAGACCACACCTTATGTGTGGTACTACACCCAATGTCTGCCATCTTCATTTGGGAATGCTGTTGATTTATTTTATTGTTGTTGTTGTTGTTTATTTTTTAAAAGTTTTTGACAGAGCTCCTGTTTGAAAGTCAGCATGTATGGCCCTAAATCAATTTCCCGTGGAGAGAAAGGCTATAAGTTTATTCTCAGCATAATGACTCTTGTGGATTATAGTCTCTGTCAGTAGAAATGCACTGCTTTGATTTTAACTGTAACTATTTCTAACTGTGGCCAAGATCTTAATTTTTAGCTTAATCGAATCCTTGCCACAAGCAAATCTAATTCTGGCATGCTATTTCAATCGCACAGACTTTCATTTCTGACTAAGGATTGGAAGGATTAACCCAGATTTTAGCAGTTCTCTCCATGACCGGGTGGATAGGATTAAAATTTCTGTGCTGCTCATTGTGGATGTTTATTTCAGTTTTTAAGCATTAGACTTCTGCCTTTTGACCATGACTTTGTATTATGGAAGGGTTCTGAGAATAAGAGCACGGCTGAAGGACAGTATGCTGAATTTGCTGGATGTTACTGTTTCAAAAAAACAAAACACAAAGGCAAACGTACCAAATGTGCTCAGCATGTTTATAGGAATGCAATGTATGGTTTATCATGCTGCAGATTTTAGAGTCTGTAGTTAAGTTCATCAACTTGGAGACACTGTAAAAATAAATACTTTAGAGTTGGGAAAGGTATAACAAGAATGAGATTAGGTTTATAGGACCAAGTTGGAACGTCTTTCTGAAGCACTGGTTGCATGCAACAAACTTCTGTGCTGATAAGGGCCAGAATCTGGTAGGATATCTCTGAATACTTTCTGTTTGTGTTCTGCTAGAGATGATTTTACTCAACTATGCTGGAAATGGGGAAACATCTAGATTGTCTGCAGTTACTCTCCTAGACTCTGAAAAGCTCTGGCTAGTTCTGTCATGGTTCTGGAAACCGGTTACTCGTGTGACTGGGGAATGGGATGTTTTACCTGCTGGTGGAGGAAGGGTGAATTGGTTTTGTTCATAGACTCATAGAATCGTAAAATCTTTTGAGTTAGAAAGGACCCACAAAGACCATTTACTCCAGCCTTCCTGCAATGAACAGGGACACCTACAGCTTCATCAGGTTGCTTAGAGCCTGGTCCAGCCTGACCTTGGATGATTCCAGGGACAGGGCATCTACTACCTCTCTGGGTAACCTATGCCAGTGCCTCATCACTCTTGCTATATAAAAAAAAGCTTCTTCCTTATATCCGGTTTAAATCTCCCTCCTTTAGTTTAAATCCTTTCTCCTTTTCTTGTCACAACAGACTCTTTAAAAGAGTCTGTCCCTTCTTTCTTACAGCTTCTGTTCTTGATACTGAAAGGCCAGTCTCAGGTCGCCCTGAATCCTTCTCTTCCCCAGGCTGAACAGCCCTAGCTCTGATTCTGTCCTCATAGGGAGGTATTCTGTCCCTTCGATCGTTTTTTGTGGCTCTCCATGTGCTCCAATAGGTCTATGTCTCTCCTCTACTGATTCCACATCTGGATGGTGCAGAGCAGAGGGACAGGATCACCTCCCTTTCTCTGCTGGCCATGATTCTTTGGATGCAGCCCAGGATACAGCTGGCTTGCTGGGCTGCCAGGGCATGTGACTAGTAAAAATGAGCCTGAGGGAGGAATATGATAGCTGGAGGCAGGATGACAAAAAGCTGTTTAAACATCAAGTAAATGGGTATGAGGACTAAAACTAAGGTGGACATGATTTAGGTGGGAAACTGAAGGTAGTAAACAGTATTTGGAAGAGCATAATAATGAACCAGCTGCTGTGATGATAGAAATTGGTAGATGAACAAAGGAAAGAGGACTTGTGGCATGAAGTTCTTTCCAATACTACATTTTTATTCACTTTTATATTTTGATAGTGATAACTATAGGCTAGAATTATAGGATTCTCTCCAAACCTAGCTAGGTATACCAGATTTGGTGAAGAATAAAGTGTGTTGAGTGGAATTCTAGTGTGTAACTGTTCTCAAAGTTAGGGACTGTGCTGATCCACTTTGGAGAGAGAGATAGGCCTTGGGATTGGTGTAAGAACACAGCAGAATGTTGCCACATTTCTAAAACTTCAGCTCCTAGAAACTGATATACTACTTATTTCCTGAGGAAGTGTTAATTTTTACATTTTTAAAGTAGGAGAATTTTTGAGTTTTGTTTGGGTATTTCTGCCTTTCTGTACTTCATTCTTTTCTTGTGCCTCAGGCAGGCACAGAATTCTCAAGGGAAAAGTGATGAAGACATACTCTTGACTTGAAGTAACAGAACTGTTTGCTGCATGTCATCCTGTCTTATTGGGAAAAGAGAGAACCTGTTAACAGCCACAGAGCTGTGTGCTTGGAAAGCTGCAGTATTCATGGAGGTGAAAACTTTGTGAGTTGTGGGGTCTAATCTCGTTATCTGGGTGTGAGGTTGGCTGCATGTCAGAAACGCAAACCTAGGTACGCTGTGGTTTATAATACATAAATTTGGGGGCAGTCTGACAGTTGCAGCTGGACACCCAAAACAGTGGTTTTTAATGGCCATGCTGGAAATTCACGTCTGTTCTGTGGACTGAAGACAGAACTGAGTAAGCATGCAATAAATCTGTCAGTTTTCTTAATGACAATGACTTTGTTTTGTTTTAGAGAACCAAAATGTTAGCACCCTGCTTGCAGGAATGTCTTCCACAGGATGTTTTTAATTTTATTGTGTTACATGGGCATATAGAAGCTAGTCACTAACAGCCAATGTATATTCAAGCTCAGTAGATCTCAGGCTGAACAAGTTCCCTGTGCCATCTAATTGCTGCTGCCTTGTACCAGTTACCGTGATCATTTTTTTTCAAAAGTCTCTATCATCTGGAAGTCTCTTAACGTTCCAGTAAATACTTTCAGGTTCAAGTTTGTGTCAGTATTGCTGTCTCCGAAAATAATAAGGAGTTCCAGGCCAAGCAGCCTTGGGCACCAAGAACTGACTTGCTGAAAATGCTGGCTTACTCAAAAGATTGGTTTACAGAACAAAATCCCATTAATTCTTGCTTGTGCTTTGGAGAAACGTTTTCTAGTGAGTGCTATCACAAAAAGGGAAGATGTAATGTGCTGGGAGTTAACATGCGTATAATGACTTGACGAAGAGAGGTGGTAATAGCAAGATTGTTGCATGTAACCGTATCAAGGAAGCAGAAATTGCTGTAACAAGTAGGTGTTAGCTCGCTTCTGAGTGTACCTGGGGCAAACAAGTTCCCTCCAGGTGGAGACCTGACTGAGGTGTAGGACGGGTTGCTGCAGGGCAAGCACAGTGCGTGGCTGCCTGCCGTGCTAGGCCCTTGGGCTGCTGTTTGCCCTGTGGCACAGGGCATTGCACGAGTTCCTGCAGCTGTTTGGTGTTGACTGGAACTGAGAGACTTTGAAAGGCTTAGTGAGATGTTACCAATATAGCTTTAAACTTCCAAAATCTCTCCTGGCTGTTTCCCCTAGGCTAGTGCTTGCCCTCACAGCTGCCTGAGGAGCTGAGGATTTCAGGTGCTTCCTCACAGCTTGCATGGTTGTCAGCTGAGTGGGGTTCTTCACACATACCATGCTCGGCCTCTAGTCTTGTTGAGCAACTGCAAATGAGTGTTACCACCACTGAGAGTTTGATTTTATTATTGAATAGATCTTATATAAGGCTAGAGAAGGTAGTGCATTGCACAGAATGCACAGATTGTGAAGACTTGAGCAGGATCAGAATTGTATTCTCTGCACCCGTGAGGCTCTGCTTCAAATGCAGGGCATGACAGTGCATACACAGCAGAACATTAACGAGGGAAGACTATAAAGACATTAGTTATGCTGCACTATTAGTATGCCATTCTGTGCAGCAATGCTTAATGAACTGAAATGGTGTCCTTGCAGGAATGGAGTTTTCTTCCTAAAATACTTTTAAGAAACATTCTGAATCCTTACTGATAATTTAGTGCCAGAGAGCAAGGCTGAGGTGATGTGCTAATGAATGCTACATATGGTCTGCAACACATGGGTAGTACTGTTTATAAATAAGTTTTTGCTCTAGAAATGACTAAACTGCAAATTGGATAAAATTCTGTTTCAAAGTGACCAAGCTTGCTTCTTCCCTGAAGCAATTCAGGCTTCTTCTAGACTTCATTAATACCAGAATTATCATAATCTGTTTGCCTGTTACAGCTGTTTCATTTTCAGGGACCTGCAGCAGCCAATTATTTTGTGATAAAGTGCTTATTAAGGAGAATATGTGGCCAAGTGGAAAGAAAAGGCCTAGGTGGGAAAGTGTTTTGGAAAGTTTTTTAAGGCACCTCTTAGTTGTGCTTCTGGGAGAGAAGAAAAATGCAATTCTATAAGTGTATTCTTCGTGGTTTTGTTGTTTGTGCAAAGATGCTTGCTTTCTTGCAGTGGAGATAAGAGGAGTGGATTTGAACAAGAAATTAGAAGCACGCTCTGTTTGTACTCACATTGTTAGAAAAAGGCAATGCGAAGAGATGGAAAATGTTGGTGTAATTTTGTGGATTCCTTTTCCAGGCACAGGTTCACAAATTTCTTTTTGAAGGAGATGGCTTTATCTTTAAACTAGCAAAGCCAGTACTGCTTATTAGCATTTATTTTCACTCTCTTAATGAAAGAATATGTGCACAGATGATGAAATAAAGCTGTCTTGCTAGCGGAGGGAAAACTTACAGAATGGGAATGTTTTCATAGTTTTATTGACTTTTTTCTTTCCTCATTTATCAACTGAGGTTTAGAGTTTTTTATTTTAAGGTAATACTTGTTTGCATTCAGCTTTATTTTCTTCATTTAACGTCTTGAGCCTTGATTCTCCCCTTATCCATACTGTTTCTTCTTTAGACTGATGCCTACTGCTGACAGAGGGGAGGATTGGAAAGGGATTTTGAGTTTATTGTCTCTTACATTCTCTCCCTCCTTTGCTGCTTCTGATCTAATCTGACTGGTACACAGAAGCCCTCAGGGCCTCGGTTGAGTTGCCTGTGGTCAGCCTGAGCTAAAACTGAGAGTTTGCCTCCTGCCTCAGTTTCATTGGAAGTGTCTCTGAATGGCAGCTGTGCTTTGTGATGTACTTGGGGTAGCAAACTTAAAGGATTCACCACACAGTCCTTCCAAAGTGAAGTCTGAGAGCAAAACTTAAAGAAACATTTAGCAAGTCAGCAGAGTAATGTTATCATCTGTCTTGTTTTGGCATCTGGTTTAGGAATACCAGCAATTTTGGTAGTTTCAGACAGGCTGTTGGACCATTCTGTAGTGTTTGATTATTCTGCTCAGAATTTTGATGCTTTTGTAAGATTCTGGAGTTGAAGCAATAGGTAGTAGTGACCATGCAGATTTGGAAGAAGCGACTAACCTAAGCGTTATGTCGGAATGAAGCGCAGAACCCTGTTGTTCATGCTGTCAGAAAGGTACTTTCTGCCAATTGCAAGATCTTTAGTCTTCATTGAGGGGAAAAACCCATCATATTCTCCTACTCTGGCACTGTTGTAACATTACTCATGTTAACCAGGCTGACTTAGTGAGCACAGTTTCAGTCACTAGGTCTATGAAAACCATTTTTTTTTCCTCCCCTCTGGAAATTATAATATCTGACACGCTGATTAATTTCTGCTGATCCGTTTCTCTCTGGGAGCTGCCTCACTGAAGTATTGAGTGATGAAGCTTCCTACTGCTGCAGACAGAACATCAAGTAAATAAGCTGGAAATCCCAACTGAGAACAACTGCCTTAATGCAATACTGGGTACAAGTGCTAATTTTGCATTACCGTATATTTCCAATAGACACTTAATCCATTAGCTGTTCATATCCACAGCTCTTGTCAGGTAACCTGATTTTCATGTTGGAGTAATTTATCATGGCAGCACATATCTAAGAGATAATGTACGGGTAATGAATTGCTTCTCTTCTGCAACATTTGATTGGGCCTTTTTTCATAAACAATAGCTTTGATTTCTGACAGAAAGAACAAACCAAACTGTTGTTTATTTCTCCTTAGCTTATCTTAGGATTTGTGTGGCTGCATGGCATTGAGAAGAAGACTAGAACATGGTTGGTTTTTTTTTTGGTTTTTTTTCCACTGAGACATATCTTTCAAGGAGAGATAAATCTAGTTAGAGATGTATGCTGAAACATGTTGAAATGTTATGCCAGTACTCATGCTATGAACAAGTGCTGGAGTGTTCTCTGCAAATACTCCTGTACCATTGTGAATCCACTGCAAGTTGAATTGCAGATATGCGTGCCATATATACAAAGCAGAATAGTACACAGAGTCTTGAATGATGTTTTTCCATTTAAAGTATGTATTCCTCTCAACTAGTGCTTATTTCTATACCACTGGCCTGTGAAAAACTAGAAGAAAAGTAAAGTTCTTCACTGATCTTTAGGTATTACTGCATAATGCCATAACCTGAATTGGAAAAATTCAGAACACCACGTGTAATCCTAGTAATTAATCAGAAAACTTTACATGTTAATGCCACTCTGCTTTTATTCTGCCCTTTTTGAAGAGGGTGGGCGCAGCACAGGAGAAAGAGCCCCCAGGGCAAAGCACAGTCTGAGGAGGAAGGCTTAACAAAGTGAGGCTGAAAGATGCCATGGTGGATGTCTGCAAAACTAAGAAGCGAGCACAGTGGTTTGTGCCATGGCCATGTCTCTGAAGGAGACAATTTGTGTCCAGTATGTGAATACCACCAAATTGTGTCTGTGGAAGACCGACAAAATGAGTGTTTTGTCTAATGTAGCAGTGTGCAAAGTAAGTCATGCAGCAGGTGTGCTATTGAATAAAATGGTGTTAATCCAGGGACAGATAGCTTGGCACTTCTTTTTGTTATTCTTTTCCTTTAAACTTGCTAATCATAGTTAATGATAATTATAGTAGTTCAAGCTATAAAATCAGAATCTGAATTGGTAATATTGGCAAGACTATGGACAGTGTTTGGTTATACAGGAAATATGTGTGTATGAGGTACCGTCATCAACAGAGGAAAACACTGACATTATCACTTGCACAAATGCATTTTCTGCTAATCACATGATTAGTACGTGTTATAATTATAAAGGTAAATGCCTTTTATCTAGTTTGTGCATTTAAATCCATTTAACTTAGCTGCACAGTCTGTAATGCAGAATAAGCACTGCTTGCCTTTGTTAAGATGTTTTCCTTGATCTCATGTTAAAAGAAGGCAAAAATGGACTGTATTTACATAATGGAACAATAGACCACTATGTACCATAGAAGTGTCTAAGCACTGTGCTAAACTGACCTGTTTGCATGCTGTGACAGGTAGTTCAGTGCTACAAAAGATCCGTCTTGTCCAGGACAACATTGAAGCAGTACTTGTGATCTATTGCTGCTCTCTGGGAATTTGGAATCTCTATTTTCTGAAAAGAGCAACAGCACTCTTGTTTAAAGATAATTGCAGGCTTGCCTCCTTTAAATTGTGAATAATATCAGGACACCATCTTGGTATGAACTACTGTGTAGTTTTCAGGAAAGTCCAAATAAAAGCTGTAATTCTCCCTGGCACGTCAGGGGTGTAGTGGAGGTGTCTGTTGGGCAGCATGTCAGTGGAACAATTAGGTTTAGTGCAAAGGATTCCCTCTTGGCAGTGCTGTCAGTTAAAACACAAGTAGAGGGTGAGAACCAACTATCCAGCCTTGGGAGCCTCTGGGCAGCAATTCCAAGCCTTTGCCTGCTAGCATAAGTGATGCATAACTACTATCCCAATATTTTTGGATTTATAGCTTGTATATTGTCAAATTGAACACTCTTGAAAACCAAAGTGCAGTCTTTAGGATGAGGCAGAATGTCAGTGCATTGTTTGTGGTTTGTAACAAGCTGGGCTGTGGCTAAATCTAGGGGAAGGCTTCCCCGATAGCTCTTGATGTTTCAGGGAGGGATTTGAAACACAGAACTCCATCAGGCTTTGTGTTTGTGCGTGATGCACGATGATTCATTGCATTGTGTAAGCTGAAGATAACAGAAGCACTTGACATCTGCAGGTTCGTGGTTCACTGTAGGGAATGTGACAAATGTTAAAATGATAAACAGATACTCGAATGCTTCCTTGAATGCACACGGCTAGAAACAAAACCAACGGCCAACGGTTATTTTGTTTTTATAGTCGAGTGTTCTTAGCAAGGTATTTCTTTGTAAACGCAGCAACATTTTCTCTTTATAAACTTTCACTTCAGGTGATTCAAATCAGTGACATGTCAAAAGTACGTGTTACAGCTACATTTATGGTGACAGTTCCTTCAGAGTAATTGCCTTATTTTAACAAAGAAAACAGGCAGGAATTGTCTGGAACTTGGCTCACAGGGTACAGCTGTGCACAAGCTTCTGCTTTATTCTAGGGGTTTGTTTCTTGAAATTCAGCAACTTTTGTTGCTTTAATTACTTGACATACGTAACAAAAAAAATGAAGATAACGCTCCTAATTTAACTTGTAAAGTATATGTGAGACCATCCTCCTATTCTGTGTGCAGGAGATAGCTTTTCAAGATAGGATGTACAGAACATAAAAGTGTGGGATGATTGTTTCTGCTTTTCGTGCTAGAGTTACTTTTCTTAAAATACTTCTCTTGCATTTCTTGTTGCAGTGCTAGAAGTTTTCATTTCCATTGCGATATGGAAAGCCTCAGGGCTCTGTGCTCTGCCAGAGTTCTCAGCCAAAATGTGCTTCAAATTGCTGAAAATCCAGCTCTTGCTTCTTGGCAGTTGGATTCTGCCTTTGTCCCCAGCTCCAGAATCCGTATGTGCTGTCAGTCTGGGTCATGCTCTACCTCCAGGTTTTTCTGTGAGGCTGCACCTGGGAGGGCTATTTGTGCAAGTTCATTATCTCTTCCTACTCTCCTGTGGGTGACTCACAATGTGATGTTTTCACCCTCTTGTCCCTCACACCAGGAGTTTGCAGCGTCAGCACACTCAGGTGGAGATCTGCAGCAACATCTCCAAAATTAAAGCTGATCATTATGACTATGTAAATACATGATTTAAGCTTTGGAGTCACCAATCTGTAACATAACTCACAGATTTGTTTACCTGTGGCTTGTAGAATATCTGCTGGCTCAAACACAGGTTTCATTCAAGAGGTTGTGTATCCTTTAGATGTAATAGCACTGGGAAAGGGGAACTTTTGATAGTAGCTTTTTCTCATTTTTGGAACAACTTGTCTAAAGTATATGGAGCAGAATTTCTCTGGGCCATGTTTTGCTGTTAAGATATGTAAATGAGTCTTGCTTTTTCTTACATGCAGCTGTCCTGGAGGTAAGCTGTATTTGTTCTGTGGCAGGTGTAGTGTTTCCCGTTTAATTTTAATGTGAATTAAGAGCTCAGGTGAAGATTTTCTTTCTTTGACTACTCTACAGATTTTCCTGGCTGTATTTTACGGTAGCAAGTCAGTGTTCACAGTCTGCTCTATTTCCAACGTGTAGTTAAGTGCCAGCATTAAGTAAGCATGCTATTGCATGCAGTCAAGGCTGCCTAGACAGAAGGAGACTTTTATAATGCACACCAATATCTTACAGGAACACTCAGGGGTTTTGGGCAGTATACCAAGGTGTACTAAGGGGACAGCGCAGGTTTCTGAAAGCAAGCAACTTTCTGCATTTTCATGCTTGTTCATCAATTATTGTGCCCAACTTCATGTGTTGAGCACAGGAATTACATGAAGCTAAAATCTGTGTTGTATAACTGATGTGCCACTAGAATAGTGAGAAGGTTCTTCAGAAACGTGGCTCAAGCCTCTTCAGAATGAAACAAGTCCAAGCTGAAACAAAATCACGTGCTGCTGATTGCTCTTAAGCCCTGACAGCTCTGACCATGCCACCATCTTTTCTACTTCAGCTCGATGAAGAAAGCTGAATTTGGCAAATTGAATGTTCAGTTAAAAGCTCATTTGAAGCTATGTGTTTTGACTGATTTTAGTGAGTAAATTTAATTGGACCTAATGGATTTTTATCTATAATGCTTCAGTTCAGAGGAAATATTTTTAATGAGAACTTTTTAAAGCAGATTTGTTAGATGCTATTCTGTCAATTTAAGCAATTGAAATAGAAATAGAGACTGTGGGAAACTACGAACATTTAAATATTACAGAACAAGTTTAGGTTTATTTTAAAATAAGAGTTTTTGTATCGAAAGTGGATGTGAAAAATGGATGCGACTTTATAAGAGAATTTCACACTTTACCTCATATAAACCTTATTAGTATGAATAAATTATTTGATGTTCCTCATAACTTTGATTTTCATTGTGCCATAATTATTTATATTCATGCATAACTCAGTGCTGAGAAAATGAGTGAAGCTGGGGACTGCATCAGACAGCTGGAAAATGAGGTAAGTTGGGGGATAAGCACTGGAGTTGAGTGTATTTGTAGAATGATCAGTAGTGACTGGAAGTTAGAATTTAGAATGAGAACTGCACGTCCTAATGATCCCTCTGAGGTGAGCAGTTTTGATTAACTGATCTTCTGAATATTCAGGAAGATAGGAAGATGTTACTACATCATCTTACAACTGCTTGATATAGTTAAGAATGTCTTATAGCCATAAAACTCCTCACAGTCACTGGAATCTGGGTCTTGGGTTCAATATTTTTGTGGGAGAAAATGGATTTTTCACACAGAAGAGTTATCTTAGCATGGTCTGTTTTGAATTCTTTTGTACACTGTAGGAAACAAAAGAAATATCCTGATTTATTCCAATGAGGATCCATTTTACAGTTCTTACAGTTAATTCCTTCATGAATTGCTTGAGAGCTTGCAGGCATCTGAACACAGAATCACAGGAGTGCTACATCTGTGGCTCCTGCTTCTTTCTAAAGATGATGACTGAGCAGCCATCGTTTCTCTCCTCAAGCTTCAGCTGTTGCCTGTGTGAGGCTGCAGCTTCAGGGGCTGCCAGAAGTGCTTGCCTCATGGGCAAACATGGAAGTGCTATCCAGAAGGAACATCTGAATCAGTCTGTCTGTGTGAAGCTGTTGCTGCTGCAGCAGTAGCTGCTCTGCAGTCTTAGGAAGTTCATTGCTTCTCACACAGCTGATCTGGTAAGTGCATCTGGTGATGATGTGTGAGGAAAACATCAAAACTCACCTCCAAGTGTGGGGCCTGGGCTGGTACTGGGCACGGATGTCAGGCTTTGAGGAGAAGTAGACCAGTGTCCCCCCCTATCTTAATGTTATTCTAAAAGTGTGAGCTGGGGCAGGACCAGTGCCTGTACTGGCTGTGTTTTCTTGTTTGGAAAAGACTCCTGGTCTTTTCTAAAACTATGATTCATAACTTTAACAGGTCCATATCCACAGTGTTCAGTATTTTCTCGTGTGGGAGTGCACAAATAACCTTGGGAGGAATGACAGAGGTTTCTCATTTCCATCTGTTATGAGGACTGCAGAAAGAGAAGAGAGTTGTGATTGTGCTAGTACTTACAACAGCTGGTTCTTTCTGTTTGTTTGTTTTGCAAACTATGGCTAGTGAAGTGCCCGTGTGTTAGATACAGCAGCCTATAGAGGGCTGTGAGATGATGATATGCTCCCTTGTGTTATCAGTTGTTCTAGGTCAGCATTGACGTGCATTGAATTTCAGTGTCTGTGGATGTCAGTCTGCCACATCATTAATGTTTGGTTTTATTTTTATTTTTTCTAGTTGAGTAAACTTAGGATTTCTGAGATGCTGTGGACTTTGAATACCTGGGAGTCGGAAGTTCAGCAGATGCAATCTCGTGCCTTACCATTGAAATCAATCTTTCTTGACACTGTTGTGCAACTATCAAATGATTTTGCTCATAGTTTGTTTCTGAGGAATATTCTCTTAACTAAGATCAAGAATGCAATTCCTATAGACTACTGCAGCATGCAGAGCATATGACAGTGTCCCATTGATGGGGATACTGAGTAACAGCTTTACTGAATGGTGCCTGAAGATATAGGGCTGTTGTTGAGAAGGGGCTAATTAGCTGAGTGTGCTAATTACTGTTCAGTTGCTGGGATGTTAGCCAGCCCTGGCTATGGATCTAATAAAAACGAAAGGTCAGCTGTGTACGTGCCCTGCACATCACTGGTACCAGGAGTCCAAACAGGGCTCTCTCAGTAAGCTACTGAACATGAAGTGCTCCAGGATCAATTCAGTAATGCTTCCTGCCGTGCATGCTTGGCTGTACAGCACTGGCTTAAAGTTCTCAGGCAGCAGTGTAAGGAGTTTTGCTATGCAAAGGTGGCAGATGAGGCAGCCTGAAGAGAGCTGCAGGGACTGAGGCTCCTTGAAAAGTTTTGGGGTGGTTGTAGAGGGCCTAGACAACAGAGTGGATGAAGGAAGCACCTCCAGAAATTGGAACTGAGACTTGTTTTGGAGTGGGTGACAGGTGATTACCAGGGTTGCTGTATGTGTGAACAGCTGTTTGAGACAGGCCAAGAAGTGGAGTTAGTGTATATACACGTTGAAGGGAGTGGGACGCATAAGATGTTGAATGAAATTGCTTTTTTTAAAAAAGCAAGTCCCAGTCTGAAAAGTTAATGAACTTCTGCACTGCTAAATAGTTGCTTTTCTTCAGCCTTCTTCCTTTTGTTACCATTCAGATCCATTGCTGTTCATGCCAGAGTCTTTTTTTCCCCTCCCATGGCAGGAGCTCTACTTGGTGCCCTCCTTTCTGGCAGAGGAGAGAGAGCAACTCACTGCTGCACGTTGCAAGAGGAGAGTGGCTGTGGATAACTAAGTCAAATTCCATTCTGAAAATTCATTCAGCTTAGAGATTTCAGGCTGGTTTTCAACTACTGCTCACAAGAAACCTGAATTTATGTGCACATTTCCCAAAGAAGCTCCCATTTATTACCTTAGAGTGGGTTTTCATGTGTGGAAATAAGCTTAATTTGCTGTGAGAGAACATAATTACCTGTAGGCTCTGTCAGTATCCCAAGGGTTGCCATCTGCGTTAATGTGCCAAAATGAAGACTATCCAAGAATTAATATTAACCTTGAAGAGAAACTTTTGTGGTCAAGAATCAACTTAACTTGAACATTTCCACTTGGAAGTATGCTTTAATTTTTCATAAAAAGAAAAAGGCTTGGGTTTGCTTGATTCCAATTCAGCCTAAGATAGCTGAGGAAATAACTGAAATGAAAAACTTTCTAATTCTCAGTATTGTAATACTGTATGTAACTACCTGAACTTTCCAGAAGAGGAAAAATTACAGATTTATAGACAGCTGTATATCTTGCTTTGAGTGTAAATTAGTATTTGCTAAGTATTGGAAGCTTCATTGCAAATGCATTTCTGGACCAGAGCACACAGAGAGCAAGTCTGTACATATCCAAATGAGTTTTTTATGGAGTAGATTACAGAGAGGTTTGATTTTTATTGCTTGAAGTGATGCTTTTAAGAACATCTTCTCTCTTGCTTTGCTGAGAGACTAAGAACTAGTACAGACAGCTGTTCCCTGTCTTCAAATGTGTAATGTAGAGTGCAGGTGGAGAGGGTCCAAGGCTGTGAAGGATTTGCTAATTATGCAGTTTCTCAGGACATCTTCAAGTTCTGCTAACACACCATGAAGCTACTGTTTCACAGAACAAGAACCTTTTTTTTTTTCTACTGTTAAGTATTTTTCTGATCAAAATTCAGGCAAATATTAAAGGCAGAGAAACAGGGTGGTCAGGAATCAGAACTGCCTTTGTCACGCATAAGAAAATCACTATCCACATTCACCCACTTCTCTTTAGTTATTCTCCTCTGTCAAAGCTTTCCTGAAGTTTCCTAAAAGACTCCCCAGAATACTGTTCAGTGTCACTGACTTCTGGCTGATATCCAGGGGACTGTGATACTCACATGGCAAGGAGAAAGGTGGACTGGGAGGTAGCTCTATGGCTCACGTTATACATGACCTCCAGGCTGCAATGGGGGCATGTGAGCTTATAGAGCTGTTTCTAGTGCTAATCTGCTTTATATAGGTAAATACTCATTGACCAGAAGGATGGAGCCTTCCTGGAGAGCAAAAGCCTTGAGTGTCAAATTCCAGGAACTCCACCTGGGTTGAAAAAAGAATGAGAGAAAGCTTTGATAAATCACCTTTTCTCATGAAATGTTTCACTGCACTGCTTCTTCAGTCAGATATGACATCCCTATCACTGAATGATTATGCAGTAATATTCTTCAAAGTCTCCTCTGTTCTACTCAGATGGCTGAAAAAAAAAAAGCCTATTCTATGGAAAAAAAAATCCTTTCTATGTTAATTTTAACAACAGTAGGTTGTGCTTTCTCAAGTGATGTCAGCTTGCTTTGCTTACTACTCTGCCATCAGCTGTGCTTGACAAACCTGTAAATGCATCAGCTACAGTCAGGTAATATCCCAAATGTTATACTGCAAACACCTGTGCCCATCTGAACAGGAACGTGGGCTTTGTTTGCAAAATTTCTGGAAACTAGTTCATTTAGAAAACTTAGTGGGGCTGAGAAGTAGAAGCCCATTTTGCATGAAGGAATAAGCAGTGAAAATTAACGTGCAGTGTATTTGTCAAAAAGTGTTAACAGGAAAAGTGGGTGTGAAAAAAATATATAAGCTGTTAAATCTGAGCTGGTTTAAGGAAGTTCTCTGCACTGTGTTTACCTGCCCAGTTCGCAAATAAAAAATTACATTGCAGAGAAACATCTCATGTAGTAACCATGAGCTTGAGTGATCTTTTTGAAGGGTATTTATTGATAAAATTCCTTAATGTGTTGGAGTTAGCCCTGAGTTTTGTAAAGATGGTTGGCTTCCTGAGCTTTGCTGAGAGCTAATGAGCAACATAACAGGCTGAAGAGTCTCCTGGTATCACGCTGAGTGAGGTGAGCTGTTGTGTAATGAGTGATCTAGATTAAAATTGCTGACATTCAAATACGTGCACTCAGTGAGAAAATCCCAACAGTTCTCTTACTGGTTCCTCTCACACTTCCATCATGTATTTTACACCTTCTGGAGCAGATGAGTTTAGAGCTTCCTCATGGTGTTTTCTTTACCCTGTGGAGAAGTGTGAAGCAGCCTTCTGTAGAGAAATAGGCTGCAGTTCACTAGAGGGTTTTTTTGACACATTTTCATCCTTTTCTTAATTTTCATGACTCTAGAAGGACTCCCATCTGATGCCTATTTTAATAAATACAAGATACACATTTTAAGTAATGGTTTCTTGCAGTTGAAATACACAAGCAACTTCTTAAGTAAAGTGTTAATTAAATGTCCAGCCAAATTGCCACCTGGTTCTGCTTGGCTTCTTCCTGTGCATAGGAAAAAAGGCATGTTTAGCCACTGCTAGACTTCAGGCTGCTACAAGAGGCCTTCAACCCATGGCTGTTCTGATTATTTGTTGCTTAAGTCTACAGTTGTTTCTGGGATTGTGCATTATAAAATGTCGTAATGGTGGGGGAGGAAAAGCTGTATCAATTTTCCTGTTAATTCTAACTTGCAACAATGAAGTGGATAGTAAATAGCTATGAACATATGCCGCATGTAATTTTTTGGACTGAATTCCCTGAATAGACTTTTTTTTTTCCCCTGATCTACTGACTAAAAATAGTTGGGAAAAGTGAATTTTATATGGACCCAAATTTCCTGTGTTTGGGTTTTTGATGCAGAATTTGAGTGATCTTTGGAAGAGAGTGTTGGCCAACTAATTCAGAGACTGAGGACAAAGACTTGTCTTTGAACCAAAGGATCTTAAGAAGTCTATCGAGGAAATTAGTTTGGATCTTATCTTTAAATAGGAACTGGCTTTTTGCAACAAATCTTTGCTTTTTTTTTTTTTCTCTGCACTTTTGAATGAGAAAAGAGTCAACCATGAATCCGTTTCTGTTTCTGAAGTCTGGAAATAGAAGAGCAGGGGATAATTTATGACTGACACAAGGAAAAATGATTTCTCATCCTGTTAGATCTCCTTATAAAGACATTTTACTTTATTAAGTCAGTTCTGCTGGTGCATGTGAAGATCTCCCTCCTATCCACAAGCTCCAGTAATGCTCAACTATATCTGTAGAACATTAATCTGCCAAGTAGAAACGTTGCATTCAGAGATGTGCTGATTCCTGTGTGTGTGTAGGTACAGCTGTATTTGGGTGGTGATGAATAAGTCATATATGTCCTAGGTAAGAATACATTCCAAGTGCATAATTCTTGGGAATCTGGTTGTATTCAGAGAAATACAATTGCATTTTGCTATTTGCAGTACCAGCCTATTTCAGATAAATTCTTTATGAAGAAAGGATCTTTTCAGGATTCTCAGAAGCCTTTCTTTTACTTCTGTCCTGCAGTACATGCTTATGGTCCCTCCTAGTCTTCATTCCCTAGACTGACTTGATACTCCTCCCTTCCTGTGTCTGCATAGTGAAAGACAGATCTTGAAATCAAGGAAGCCTTCAGCTTTATGAAATGAGGATCTAACTAATATACAGGGTTTTCATTTCCTTTACTCATTATGCCTGTGCTTGAGCTAAGAATTGGTGCTCCCCAAGCAGGTATTAAAGGGTAGTAGGTGATTTAGTGGACTTAACTCAGACTTTCTGCAGTGTCCACATGGGAAATGTAGCTACCTAAACTAGATGTTCAAAATAGCAATACACATTCCCTGTGTCCCTAGTGCACTGTACTAGAAAATGCTGTACAATTTCTACTTTGTATTTTGAGTTTAGCTTTTAATGTTGTGACTGTATTTAGATGCAAGCCTTTTCATTTCAAATTTTAGTCCTTACATGGTATTTTTCCAATTCAAATAACGCAGTAAAGTACATTTTCCCAGAGGCTTGGTACAGTGAAAATGTGCGAATAATGGATGCATGTGCATTGTACATCTTCCTTCCAGATGGTACTGTTCAAATTTATAGTGCATTGCATAATCATTTGAGGAGAGGCTGAATGAATTTGGTGAAAATTTTTTGTAAATGTTAAATGACTTTCCTGCAATATGTGATGTTTGTTACATCTCTACCTTTGCCACAGTGATGATCTAGGACATTGAAACCTGTGTTAAAAGGCATCAAAATTGCATTTTGTACTAGCTGGAGAACAGGCAGCTCGTGATTGTTGAAGGTCTAGTTTAGCTATCAATTTTGGCATTTCATTAAAATAAGGGTTTTTGCATGTGTAGCTACAGTTCACACGAGGCAATGCATTACGTTAAGGAATTATTTTAATTATTGTAAGCAAGCTTGGTAAGGTGTCTTTGATTAATGCTTCCTTCTCCCTAGCCCTCCCATTTCTGCTGGGGTGCATATCAGATGTCAAAGCACTCTACTGGTTGTACAGTATTTAGCTACTGGCAATGCATTTAGTTTCTAGTGTGTCAGAAATTACTGTGGAAACTGGGTCACTTAGGAAGATATATTACATTCCTTCGTATCTGCTCAACAAATTTAGAGAAGTTCTAATGTTTCTTAGCATGATGCTCAATGTAAAGAGCACCAATATAGCTGTTTAAGAAGTGATGCTTGCAAAAGTATGCTGGTTGAGTCATCTTGTACAAACAGATGTCTTCCCTGCTTAAACTGAAGGCCATTTGTAAAATACAAATTTTTAGAAACGGAATCATCAGGCTTCTGTGAACCTAACCTTGGACAAAACTATATGTGGCTGTGAATCTCTGTGAGTATATCTGTCCATAATACTATTCATAATATTAATTTCAGCTAAAGAGCAATTTACTTAAAGGGAAATAATCAAATTTGAAGGGCAAAGGACTCGAGCAAAAGTTCTGTGCCTTGATTTTTCTTTATAGCTTGATCTGCAAACTACTGCTGTCTTCTAATGGATCAGAACAGAATAAGATCTTATTTCTTCTGCCCAGCTTATAATTGAAATTCAGCTTTGTGAAGAATTTAACTAACCATAGTCTTACTGCCTTGAAAATACCGTCTTTGGTTGGAAGCTTTTACTTGTGTTTCAGGTTATTGTACCAAGTTTTTCAATTTTCAGTCTTGATTTCAGTATGTCTCGCTCTCACTGAACTTGTAATTAATTTTGGTTTTACCTTTCTTTAAATTCTTGTGTTGATGCCTCCACTTATCTGAGACTGAGACATAACTCAGACGTGATCTACTTGAAATTCAAGCAGGAAATTCTAATATTGAAATAGTAGAGTCCATCTGGTTTGAAATCTAAATATAATTGCACAGCATAGTGCTAAAAGAGCTATCCTCTAATTCTGCCTCCTTCCCTGTGTTCAGCATGGCTGACAGCATCTTGTTGTTATTCTCTGAGAAAAGATCATCCTTTTCTGATGTGAAGGGAATGTTTTGGTTGGTCTGGTTTGTATGAAGACCATGCAGTCATGACCAGCTATGACTTTGTTTCCATGAGAGCTGTGACTTAGACGTGTCTGCAAAGTTAGACATTTACATTTTATCCTTACTGTTTTTTATTGGGATATTTCACATCTTATTCATAAACTTCACTCTGCTTCCATCTGAAGAACTGCACAACAAAATCTCTTCCATAAACTGTGCAAATATTACATTAAAACTTGGTGTGCATAATTATTTTACGATGATGTTTGTTAGCCTCTGTATCTTTGTGATTACACACCCTACTTTATTTCTGAACCTAAATTTATTCAGGGTTACTTCACATACACTGTGGCTGTATGAGCAGCATTCTTTAATTCAGATAGCTTTTACACCTTTTTAAAGCTCATTCACAGTAAGAGAGTCTCTTTTCTTTGGTCTTCTGTTTGCTGAGCTGAACCAGCTAAGCTCTTTTATGCATGATGGGTTCTTGGTTTTTCCTTCTAAAGACTTGTCCAGTTTTAGGTATCTTTCCTGACCAAGAATCACTAGAACTGTGCAAAATATGACAGGTACTACCTGTCATTCAATTTGTCTGTATTTTGGTAATTGCGCAGCTTGATGAAGTTTGTTCTATATCTGTAATTAGCTATTTCAAGGAGAAAAAATCAGTTACTGTTCTAGCCTACTCACAATTCATAATGGGATAAATTTGGATCTTCCAGGAGTCAGTATGTCTGTCTGTATTTTAGCCTCATCTATCACTTCATGGAAGACTGATCTTTGCTTTGTACTTCATGGTCCATTGTGCACCCATAAGATTAAATGTAGTCTATTTTGTATAACTATTTTCTAGATTTAAAATAATAAATTTGTTTTACTAACAGTTAACTTTTAAAAGTTTCAGATGTATTTGTTCCAGTACTTACAGCGTATGGGTTTCAGGCTAAAAGGTTCACACTTAATTATATTGAATTTAATAAATCTAGCAATCAAACCATGTAAAGTATAATTGATGTGTTGGCAATGTAGCCAGACTGTCTAGAATACAAAGTAATTTAGAGAGAATAGCAGGACCCTGGGGGGAGGAACTATGCTGTAAATTTGAAGCTTTGAGATGCAAGATTGATTTATTTTTTTCCCTTCGTTTTTTTCCTTTTTTAAGGACAAAAGAGTGGAGTTTTCTTAGTGGGATAAGATTTAATATGTTTAAAGGATACATTTTACAGCTGCAAAAGAAGAGCTGGTTACACGCATTAGTTCTAACAGTAACAATGCCATACTGGTTTGGCCTTGGATATTTCTGATAAATTTCTACCTAAATTCCCTATCTGTAAAACTGCTATTGAGAAGAACAGCAGTTTCAGTGGATTTTTCTCTTGTGATGGTATGCAGTACTGTTTATTTTGCAAATTCTCAAGATTTTACGTGATGGAAGTTTCTACTGTATTGAGTTTTATTCTTTAGTTATGAGTACTCTGAAGTCATGTTGTTAACACAGATGTACTCTAATCTAGCAACAGTAAAAACTGAAGTTGCAAGGAAAACCATGTCCTAAGAATACAAGAGTTCACTGGAGAAAGAATTCACCAGTTCTGCACCTCTGAGCTGTGTACTGTTTTGATGAGCTCATGTTCACAAGTTGGCAAATGTCTTGAGGTAGAAGAAGGGGGCTGGCACCATTTGTTCTTTCCTCTAGACAGTCCTGGTGACAATGCAGGTTACATCTGTTTGTATGGAAGTGTGGTGCTGACTAGTGATGACTTTTTGAAGTCTGGCATATGTGTCAAAGAAAAGTGGGAAGTACTGAATGAGTCCAAACTATTTAAGGACTTTGGTGTAACCTGGAAAAAGTCCTGGAATATTTTGCTTCTTGCCTTTGATAGATGTGTTGTGCAAGTCTGCACTTAAATCAGCATTACTCAAGTGTCAGAGAGATCCAAGAATAAAAGAGTATAAAAATTTGGTCTCTAAAAGGCCATAGGCAAAACTGTTTTTAAGGATCAACAACTAGAACTGTGATGAACTAGCTGTGCTGCTGATGCTGTGTGGTATGGGAAGGAGGTGACTGAGAGGTGCTTGTCCTCTGCCACCAGGACAGATAGGTGGGCAGTTGGCTCTGAGCCACCTACTGAATGATAGGTGGGATGGAGTCTGCAACCTGATGCTGAATCTGCTTATAAGGAAACTGGGATGGTGGACAATTGCTGGAGAGCGTATACAAATGAATAAATCCATACATAGATGTACAAAGCAAGACTTGATGACGTGACATCAAAAAATGTGACTTTCCTTTTGAACTTCCTGCTGTAAGTCCACCAACTTTGCAGAGAGAATATCCAAGTAATCCGGAGGCACAGAAATCAAGAGCAGCGAGTTTCCAGCTCAGTGGAGCATTTTTCACCTCTTCCCCAAAGGGAAATGTAGAACATTTCCTTATAATTCAGGTGTGTAAATGAGGAGCACTCCGGGTGCATTGCTTTGGTCTGGTGGCTGCATCTTGCTTACAGAACTATTTCCTCAATGGTTGTTTTTATTCTGATGTCTTTTATTACAAAGGTAATTCAATTGTTGATGCATTTAAAGCTAACTTTAATGTCAAATAAGAAATTTAGGTTAGAGGATGCACATTTTGCATAGTTTTACATCTAACAGGAGCCTGACCTTCAGTACCAAAAATATTTTTGGAGAAGACTTATTTCACTTACTAGTAGATTTAGTACTAGCTTTTTCTTTAGACCACCCCACTGCTGAGTTAAGTTAATGAAGATATCTAATTGATTAGATAACCAAATACTGTTGTCACTTACATTTATAAAGAATCCTGTAAGGTATATAAAATGTGAGTCTTGATCCAAGTTGAGATGACAGCACTGTCCTACACTTTTATTCATTAGGGACTTTGAGGAAATAGTCTCTGACATATATACCTCTGAACAAATATATTTAACCATTTTATTGACAGGTGAGTAGCCATGTATAAATCAGCATGTTCTGCTGTTGGCCTAACTTGCCCTAATAACATACAGCCTATGGGCTGAGGTTGATGTACAGAGAAGGGCTGATGATTCCTCTTAACGTGGTTTTCATCTATCAGTTTAATTATTCCAATAGCCCTGGATAAATGATGGAGAGTTCAGAGGAATGTGTGTGAGAATTTGATGGATTTGCTGGATCTGTGTAACAGAAGTAGAAGAACAGAGGAAGCTGGATCTTGCTGTCCTGGGTGTAGGGAAAGTTTTCAGAATTTCAAGTAATAGAAAATATAACCTGACTTAAGGTCTTAGTCTGGCTTTATGCTAGTATTATGCATTTGATACATACAGATTGCAGCACCTTCCTTAGACTTCAACGTAAGAAGTGAATGTATTTTTTTGTTTTTGCTGTTCTGTTAATATTGAGATTACAAGATACAAATGATAAGGTGCACTGGGTGTTTTCAAGGATGATATGCTTTCAATGCGAGAAAGCAAAACAAAGTAAGGACTGAAATGATGAGTGCTGCAAATCCATTGACAGAGAAAGAAAATCACTCAACCGAATGCAACATTAACCAAGGTACAAATATCTGGAGTAAGGCATCTGCATTCATTTGCTATTGTTGCCTGAATCAAGTCTTGTCTTTCATGCAAAAATTTTCTTTAAAAATGGCTTTATACAGAGCAGGGATGAAAATACAGTGAACGGCAGGTGACTTAAATATCCCCAAGCCTCATCCAATTCTTATTCTGATTATTTAGTTATTTTTGAGAGTCTTTTAGACATTTTATTTCCCCATTAGAATTCTGGGGAACCTTACAGTAGCTGGAAAGCTTTTCCTAAACTCAGCATCCAAGGCAAAAAGTTCAACTTGACCTATGTGTACTGATGACACTATGTACGGCATTTGCATTTGCATGTTGTATGACAAGAAGTAGAGAATTGTAATGCCACAGGAAATGAACTCATAACTCAAGTGTTTAGACCGTAAAGCATGAAATTGAAAAGATGGAAAAAAAAAGTGCAAGACTACATGCAGAACTTGGTACTTTACCAGTATTGTAATCAAAGTGTGTTTTAAATGGTAATCTTAAAGTGCTAGGAAATAAAAGATCTGTGTGAAGATGGTATTATCTCTGGGAAAATAACAATAATAATAAAATAAGTTCTTTGAAAGTATCGAGGTTCCTCTTGGATGAACTTAGTACTCGAGCAGGCTCTGAATGATCCTTCAAGTAAAGATGGTCTGTGTATGTGACTAATTGTTAAAAGAAACATTGCATAAAATGCCATTTCCTTTGCTTGATTCCATATAGCCCTTAAGAAACCTTTTAAGAGTGGTAAATAATTGCTGCAATACAGTTTCTAAGCTTTTCTGCTTTCTCTGCTCTTAACTACAGTGATGCAAAAGTTTCCAAAGCTGTTAAAATCCAGTGGCTCTGAATCTGAATAATAAGGTTTTAATAATTTGGAGTATATGGAGAAACAAATGTAGAGATTATCCAAATTGCAAACAGAAGACTTAAATGCTTGAAATGTGCATGTTATGGTCAGAATTTGGTGGCTGAATTGTGCTTTTCTGAAGATTATGGAAGCACAAAGAGAATCTCATAACCTACCAGAGTCTGATTCAGCGTTCCAATGTGTTATCTGTTAGATTTAATATGATTTTAATTAAACAAATAGTGATGAATATATATTATTATCATTTTTCTGTTTATCAGATCTTTCTCTTCTTTTTGTCGGTGTATACACGGCCTGAAATCATTTTTCTCTTTCTAGCCAAGATTGTTGTTTTTTTAGTTTTTAATTTGAAGGATGTATTTTAGCAGGCATTGATAATGATCAAAGGATATTCAGAGCAGCTTCGTTTCGTTCAGTAATGTAGTACATGGAGCATACAGAGATATGAAAAGCAGTTAATCAAATTTTAGTTCCCCCTTAGCCTTTTTATTAACTACAGTAGTATAGATGTCTCTTTAACCAAATCCTCATAATTCAATTTCTTTATCCATTTAAGCAATTTGCTGTTCTCGAAGTGTCCTTTTTTAGTCTGACACTTCTACTGCTGAGTTGTGAAATGGCAGACAGTTTTATGGGTGAAATCTCAGCAGTGCCCCTCAGTTTTTTTTTTTTATTTGTGCTATGTCTATAAACATGGAAGAAAATGAAACAGCTTTCTCCTACGTTAATACATTCTTCTATAGCTGGTAGAAAAATACAAAGAAGTTTAAGTGAGAACCTCTCTGACTGCTGTTGATATTCAGACAATTCATTTTTAATACAATCTGTATAGTTTTCTAGTGGGCCCTATTCAAAATGATTTAGTTACTTATTATGACAATGCAGGTTCAACATCTTGTTTTCTGTTGCATAATCAGTTACTCCAAGTTTTGTGTTCTAATCTCACTGCCATCACTGACACTATCATCTCCTTTTAATGTTGGCTCTACAAGACACTCTGACTCACAAAAAGCAAGCCTTGAAATGGTATTCTTGACTCTGGGTCTAATATTAAATGGCTTCAAAAATATCTCTGTATTCAAATGCCAACGTTCTTTAGTGTTTGCATAGCACTGAGAAACACATGGTTCAAATGCACAGATGTTTGAATAATAATTGATACGAATATTTCAGTCTTGGAACCTTAAGTGCATCTATTCTCTCTTTGTGGATCTTTCTGTCCATCTCACTGTCTGTTCTGAAGATTTGTCTGTGTCTTACTGACAGAAAAATACCATGAAGAACTTAGAAAACTGTTTCAGTGACAAATCTTAGAACAACCATTGGATTCAAAAGGATCTTTTAGCCAAACGGCTGTGTGGAAACTTTTGTCACTGGAAGTGCATCAGGGTCTGATGAATCTGGGGAAAAGCTTCATTCTTATAGTTTCACTTACAGCCCTTAAGATACTTAAGTAAATGCTGAGACTCCTGGCAAAACTCACTGTAATTTTTTTTAAGAGAAGTGTGAAGGGCTTTGTCTAGCACTAGAGAAATGTTTTTGGAATTATCATTTTGGGTGCAGAATAGGATTTGCTTTTGGCACCAACTGTGGAAATACTAGCTGATGTAAGAGCAAAGCTGGCAGAAGCCAGATCTCTAAGTGGTCTTCCAGGGCATTGTCCAACATGAGGACTCCATAATCACCTGTCAAAAGCTCCAAATCTGGCCATTCAAAGTTTCTCATTTTAGAGAGTTTATGTAAGCCTAGTGCTTCCTAGGGCTGGTGTTCCCAACGTTCCAGACTGAGTTCTCTGCAACAGAGGTAACATCCACTGATATTTATGTTAAGACTTGGGCGAAAATTCAGAATATACAGATGTGATGATTTTTCATAATAGGAAAGAGCAGTTTTTGCACTGCCTTACACACATGTATACATACAGCCAAGTATGTGTAAGTGCGATCTGTGCTTATCAAGATGCCATTACCCAAAGTAATTTCCAGTGCAATTTTGCTTAATCTTTAAGCCTTCTCTTGGATTTAAAGCATTTAACCTCTAAAGCTGTTTCCATACGGAGCATTCTCAGCAGAGATTTATCTAATTGTTCACAAATGTTAGTCTTTATGTCTAGGTATGCCCTTTAATGATATAGGAAATAACATAATCTACAATAATTTTCTTGCCACACTTTCTGCTTCTTACTTTTTCTGCATTTTCTCTGTTGAGACTTCTCTGTTGAGAACTTTGTACTTTCCAAAGAGGGTTCTGGTAGGAAAGACTTTTTTATGTACTTATTGATATTGGTTTTCGAAGCGATGTCCATTTTTGGTATCTGGGTAAGTCAAGCCAATTTACACACTGTGCAAGTTCAATACCTCCTCAGTGCCTAAAGCACCTAACACAGATTGAAACATACTGAGTATACATAATGTGAGGTGGACGAAAGCTTAAGAGCAAGACTGAGTAATAAAATTTGTTTTCCACTATGGTTTTCTGCTGTCTCCTGAGGAGCATATGCTTGTGCTTTGCTTGTTTGCCTTATCTCTACCTGTGTTGTCATAGGTAAGTCTGCAGATGATTTTCTTAGCTTTGATCCTATTTATCTAATCTGTAGGTTCCCTGTGACTTCTTGCTTCTTTCCTAACTGTGAGACATAGCAATATTAGCAACACATGGAAACACCATGCAGCTCATTTTCAACTAAATTACCACAAGCATGTAATTATAGCTATTAGCAAAGCTCCTTCTGTCTTCAACACTGTCCAAAAAACACTTTTCTCAGACAAGTTAGGTAAAAAGCCCACAGAAGTTAGCAACTAGACAGACAAGTCAGCCATTTAAGAAATCTCTTGACGTGACCAGGACAACTTTATTGCATGCACTGAAACAGCATCAAGAGCTTTGCTAACAATGTTGGTTTGTGGAATTCTTAGCTGTAGAAAAGCAAACTCTTTCATTTAACAGTTTTTGAGAGTTTCCTCTTTGCAGAGTACTCTTCAATATCAATAGTGGGAGAATTCAGAATGGTTATCGGAGAGGATTCAGGACGTTAGAGAAAATATCCTTCCAGAAGGCAGCCTCGCATGATGTGGTTACTTCTGTAGCTACTTCATTACCTCTGTAGTTACTTCATGCCCTAGAATTTAAAAGTTTTTTTTAACTTATTTTTAAAATTTTGGGTAGTATTTGGGTAGTATTGGGTAGTATATAACATTTCATTTTAATGTTCAAATGAATACTCGAATATAATACACATATCACTGGGGTTTACATTTTATAAGGAGTTGTTTCTTTTTTAAAGCAGAGTGTATCTATCTCTTTTTGTTACTGGTTCCACAGCAGTGGTACCCTCCTTGCTGCTGACCGAGCTGGTGATGTACGTGGCTGTGTCAGAGTTCAGCACTACTGAGGGCTGGCTTGGTGAAGCATGAGAAGGGAAAAGACCATTCTGTGCCCCAGGAAAAGTCTGACTAGTGTTACGGAGAAAACAGAAACACTAAAAATGCAGTCACATATATGAGTTCAGCTCAAGGCAGTTGTGTTATTTTCAACGTTGCGTCCATGATTACATGGTTTATCCAGTTTCCTGTTCTTAACGTCTTTCAAACCAAATCTTTTGCTGTGGGTATTGTGGTAGCCTTGTGAAGAGGTGCTACTTCTTGGGTAGTCCAAATATTTGAAAGCATCGCTGAGGTTAAAGGAAACTGAACACAGATACAGAGGAAGAACAATGCTGCTAAGGGATGAACTCAGTGGATAAATGATTTCTCTTATATTTGCATCCCTGTCCTCCCCCCTACTTAAAAAAGATTTCAAGCAAAATTTTGTTCTGAAACAGATTTCTTGCAAACTTTCCCAATGTGTCTTCTCATGAGATGACAGGGAGTAGGCAATTATCTTCCGAGGGATATTTATATAGATGCTAGCTCTGTTGCTGCACGTATGGTAGTTTATATTAGTTCTTTCTTTTTATAGGCTGGTGATCTGAAATAGAAGTGACTGGTACAGAGAAATGTCTCAAGGGACTTAAGCATCTTAACGGAATACATAATGTTCTGTGATACATATTTACCTGCCTAACCATCAGTCTTACATGATTCCGCTCTTAGGTTTAGGTGGAATGTTTATTTTTCGTGTTGATTTCCTCTCCTTACTTTTACTTTCTTTTTTTCTTCATTTTTCTAACAATATTTGCTTATACGTGTTCTCAAAAAAGATACTGTGCCATATGGTTTTTGTTAGTGGATTTAGTATTCCCAGAGATGCTTGTGTCCTGTCAGGCAACGTGCTGGCCTGTGCATTGACCTGGGGCTGGTTTATCAGTAGTGGATGCCTTAAGCAATGCTAGCAAATGCGTGGCTCTCTGGAGGTGCAGAGATTTGTTTTGCTGGGTGGTGGCATAGGGGATTTCAAATTTTGGGTTTACAGGATAGTTAATATTAGGATTTTGTGAACGTGGAACAAGACTTTCTGAATTAGTATGCTTGCTCTGTAGTTCTGTGGACAGCTTCATCTTACTCAAAAGTGCAGGTTTGAAGCTGGGTTTTGCGATTATTATTATTAAGTGCATTTCTTCAGTGATACTTTCCCCTTTTTGCCCCTTCTCCATGACTTGCATGGAGTAAAAAATTTAGTAGTTTTTTTCCTGACCTTTCCAGTTCAGCTCTTGAAAGACACCATATTTTGATGTGTTTATTCAACCACATCTCTAAACAGCCTTAGTAGAAATGTATTGTCTAATTACATCTATGTGCCATCGGCATTTGAGGATATTTACTTGGGTGCATAATTGGCCGAAGTAATTTTGTAGCCATCCCTCGTCCCTTCTACCCTTCATCTCAACAGGGAAGAGAAGAAAGTTAAACGTCATCAGTGAGTGTCTCAGTCACCAAAAATGAATTTTTTTACATGTATAAAGTAGATAACTCAGTTAAGCAGATGCTTCATTCATCAAAAATCTTGCCCTGCCAAACTGGTTGTATCATGTGTACAAGCTGTGTATGGTTTATTTCATGCAAAGTATATGAAGTGCTATGAACAATTCTTCGCAGCATCCAAAATGCCAAATAACACTTGTCAATAACCAACTCAACCAGGTACACTGTAAATCTTGTGATTAAGGGGTCTGATTCTAGTCAAACTACCTGATGTGGAAGTCCTTTAAATAATCCTGTGCATGCGATGTGATTCTGTTTCTACTTATGAAGTACACGGGAAATGTATTTTTGTATTGCTGAGTTTCACTAAGTGAGCAGAGCCAATTACAATGACTTCTTTAGTGGATCTTTTTAATATTTAAAACAGTCTTTTGGTACAAAGGAAAAAGACTTGATTGAATTATTACATGACTTTTGTGACTCTAGGAATGGATTCCACACTCAGTGGCAAGAAATAGCTTGAATACAAATCCATGAATTAGCTTTATATGCTCTTTGACCATGTACGTGCGTGTAGCACAGCTCCATGGGTTGCTGCAACGGCCAGGTCAAGCCAATTTTGCTTTTGACTGTTTAACTAAGTCAAAACATTTTGTTGACTGTTTTTAAGTCAAAACATTCAGTTAGTGGTCCTGACTGATCTGCAGAGAAGTGGCCTTTCTCATTTGTCTGGGCCACTCACCCTGTGTTAACTGTAGCCTTGTTCACCTCTGAATTGTTTTTCCAGATTCTTGACCTTGGATTAGAATTGTTCTTATGCTGTCATCATGAATAGGTCGGAGGGGTATGTGCAACCTTTTCATTGGTGAACTTGACCACAGGCAGATGCTTCTCCAGTGCAAGCTATGGTGACCTCTTCAGGTCTCTGTCTCTCTGAATTCTGCTTACAGCTGACTTACACAAATATATGATAACACAGAGGGCTGCACAAAGTGTTGCACATATAATGCCAGTAGTGATATGAATGTGATAGAATCCTTCAGGTAACTTCATTTACTCTCAGGAAAAACAGAGAGCATAAGAGACTTTAAGCAAAAACCTTCTGTGGAGTTCTGCATATGGGCATGTACCGATTGTGTAGTTGTGGCCCTATACGATATAAAGTTTTTTAATAAAAGGGATAACTTGCTCCCCACAGTTTAGGAGTGCAGAGAGGAGCAGGGTGATCAGCAGCCCTTGGGAGTGCACCCCTGGTGTCACAGCAGGAGTGCACAGTGTGCAGGAGTGCTGCTGTTTCCATTTGGGATGAGTAGCCTTCAGCAACAGTAAATCTTGTGCCACCGAGATGTCTCCTACAGTTTTCATGGTCTTTCAGGAGAGATGCCAGAGAGCTTATCCTATTGACGGCCTTGAAAAGGGTTATAGAAATTGATGACATTGCTGTAGGTCTTTGTCACGGAAGCAATAATGGGATTAATGGTACACATACTAAAGGAAAACACAATGAAGTAAATTATTCAAGTATAAGAATGCTTAATAAGGAGCAATTGGAGGACAGTTTAATTTTTAACATACTCTGGCAAATTTCAAGCCTTTCTAGATACTTAGATAGAAGTGGATCTGAGCTGCAGTCCCCCTCTAAGGACAGAAGAGCCTCTTCCACGCTGCTCACTATAGTGTGCTGCAGGCACATAACATTTATTTGATGACACTTGGGGTCATACAGATCTCACAGTTTCAGATATGAGCAAAATATTGAAAAAGGAAATGCAGGATAATTGTGATTTTATTAATAATTTTTCAGTAGTCCTTGGTTATTATGTACTGTTTGGGACCTTCTCTCTGGGGGGGAAAAAAGAACGGAGCTGTTAAGAACAGGGCTGAAGGTGCCTGCAGCCACAAGAGATGGCACAAGGATAAATTCTCTGGATTCTCTTTCACCTGGATAAACCTCGAAATACTTCACTAAAATATGGCAGTTAATTTGCTGCTCTTACACAGAATCTACAAAAAGGGTGATTTTCAAAAGACTCGTGCTCCCAAGTCATGATAGTCATTATTTCACTTCTTATTAGCAGGAGCTAAGTTGTATGTATTTTGAAAGACTTGGATGGTGCTAAGCAAGTAGAATTTTATTTCATGTCAAAAGCCTGGTAGAAGTAGTTTAAAAAATACGTATTTAATTACAGTGTGAGATAGTTTTCAGTGGCACATACTGTGCCAGGTCCTATGGTTTTGCTATTGCTGTTGCAAAAGGTCAATTTTCTTTAAATGCATGGTTATCCTGCATTATTCCCGTCCTGATAAATGACCTGTATAGGGCATATACACATTTGAGAAATTTTAGAAACCAAAATGATCTCTGTGTTCAAAAAGTACCATGTAAAGAGCACTAGGTGTTACTGTCCCTTTTTTGCTGAACTAGAAGATAATGTTTCTCATTACAAAGCTCATGTTGGATAAGAATTGTTGTTTTTGCTGCCTGCTCTCAGATTATTTTATTTTCTGAGATACATTAAAGGTGTGTTTAAACAGCTGTGCAGATAAAAATGCCAGAGAGCTATTATACAAAATTAATGTGCTATAGCTGTATGGTGTACTACTGTTATGTAAAGAAATAGACCATTAAATCTTTTCAACAAATTCACACAAAATATCGGAAATTTCTTAAGTAAGTGCATTTTTTATTAAGCAGGTAAATGTTGGGGAGAAAACCCATAGTTATTAATTAAAATGTACTTCTAACAACCTTGACATTTTAATTTTTTTTTTTTAATTTATGACAGAAAGAGAAGATGGTTATCTCAGAAAAAAGAAATGATTAGACAGGCATGATCAGAGAAGGGGAAGCACCCAAGGGACAACTTCACAAGCCTTTGCTCAGTCAGCCCTGCAATGAAGTGCAGCCTTGTGGAAGTAAAGACACCCGAGAGGCATAGGGAAGGCATGTCCCAAACTTGAAAGTCTCAAAGTCTTCTAAAGGTGCAGCTTCATGCTGAAATACTTAAACATTAGCCTAGATGAAAACTATGATTTTCTTCTGAGCTTGCCAAAGCCTATAAACACTGCACAAAATCAAATGTGTTTTATTAGAGCACAAAGATGGAAACATACAATTATTAAGATAGCTGAGTTTCATAACTGGCAAATGAAAGCAGGCCAAGGCTGGTCACTTTTGTCAGTCTTTGCTTTTGTTTCTAAGAGAATACAGGGACTGCTTGGTAAGGTGGAAAATAACATCTTCTATAAGTAATTTCTTTATGTTTGAATGATAATTTCTTTTATCCCTTCAACTGAATTCTCACTATTACTTAAGGAATTCCAAATAAGATCAAATAGCCCCTTTTTGTTCATGACTCATTTAAAATCCCTCAAATTATTTTATGTTCAGAAAACATATTAAAAGCATGTCTATGGAAAAAAAGATCTAAAAGGCCATTGAGCAGAGCCTATCATGGTGGTGGATGCTCGTACCATTGGGTATTGTTGTGTTGCCAATGTCAGTGAAGACTTCATCTCCACAGGTGGATGTTACCTAATTCCTTGCTGTTGCCGTAAAGTTTCCTAGGAAAAAGAACATTTAGAGCTTTTAAAACGAATTATTACATGCAGCTTTTTGCTACCTGATTGAGATGTAGTGGGTTGTTTGACATTATCCGTATCCTATATAGTTTTTTTTGAAAGCTTTAATAATACATATTAATGATGTTCTATAAGATCTTTTGTACCAGGATCGTGCATTGACTAATGTACCTGAATGTCATCAGAAATAAAACTAATGCTCAGTGTGCAGATCAGAAGTAATGCTTGGTCCAGATGTAGTTATCCCTTCCTGAATGGGTTTTCCTTCTGCTCCAGACCTTTGGCAAAAAGATTCACTTTTGCACCTTCCTTCACAATTAGGGTTCTGGCATGTAGATAGAGAAAAATAATTTGACTTTGTGCTGTAATGCTGCTAGTAGCTATTTAAATTCTTGTGCTCAAAGCCTGTTAAAGGTTAAGAAAGATTACACGTACTCACCTGGTGGAGTTGGTGTTCCCTTTGAGGGATGAACTGCCAAAGGGCATCCTTAGCAGTTAGATTGAACAAAAGGATATGATAAGGGCTGACATACTTCTACTAGTGGTTTACGTTATTAGATTTATCATTTTATTGTTCCATTATAGGTTGAGAACATAAGAGAAGGGAAAAGTTGCAGGTTATTGGGCTGGAGGTATAAAATAGTACCTGAATGGGTTTCCTTCGACATTCTAATTCTGAACATTTGTGCAGGGGGGCAAATAGATATATAAGGGAAGGCTGAATAAATCAGAGTCACAGAGTGGTCTGGATGGGAAGGGACCTTTTAAAGATCATCTATTTCAACCTCCCTGAATGCCACCAAAGGCAAACAGAAAGAATTTTTACATACAGCTTTCTTCTAAAAACATATATGTATGTGTGTTTGGCTACAGAACTAGCCACAAAACTTAATACTTGCAATGACCTTTAAAAAAAAATTGTCCCTTTCATCCATGTGATGCCTGTATGCCTGCTGAAAAGTTTTGACAGCTATTCTTCTTACATCATATTTTTTCAGGCAGATCCATGTTGTCTACAAGAACCGGCTGCTGAAGATGTCTAATTAAAGTGTATTATCTCTGCTGTTAATTTCAGCAAAATCCTAGTGAGTTTTGCTTTTAACAGATTTTGTACTTTCAAGCCTCAGATGTGCAGCCTAAATCTTTGGCTTCTAGATATCCATCATATTAAAAATAAAATGAAATATTTGAAATTCATATGAAGTTGAATAGAAACAGCTCCTCTCCGGAATATGATTTGTGCAAAACTATATATGAAATTAAAGTAAATGCAGTATTGTGCCTTTAGGCTTGCTGCTGTGTTTTCCATGGCCTGCTATGTGATGGTGTGGCAGGGGAGGACAGTTCTTGCTCTACTGTTACTCATGTTCTTCCATCTTTCTATGCTTTGGTATTTTTCGAATGCAGGGACAGAAGCTGCAAATGTCTTGACAGCCCTTCATAATCTTTTCAGTATCCTTGATTTCTTCCTGTAAGTTGTCTGTAAAATGGGCCATTGATTTCTCTTCAGCCCCTGAATGGCATTGCAGCAAAGTGGAAATACATCCCTGTGTGTGAGCTGGGTGTTGTTTATCTGCACCTGCATGGTGCTCTGCAGAGGTATCTGCAAAGCCCCTGGTGTGTGCAGCTGCAGGCCAGCTGGGAGGAAAACACCTGGTGCACACTGAGGCTTTATTTGTGCTAGGAGCAGCACGAAGATACAGTGGTCCAGTGGCTCAGCGTGTGTGAGGGCAGCATCATGTCTTCGTGGCTGTGTGTAGCTCACGTTTCTGATCCATATGAATATATCACTGCAGTACAGAATTGAAAGGAACATTGCTGTGGCTATATTCTGCAAACCAGTGAGCATCCGTTTTGAATGTATGCATCTGATAATGCCTCCCCTTTTATTGAAAAGTTCTGCTTTTAAATGTTGTTTACTGGAAATCCTGGCCACTGGGGCAGGATGTGTGTGCCTGTAAAAGCTCACCTGCATGCTGAGTTCACTTACACTGTATTCTGTTGATGTCCATGAGCACTTTCGTAAGCTTTTTTAGTTTCTAATGCGTATGCGCTCACGAAAGCGGCATGCCAGCTCCCTTCCCAGGACAGGCTGGTACCCTTCATGGAACATGATTCCTACAGGTGTGCTTGTTAACAATACTCACTTGTAGCAATCAGATTGCAGATATCTTGTCATTTGCTGGAAGGGCGTGAACGTGCCGAGATGGAAGTGGAGGAGCAAGCATAGTATCCCAATGTGAGATTAATTGGTATTAAAGGAAGCTGCCTGGCTTTGTACAAGTGTGTTTGTAATTCAAAACATCCTTTCAACTGACGTAGGTTACTTTCTCAATTATAAACCAAGGCAAAATGTTGCTGCAGAGATCATTTTATCTGTTCATTTTTATTTGCATTTTATTTTTTTCATATTTTTTTACTTCTTTATAGCACAGGTTTGTTTGTACCTTCTGAAAGTTGTGAATTCATGAAACAGTTGTATTGGTAGTGAAGTTATATAAGGCTACATTTTGAGTTGGAATGTATTTATCAGAGAATTATTTATTTTACCTGCATATCTACTCACTTTTCTTTGGAGAAGCAAAAGTGAAAATGCTACTGGATTCACAGAATGGTTTTTCTTGTCTTAGTTCAGCTATTTATGTTCTAATCTTTCACTGTTCTTCCTTGATTTTTGCTTATTCCTTGTAAACTGCTGAGATCTGTGATGCATTAGTACTACAGGTGACATTAGCTACAGCAGTGTGAGTGGATGGGATGGACTGACCCTGGATTTGTTTGGAAATCACTGCTACGCCTTGACTTTCTCTCCTGGAAAAAGTTTCTGGCATATAGCTTTATTTATGCTCCAGCTGGAAACCTGAGATGACATGCATTTGCTTCCCAAACAGCTTGCTATCAGGTACTGCAAAATCTCAAGGTCTTCATTTACAAAAAAAAAAATCTTTTAGGAAGTGGAAGTGCTCTGTAGATGGCAGCATTGATGAGGCCTTACTTGCTTTCACTCTCAAATGAAAAGCAGCGAAGAAGTGGTTAACTGATGGCATTTTCCTGGTAGCTTTTTATACAAATATAGAAGTAGCACTTGGCATTTTGCTTACATAATAAATTTAAGTGACTTCATAGTCCAGTGACTTGAGACTCAGTGTAGGTTGCCTATTTTTTTTTCTTTTGTAATTTACAACTTGCACTTTTAGGAGGGTGCATTTTTTTTCTCAATGATATTATTGTAGTTGTGATACATTTATTTGCAGAAATTAATAAAATCAGTTATTGGTTCTCTTCTTTGGCTGTGTATTTAATGAAACCTATCCTGACTCGTTACCTAACTCTACATCCTGTATAATTGCAGGTCCTATTATAGTTCTGCTTGCTTTTGTATTCTTTTATACCTAGAGTTTTTAGGCATAGAATACATCCCACTTTCTGTTGAGCAGTAGTGAAAGCTGTTCTACAAGCTTTCAGAATACTCTTCCCTTACCTCCCTAGGATCAAATAAGCTTTATCAGGAAATGAGAGAATACTCATGTAGTAACACATCACAGTAACTCAGAAGCCACAGATCACGTACACTGAAGTTGGATGTTTCAAGTTCCTTCACTCCTTATCTGTCTGCACTGAACCTTAGCTCCTATCTGTGCTGGTGTTTCAACAGACAGCCATGGACTGTCCAAGGGAACGAGGAAAGGGAGGTTTTAAATGAAGTGCTAGCAGGTGCTAGCATACATTAGGTATTTAAAGTGTAAGGTAATGCAAGACAGTGTGAGTTGGCTTTGTGTCAGTCACATTGCCCTTCCTATTGGTCTGGAAATCTAAACTTAGGATTGCACTCTGCTGTAATGTCAGAGAGACAGCTGTAATGTAGCAATGCATAATGAGGAGCAGACTGAAGACAGTCCATTTTCTTCCTTTTTTTTTTTTTTGCAAGAAACAGTTATATTCCTCTTGCTTGAAGTCCTCTGTTTCTGTCTATAGAGTAGGGAACCATGGTGATAAAATGCTTGATGTCTTTTGGATCATCCCTATGTTATGAGAAGATCGTAGAATCCTTAGAGTTGGAAGGCACACTGAAGGCCGTCTGGTCCAAATCCCCTGCAGTGAACAGGGACACCACAACTACATCAAGTTCCCCAGGGCCTCATCCAGCCTCACCTTTCCAGTATTTCAGAACGTTGTTGGGGTATCACAAAGACAGTTCATTCTCTTCTTTTATGTGTCCATAGCTGCCAGAAGTTTCATTCTTAAATATGTATTTTAAGAAAAAATACAAAGCTATTTTTTTATGTCTGGTTTCAAGTTTCAAAATTTGCAAACTTAATTTTGTTTTTGGTGAGTCCTTATTTTTGTGGATTGGCACACTTACCCCAAGTGTCCAAGTAGAGAATACACATACAACAACACAATACAGTTGGAGGTAGGAAAGTGATCAGGATTTTGTAATTAGAAAGTCATTTGTCATTTGGCTGTGAAATCTTTACAGATATTTGTAATTCCTTTAATTGTTATGTTTTCTTCAGTTCTTTCTGATCTTTTTAAATTGAGAAATATAGGTTTTCATCTTCACAGATGTGAACTAGAAGCAAAGCCTGGGATACAGCTGGATGAGTGAAGCACTTTGTCAGTTCTCCAGCTGTGACAGCAGAGGTCGGTTGTGAACATAACTGCATCAGGACATTGCTTTTCCCTTTGGAAAAACAAAAATACAGCTTACAATGTGGGTATTGATAATTTATGTTTTCATATCAGTAAACTGCTTTGCAATCCTAGATGAAACAGTTAGAATATTGTCAGGAAACTGAAAAATATTAATTGTTGTTGCAATATAAGCTTTAATACTTTAATCACTGATGAAAATGCTCATAGCGTGAGACTCCTCGAGAGCAATGTAGAGATGTTCTTAGCTTACTAGCACATTAACATGCTAAACAGTCTGTTTTTTAACTTCATTTGCAGGTGAGGCAGCCTAGTTATTAGTGTCAAATAAATATGAACCTGTTTTGTTGACTTTTCAATCAATAAGGCAAAATGTGAAGGTAAAACCAGTATGGCAGCAGCTTGCTCTGTCACAGCACTGCAGAATTGACTGGGAGGCAGTGATGTACAGAGATGGAAAATAAAAAGTCTGTTCTTCGGACATCTAGAAAGTACTGCTGCAAAAGGTGTCAGCGAAGAATTAATAATAAAATAGGACTTAATATTTCATCCTAGTACATGTTTGATGCCTATGTGGACGTTCTGACAGTAAGTTTGAGGAAAGATTTAACTTATAGTGACTTTTATTTTTTGCCAAATTAGATCTAACATAATTTGCTAAGTCAGAATATCTTCCAGTTCGGAGCAGATACTGGATGGATACTTCATTTGCTGTTCCATTTCTATCAACTGCAATGAAGTCATGTTACAGATTCTGCTTAGTTTCTGCTGTTAGTTTTTGCATTATGCAAACTACTAAAAAGCCATATGAATTAGGAAAGAACCTTTTGTGTGCAGCTGAAGTGGCACAAATGCTCAGTCCAAAAATAAATGAACTTCGCTTTCTTATTGTCATGTTGACTTTTTAATTTTTACATGCTAAAACCTGAAGTGCTTTATTCATTTTAATGTCTTTTTTGCTGTTGTTGTTGTGCTAGCCTATTGTGTTCATTTAATTTGCATAAACCTTCCTGGCTTGGAGAGCAAGGGTTCTGTAGCTGATTGCACGTGTTGCACTCCTGTCCCTTTCCTTTGAGACTGCATGATACCCCAGGCAAGCTCTGTTGTGCGTGTTAGGTGCTGGATTTGTCATTCTGCTCACTGAAGTCCTCTTAGCATACGGTATAGATAGAAAATAGGCAGTAGCAGCCTATATTTTGTTATCTAGCTTTGTGTATACTTGTGACATCTGACTTGCAGGGCACTTTTCTAAAATTTTTGGGAAAATAGGACCTTTCGGCTCATTCTGATTGGGACCTCGTGTCTCCTTATCCAAGGGGAATTCAGCAGAAGGTTTTTGTGCTTGGAAGAGCATTGAGACTTGCAGATCTTTCCAGTGGAAAGTTCTGATTTACGTGCTCATCATCAAATAAGTTTTCTTTTTTGTCCAGTGGGGTGGTAAAGTCACAGCAGAGAATCAACAGGGAAGAGGAAGAAAATTTCAGAAGTCATTTCAGAATGACTGTAGAGTAGCTCTGGCTGAATAATGCTTCCTCTACTTGCCCTGAATAATTTTAAAGCAAAAGAAGAACCAGCAGAGCTACTTAATGTAATCACTTAAAGTAAGATTTCCTAAAATGATGAACGTGTGTGTTTAGTAATAAGTCATGTGGACAATAATAGCGTTCTGCCGTTGTTTCCTCAGTGCTGTATGAGTACTGTGCATTATGAGCAAAACCTTTTCATTAAGGTGGTGCTTCCTGCTGTGGTATAGGGAAGATGCAGTGAATCCAAGTTGCCCTTGTTGGGTGGTGCCCTGTCAGCCTCATCTAGTGGGTGGCTGCTCATGGCAGAGAGGTTGGAACCAGATGCACTTTAAGGTCCCTTCCAGCCCAAGACATTCTGCAGTTCTGTGATTCATGGGCAGTGTGTCTTTCATTTTCATTGTTTGCCTCTCTTAAGGTGGGCTTTTGTTAATTCGTTTGTCATAGTTTGCTTCTAACCTTTTCACTCTGCCCATGTTTTGTATCATATGCTTCCTTGCTGCTTTAGATACTTTGCCATCAGAGTGATTTAATAGGCTGCAGTGGAGACTAGGACCAAGAAGAATTATTCTCTCTGACATAGCATTAGAATTCAGATCTAGATATTTAGCTCAATACTCAGTCTGTTAAGTCACTGCTTCATGTTGAAATACAGCTTACAACAGCTATCAAGCAGGGAAGAAGGCAGTTAATATAGATACGTAAGGTCTCTGTGGAATGATGGAGCTGAAAAAAAGTCAGGGCAGTGCCCTACTTATTGTGGCTGCATAGACACTGATATCTCATGTGGGCCTGACTGTCTGAGGGCATACGGACATGAGAGAAGCATAGGTTTTGGCCATCTGTTGCTGTCTCTAAGACTAGTAATAAAATCATGGAATTTTGACACTTGTTAGGAGAAAAAAAAAGGTATGAGAAGTATCTGTGACTCGTATTGCTCTTTTGTCACTGCACAGAGGAGGACTTTTATGTCAAAAAGAGCTAGATCCTACCATTTCCCAGACTACACGGCTTACTTCCAATAGAAAATGATGTATGAAAATGTTATATCTTAGTAATAGACTATACTTAAATGTGAAATGTGTCCTTGGAGCTCATTTTTATAGTGCTATGCTCTTTCTGTCTAAGCTAGCCTTTTGTAAAAGTAATTGCAAAAACCAAGGGAGCAACTTACAAATAGCTCAGGATCCTTTCAGTGCTTCTGGACCTCTTCTGGAGCAATATTTATGTATTAAGCATTCCTCTTGTGGGGTAAAAGTGGTCTGGGATACCTCTGTATTCAAATATATGCCTCAGCATGCTGATTTTTAGGTTTAGAACCAATTTTGGGTTTATGTTGTTGTTTTAGATCCTGCTGAGCAGTTTTCCTGAGCGCTGCTAGTTTTCACCCCTGGAAAAGAGCTGGAGAATTTGTTCTTCTATTTAAAGCACTAATTTAGGAAGATAAACATTACTGTATTTATGCCACAGCACAGTAAACTGGATTTTGTATAGTTTTATATGGTGGTCTCAGTCTTTGGAACAAATTCTCTACAAATTTTGTCAGCTATCAAAGAAAGGATAATTTTATATGATACAGTATATTGATAATAGTGGGTATTTCAGACTGTTAGTTTTCCTCCTCCTTTCTATTCAACTGTACAGCAGTAATCTGTAAGAAATGTGCAATAAGAGGCTGACAAAGTTCATTTGATTATAAGTGTCTCATTCTTGGCCTGTTTTGTCTATGTCTTTGGTGTCCACACTCTAGATGGAGGCACTAATTGCCATGTAACTTTAATTAGTTTGTCAAACTGATCAGTTTCCCACTATTCAGAGGGAAGTAGGTCTGAGTTTGCATGAGCTGAGGAATACAAGCATTGACTATATCTTCATTTAAACTGTTGGTATTCTGATGGGTATTTCTCTGTGAGGCCTGAACAGCTCAATTCATATGTGAGGGTCTTAAGTTGTGTGAAATGCGTTGGAAAGAACAGTGAGCCTCCGTGCACTGAGGGCTGAAGCTCTGAGCTTGTCCTGTTAAGGAACCCCCCCTTAAAAAGCAAAATCTCTTTAGGCAGTGCACATAGTCCTGTGTGCTTGCTAGCTGCACATCTGAATAACAACATGGAGGAAAGAGCAGCACAGTGCCTGGCTTATCTCCTGCTGGTGCTACAGACCACTCTCCAGTGAACAATTACTGTACAGCTTCCTTTTGGGATCTGAGAGCTTGATAACTGCACACTTCTTGATGTCAGTATTAGCCTTTCACATCAGTGAATCCTGAAAAGACTTTTACTACAAGGCTGAGACTGCTGAATCACTTCCAATTAGAGCTGATATGATGTTAATTAGCCCAGTGCTGCTTGGTAAGCTGTTTAGCACTTTTTTCCCACCTATAATAAGTGCAAAGGAGTTGTGACTTTTCCTGTGAGCGCTAGGAGTTTCTGGAAGCAGGACTGCCAGGAGAGCCCATCTTATTGGGTGAGGACCAGTTTCACACAGGGAAAGTTTCTCTTTGAATAACTTGGCTTGTAAAGCCCCTTGACCCACAGCAAAATGCTCTGTTATTTGTAAATTAAGTGAGCTCAGTTAAAGCAACACTGAAAACCCCTTTGGGGGGGGGGGGGGTGTAGCATCAACTCCACATCTCATCTTACAAAAATATCTCAGAAACCTCTATATCACAACAAAGTGCTATTTTGCCATAGGATCATTTTCAGAAAAGAAGGGATCTGCAGACTTGCAAGTTCCGGGTGAAAACTATCACTCTGTAAATTCAGAAGTTTCCCATCCAGGTCTTATGTTGTTCTCTGCTTATCCTAATAACCTGAAATCCTAGTGATTTGGTAAGGCGTTATAACCTTCTTGAAAGATATATCTATCTTAATGCTTTCTGCATCATTTGTGAAACAGTTTATCTTTACATATTTTGAAAAGGTGAATCACTTCTATTCTCTGTTGTATGGCATCCTGCAGCAGAGCCAGTGAGCCTGGAGCTCAGAGCTGAGCACTGCCAACTGCCCACGTCCCTGCTGACGCAGTGGGTCCTCCCTGTCCTGCTGACACTGCACACATGGGCCTCATCCTATGCCCTTCAGTGCATTTACCTCATATCCCTGCCAGATACATCACTGTCTGTCTGCTTATGAGATTTGCTGCGTAATTTCATCCTAGTTTGCGTTTTAGTGCTTTGCTAGGTACTGCCTAGCCTAGTTGTGCCAGTGAGATTCCTCTGCAGATGCCTGGCAGCTTGGTTGGATTTTAATATCTAGTTCCTTCATTGCTTTGCTAAGTTCATTGCCAGTGATCTATAGAGATCCACCAGTACAGTATATATTGTTATCACTCTTATACATGGTATATATACTGGTATATATCCTACTTCATAGGATGGACCATGTAGATAAGTCCTCTGTCCCAAAAGATTGTAGTTAATGAATTGTCTGTTCATGCTGTTTGTGGCTACTCTTCAGGAATGAATCTAGGAAAATCACGTGTACGTCATACCTTGCAAGCCTGAAATAATGCTGGTGCATCGACACATAACAGGAGATTCCCCAGCTGAAGAAATGAACTTTGATTCCAGCACGTGCATATTAAAAGCCTGAAGCTCATTCATTTTCATCTATGAAATAATGATTATCTGTTGTGATATTCTCCATGTGTAATGGCCAAAAGCTATTCCAGATCTTTAATATGCAACGAGAGCTTTTCAGGTTGTTACACAGACATTAGTAATAAGACTGCTTCAGTAGTTCACCCATTTTTTCATCTTCTTGGAGAAGTCTCCCTTGGCACTGTCTTTTGAACCTCTTGAAATTATGTTGGAGTTTTGCTCAGAATTTCAGACGAACTTACACATAGAGCAGAAACTGCACAAGAATTGTAAGTCCCGGAATAACATTTTATATGTGTATTTTTAATGGCCTGATTTCTGAGGAAATATGGTTTAAATATTGGAAAACTGTTTCTGGTCAGTGAAATGAATAGTTTTTATAGGCGCATGTATAAAAATCAAGCAGTTACTGCTGGTTTGTTAGTCCATGTCACTTGGTATATTTACATGTAGCTTGAAAATGTTTGGTGGCATGTTAATAGGAGAGGCTCAGTAGGAGAACATGGAAGCAGCATCCTTAGCTGAGCACTGACAGCGGTGAATGCTGTGGTTTCTATTTAATTAGCTCTAAAATGTCCTTGCCTGGAGGGAGCTATGTGAGATCCAATAAAAATACTTATTTGATAGATTAATAGAGCTCATGAATTTTGAATGAAAATACATTGGTCCTAGGGTGCTTTTCTACAGGAAAAGCTTGATTAAATACACAGGAATAGTGCAGGAGAACAAAGTAATCTGGTTCATACATCCTCAGCTAATCTTGTTTGGATTGATGTGGCTCTTAGAGCAGACTGGTGTGTCACAGGGCTTCCAGGTGACAATGAGAATCGATGTTTCTCTTGGCCACACTGATGACAGTAGCTATAACTTGCCAAAGGTCTTAGTGCTCTTTTCCCTTAAGAAAATGAACAAAATGCTAAAATTATTAGACGAATACATCTTAATATTCGGTAGTTTAATATTATAATTGATTATAGTCTTTGTTGTTGGTAATTAAAATCTCAAGTTGCAGGAGTCTTGAAGAAGTGACCATAATTACTGGCCATTGTAGTGCCACTCTTTGTTTTAAACTTCTTATCCCATGCTTCTGAATGCACCTGAACAGGATGTTGGAACCTGCAAATGCTTCTGCTGTGCCAATGCAGAATGGCACACGTTTCTGCAGTGAGGAAGCAGCACACCGCAGGCTGTGTGGAAGCTCATGAGCATAAGAAAAAGAAATCCAAAGTTAGTACAAATAATTTCAATATTGCTGAGTGGGTGTTTTCTCAAGGAGTCAGGGCAGTGTGTAATGATGAACAGCACAAGGCTCCTGGTGCAGTGTGACTATGAAGTTTTATGAGGCTGTTGTAGGCATTTCTTTTAACCCTCTGTTCTTCAAATTAACGCTCCTTGTCCAGTCTGGGGACATTCAAGGTCAGACTGGACCAGGCTGTGAGCAACCTGATCCTGCTGTAGATGTCCCTGTTCATTGCAGCGGAGTTGGACTAGTTGACAATGACCTTTAAGATCCTTTCCAACTCAAATGGTTCTATGATTCTATGTTTTCTCCTCCCTGATTTGTCTTCATTTGTGGTTTTCTGTCCAGTGCTGGAAGGAATTTTATTAAGTTCATTTCTTTGCTTCTTTATTTCATTTTGTGCTGAAAAAGGCAATAGTCATGTTATTAAAACAGTCTAAGGGGCAGAACTTTCCAGTAAGATTGATGAATATGTGAAGGTTTGCTGAAATACATGTCATATATAGATACTGCACGCAACAGATACTGCAAATAAATTCTGTGGTGCAGCAGCTGCTCCATGTGCAGCAGGCCTGGTATCCCTGTGGTAGGATGGGCTGTCAGACTCAGTCCTACCTAAAAGGAAACCTGTGTGACAGGGTGTGCTGGCTTCTGCTGCTATCAGATTTTGGGGTGGCTGCTATAAGATCCACGTAGACACAAAATTGTTAAAAAATGTGACTGTTTGGTGCTCTGTGATCGATCTTTGTACTTGGCTAGGCAATTTTCTAGGCAGCATGGCAGTTTTTAGCAGCAGTGTAGAAACTGAGATTTGTATAATATCAAGTCACATCAGGCTCTTGCTCAGCCAAAGTTGGGGAAGACTTCATCATGACAGGTGTTGTGCAGATTTCATCAGGGTCTCGGTATAAATAATCTGGCATTTGCTGGTAGGGAGAGACGAGAAATAAATAAAGATAGTGAATGCCTAGAAATATTCTCATCAAATTTAAATGAAGTGAACAATATTTGCTGACAGAAGACACTGAGTGGCAAGGAAGAAGATCTGCTTTAATGGTCTGCTCTGACAGGCGTGGTCCTGCTGCTGTCCTGCACCCTGCCTGCAGTGAGGCTGGAGTAAGCTGGGATGCCATTGCTTAGTCCTGTTACTCTTCTTTTATCTGTTTGATTCTGTGATGTGTTGAAGCAGAGGATTAAAAATAAATAAATAAAAAGATTGCAATGTCAATGTGTAGTTTGCAGATCTTGGCTTATAGGCTGCTGTACAAGGAGTTGCAGTACTCCACACCAAAATGACTCAAGGAGTTTTGGCCTATCTTTATTAGAATTGAAAACCCAAAGACCACACTGTGTGCCTGGTGCACCACAGTACAAGAACAAGGCGAATTCTCTGTTCAGACCAGAAAGAACCATTCATGCAGTGCCTGAAATCACACAAAATTTAACACTTCGTGTACAGTACAAAGATTTTACTAATGGACAAAGGTGCTGAAAAGAAAGTGGGAAGAGAAATGTGTTGGAAATCCAAGACATTTTCTGAAGAGGTTGGTGACATTCTGCTCTTGATTAGGTACTTGCCTACAAATGTGTTTGAGCAAAATGAAATAGCTATTTGTACTGCAATCACTGCTTCAAAGGAAAATATTTCCCTTAAAGAATACAAAGCAGCAGCTGCAGAGGAAGTTTGGCAGGTGTAGGTAAAGAAGGAAGGTGATGGCAGTTCTGTCCCACCTTCATCCTTCAAGAACTGGACAGAAAATGTCAGTGTCTGTTCTGCACAGCTGGTGTAGAGATGCTGTAAGTGATGATAATGGAAATGCTTTGTACAGATTTCCTGAGGCAATTATGAAAATATCAAACTTATCTGGACAGATATTCATGGACTTTCTGTACAAATATTTTTCAGTTTAAATAGATTTTATAAATGTGAGTTGATTTCCATGGAAATGTAAAAATGGAATATGTGAAAGTTATGAAAGTACAACACTTCTGTTTAGATGCACTGATTTTTAGGTTGAGATCATTTTTTAATCCCAATTTAAATTAAGTTTTTTTTTCCCATCAAATTTTTTTATTGGATTGGAAAAGAGTTTCCTACTCTCTGTTTAAGATGTTTAAGATGCTTTCAGCATCTCTTATTTATCACAGACTCGATTATTTTTTGGGCATATCTGCCTACAGCAGTGGCATACCCTAGAGAGATGTGTCAGATGAATAAAACTACATCCCAAAACTTTCCAGCCCCTCCTTGATAAGATCTTCCAGTTAGGGACTCTTGTTTTTTCCCCTTGCCTTTAGGATCTGATTTTGACTTTTACAATTGCTGCATTTAAGGAGGAGATGTGGAATATTTTTAGTCATTTATCATTAGGAATCAAAACACGGTTTTCAAGAGATGCTTATTCCCTTAGTGCCTACTTGTAATTTGCATCTGTTTTGTATGCAATAGATGAGAATTTTAAAGCAGAAGTTGTAGGCAGTCAGTACAATTATTGATAGAGACTAAAAAAACCAAAATGTAAATAATGGATTTTGTGCTTGAAAGTACAGAATAATTGAGAAGATTGATAACTGAAAAAAAATGCTATCACTGTCCAAATCCAGCAAAGGTCCAATTATAGCTAACTAGCACTGAAAGCAAAGCAGAGCAATGAAAGTGTCTTCTCATGTGACATGTCAAAAATACTGTGCAGTACTCCCCTAAATACAGGATTCTTGTCCTACTGTCAGGTAGTTTACATGGGAGATAAGACCCAGTTATAAAAGTGTTGGTAGTGTGTATAGTACATGTTTAGTTTTATTGGTGAAAATCCTTCTCAGCTTTTTTCTTATGATGCATCAGTTGGATACAGTCAATCACTTCTGAATATAAGTGATCTCTTAATGAGCCTTGCTGTCAGATGAATCTGTTTCATCCTAGTTTGGGTCTTTAAGCATTCCAGAAGTGAAATTAAATGTACAACTCTTTATAGCTTAGATTAAGGAGCATGTCCTCTGCATTGAACCTTCTGCTTGAGCTGATATCTTTGGGTTATTATTATTATGATTATTTTAATTTCACTTCCCATTGTAGGTGGATAAGTGGGTTGTGTTTCTTTGTTCCCCTCCGGCATGTTTTCTTTCTCTTCTAGTCTGCAGTCTGGATATATCAGGAAGGAGCAGCTTCAAGCAGTGGCTGATTAATGATGTATTTTTCGCTATACGCATACACCATTGAGGGAATTGATTATGTCAGCAAAGTGTTTTGATGCTGAGACAATCCAGAGAAGGAACCTGAAGCTAAACCATTTCCTGAGGTGCTCTGGTACCTTCAGCATGTTGACATCAAATAGATATTTTTCTACAGCTTTTATCCACAGACTTTTGTATTTGAGCTGATTACATGTTGTACTTAGCTTACATTTTGAGTGATTGCACAGAAGACGGATATAAATGCATCTCCTTTATAAACAATTTCAGTATAATAAAAATAATTAGATTATCAGTAGAGCTGTAGTATTTTAGAGGCAGCCTAAGTGAACCCTAGGACACAAAGACTTGATGAGAAATGGCAGCAGTATTCCGAAGATATTTTTGCTCAGATTTTGAAAAGTAATCAGGTAAACTCTTTCATTTAATGTCAGTGAAAGACTTTTCAACAACAATTCATTATCTATGTGGCAATTACTGAAAAGATATTTAAAAATCAGTAGTTCCACATACGTAGAATCATAGGGGTTGGAAGGGACCTTAAGAGATCATGGAGTCCAACCCCCCTGCCAAAGCAGGTTCCTACACCAGGTCGCACAGGTAGGTGTCCAGGTGGGTCTTGAATATCTCCAGAGAAGGAGACCCCACACCCCCCTGGGCAGCCTGTGCCAGTGCTCCTCACCCTCAACATGACACTGAAGAACTAGGAAAGGAGTTTTCTGTGGTGTTAAAGCTGAGAGACTTTGTCATTATTGTTATAGTTCTTTTCAAGTCAGATACAGAACACTTAAAAAAAAATCCAAGAGGGCAAGCAGAAGGACCTGGGGATTTCTTGCCTCATCCCTACATCAGGTAAAATAGTTTAACAGCTGGTGTACGACTTGATTTATAGAAAATTAGGAGTAATGTAGTTAGCATCAATTGAAATGAAAAAATAAGCTAATGTCAATTTGTAATGAGATTAAAAATATTAGTAGTGATTAAATATTTTTCTGCAGGACTTTTAATTGTATTATGTTTGATGAGTTTTTGAAAAAAGTTAGTGTCCAAAAGTTTTGCATTAAGTGGACTAACAACACTGACATCCTACAGACCTAAAAATGGAAATGCAATTGGAAATCTGTGTTTAATGGAGGTACTCCTAGTTGGCCTAGAACTAAATTTTAGGCTGGACATCTAGAACGATGATTATGGCACACACTCATAATGGTGACTATTTAACTCATAAGACTGTTCATATTTGTTGGTTGACTCCCAGAAACTTCAGAGCTAGAGGTGAAAGAGTAAATGCAGTCTTTTTACCAGTGGAGAAATTCAGAGAAGTATTGAAGCTATTTTGGCCCAAGAATAACAGAACTGCTACAATAATCAGCTGGTCAGTTCTGGTGATTGTAATGAAATCTGAAAGGGACAAAATATACCAACTTCTTTTTCTCTCACAAGAAGCATGGATGAGACTGCTTGAGCAAGTATTCAAAGCTATGAATTTCGTTGCCAAGATAAAATGAGCTAGTATCTCAACCAGAGTAAGTAATTAAATGGACAACAACCCTTTCTTTTCAGCTGAGTAACAACAATTTTGAAGGAAAGATACTTAAATAAATTCACAAAAAGATAGACAGGTTTTAACTCTGAGAAGTGATTGATTAATGGCAGATTTTACTAATGTGGTGGATGGACTGAGTTAGATATTCTTTCGCTAAAAATGTGAAAATCTAGGTTGGTATTCTTCCAAAGTATGTACTGTAATCCCAGAAGGAATAAATTCAAGGCAGGACTATCTGTGCCAGAGAAAGCCTGCTAGGTAGCAGTGGCCTTTTCTGGGCTTCAGATAGACATGCCTTTTACAGAAATAGCACATTCTTTGGTCCAATCTGAGACTGGAAGTAACCCTGCTTAGTATCAGAGTTAGATAATAGATTTGTAATTGTATCACTTCTGACATGCAGTGTTGACAGTTTTTTGGTATTGTGCCTAGAGCAGTGCATTTCCTTTTTTGTTATAAAATAAAATAACTATAGCTTTTGGATGCCTTTTTTTGTGTGTGTGTGTGATGTGTAGCTATTTTTCCTTTAAGTGAAAGTTGAACAATAAAGAATACAGAAAATATGAGATAGCAGAGAATTTATGGTTTGCTTCTTTGTGTCTGTGGAGTGTTGTAAATTTTTCTTTTCAGATGACCTCATCTTGGATGTATTTGTATATTGTCTGTGCTCAGGGGCTATGGCTTCACGGTGGGTTTTATTTGATAGCAATATGACATAAAGCACGCCTGTTTCCTCACCTTCCCCCAGACATCTGTTGTGTCAGCACAATGTTTGTATGGCTGTGCCATGAACCAGATCAAGCAACTGATCTAGCTTTTAAAGCAACCTTGTGAAGTCTTTGTTATATTTGGCCTCTTTCCAAAATGTGAATAAACTTCAAATGTGTTTGTATAGGTATTCCAGATATTGGTTCGTGATGAAAAGGAAAGCACAGTTTCTTATCTTTGAGTAGCATGTAAACTTCTGCCTTTACCTGCTGGTAGAAATTTTGGAGCAATGGATAAGGATGCAATTGCTGATTAATTCATCCAGTCCTTTTAAGAAGAAAAGGCTAAATGAATAGCAAGGATGACCTCTGTCATTCTGAGAAAATGTATTGGAACATTTCATGCTCACAGACCAAGATGCTCGCAAACCTCTGTAATGCTACCAAACCCCACAGACATCACAGAGTAATGCCAGTTCCTAAATTATGTCTATGAAGGAAGTAGTTTAATTTTAGACCTTTCTGAACTGCAGTGGATTTCAACTTCTCCATGACCACTCCAAGGTTCATTGCTGAAGACAGAGAAAATGATTGTTGAAGGTTCTTGGTTTAAGTAACTTCGAATGAGGTATGGCTCAGTCACGGAAAATTTTTTTTTAATGTGTAGATAATCTGAGAATTGATCATAGACACCATGTAATAGTCTTGGGAATATAGCCATTAATTTATCAGAATATGCTGGAGGCATATTCTAGTCCTCCCACACACCTAAAACTCACTTGGCAGATTGAAAATACCCTGACAGCTTGCTTTTTGGGTCAATTAAAAATGAAGTTTTATTGCTACTAGTAATTTTGTCCTTACCATGCTGGGGACACAACAGTCCTAGGCAAAGATACTGTTACAAGCCAAATCTACTCTTTGCTTGATCCAGTCCATGTTTTAATTGGTTTAAAAATACTATTTTCATATCACTTTTTTCTCTACCAGTGATGCCCCTTAATGCAGATAAGACCGTTGTTCTTCTGCTGCTTTTTACTAGAAGCTCTATCTGGTCCCCCTAAAAGCTGTACAGTTCATCATGTAATACTTGCTTTTGGTGTTTACCACAGATCTCAGTACTTCCTGAAAGGAGCATAGAAGCATCAGCTGCAGATCTGTTTTCAGATGCTTATTTTCAATTCAAAGCCATCCAAGGAACAGCCTTTGGCCAGCTGCTGTGCGGTGCTGCCCAGGTTCACTGGACCAAAACCAGCTCAACGTGCTGAGCTGGAAAGGGTGAGGCTGAGTGCAAGGATCTGTCACTGAAACCTTGCTCACTCATGTACAACTCATGTGGGTAAAATCCTCCAGGAAAGCATTGCAAGTGCATCAGGTTTTTGTCTGCTTTGTTCTGTGTCTATTTCTGTGCATACATATTCTTTTGAACAGGACTGTTTTCTATAGTTACAGTATATTCAGTGCTTATCGGCTACCTTTGCAGATCTCAGACTAGTATTTCGTTCCACATTGCATTCTCAGCTGGAAGAATAAACAGCTCCAGAAGCCATGGAAGCACATAGCTTTGAAAACTTAATGAGGAAATCTAGTATTCTTCAGCCAGAGATTATAGCTGTATTTTGTATGGACTAATGACCTTTGAGACTTCAGTCTGTGTTGACGAGGCAGATGACTGCTTGTACTATTGATTCTGTAATTGTAAAATGGGACAGGACCACTGCCCTCTCAGAGTTTTGGCAGCTGGTGTGTCACATCAATTACAGGTACTTCCTGCAGAGATTTTGCACGCTGCTATACTTTAAATTTACGTGCCCTGAAAAGGCCTCCATGAATTTAAGTTGACAAAACTAAAAGTTTGGCTCAAGTAATCTCAAGTAGTAGGTGTTATTGATGATGCACCGCTTTGTATTGATACACATGTGTACTGATGTTAATATAATTTAAGGCTGTGAGACAGTGAAGCGAACACACAAAATGTCTAAAGCACGTTAACTAATTTCTGTGATGCCATCCTCCAGCTATCCCCCTTTAAAGACAAGAACATAAAACTGAAAAAGCTGATGAATAGGGCAGTATTGTAACCCCTTGAAGGGGTTACCATACTTGTACCAGGATGGCTCAAGATATTTCAATACAGGCCTCTGTATTCCTGACCACATTCAATGAATAGCAAAAGTGCGTTAGTCTACTATTGGGATTTCAGATTTGAAAGAACCTCTGAACTGTCTGGTCTAGCCAGCTGCTCAAAGTAATACTGTATTTGGAGATACGGTTGCTTGCAGCCTTACACGGCTTTCTTTTTCTGTCAGTTTCTCTTCAATTCTCTCCATCTGGAGAGTTAGTTATGCTGTACTTGCCATTAAAGATACTGTTACGTGCAATCTCTCCATAGCTCTGATCTCAGTACTGGGACATCTTTCTTTCTTTCATAAGCAAGAACAGCAGATGTTAAATTGTTCACTGAGAGTGAACAATATTTTTCATCAGGAAAAGCAAGATGAACACTTGTGCTGTAGGCATCCAGCTCTTAGAATGGTTTGGGTTGGAAGGGACATTTAAGATCATCTAATTCCAAGTCCCTGCTATAGTCAGGGACACTACCCACTAGACCAGGTTGCTCACAGCCTCACCCAGCCTGGCCTTGAATGCTTCCAGGGACGGGCACCCACAGCCTCGCTGGGCAACCTGTTCTAGTGTTAGTCTGATGGACGTTGAGCAAATGAGATTGCTTTTGTGAAACTTCTGATATCACTGCATTCCACAGTGCAAAATGGTCTGTTTAAGTCTATAATCAGAAATGCTCTATGCAGAATTTATCTTACTGAGGGTAATTCAATTTAAGAGCTAGTGTGTGAAGATGTGAGGGAAAATTTATAACTTGTGCAATGGGCAAACATTTGGGCCTTGTGTGATATTAAATCAGATGCATCACGTTGTTTCTCCTTTTCTGGCAAGCCTCAAAGAAACAGATCAAGAAGTGTTGGCAGCTAGTACTGCCTTTTAGACCTAGGTTGCTGGTGATGTTCTGCCGGGATTCTTCAGCTCTTGCCAGGGAAAAAAATAAGATTCGGTGACATATTTGACTTGTGCTGTTTGATTTAGGTTCTGCCATTTCTTCTGAGGCAGTAGTATCTCCTCTCTGGTTTACATGCTGCAACCACAGCAGTCTAGAGGTTGGAGAGAACTAAGCACTGAATTCACACAGGTGTGATGAAATATGAACCGTCCTGTGTGCCACCTTGTGAAGATAGAAATTATCTAGATTAATGTAAGCATATAACCTCAGAAGCTGCTGAAAGTCAGCAGTAATGAGAGTTAACAAGCAGATGGGGATGAGGTGACAGTGACAACTCTTTGTTCAGGTAATGCTCTTCCACTCCTGTGTCAGACTGTTTTTAGAAATGTACCATCTCCTCCTTAGGGCAGAAGTCCTTAAGTGGCAGGTTCCAAGTCATTCACCCTTCAACCATACGCTACTTTAATGGTGTTGAGTGGGAGTGAGGAAATAGGCCTCTGTTGCAGGGTTAGAAAGGCATTATTTTTGTTCATTATGGACTCTTGTTTCACAAATGACAAAAAAAAAAAAAAAAAAAAAACCAACAGCAAACAACAGAAAGTTCAGGAAACAGGACCCCCAGATCTGTTTGCTATCACTTTCATCGTTAAGACCCTGGGGAGCTGGAATGAGGTAATAAAAGCTTCAGGTTGTTTATACTGCTTCCATGTGAGTTGGTTTTGCCTGTGAAGGGTGCTCCATTGACACCTACTTTGTGGTTCTGACTACTCAGTCAATACTGTGAATTTTCTGTATCTTCTAATGAGTCTTTCCACATGCCCAGAAATGCATGGATCCAGTGACTTGATTCCCCTTAGACTGAAAGGTAACCTGGCAATAGAAATAGTTCATGGCACCGTATAGATTGAGACTGTTCCACAATAAACTGAAGTTCTTTTTTAAATTTCTTTTTTTCACTGAAAATCAGAGTTTTAATAAAAACAGACTTCCCACACCTTACTTCAGTCTTTTCAGGTTAGGCATTTGAATTTTATTTTCTTTTTTCCAAAGAACGCTATGGATTTTCCCTCTTAAAATTAAACTTTCAATTGATATTTCAGTAATTTCTTATCTTTGAACAGGAGAAACCTTTTACTTTCTTGTGAGAGAAGTTACTGTTATATGAAATTATTTTTAATAAGATTATTAATAAGAACTCCTTCTGTAATATTCATACTCGTTTTCCTTTGCCTTATCATTGTAAGGTCAATGGTGTCTTTAATTCCAAATCTATTTTATTGCATCAATGAATAGATCATGCATTGCACTGTATTTGAATTTGTCCCTTTATTGAGAGCAGTGTTGTGGCTTTAAGGGCAGCAGTAGCTTCAGTGTTTTTTGCTGAGGGTGAGGAACACGTCAATGCATACTTCAAATGTAACTCCCAGGAAGTGTAGAAACCTCTGTTATAAGCTGTTGTAGTTCCTGAGTTAGCATTTTTGAGCTTGAAAGAAATATTTCTTAGGTTTATTCCAGGTTTTCCCTAGGGCTTAGTGCAGATGGTGGGAGAAGGAGGACAAGGCTATAAATATAGGTGTTAAAGACTTATTGATGAATCGGGCTGAGAGAAAGACCTCAGTGTGTGCTGAAGGTACAGCTTTGGGGCAGTGGTGGCTGAGGAGGCCAAGGAGCTGTATTCTGAAAGCATGAATTTCTCGTAAGGTACAGAAGTTTGTGATTCTACTGGCAACATTTTCAAGTGTTTTGAGGGGTGTGGGGCTTCTACATGCTGGCAAACTCCTGTGATTTTTGTATGCATTTGTGATTATTTCTCTAAACGGTTTCTGTGATTGCCTTTTGAAAGTTGCATGGTAACTACTAATTGTCCTTCTGTGCAGGCACCTGACTTTCAGGTTGGTGATAATGAACTTAGGTCATCCCAGTTGTGTGATCCTTGGAGATACAGGCACAGCACAGGACTGTTATTGTCTTCCTATACACACACATTCACTGGGTCAGTTTATGGTTTCTGTAGTTCTGAATCTTGTACTCCCTTCTGTAGCCATGTTTTTCTTATTTAATACTAGATTGAGAGCTCCCTAGGGCAGTACAAAGCCACCTGTAATTAGTTGTGTTGAGCATCAGAAGCGTGGCTGGTACAGATCGAATGGCAGTAGAGAGGTCAGCTCACAGTTGCAGAGACATCATAAGCTGTGCAGCTGTGCTTGCCAGAAGGTGAAGATAAAGGATAGGAGCAGCTTTCCGAAGCAAACCCTAAAAACAGTGGTTTTGCTTATTCCAGTTGCTCCCCTGAAGTTTGTTAGGGCTGCAAGGCTCTGTGGCTGCCATTTGGCAGCTTTCAGAGATGCTCGCTTCACAGCAAAAGCTGCTGGATCTACCTCAAACCTGTAGCCTTTATATGCTTCATTACCTGGATGCTAAAATGCCATCCATAGGATACACAAGACCTCCCATTTATTGTATTTTGTTGGCTCTCTTAGAATTACCTGTGTGGATGATGTGAGAAGTGTTAAATTTCTCTCAGAGGGATACCGATGGTGATTAAACACAGAGTGCTTTTTAAAAATGCTGTATGTGTTAAGAATATTCTTAGGCCTGGATCACAGAGAAATTCAGGCTCCTATCTCCCTTTGACCTTAATGAAACTGGGCACCTTGCTTAACATCTTCAAGGATTTCAGTGTTGAGCCCTTAGAATGTTTTACATGCAGTGCATGACGCCTTGGGAACAGCATTTAGCATTTTCAGAGGAACTATTCTCCTGAAGAGTGAATTAAAGCGAATAATGTTTTATTCTTGTAAGACACACTTTTTCCTACAAGAGAGAGAATTTAAAGCCTTAACAGTGCAAAGCATGGATTTAGAAGTAACAAAGGAAAAAGATAAGCATAGATTTGACAGTTTTGTCTCCCTGCTCTGCCAAGTTGTCAAGGGTTTACGGGCAGGTTCGGCCCGGTTCCGTGACGATTGGTGCGGGGGACCCACGGACCCACGCCCCAGGAAAGGGGAAGGGGGAAAGGGTAAAGGGAAAAGGGAGATGGGCCTAGGAACAAAACAGCGGCAACGATCTGAGGAGGAAAGCTAATTTACTAAATAAGATATCAGAAAGCAAAATAACACAATATAATACAATATAATTGGAATTAAAGCTAATAAATCAAATAAAATGAGCAAGAGAGAGTGTCCGATAAACCGAAGGCCTTACGCTAACGCTGAAGGCGGACGGCAGCGAGCACCCACTGCTGAGTCGATCCCAAAGGAAAAAGAGTGTCCCGTGACCGCAGACAGTTTTTATCTTTCCCTCTGAGCGTAAACACGTAAGAACGCAAAGCATCGCAAAGTCCTCTGGGGAATGGAGTTCTTCTTCTCTTCTGAGACAGGTATACCTGGAACTATCGATGATCCACGGAGCTGGAGCATTAACTCTTTAACTCTAAATGCACTACATGATGTTATGATGTGGAATACCAGTACCAAAAATCATAAAACCATGACATTCCACCCCTTATTCCACATCACTACATCATGCTTGATATATATGTATAGAAGAACAATGATTAACATGCATTAAATACACACACAACACATATATGTATATACATGGAATTACCAACTGCACTCCCCCAACATCAAATTCCCTTGTGGTACACATTGAACATCCCCATTCTTCTGCATCACCCACCAAGTGGACCCAGGTCCCTGAGCAAAAACAGTTCCACGGAGAGGTTTACCCTTTCCAGAAGCTGGAAGGACCCAAACTGTTTTTCCCAACATGTTCTTTACATGTACTACAGGGACCTTATCTCCCTCTACAGTAGGTAGAGATCTGGATTGGGCAGGACCATCACGATTGATGGATCCTCGAGTGTTGACCAACCAGGTGGCTTCTGCCAAATGCTTCTCCCAGTGCTTAAATGTTCCGCCACCCATTGCTTTCAACATGGTTTTTAACAATCCATTGTACCTTTCAATTTTACCAGAAGCTGGTGCGTGATAGGGGATATGATAAATCCACTCAATGCCATGATCTTTGGCCCAAGTATTTACAAGAGAATTTTTGAAATGAGTTCCATTATCGGACTCAATTCTCTCTGGAGTGCCATGTCGCCATAGGACTTGTTTCTCAAGCCCTAAGATGGTGTTTCGGGCAGTAGCATGGGGTACTGCATATGTTTCAAGCCACCCAGTGGTTGCTTCCACCATGGTGAGCACATAACGCTTACCACTGCGAGATCGTGGCAAGGTGATATAATCAACCTGCCATGCCTCCCCATATTTATACTTTTGCCATCGCCCTTCCCCCCAAAGAGGTTTCATTCTCTTAGCTTGTTTAATTGTGGTGCATGTATCACAGTCATGGATAACCTGTGCAATAGCATCCATAGTTAAGTCCACCCCTCGGTCTCTAGCCCATTTATATGTTGCATCTCTTCCTTGATGGCCAGAGGTCTCATGGGCCCATCGAGCTAAAAATAATTCACTCTTGTGTTGCCAGTCCAAGTCTGCTTGAGCCACCTTGACTTTGGCAGCTCGATCTACCTGATGGTTATTTTGTTGTTCCTCAGTTGCCCGGCTCTTAGGAACATGAGCATCTACATGGCGCACCTTTACAGCCATATTCTTTATTCGGGCAGCAATGTCTCTCCACAGTTCAGCAGCCCAAATAGGTTTACCCCTCCGTTGCCAACCATTTTGTTCCCATTGCTGTAACCACCCCCATAAAGCATTTGCCACCATCCATGAGTCAGTGTAAAGATAAAGCACTGGCCACCTCTCTCGTTCAGCAATATCTAAGGCCAGCTGGACAGCCTTTACCTCTGCAAATTGACTTGATTCTCCTTTTCCTTCAGTGGCCTCAGCAACTTGTCGTGTGGGGCTCCACACAGCAGATTTCCATCTGCGGTGCTTACCCACAATGCGACAGGATCCATCTGTGAACAGGGCATATCTCTTTTCATTGTCTGGTAGTTCATTATATGGTGGGGCCTCTTTGGCACGTGATACCTCCTCTGCTGGTGTTGTTCCAAACTTTTTACCTTCAGGCCAGTCCATGATCACTTCTAGGATTCCTGGATGACTGAGGTTCCCCATCCGAGCTCGCTGTGTAATCAGCGCAATCCACTTACTCCAAGTGGCATCAGTAGCATGATGGGTAGAGGGAACCTTTCCCTTGAACATCCAGTTCAGCACTGGCAATCGAGGTGCCAGAAGGAGCTGCGTTTCAGTACCGATTACTTCGGAAGCAGCTCGAACCCCCTCGTACGCGGCTAAGATCTCCTTCTCAGTTGGAGTGTAGCGCTCCTCAGACCCCCTGTATGCTCGACTCCAGAATCCAAGGGGTCGGCCTCGGGTCTCTCCAGGAGCTCTTTGCCACAAACTCCAAGTGGGACCTTCCTTTCCAGCAGCAGTGTAGAGGATGTTCTTTACATCCTGTCCCATCCGCACTGGCCCCAGGGCCACGGCACGGGCTATCTCCTGCTTAATTTGCTCAAAAGCCTGCTGCTGCTCAGGGCCCCACACAAAATCATTCTTCTTCCGTGTCACCCGATAGAGAGGGCTCACAATGAGACTGTAGTTTGGAACATGCATTCTCCAAAAACCCACTACACCCAAAAAAGCTTGGGTCTCTGTCTTACTGGTGGGTGGAGACATGGCAGTGATTTTGTTAATCACATCTGTAGGGATGTGACGACGTCCATCTTGCCACTTTATACCTAGGAACTGAATTTCCTGTGCAGGCCCTTTCACTTTGCTTCGCTTGATAGCAAAGCCAGCTCGCAGAAGGATCTGGATTATTCTCTCTCCTTTCTCAAAAACTTCTCCTGCTGTATTGCCCCACACAATGATATCATCAATGTATTGTAAGTGCTCAGGAGCACCGCCCTGTTCCAATGCAGTTTGGACCAATCCATGACAAATGGTTGGGCTGTGCTTCCACCCCTGGGGTAAACGGTTCCAGGTGTATTGAACGCCCCTCCAGGTGAAAGCAAACTGTGGCCTGCATTCTGTGGCCAATGGAATTGAGAAGAAGGCATTAGCAATGTCAATGGTGGCATACCACTTGGCTGCTTTTGACTCCAGTTCGTAATGGAGTTGTAGCATGTCTGGCACAGCAGCACTCAGTGGGGGTGTGACTTCATTCAGGCCACGGTAATCTACCGTCAGCCTCCATTCTCCACTGGCTTTACGCACCGGCCATATGGGGCTGTTAAAAGGTGAGTGAGTTTTGCTGATCACTCCCTGGCTCTCTAGCTGACGAATCAAATTATGAATGGGGAGCAAGGAATCCCTGTTGGTGCGGTACTGCCGTCTGTGCACCGTTTTTGTAGCAATCGGTACCTGTTGCTCCTCCACTTGGAGCAACCCCACAACAGACGGATCTTCTGATAGGCCAGGCAAAGCAGACAGCTGCTTAACGTTGTCTGCGTCCACAGCAGCTATTCCAAAGGCCCATCGATACCCTTTGGGATCCTTAAAATATCCCCTTTTGAGGTAATCAATACCAAGTATACATGGAGCCCCTGGGCCAGTCACAATAGAATGTTTTTGCCAGTCTTTACCAGTGAGGCTTATTTCGGCCTCCAACATGGTTAACTCTTGGGAACCCCCAGTCACCCCAGAAATATAGATTAAGTCTGTCCCTTGGTGACTCGAGGGCATTAGAGTGCACTGTGCACCAGTGTCCACCAGGGCCTTATATTTTTGTGGTTCTGATGTGCCAGGCCATCGAATCCACACAGTCCAATACACTCTATTATCCCTTTCCCCCCCTGGCTGGGGGGCAGGGGCTATTGTGACTGGTAGGTACCTCGCTCAGTTCTGAAGGAGTACCATTCAGACAGGAGGGTGTCTCGCTCAAACTGGAGGGTGTCTCTTTCAGGTTGAAGGGCGCCTCTCTCGGATTGGAGAGCTCCTTGTTGAGACTGGAGGGCATCTTTCTCAGTCTGGAGGGCGTTTTTCTCGGTCTGGAGGGCGTCTCTCTCAGGTTGGAGGACTTCTTGTTGAGACTGGAGGGTGTCTTTCTCGGTCTGGAGGGCATCTCGCTCGGATTGGAGGGCGTCTAGATTGGACTGGAGAGTCTGATTGTCAGTTAAAAGACTCTCTTTCTGGATCAGGAAACTGTCCCTTTCGGCTCGGAGACTCTCTCGCTCTATTTCAAAAACTCTATGCCTCTCTGGGATAGTATTGAATAAGGCCCAATAAGCATAAGCCAGACCCCAAATAATTTGGGCCTCCTCAGATCTGTTTGAGCCGCAACATCCCTGTCTCAAATATCTGCTTAAGTTCTCAGGATCTCGCAGGTGTTCAGGAGAAAAGTTCCATGACACCGGTGATGCCCATTTCTCTAAAGTCTCTCCTAAGTCCCTCCAAATTCCCTGCCAGTCAGTATTCTCTGGCTCTGGGGAGGGTTTTCTCAAAATATTATAAATACAAATACTGAGTAAAAGTACATTCAGGGAGACTGACACCACAATCATAACAAGCATTGGATGGGCATTCAGAAAACGCATAATGAATTCAAAGGAGAGGCCAGGAGTCTGTTTAAAAATCACAAGTTCCATAGAGTTAGCAACTTCATCTGGAGTTACTCCCTCTGGAACTGAATGCCACATCATATACAAAAGCCAGGTAGGTATTTCCATCAGTGTTTTTAGTTTATCATACAGAGACCAAGCTCCATGGATCAGACTGGCAAACTTAATTAAGTCCCAGTACGTTCTGAGCATTACAAGGGAAAAACCGATGAAATGCAGTCCCTTTAAGACCAGTTTAAAAAGAGAAAGCATTTTTTTTTTTTTCTTTTCTAAAACTAGCTGGCAGTACCCAAAAAGTTTACAAATATCCCAGGACAACTGGCAGTACGCCCAGACTTCAAGGTCGTGTTTTGCCGTACAGCACCTGCAGTACAGATAAGCCTGCTAACGAGAGACAGAGATTCACTCTAAAAGTATGTCTCTGCTCGGCTAAGGCAGCTGGTTTTGCCCCACGTTGGGCGCCAAAAATGTCAAGGGTTTACGGGCAGGTTCGGCCCGGTTCCGTGACGATTGGTGCGGGGGACCCACGGACCCACGCCCCAGGAAAGGGGAAGGGGGAAAGGGTAAAGGGAAAAGGGAGATGGGCCTAGGAACAAAACAGCGGCAACGATCTGAGGAGGAAAGCTAATTTACTAAATAAGATATCAGAAAGCAAAATAACACAATATAATACAATATAATTGGAATTAAAGCTAATAAATCAAATAAAATGAGCAAGAGAGAGTGTCCGATAAACCGAAGGCCTTACGCTAACGCTGAAGGCGGACGGCAGCGAGCACCCACTGCTGAGTCGATCCCAAAGGAAAAAGAGTGTCCCGTGACCGCAGACAGTTTTTATCTTTCCCTCTGAGCGTAAACACGTAAGAACGCAAAGCATCGCAAAGTCCTCTGGGGAATGGAGTTCTTCTTCTCTTCTGAGACAGGTATACCTGGAACTATCGATGATCCACGGAGCTGGAGCATTAACTCTTTAACTCTAAATGCACTACATGATGTTATGATGTGGAATACCAGTACCAAAAATCATAAAACCATGACACAAGTGACAGTCAACATCTTATTTTAGAGGGAAGCTTTCCACTCTGAAAGTGGTGGCATAGAAATTCCTTCATTTGGCCTGATCCAAACCACAGCTGATGCTTCATGCTCATAGCAACTTAAAATAGGTTGGATTATACGTTTCATTCAAGTGCCAATGTGACATTTTCCTTAACTTTTTAACACTAATGCTTTGTTTTTCTTCTGTTTACTATTTTGAATGGTGTTTGTTGAGACAAGAAATGTATATGATGTATTTATTATGAACCTGATTCTGATGTACAATTTGGCTCTAAAATTACAAAGCTGCTTTAATGGCCACATTTGTTTGTGGAAAAGTCAGATTTCTTTTTAGAGGAGCGTAGCAAAAAGGATTCCTAATGAAATTAAATCTTTGGTCTCATCTGGCTCAGTATCTAGAAGAAGTGCTAAATTCAGCATTCAGTCACAGGATAGTAAATTATTGCATTTTTATTGATAGGTTGGAGCACTGATAGGTTAAACTAACATGCTGTTAAATTCTTGGACTGTTCAGCCTTTGTGTCGTGTTTTGCAAAAGCACAGATAAATATGTTGGTGTCTTCTGAAGTTCTGACATTGCATTTTAGACCATTTTGCAGACCTTGCCAAATTAATTTATGCAACCATAAAGAATGTCTGCAGAGGCAGTATTCCTTAGATTTACAGAAACTATTGCCTAATTTAAAAAATCTGTCCTCTGTCATTAGAATTTTTTTTTATAAAGGCTGTGCATATATAGGAAAGGATTATGTATGTAAACAGAATGTATTTTTGCTGTTGGAATATTAGAAAACTCCACATTTGCGTGTTGAGTGCATCTTTCTTTGGGTTTGATGTGTCATCTTGGACTTTTGTTCTTAAATGATGATACAGTAATGTGAAAGTTAGAATTCAGTTTAGAGCAAAGATGATAGATCATACGAATTGATTCTGTTAATAACAGTCTAAAATAAATAATACTTCAGTATTACTTTTTACTTAATATCATTTAATAATCAATCGTAGAAAAATATACAAAATAGATAGTAATAAGTTAAAGATTAGGGTTTACAAACTGCAGATTCCTTACATGAGTATTCCTTTTTACTGGTGATAGCAGCAAATCTGTCCAGTGAAGTTACTGTGAACTACTTCTTCAGACTAAGGAGGACCTAAGTTGAAACTTGGCTACTTTCTGTTTAGCTCCTCTAAAAGCAGAGAATAGAGTTTTTCAGTATGCGATTTAGATTTGCCAGCGTTTCTTTTTATGAATTGAAAATAAAAAGAATTGATGGTAAACCAAAAAGAGAAGAGAGGATCTAAATGATTTTTTCTGCTTTGATTTATATTTCAAATAAAATAAATCAATTCTGAGTGTCATTATCTGCTTAGCAAGGAAAAAATGAGGATGATACAGGACTATTTCATCTTTGACTGAGAACTTTTGTTTTTTCTTGAACCCTTAGCCTGGCAAGCCTGGGAGCAAGCTGATCTGGACAGCCTAGGGCAATAATTTCTGAGCTGAGGGAGTTTTCCATCTATCAGCCACAGACATTGTATGTTAAGATGAACCACCCTATAATCACTGCAATCTAAGAAGTATTACTTTTCTAGAGAGAAAATGAGAGCTTCCTGTTTGATAACAAATTAGCATTTCCAGTCAGACCTTTTATCAACAAATGCCATTTCTGAGTCCAGCAAACGTGGCTGTATGTATTATTTAGTACTATGTTAATAGTTCAAATATGTAACTTTATAGCAATAATGTGAGAACGGCTCTACTGGAGTCGATCATAGGTCTAGAAATCTGAAAATAATTTAGGTTAAAACCTTATAGAAAATGCTTGCATAATTTATTATGCAGGTAAAAAATTAGTGTTTGCTTTCCTTTTATTACTGACAGTGCAAGTTTGTAGCCATAGATGTTTATCAGGTATAGAATTGTTTGGGATTTTGGTTCAGGCCAGAAGTGTTTACTTTCTTAAATGCATTAAAGGAAAGATTTTCCTTGCAATCTTATGTGTGGATTTATTTGCTTCATCTGCATGATGTGCTATGAAATTTGCTACTCATTTCTGTAGTATTTCATCAGTCTGCCTATGTCCAAGTGTAGTAAAAGCTAAGTTAAATTTCTCTCAGTACACAGAGTATTACTGATGTGAGAGACAGGATGAAAGCACTGGAAGAATTATAGCCTGAAGAAAATTCCAGCCAGTCCACCTTCATTAACTTTACACAGCCTCAGCAAGTCTGAGGTGCAATCTGCAAATGAACTCAGAAAGAGAAGGACTATGGAAAGGTAGCTGGGATCTGGAAGGATGCGTGGCCCATACTGGAGAGGGAATAGCTGCAGAGCTCAGAACTTGACCTGGGTTCTGGAAAGCAAAATAAAATAACAACTAACAACACTCAAAATGCTGTGTCACTGCTTACCTTCATCACAAGTTTTCCAAACATCCAGTTAGATTAGTATTGCTATTCAAGTGCTTAATGTGGGTGAGGGGTAAATTAGAGGTTGTGTTCCTATGGTGCTAAGCAAACCAGAAATCACTGTTATTGTTTTCTAGTGGAAAATAAATGAAATAGTTTTGGCAATAGAAAGCTCACTTGATTAAAATAGTCTGATATTTAAGCTTTTAATGACTGAGGAGGTCAATGTCTTTGGCACTGTGGTTGTTTCATGGTTTCTTAAAAGTATGTATTAGTTGTGAAGATATCACTTGCTATGGTGGAGCGAGTGCGACATGAGAAATATTTTGTTGCTGTATGTGGATAAGCGTGTGTTAAAACTCACTGCTATTGCTATGTCTGTGCAAAGATACATTTTATTGTTCTAATTTTTATATTCAATTGTTATGTAACAAATGAAGTCCATAAAATTGTTCTGAAATAGATTTTTATTATGTGGACTCCAGATGTTGGAAGCTCCTGAACACGTGTTACGATGTGACTTGGAGAAGAGTGAGTATCCTGCAGGGAACAGAATAGCTTTTTGACCATTTAGGATGGGGGACTTGGTTCACGAACAGATTATTCAAAAGGTTATTGTGACTGCAAGGCTTGTCCTTGAATCCTCTAGTCAGAGAATGATACTTCTTCATAACCCGAATTAATTGAATACCGGTGAGCATTCTGTTATGCAAGAGGAAAGTTAGTTAATCATGCCTAATGAGCAGTCACGAGCTTACGCCACAGCCATCACCAGTACTCCTTGGAAGATGGTGTGCATGTTGTGATCTCTTTTGACAGAAATGACATTTGCTATTATTTTAGCTTATTCTCCTGATATAGTGTACCCAGCATGTTCAGTTTGTTGCAACTATGTATTAGTTGCATCATCAGTATTTTTTTCAAAATTCCGGATTTTCATATCTCTCTGCAAAGATGTTGAAAAATGAATGGCACTTGTTATGCAATACTGCATGGCCAAAGGTAGAAGTATCAAGGGAAGGTAAGAATAACATGTTGTCTATTAGTTCAGCACAGTAAGTGCGACTGTATGTTCTAAATACAAAGAAGGATGCCATATCTAGATGCTGGTCAGGAAAAGCTGAAATAAGAGTTGGTTGATGTCCAGGTGTTGCTCAACAAGTGTGCAAATTTGAAAGAAGCTGAACAGATAACATGTAATTGCTTACCTGCAAAAGCTGCATTAAATAAATGCAAAGCTTGCTTGAAATGTTTCACATTTCCAAATAGTTCATTAATTCTACAGCTCAGAGATGGAAAATGCAAATCCTTAGTGTAAGTTTAAATAGGAGGCTGTGATTTTTGAGGTAATCTTTCTGATTTGGCTTTGTGAATTGGAATGAGGTATAATTTTTGCTTTGCTTTGCAGTTAATAGTTTAAATCATTACAAATGTCTGTGAGATTCTAATCACCAGTGAATTTTCTTTATGGCTATCTGACCTCTGAATCTAACCTAAATTTTCGGAGTGTAGATTACTTTAACAGATTTCAATATCAGGAGGCTAAGTCTGTTTCACTTCAGGCAGCATCCATGCCCTGCAGTGCTTAGTGCCATCCCTCTCCTTAGGGGTTACATCCTTGCAGCACTGAAAATTGCTGAACAATCTTCATCATCTTCTGAGTAGAGCTGGCCATTTAAGGATGAATGAGGCACAAAAGCCTGTTTAAAACAACACGACTGATTTTTCACTGGAGCAACCAAGGAGTATTCACATGAATCCTTCCAGCTGTACCATGAGGGTGACAGCGGCCAATCAGAGGTACCAAATTAGAAAATAATGACATGGGAAGAATGGGTCAAATCAGTTAGATAATGTTAAATGCATCTGGTTTTAATACTGATCATCGTTAACTGATAATTGCCTGATAAATCCGATCAAAGTCTGCCAGACTATCTGTTCTTGTGACTTGCCTTTCTAAGCCTATGTATCTTGGAGAATAGAACTTGTGTGAAGGTAAAAGCTGCTAAGGAGAGGCCTTGGGGCAGTGCTTCCAAAGGCTGATCAGCAGCTGAAATCATTGCTTAAAGGTCTAGCGGTTGGATCATGTTCATTGGCAGGACAGTAGGGTCACTTCAAACAAGGCAAAGGCTCATATGTTTTGTAAAAAGTTCCATTGAAATGAGACATTCTACAGTTAGCTGTAAATTGGTAATGGGGTGACTGCTATGCACTTCAGAGCTTATTTAGATGTCATGGCTTATGTGTTAATTACTTGGACATTTTTTTCCCTCTAATCTAATTTTTTACAGTATTCAAGTATGCAGTAATTGGTCAGTGCAGTTTGTCATAGACCATGTATTACCCTCTGTAAATAGACAGCTCTGGAGACCAGGTGATGAGCGTAGAAGAGGCTGAATTCTCTGTGTTGTGGAGAGAATAGATGAAACGTTTTTATGAGTTTATAGCCAAGTGAATCACATTCTGATTAGTGAAGGGCCCTATCTTTCTGTACAGGGCAGGAACTGGTCCTAAGCTTTGCAGTAAACACAGTTGCTCAAGTAAACTACTGCTCAGCTACTGCTTGATGGGGCAGGAAGAGGTCTGTGTTAAGCATACTGAGAAGGTGTAAAAATGTTTAAATAGGTGGGAAAATGACATCGTATCACGGGTAGGAATGGACACCTGATTCTGGGCTTCGTGATGCATCTGTGTGCATCTGAGAGACCAAAGGGTTGGACACGTCTAACTGTGTAGCGGAGTTGGCGATCAGACCCCATTTGTATATTTCCTCCTTGTTTGCTGGAGCAAACATCATTTGAGTATTCTGTCTACTCAAATTCTTTTACTCATTGTATATTAAATTAAATGAATGAGTTAATGAGAATTTCTCTTATGCATCCATTTAATTTCCAAGTGCAGCAGTGTATAATTGCTCAGCTGAGCTCTTATTTTGATGTACTTGTTTCATTTGCAAGTAATAATTTCAGCCCTTCCTCAGGAGCACAGGCTGCTTTTCCCTCTGTGCTTATTTCTGCCATTGCACCAATCATTTCAATATTGTTTTAATGATTCCATTTTTATTTATACCTCGTTGTATGCTTTGTGTTGAATTTTGCTTAAAATACTCTGCATAAAATCTGTTCTTTCTTGGGGGTTTGTGTGAAGCTGTAAGAAAAACAATTTTTCAGAGAAAAAAACAATGGAATATTTTAACTGATAACCACAAGAGGTTTGGTATTTTCATAGCAAGAAAATGTTAGTGTTTTGTTTCTAGGGAGTGACTGTATGATAACAAATCTTACTTCTCTATGAGATTGGTTGGACAAAAATCAAATGGAAGTATCCTTCACCTCCAGGCATGGGACGAAGCATTTGTCATGCAGAAGTCTTTCCGTGTGTGTAATTCCATATACTTTATATTTCACAGGTTTTAATTTTATATTAGACTGGAATAGAAATTACAGTTTGTTTTTTTTCAGCTCAAGAAGTCCTATAAATGGGCTAGCATTTAAACCTGGCTGTAATTTCCATTCCACAGTTGGATCGGATGTTATCATTTGATAGACTGAGATGAAGAGAGTACAATCACAGCCCATATATAGGCAGTATAATGACGTTTTATCATTCAACTGTAGGAGCAAAACCACCTTTGGATCACACTTATATCCACTTGGAAAGGGAGACTGAAACCTCCTTTCTGTACAGGTGGTTTCAAGGCTCGTTCATGAGATGTGGCATTGTATTATGAGTTGAATTCAATTATTGTGTATCATTTGGGATAAATGAATCTTATGAAAAGAAAGGTTTAGAAGGAAATTAGGTATACTTGTTTATTCTAAACCTGTACTGTTTATTACTAAGAAAAATATTACAGCTTTGAAAACTGATAGCTGTTGAACTGCAGCTTTTGTGGAAGTGCCTTTTTATGAACCAGTAACTGTGCACATACAATCTGAAGCGATAGATAACTGCTGGCTAAGCAGCACTGCTGAGACTAACAGTTAATTACTGCTCTAATTCACTGGGCTAAACTTTTACTGACCCTCACTGATTTAATCTGAAATAATGTTACTCACAGTATTTTCTTAATAGGAATGATGATTAACTTTCAGAGAATAAGCTTTATTGGATAACTTTTCTTAACTGATTATGTTTGGCACCAGGTCATCCATCACAATGTATTGTTTCTGCCCTCTGCTTTTTTTTTTCCTTTTCTTTTTTTGAATATATGAGTTCAGTGATGGGATTTCACGACTGTTTTCAAATGAAGATTTTTTGTTGGTTAAAAAGTAAATAAATACATAATTAATTTTTTTTATCAAGAACCAGTGAGATTCCAAATACTTACTAGTAGTACATGGTGTACACAGTGAAAGAAAATATCTGCTGCTGCTGAAGGAGTTAATTCGTTCTGCACTATTCATCTATTTTAACGATGCTTCTGATGTGCTGAATGTTTGTCTCTAGACCTGTCAGCTCCTGACAACAGAGCTGGTGTAGGTGTGTTAGGAATAGCCAAGAACCATCAGAAATTCTCTTTGGGAGGTAGTGCTATAGGGGAAACTGTTATTTTGGGGTGCCCAGCAAGGAACCTGTGGGAGCAAGAACCAGCATTCCCACTCATCCCCTACTGTGGTACCTTCATAAAGGAGCAGCGTCTGCTCCTGAGCACAGCAGTCTGTGTGCTCCACAGATCCTTGCACAAAAGGGGAGATCCGTTTCAGATTCGTTATTCATCTTCTTTTAATTATCTGTTAACATAACATGAAATATCATCATCTGTCCAACACTGGGTTGTGTTGCTTTTTAAGAGAGAATTATGATTCACGGTGAGGAGTGTCAGGGCAGCGTAGTGAGAGCGGTGCCGTGAAGTCTGGCTCTGTTCTTCCACATTTCTCCCACGTTCCGGGAGTTTTCCTTTGGTAGAGTGTGTTGCAATGGGTTGTGTCACTGCTTTCTCTCTTCCTTTTGGTTGTACGTCATGTGACAGTAAGCCATGGCCTGTCTGAGAATGTCCTGTATTTCAGTAAGATGTTTAATGATGGTGAAAGGTTACATGAGCTATGGATAGCAAGTATCAAATGAGGAAGACTGGGATGCTGCTTTCCAAACTGAATTTTGGGTAGGTCCATGGATTATTTCTAAAGGACCCGTAGAACATGAGCAATCCTGTGCACTGTATTTAAGACTGTAATTCTAGGATGTGATACCGGGGGCACAGATGGAGACAAATCAAGATACACTTGTTTAAGGCAAACCACAGTCCCTTGAGTCTTATACTGAAATCGAAGTGTTGCTGCAACTTTCTTAACAAAGCTTTGTTATACAAAGCCCCTGAAATGTAATGAGCACTCATCTTTTATGTGTGGAACTGAAGGCATTTAACTGGTGAGGACAGGAGTTCTGTTCATAAGCCATTCTACATGTAAGTCCTTTTCTCAAAGGAACTAAAAAGTTTGGCATCTAAATCCGTTTGGACAGTTCTGTTAATGAAAATCAGCATCATATTGGTAGACAATCTATGTCAGTCAACTGAGTACTTAACAACCTTCTTTCAGGACTCATACAGTTGCATAGATAAAAAGGCCACAACCAAACTGTCCTATGTGTGTGGATGCTCCATTCTGCATGAGCATCCCCACCTCTGTAGGCTGCTTGGCATCCTGGAACTCCTTCCCACTGGCTCCAGCTGTGAGGGGACTTAAGCTGAGTTGCACTGTAGATATTGGAAGAGTTGTAAAATTTTGGAAAATATTGGAAATATTTTTGAAAATATTTATATTTATAATTGGAAATATTTTTGAAAATATTGGAAAGTTGTAAAATTGGTTAGAGTTGTAAAATGCAACTAATAAAAAAAATCACTGGCATTAAAAACATCTAAATGATGTTTTGTCACGTTTTCCTATTCAGGATGAGGTTACAATGACTCTTTTCAAAGTGTAGCAATATGATGCAGGTTAAGGAAGAGCATGTAAATCCTCTGCACATTGTACTGAATATTGTGCAGAAGTTTAATTTTTATTTTTATTATTTTTTTAATAGCTGGAAATGAGATACTTAATTTGCTACAATAGCACAGTGTTCTTTGAATCTAGAATGACAGGCAAATATGTAAGCATTACTAGAAAGAGTTACTATGCCTTGCAGGGGCCTTAGCTTAGCAGTTTGAACGTTTCCTTTCTTCAAGTTGTTTTCCTTCACATATTTATTGTAAATCAGAACCATGTATAAAGATGTTTTGACTCTAAACTCAGGAATGGTAATTTGAACTACATTATTTCACACACAAAAAAAAACCCCAGTTTTACTGCCTGTACAAAAGTCTCAGTAATTTGAATATATGTAGGTAAAACTTTTTTGTCCAGTACATTATTTGCTCTTGGGAATAATGCTTGGCATATGTCTTGATGTGTGACATTCTTGCAATTAAATAAATTGACGCCTCCTTAAGTGGAATGGCAAAAAGAAAATGTAGATTTACCTCAAAGATGTGTAACAGTGTGGGTGGTGTCGGAAGAAGTATATGCAATGCAATTTTTTGTCAGCATGTGTAACCTTACCTTACTTACCTCCATCATGCTGTGCAGCTATAAATGCTCATGTCCTCATCAGTTAGCTCACTGCTATTGATAAACTGTTCTGCCTACATCTGAATTCCACACCCTTCCTCACCACCCTGTGTGCCTTCTCATAGGGATGGTGGTTCTTTAAGCACTGGTGATCTGAGCAATGATTATTCAAAGGCTCTGAAATGACCATCAGTGAAACATCATCCTTGGTTGGTACTTCGGGCTATGTTCTGATCAGTGGGATTCATTCTAAGACACAGCCAGCCACCCCCTCAGCTCAAGCTAGGTTGATACGAATATATTGATATAGACCATTCACCTCAGCAATTTTGTACCTGAAATTGCTTCTGACCTGCTGCTATTAAGTGTACAATGGAAAAGGATGATCACTGTGAGCTTGATGGGCTGACTGCTCTGAGAAAGCATGTAATTGCTATTAGTGTAACAGACAAGCAGCTGTTGCTTTTCCTGGAGGTCAAAGGTGCCTGAAGAGGAAAATATAAAGAGAATCAGAGAATTGTAGGGGCTGGAAAGGACCTCTAGAGATCATCGAGTCCAACCCCCCTGCCAAAGCAGCTCCTTAGACCAGGTTGCACAGGTAGGCATCCATATGGGCCTTGAATGTCGTCAGAGAAGGAGGCTCCACCACCTCTGTGCCAGTGCTCCGTCACCCTCACCTAAAGAGGATAAGCATAAGTGGCATTTCCCTTGTGTACCAGATCTGCTGGTGGTACATCAGAGCAGAGGAGCACACTGGGTGTTTTGAAGCACTTCTTTCTAGGTGAATTTAAAAGCAGCAAGCATGCTTTGGATAAGTAGTGAATTTTGTGACTTTGCCTTCCAAAGGTAAATGACTCAAGTTCACACCTCTTCTTGTTTAGCACACAGACTACCTGGGAAACCAAAATGCGTCTGTCTTCCTGAGGAGATCAAGAAGAATCTTGAATCTCATATTTTCTCCTCATCTTCCTCTGTTGCTTGGTTATCTCCTACAAATCTCTGTTGCCATGGAAAGCTGCTCTGAGTGGCTCCTTGAATGCCCTTTATCCTTTCTCTTACGAGGTTTCCTTCCCATCTGTCTGTTTGTCCTCTCAGCTAGATTCATGTTGCTGGATTTCTGTCTTCAGTCCAACGAGGCTGAGCTGGTATGGCATTGGCCAGTCCTACAGTCCTGGCTCATAGGGGAAAAGCGCATGATAAAAAATTAAACTGTCTTTATTTGCTTAATATTTTTTTACTCACCATTTGGTGAAAGGGGGTGGTGGGGGAGGTTGTTTGTTGCCTTTGTTTTTACTTGTTAAGTGTAGTTGTGTGGAAATGACTCCGTTAATGGTTTTCTGGCATCTCATCCCAATGCAAGTGAGGTATTTTAGTATTCAATTGAGGCTAAATGTTTTCAGATAAGAAGATTGTGTCTTAAGACATTTGTATTCTGCATATATTTCTATATAATATAAGGCTTTTATGCAGAGTTATGTAATACAAAAAATAAGTAATCAGCTTATTTAGCTTGGCTCAGCTGCCAATAAACGACAAATTATTACTGATTCTGAATTTAAGACTAGATTCTTGGCTATAACCATTGGAATCGTGGTTAACAGAAGTTTTGATTCTGCTTACAGGATTAATAAGTTTGGATGGTATAGGTTATAACAATCTTAATGGTAGCAATGGAATGAAAAACCTTTCTGTGAAACTAATTGTTGCATGAGGTTTAAGCAGATGGATACGCAGAATTATCCTGTGCAGTACTTGCACCAGCTAAGATACAAAACTTTACATACTTGTCCTTAAGCACTCTAAACCTCTCATTCTGAATCCATTTTCCTATCTGCTGCATGTATAAGGTACATATCTAGATTACTATATGCAATATTACATTATAGTGAAGTGAAACGGTTTGTGTGTCCGATATTGAAGAACACAAATGAAAGTTGTGGGTGAATTACTGCATAACATTGATTCTTCTGAATTTCCATAAATCATTCAAGCAATGTGTATTTTGGTTCCATGGCAATAATAACCGAAGCACATGGAAAGTTTCCATTAAACTGAAAGGAGTATTAAGAATTATTACAATCTGCTTACTTTAGCAGGTACCTGAAAAAATAAGTGAACTGGATTCTGTTCTAGATATCATATGGACAGCACACAGTAAATTGTGTTCATGTTTAAACATTTGTCTGGGTTAGAATAATATCAGTTAAAGTGGGTTATTTTGGGGAAGAAATTACCTCAAATTAATCTGATTCCATAAAAAGCTGTTACTCAGCATTTAGACACTGCACTTTTAAAAGACATGATAGAACTCTTTTGGTCATTAAGATCTGTAGGAGTAAATTTTTAGAGTGAAGTCGTACCTGTTGGAAATTTAAAAAACATAGCACGCTTCACTTACTGAAAGAAGTTGTTGGTTTTTTTTGAGAGGGAGGTCCTTTGAAATTCTGAAGTCATCATATGTGACAGATCCATCTGCCTACACTGAAACTTGGCTGCTAGGCTCTTGTTTACAGTCAGCCAGTTAAACCATCTATAAAGTTGCTTTCAGTAAGCATGGTCATTAACAGTGAGATTGTTCTCAACACTTATAATCAGAAAAAGCTGTCTCCTGCAAGAAATAATATAAGTCATTTTAAACTATTAACTATTTTAAACATTTAAAACATTTTAAAGCAGTCACAGGCTTGTTGATGTCATTTCAGTCTTTTGAAAACATTTTTTCACTTACTTGTCATGGTGGAATGGGAGCTGAAACAAAACCTCTGGTTTCCAATGTGTGCTAAGCCTGTGAATGATAACCCAGATGGTGTGCTCCAGCCCAGAGAACAGTTCCTGATCTCTCTGCAAAACTGGTCTTCTTTTGTAATTAAGTTATGCTTTTACAGTGTGATGGCATGCTGAGTCACTTTCATTAGATGTGACTGTGTATTTGAAGAATGTGAAGAATAGAAAACCAGTGGGCTCTGCGATGATCTTTAGAAACCCCAGTTCTCATGTCTTACAGTTTATTTCCTGCTCTGATACAGCTAAACCTAATGGTGACTGTTGAATCTTGTAGCTAACTCCCATGTGCCAAGAAGGCAGTATAAAATGAAATGGATATAATGAAGAGGTATCTGTTAACTAACAACATTCTTAGGATAAAACCATGACCTGAAAATACAGAGACATCTACAAGATGAATTCCTGCAGGCTCCCTTGGGATATGGGAGAGAACATGCTTGATGAAGCTGGTGCTAGCCATTCACAATCACACTTCTCTGGTATTTACTCCTTGAAATAACAAAAGGTGTGAGAAAGCTGTAATGTACTCCATTGCTTGCTACTGTCTTTTTCTATACTAAGTGTTCTTCTCCTAGGGCAAACTTTTAGAACAAAAAGTAAGCCCTCCATTCATTGTTTTTGTTGACCTTTATCATTTAGTGGCTCTCCGTTTGCATGATTAAATGACAGGGTAAGAAATTTTCTATCCTTTTTTATACATCTGTCAGAGGGCCTTCATCTTCTTGGTAAATAATGGTAGAAAACACAAAATCTTTACAAGTATACAAAGGCAGATTTGGAGAGTATAAAGTCCGGCCTTGTCTTTAGAGCTTCTGCTCTGCTGAATGTTTTGAAGAGAGAAGTGAAGTCCAAAGGTCCTAGGGAAGGAAATCTCTTCTTCCTCTCGTAATAATTTTTAAATTCTTTCCACAATCACATATTGCCACGCTTCTCCTAAAAGAACATGGTTTTGTATAATTTCCCCCCAAATTGCTCCCATGGTGATAATGAAGGAGTTTTCTCCCTGGGCGCCTCTGTGATGTTTGCATTGGGAATTGCATGTTCTATATTCTTAATGAACAGAGGCAGGAATTGAATAACATGAGTTTAAAAGTGCGTAGGGTTTCTTGGAAGGAAAGGTTTTCCTTTCAGCTCCTCACTTCAGTGTTTGCATTTACTGAAAATTTTGTATGGGTTTACACAGAAGGAAGATCACATGGCTGTGAAACCTAAATATTAATCACAGCTAAACACAATTCACTTTCCTATTAACTGGGGATCATTATATCATTTCAAACAGTCCAGGAAAAATAGTGCCACGGTTGCTACTGCACACTGCGAGGTACGTTTTTCGCCTACATTTGATACTGGTAAAAATAATTTCCTTCTCTATAATTTAGATGTGATGTTAAATTCATGTCTGTTCACCTGTTTTCAGTTTTTTCAGTCTCCATAAGCATGCCAAATATAATTCATTAAACAGGAAACAGCTTTCTCTGTATGTGTAGACTTAGTACCACACGCATTAAAACTGATATCAAATTGAATCTCTGAGCTATGGTGGCATAAAATAAGAGAACAACCTTTATTTTTCTGGATCCCTTTGAAGGATACAAACAGAGAATGAAGCAATTGACATATCTTTAAAGTCCTACCTGTAGTCTCGTCGTAATAACAATCTTTGTAACTGAATATAATCATTCTGTAGATTGCTTTTTAAATTGCATTCCATATTATTTCTTGTTTCCTGTCCTAATATTGTTAAACATAAATTTGAAAAGTTCCTCAAGTGGAAAATTGATTTTTCTCTTGTGTTGACCCCTATTTTGTTCTGATTTAGAACTGTATTTTCATATAGCAGTGTAGTATAGTATTTTAGATGTGTTTTTTTTTAACTAACCAGCTATTGCTGCTCCTTCCTTAGCAGCCATACTTTGTTGTAAGGGCTAACCACCAGTGTTACAGTGGCTATGAATCTGTCCTTGTCATCTCATGGAAAAGGTAGAGGGAAGAAGCTAAGGCATCAAAACAAAAGCCAAGGATGTGCTTTTGAGAGAAGTATTGACATCATTTGTTGAAATTAGGGAAGTGAAATGTGCAATTCTTATGTTAGTGACAGAGCTATAGACATCGTTTGTGCTAATTAAAAGAGCAATGTACTGTAATATATTAATCTGTGAAATAACAGAACTAAAGAGAACTGCAGTTTGTTCTGTGCGTAGGCATAGCAATGTTCCATAGGAAGTGTCGATCTGTAATTGCAATTTTACATCACGTGTAGTATGCACAAATGATGTCAAACAAAAAGCATTTCAAAGATCACTTATTTTTTGAAAGGTACATCCTGCAAGGTGTTCTGTGAAATATATGTTCATGTGCAAGAGAAGGAAACAAGAAGTTTTCATTTGTTCTTTTCTTTTTCTTTAATTGTTTCTTTGTTAACATGACTGCGGGTGAATCCAGCTAAGTTAAGGCAGGAAAATCAAGTCACTTTGAAAAAATAATTATTTAATCTTCCACAACTACTCCTAACTATTTTTTTTCTAATAAATAGTTTCCTGAATCCAGAATTGCTTTCACCATATAATTATAATCTTTTCATCATTGTGATCAGAGGTTGATATTAACTGCTTGATTTTCACTAGAGTGTAAATTCACAATTATATGAAAATCATTTATGCAATATGGGTGTGAATATTACCAAAATGTTTAATCAAAACTCTTTCTGTAAACTATTTTTCTACCAAAGTGCTTGTGAAAGGAAAGGCTTCATTTTTAGTATATCTCTTGTTTTGTCAGACCCCTTTCCTGGTTATTAAAGCCATTGTACACAAGACCATCGCTCACTGCCAGGAAAGATATGTAACAAGGATTACTCTAGGTGAAAATGTGTATGAAATAAAGTGGGAAATTTAACTAGAGTATATGCCAGATTCTGCGCCTGAGATGATGTAATCCTGCATAGATGTATAGACTGGGGTTTGGACTTGATGATATCGAGGTCCCTTCCAGCCCTTACAATTCTGTGATTCTGTGGTTGCAGAATCTGGTGTGCTGTTCTGGAGAGAGGGACCTGTGGTTTTGGTTCATGGCAAGTTCAGTGTAAGTCAGCCATGTGCCCTGGAGCTTAAAACATAGTCTAACCATACCCAAGGAAAGGTTCTGCACCAGGCATGAAGGTTGGCAGGTCAGGCATGGAACAAATTCTCCAGGGCTGTGGGCATGGCCCCGAGCTGCTGGAGTTCAATGAGCATTTGGACAATGCTCTCAGACATAGGGTTTGAGTTTTGGGTGGTCCTGTGTGGTCAGGCACTGTCCTTGTGAGTCCCTTTAAACTTGGAATGTTCTGTGATTCTGCTAGCAATGACATGCAGAATGCTGTCCTGTATGTGACAAATATGTCACAGGAGATGATTTCATTGCCACCAGTGATGTGTGTTTTGTGATACCAGTCTTTTTGGTCTGTAACTAATTGGAAGTCTGGTACTGATAAGTTATACAAAATCCTGATGTTGAGCTCTTGATGTTCTGTAAGAAATAGCACTCCTCATCTATTTAAAAAAAACAAAAACAAAACCCAATTTCCTCAGTTTCCAATGAATAGATTTCAGTAGCTGAAAGACAGAACCTGAAGGGCTGAGTTACTGTTGTCACTAACAATTCTATGTTTAACACCACCTTGCTGCAGAACTATGACAATTAATCTGTTTCTTTCTCCTCAGCTATAAAAAAGAATAGCAGTTCACAACCACATTCATAAAACTCCTTAAGTTGCATGCACATATGTTACTAAAAGAGTACTTACTTTCTGTTTCCTGTGAAAGCTACTGAAGAAGTCTTGCATGATAAAAGTCTTATTTTTCAAATCACAAGTTCATTTATTTTGTATTTGAAAACAATGCACATAGGTTGCCATTGTTGGTCAGGGAAGTCAAGTGAAAATAAAGAATTATACAGCTTATAGTATATACACTGACACTCTAGTAAGTGCGATGTATGTAAATCTAGAATGTAAAATTCAAAAATAAACTTAAAACTTGTTGCAAAATGGCAAAAGTAGATCTGTGAAGAAGTTTGTGCATTTAGTGCCAACAAATTATATTATTATTTCCCCTATTTTTTGATAGATGCTCTTAAAGTAAAAGATACCTGGCCTGATGATGTGTAAAATGCTATGGATACTGTAAATGCCCAAGATAAATTTTAGAAATAAATCTCACAGCAAGTTTACAGCACAGCTATATCCTTCAGGAAGGGAATGCAGCTTCCAGTTACAGTCTAGGAGCCATTGTTTGAATTTAATCCTATTTCAGCCTTTTAATGTGGATACTGTCAGCTTGCTGGTTTTCTCTGGAGTGCCATCCTGTTAATTCTTCATTGGGCATCAATGGTCCTTGTGATTTGAGTGGAGCATGAACAGAAGTGAATTCATGAGCGGTGGTGAACTAATACAGAGGGGCAACAAATGTAGTTCCGTGGAGTTTTATCAGCTTCAACCAGGTTGCATGAGCCCATGGAGATAAAGTACCACTCAGATATTAGGTTTAGAAGTAACAGAGTTGCTTCCTTTCTGTACAGCATATGTATTGCAATTTAGTTCTGTTGTGACTAAAACTTGCTGTGAATTTATTGGTTCTCAGTCTGATGAATCTAAATGTACCTGCTGAAGATGAGATTTTTACCAGTGAGTGGCTACCTACCTCCGAGGAGCTTGTGCTTCCTCAGTAAATACTGATTTTATTTGTCTTCATGTGACCAAGCACTTGAAAATATCTTCCATAAATATCTGTCACTCTTTGGCAAAATATTATAATTAGCTGTGGTACTCGCAATCAGCCTTGCTTATTAATGATCTGAATGTGATAGGGCTCAGAAAGTTCTTTAAATGCAACAAAAGTTTGGTAACTATGGTGGACTTAAGAATAAGAAGTAGAGTAGACTTCTGTTAAGGTTTGTCCAGAAGTGTAATCTTTCAATGTATTTTGTGTTCTAGGATGTGATGTCAACATTCTTTCAATTTGGGGCTTCTATCCAGCAGGAAGCCATCGTCATGCTTAAGATCATGCAGGATTATGACTGGCATGTGTTTTCTCTGGTAACCACCACCTTCCCTGGATATCGAGACTTCATCAATGTCATTAAGACCACAGTGGAAAATAGTTTTGTGGGCTGGGACATGCAGAACATCATCATACTTGATACTGCCTTTGGAGATGCCAAGACACAAATTCAGCTCAAGAAAATTCATTCATCTGTCATCCTGCTGTATTGTTCCAAGGATGAAGCTGTCTACATACTAGATGAGGCTCGCTCACTGGGCCTTACTGGGTATGATTTCTTTTGGATAGTCCCAAGTCTGGTTAGTGGTAACACAGAAATTACTCCCAAGGAATTTCCTTCGGGACTCATTTCAGCATCTTATGACGAATGGGACTACAGTTTAGAAGCTCGGGTGCGGGATGGCCTTGGGATTATTGCCACTGCTGCATCAGCAATGCTGGAAAAGTACTCCTTCATCCCTGAAGCAAAAACTAGCTGCTATGGTCAACTGGAGAAAAACGACAGGCCATCTCACACTTTGCACCAGTAAGGTTTATTGTTTTCTTTTTCTTTTCTACATAAGCTTGGTGATTTTCCACTATGTTACCATTATAAGTTTCTTGAAGGAGAAAAGTAGTTTTTGTTAATCTCATCACGCCCCTTTTAAACAGATGTTCCAAGGAAATGTGCAGTAAGAATTGCCACATTGCTAACTGTACACATGGAATTGATATGTGCTGTTGAGAATAAACACTGAATCTGATGAAGAAGGCAACAGAAATTGGTTTTAAATGGGTATGATGTTAGGTTAATGAAATAGTGCCATTGCGTACCTTAACTATGAGGAAAATTACCAAAATACTATTGAAGGCATTGCCTTTGTTACCAGGATTCTCACTTACATCAGTGGGAAGACGGTAAAATTTCAGGAGGAAGGAGATGTGCAATGTTAAGTGGATGTTCCTGGAAATTATAGAAGTATTAGATTAGTTAGCCAGCTTTTACCACCTAATAACTGATATCTGTCATTTTTTCTTGTGAGGATTTCATTTTTGTCACTTCTAGAGCAACTGTAAAACCATATCTGCATTAATCCAAGCTGGTATAGATGTTTTCTCAAAATAGTTTGTCATATGGGAACTGGTAAGGTTTAAATCAGGATTCTTTGTTATTTATGTATTTATTTTGTCCTTTTATTTATCCCCATCGGATGTGGTACGTCTCATTACTTATATCCCAAATGTTGCATAATATATGCCACACAGAAACTTATTTATTTTATCTGTTTTTTTTTTGAGAGGAAGTAAAATCTTGCATATTTTTATAGCTCTTCACAATTTCTCCTAGGGATATTACTAAGCAGCATTTATGAAATTTGTTTTGACTGAATATTGCAGATGCAGCTCTTTACAGGAAAGGAGGTTGAAACTGACAGAAAAAGAAAACTTAGTGCCAGTTTCCTATGGGAGTTTATGGGATGTTTTTAATCTTCTGAGATGTATGTGCATATTTAGATTGGGAGTTGATTAGTGTATAATGTCTGGAATAGTTATTTTTTCTTAGAAAATAACATCTTTAAGGCACAATATGCTTCAGGAGCTCCCTTGTAGGCCAAATAGTGCTGAGTAAATGGATTTTAACACTTCATGTATTTCATACACAGTAAGGCCAAATCTGGGAAACTGGTACAGCCCTCTTTAGGTTGTACTTGCCTTTAGAATGACACTTTTCTTTTGTGTGTCTCACCTTTCCTATCTCTAAGACTCTGCTTCTAAAATTGTCCAAATTCATTGAAGGGCTTGCAGAAAGTCGCCAACTCTTTCTTTGCTACCACTCAGGGAAATGCCAGGAACCAGCTCTGTGTTGGATCGCCATTCTGGCCCATAGAGTGGACAGTGGTCACCCGCAGCTGGAGGCACTGCTGGGAGGACTGTCCTACCCATACCACTATGTAACCCTCAAACCATTCTTCCTTCTTAATGATAAAATTTAAAGCACATGATACCCCTTTGATACCTTCCGTGCCTTAACGATGTGATCTTTACAAGCAGTGAAGCCCACTACTATTTGAGGTTATTTTCTGCAAAAATTAAGTAGCATTCTGTTTGTTGGTGTTTAATATACAGTGGCCCAGTTGGACAGGCCATAAGAACTTGAACTCCACAGATCTGGCAATTCACAGCTGTGGAGCTGAATTAAGTGTTCAGCATTCAGTGCAAGTTGTCTTTCTTCCAGGTGTCACTTTTTTCTGATGAAAAATGTATGACTGCAAGAATAGGGCTTGTGAGTGATTGGGCAGTGAGATTAGACTTCACCAGGAGATTTTGCAGTGTGCATTGAATGACGTTTTAATACAGTGCATTTTGGTTAATAATGTCCTTTTCTGCAGCAGAACACTGAGCTGTGAAGTGAAAATATATTTTCAGTACTGAAAATGCTTTGAGCTTCTCCAGCATCATATTAACACGAAACAGGGTTTGTTTTTTTTTAAATTTAATAATATTAGTATTACACTAAAATGAAAAAAGTTTAAATAGTCCTCCTTATGTATGACTCTCCAAAGCAATCAAGAATATATGATAATATCACATATAATCTGTAAGAGAAGCAAGTTTATAGAAGCATTTAGCACTGCAAAGTAATCTCTGGGAGCTCTCCAGTCATGCCAAGATGAATTAAGCAAATACAGTGTACTTTATTTTTCTCATCCCTAAATGTTTTTTTCCTACATGAAAGTCAAAGCCTCCTCTAAAAATCACTGCGTAAATTGGGATTTTATTCTGAAATGCAGTCTTCATAGTTTCAGGCCACAAATAGTTCAGCTTTGTACTTTCAACTAAAAGATAAATGCATTAGACACTGTATTAAGAAGCAAACTTGAACAAAGGATTTTGGGATACACTTACAGTGGTAAAGGGCTGCAATTCTCTAAACAGCGGATGGACCTGGGGCCTGCAGTACTGGGTCACTCTTCGTGCTGGGTGTTGCTGGTAGAGAAATGGGGCTTCACAAAGGGGCACCACTTCGCCAAGCTCAGGAACAGACTACTACTCAGTGGAGAGCAGAAAAGTGACTCTATAAGGTGATGCCTAAGCAAAACTAAGCTCAAGAGGAGAACAGAAAACAGGATTTTCAATTCCATCAGTTATAATGACAGTCTAATTCAGCTTTAAACCCAGTATTGTATTCTAAGGCAATGCCATAATAGCTAATTTGCGTGTAAATGGAGATAGGTAATGCTTTATGTGCTGCTTTTCACATCTAGCGGGGTTCATCTCTGCTTATAAAGGAATTCTATGTAAAGAAAGCTATGAATTGAAAGCTCCTCCTCCCTCTTTTGCAAATCCCTTATGTATTAAATTTGCTTGAAGATATATATGTTTTGAAGCACACAATTTATCTTTCCCTAGTCACGGCAATTCTAAAATGCTTTTATTAGCTTTCTAGATCCAGAAAAAATCTGGTTTGCTTTAGTTTTTGGAATAATCAGATCATAGTACATTTCTAATACACAGATGAAAACCAATGTTTCTTTACAAGTAAAGGATTTAAAATAAAATAGGGAAATCTTTTTCAACACATTTGAAATATGTATCTATGTATTCAGACCTTTTGCCATTCATGTAAGACCTACAATCTTCCAATACAGAAAAATACTGTTGTGTGAAATACTGGCTCCAGCACTGCAGGACAGCTAGAATTAGCAGTTCATTAAAGCAATGACAGTTGAACAAATGCTCTCCCTTTTAAAAAGGGAAACATTTAAACAGCAAAACAAAATGACCCTATTAGTTGTCATGGAAAATTCTACTGCCGTATGAATAAAAATACTGCGTGGTTTAGTAGAATACTCATGTTTAAAAGCCATAACCGTGTTGTGTTATGGTGGATTATGACTTAAAAAAAGTGTGATATACCTGTCCAGTGGTCAGCTGTTGACCACACTGTGTTTAGTTACATCTAGTTTACAAATATAAGCAAAAAAATATAGAGGATTTAGGGGCTTATCTTTCTGTAGGGAAGTTGTAGGGCTAAAAATCTGTCCAAATTGCTGTGAGCAGTCTGTGGTTTCATGCTCTGCCCACCCATTGTTTCTGTAATTCACTGTCACCTAAGCCAGAGAGCAGCAGCATTCTGAAGTCCAAAGAGGTCCAAATGATGACCTTTGATAACATTTCATTTTCTTATCCATGCTGTTGTACTGCTGTTGCATCTTGCCTATGAAATGTCTGCTCCAGCTGTCCCTGAACTCCTGGTATTCATTTATCAAGTTCAATATTTTGATGCCAGCTTTTAGCAATGACAGATGCATTTTCCTCTTCTTCTTTCAAGTGAAATCAAGTATTACTTGGAGACAATGGTTTGATGGATAATCCAACATATCTGTTTAATGCTTTCTAATTTTCAGAGATGTGTTCTTTTCATTAAATTCTGTCAAAAGACTTGGGAAAAAAAAAAGCATCATCTGGTTTATAGTCTGTTTGAAGATGTATTGTTATTTAATTATATAGGGAACAAAATGCTTTTTACTAGTAGAGATACTCTGCATAAAAAGCAAATGTTCTTTCATAGGATCAGGGAATGTTTTGGATTGAAAGTAGCCTTAAATCACAGAATCATAGAATAGCTTGGGTTGGAAGGGATCTAAAAGGGTCATCTAGTTCCAGCCTCTCCCTGTCATGGGTAGGGTTGCCAGACACTAGATCAGACTTCCCAGGAACCTATCCAGCCTGGCCTTGAATGCCTCCAGGGATGGAGCATCCACAACTTCTCTGGGCAGCCTGTGCCAGTGCCACACCGCACTCTAAAGTGAAGAATTTCTTCCTGGCATCTAACCTAATCCTCCCCTCTTTCAGCTTAAATCCAGGGACAGAATGCATCCTTAGCAAGTCTGCTGACACACCAGAAGTCTGTGCTGCAATTCAGTGAGCCCTGACAGACTAAGGATATGGGCAGAAAGGAACCTGATGCAGTTCAACAAGGGCAAGTGTGCAGGACTGAAGAGGATGGGGCCAGCCTCTTTTCAACTGTGCCTAATGTCAGATAAAGAGGCAGTGGGCACAGAATGGAAGACAGGATTTTCCATACCAACATGATGAAAAACTTTTTGACATTGAGGGTGACGGAGCCCTGCAACAACTTGCCCAGAGAGGATGTGGAGTTTCCTTCTCTGAAGATATTCAGAACCTGCCTGAATGTTTTCTTGTGTAACTTATTCTAGGCAACATGCTTTAGCAGGAGGTTGGGCCAGTTGGTCTCTAGAGTTTCCTTCCAACCCCTACGATTCTGTGATCCTGTGAGAAACACTGTGGGGGACCATGTCAAGGGCCTTTCAGAAGTCCAAGCAGATTACATCAGTTGCTCAGTTTACCCTCACTTCCAAGATGGTTATGTATGTATTTATTTATTTATGCTTCCCATTTCTATATTCCTGCTGTGGTTTTGCTGCAGCCACTGTGTGACTGGAGCAGCGCGTTGTACGCTGGGGGAAGATCTGAGACTGCCACCCAAGCTTCTGTAATCAGATACCCTGTTTACTTGGTTTGTAGGGTCACTTCTAATTCATGTGCTGTAAGTGCCCACTTCAATAGTATAAAAGATTTCTGCACAGTATAGTTCTGTATAGCTGTATTAAACAGCGGGAACTGAGTTGTTGAAACTTGTCATTGTTTCTCTCAAAGTAAAACTGAACTTTACCAGTGTCCTGACATGATGCTGCCATACTGATAAAGTGATTCTGAAATTATAGAAAATTAGTATTAAAATTTTTTCCCGGGTTAGATCCATTTAAGAAGCAGTAGGAACAAGTCAGTCACCTGCTTCTGAGGCTTCCAGAACATTTTCTCAGCAAACAAAAAGAACAATAGCAAAACACAAAGCAAAAGAACAAGCATGGCCTGTTTTTTTCAGTTGAGCACAGCCAGCTTTGGGGCTGGAAGCAAGTTTTGGAATTCAAAATAGAAATGTGAAGGGTATTGGAGATGGTGTTGCTGCAGAGAACCAGGCACACTTCCCACGGATGAGTTTGAGGTGCTGCTGAGTGGTGGTGAAGCAAAACAGAACAACGTTTTGTAAAGAAGTGCTAATATGTTTACTAACAATAACATTAGCTCACTAAACCTTCTGGTGTTTGATGGGTTATGCTGGCCTGCAGCACACACCCAGCCAACTGGACCCTTCTTAATTTTGCTCCCACTCATCCCTTTTTTAAAAGGATTCCCCAAAATTTTAGTTGCTGGTCTGGCAGAATTGGGTCAAAATGACATTGCCAGATCTGGTGTCACCTAGTGCTTTAAGGAACAGCTGGCATAAGGTGCAAGTAGTTGGCGCGCCGTTCCTTTTTCACAGTCACTGAGCATATTGTTCCCAAAACTTGATTCATCCATGCTGGCTCAAGGCCTAGGGAGATGCAGCTCCAGGAGCAGGAGTTATATTCAGGAGACCGAGAGCTGGGGAAGTGGAAGAGGAGGAAGAGGTATGAAGAAGCAGTTCTTTGCATTATGGGGAAGGATCTTACGTGAGAAAAAAAAATCTTACATAGCCTATGATAAAAAATGGTCCTGAAAACTATGCCTATCTACTTGAAAAATGCATCACTATCTTGTTTGATAGTAGTCTATTTCTGACCTGTTTCTTTACATACTTTATACAGCACGTTATATCTTTCACATAATGATTTCTCAGTCTAGTTTTATAGATGCGTTTTGGAAGGTTAATGATAAAACATTTTTCATCAGGTTTCTATTGATGAGTGTTTTCCAGATTTCACAGTAGCATCAGAATAAAGAAACATAGCCCCAAAAAGATAAAGAAAAAATCATAACTTAAAAAAAAAAATAAAAGGTCAAGCTTTGATTCCTTCCTGCTTTCTTAGGTATGATCCTGGGTGTTAGTTCATAGTGTTTGGAAAAGTGAAATTGCATCAGATAATGTTGGTTGTGAGATATTTCATGTCCTTCAAATCTCACTTTGTAAATCCCTTATTTGGGAAAGGAGAAGAGTTTTTTTTTCCTATTAAACTGGTATTTCCCTAAGTCTCTGCTTTCCTCCTTTTCCTGAGGTTGTCACAAACTTGAAATGCCCCTTGGTAAGGAATTCACTAGTTAAAGAATGGTAGTCCACTGCGATGGCATCGGAGGGAGCTACCATGGTTGCTGAGCTGGTGTGAGCTTCAGAAGTCGTGGGTTACGTGGGAATTTCGGGTCATGTGCTGAATTTCACAGGTCCAGTAACAATATTCTTGATCTTTTTGAACCTATAAAAATTAAGTTGGAAGTCTTGAGAGCACTTTTTAACCTTGGTACTTTAAAGAGTTGCTGTAAATTCAATGTGAACAGTTTTCTGTTGAGATGTTTCAGCATTTCTCTTTTCAGTTTTGTTAAGGAAGGTGAAAATAATTGTATAAATGTTTAAAAGTGTTTTGAAATTTAGCACAGGCTTGGCTCATTGCATGATAAAAACCTATTTTGAATTTAGTATGAGAACAGCTTAACTTCTGCCCCAAATTCCCTTCTTTCATGCATATATCACCTGGGGAATCTTAGTCATGAACTTCAGTTAGCAAAAGTCAATTAAGTCTTCAGTATCATAACACCACCACAGGGCTTCCTGCAATCATATTGCAAAGGTTGTTGCATAAATGAGGTATGAAAGCAGATTAACTACTAACCCAAGGTGTATGCTGTGTTACTGACTTGAAGTAAAGAGCACAAATAATCGAGAACCATGATTTATTAAGAACAGTAATATGCAATTCCAGAACTACTTCAAAAATATATATTGGCCAGTTCAGACATGTAAGACATCTTGCACAGAACTAATCGTGGGTGAATTTAAAACTCTTAATGTGTAATACAAATACTTTCTTTTCTTCACTCTTTCCAACTAGCAAGCAGTTCTTTTTCTTAAGAGACAGGCAGTGCAGGATCATAGCCAGCAGATGCAGAGCAGGATATCTATCCTTCATGTGAATGTAGATTTTAGCTCTGAAAAACACAGGCAGTTGAATTTTGTACAGAAGAATCTTCTCAGGAAAACAAGAATCTCTTTGAAGTTCATTTTTATTGCTGCAATTTGAGAAACTGGAGTAGCTCAGTCTGCATCACTCACCGATACCTTTGTAGATGACAATAAAATTTTAAGAGACTTTTACAGATTAAAAGACTTTTTTTTTTTTTATCTTGCAAGATGTATTTCACTACTAAATGGCTCATAAAATCACACCGTTTAAAATACATGTTTTCCATTTTAGATTTAATCTTTTTAGTTTGAGTGCTTGAGCATTACTGCAGCTACAGCACTGAGTCTTGTAATGGTGCTTGAATAGCTTCTACTCTAGAGGATTTACATATAAATCCCAAAAATATGATGAGTGGTGTTTGAAATCAAGGGTAACAGTCCAACTAAAATTCACGTGAGAAGGGTTCAACTCAAGCCTGACCATCAGTGACGATGTAATAAAAATCCTGTCTGGACAGAAAAGTGTCATGTAGTATGGCATGTATGTGTGCTCCTGTCCTTAGGAGGACACGGAGTTCTCCCAGTTTTGGGCAACTGGGGCACTTGTGCCTGACCCCATAAGAAGCTGTGCTCTTTGAGAGAGGGTTGTTTCATATATATGAACCAGATAGGAAAGACCTCCTACAAAGGAAGGTGGAGAAATACGAATACAAGCACTGCCTAGTTTCACATCGTGTCCTTAGTTTTCCTTTGTGGTGGTTTCCTCAGCGTGTTATTCCTTGGGTCACAGCGTGTTTAATTTTCGGCAGTGAGTGAGCGTTGTGCTGGGTTCTTACACATACCTGCCAGCAAGTTCTGCCTGCTGGTTTGCCACTTGCTCTTGAGGTGGCAAACAAGCTTTTTTCATTCCTGAGCAAGCTCTTTCAGTGCTGGATGAAAAATGTAGTGTGTGGGAAATTAGTTCAACTGAAAAGCAAAGTTCTGCCGAGGGGAAAATTTTCACGCTGAAAGTCTGTCATAAAATATGAGTTGCTGTGATGGGTGAATTTATAAATTGCTGTCAAACCAGTGCTGAATGGTGTTAATATGATTGTTTAGGGCAGTGCTCATTTAATTATTAACTGTTATGATATAGTATCATTATTTCTCCTGGATCTATCTTCTTTTATTTAGTGTGCTTTCTGCTGCTGGGATTTTCAGGCAGCTAAGTATACACAAAGCCCTCGCCTTTGAACGTGACACTGAAGCATTATTTCTGTATCAGATTCACCAGGAGGCCACACTGCTACTACAGAAATAAATACACCGTGTAAAATTGCATCCGTTTCTTGTGGATACAAAAGCACAGTGCAGTGTGTGAGGAGTTTGCTAAGGGATTTGATTTAGTAGTTCAGTGGGTAGGGATGGTGTTAGGAGGATGGTTGGACTAGATGGTCTTGTAGGTCCTTTCCAACCTAATGTATCTATGAACCTATGAGTTTCTGGAGTGACTGTAAAGCCCTCCAAAACACATCTCTCTAAGGGCTGGAATAATAGAGGTGTTAAATGCAGAGTTCAAGAAGGGGAACTCATAGCTGAAAACCTGGACTGAATTTCATCTCATAGAATACACTGGAAAACAGGTTATTTCAGACCACAGACATAGGATGGAGAGTATGCTATCTTTTGGAAGTACCAGTGGGTCTCCCAGGAGGATGGGCCATGCATTTTTCCCTCCCATCCACAGGATAGCTTGGTCAGGCTCACATTGATAACCACGAGGTTGGATTTTTTTTTATTTTTATTTTTTTCAACATGACCAAAGAACACCAATGCCAGTACCATCATTTTACTCACTTCCCTTTCAGGCCTGATGTTTCTAAGCGTGGGAGTTTTGGGTAATGTGCAAAATGATCGATTTTTGCAATATCACAGTCCAGGAAGCATGGCCTATGTGCTCCAGTAGTTGAGAGTCTTGGCAGCAAGATCCTCATATTTGTGCTTTAAATAAAAACTGTAGTTTCTCATCACTCTTTCTGACCCTGGAGCAGTAGAAGCAATCTGTTCTCACTGAGAAACACTGAAGCCTTGAAGAACTGGAACAAATATAAATATGGAAAAATGTTTTTTGAGAGAAGTCTAGACAAAAAAGAATTTGTTGAATGGCCAGAATGGCAACGCTTCTGAATCACCAAAAGGATAATGCTTTGGAGAAGAGGCTATGTGTTTCAATGGCAAATAGAAAACAATAATTAGAAAATAAAAACAATTATTTACTAAACTGGATAGATTATACTAGAATAAGTAAAAACTAATTAAGGAATTTCAAACCTTCAGGAACAATGATTTGGGTAGAATTGATGTAATCATTGCTAATGACTGGATTGCTTATAAGGCTCATTCTGTTTTTAGAACATGCAGATAAACATGGTAGTAGAGGAGGAGGATAGGGAAAGCAAACAATAATGATATGGTCTGTCTTAGGAGAGGTGACAATTGTAGTAATCTTCTGAGTTATAGCCTTCTGTTGACATAAATCTGTAAAAAAAAAAAACAAACCCAAAACAATTAACCATAAACAAATTAGTTGCATAGATCTTCTCTTTTACAGCTGTTATGTCAAGATAAACAGGTTTTGATTCAGTGCTCAAATCTAAAGGCAGGAAATTTGGGATTAAGCCAACAGCATCAACAAAAGAAAAAAGAAATCTTTCCTTTTCCTGTACATTTTAGTTTGAAACATTCTAAAATGGTTTTTTTTCTTGTTTGAAGTGCTAATTACTTTGTGTGTTTTGAAAAACACTGAAGATCAACCAAAATTAAAAATACATACATTTCTTTTTCTTTTTAAAAATATTTAAATGAAGTATTATCAACCCCTGCAAAGTTTTCATTACTGATTTTTGGCTGAATCTATTAGGGGAAATTTTCCACGTGTCACAGATACAGTTTGCAAAGCTGCACTGTCAGCTCAGTTGCTGAGGACTGAGCAGGTCTGTGAATAGAGACCACTGAGTATTTTGCCAATGAGACCAAAGTGTGATGTTTCATTCACGTCTGATATGGATGCATTTAAAATGGTGCTGAAAAGCTGGTGAGGTTGTGCAAAATGACAAAAAGATGATTCATGGAGTGTGTAAGTCATACGTGATTTGGAAACTACTTTAAAATGATGTCTGTTTTAAGAACTGTATTATTTAAAAAAAATAATGTCGTGCTTTCTCCTCTACTAAGGATCCCCAACATTTTCAGCATCTGCCCATTTTCAAACTGCAGCTTTTACTAAACTTAACTTTACAAACTTTATGCTTTTTTACAGCATTAACAGGATTTAGTGTGTGGTCTTCATCGGTGCTTCTGAAGACTGAATCAGCTTGCTCATTAGCTGCTAGACAGCTTATTAATTTTTCACCGAACGTTTATTTTTTTCCCTTTCCTTCTAGGTTTATGATGAACGTGACTTGGGAAGGCAAAGATTTGTCTTTCACCGCCGACGGTTATCAGGCACACCCCAGGCTGGTGGTGATCGTGCTGAACAAGGATCGTGTGTGGGAGAAGGTGAGCATCATCTGTAGGTAAAGGACATGAGAGGAGGTAGAAGAGACTTGGCAGAACCTTATTAAAGACGAGCAGACGGATTAATATCATGTACGTCAATGATGATATTCTGCTGTAGCAGGTTTGTCACAACAGTTTAGAGAAGGTAATTTTGCTTTATTCTGAGTAGATTTAAGGAATTTTAATGAGGAAAGCAGTGAAGATATAGCACATGGATTTCAGAAGATTTTGAGAAATACACCTTTCATTTCTCTAGTGCAATTCAGCCAAATAGAATGGATGACTGAAAAATGTCCTGAAATTTGGACATAAGTATCTAAGTTTGCATGTATTTGTGTATCATGACAGCCTCCTTGAGCTCCACAGAAAAGTCCTTTTATTTGTTTGTTTGTTTTTTTAACAGACTTTAAGCAGATTTTATTCTCAATTTTGACATGTTGCAGGATAGTTGTGATTCCATGTGTTAAAAACAGAAGCGTTAGTATTTGTTTGCACTTTGGAAAAAAATAATAATAAAAAATACAGATGTAGCATACCCCCACATCCATTTTAAATTCATAAAGCATGACTGTGCGTTATCTAAATTGCTGCTGAAATCTATGAACTCTGTTGTGTTATACTTTTAGGATCTCATAAATCCTCAATTCCAGCTTGTAAGACTGTCAGATCCTTCATAATGTTGAATAATAATGACAAAATAACAGTTAATGTAGAACATCTCTGTAAATATGCCAGTCGTGGAAGACGTAGAGACTAGATTATGCTCTGTGCTTCTTGACGTTCACTTGATGCAGATTTAAATCTTTGGATAAATTTAATTCTATCCAAATATGTCAGTTGGAATCTTTGGAGAATCTCTTGCTTAGCAAACATGATGAGAATTACTTATCCAGTTTTAAAATTCTGCAACAGTCTCTATATCACGTATAATGTTCTGGAAAAGTATTATCCTACATGGGGATAGTATGGCACCAAGGGCAGAAAATGGTAGGTAGACAACAGCGCTCCTGGTGTCATAAATTTATTTCAGATCTTGATACTTCTCTGAAGAGAGCACTCAAATGACAAGGTGATGTAGGTTAAGTGCTCTTAAGCAAACAAGCAAAGAAACGCTGAATATATGCTGCAACAGTACTTCCAAGAAATAGCTTGAACCTTCGAGTGTCTCCCATGTGAGAGCATGCATGTTTTAGTCCAGCTTTTGCTGTATCTAACTGAATACTGTATGGCAGCAGTGTATGCTTCACGTGCTGCACTGGGCTAAAAGTCTCCCTATTGGATCAGACCTACAGTTTTCATCTGGTGTGTATGAGGTGTTTTTAGAAGGAAGAAGAGTGACTGAGAGGACACTACTGCCCAGAAAATGTTATGCATCTACTCCTAGATTCTATCTAGATTTGGAACCCTTTCAGTAGAGGCCAGATGAGGTATTTTGGTAGAGACAGGTTGCCCCTAGCTGTAGTTTTGACCGCTTCTCTATCGTAGGACTATGGGAAGGCAGCCAGGTTTAATTATGTCAGAGCGGAGAAGTGAAAGGCAGCCAAGAACGAGCTGTCACCACCAGAATTATTCCTCTGACCACAAGCTGATCCCTGCCTCTGTGGATGAAGACAAATAAACTGACTAATCAATTATCCTGGCAAGCTGGAGGCAACTCTCAGCTGTATCGAAGCACCCCGCATTTATAGCAGCAGAATTTCACTCTGCACTTCAGAAATAACAGAAATGTTCCTCTGATTAGACACATGAGGAGGTTCTTGCCCACCCTAGGTTTATTTGAATATCTCTGTAGTGCCATATTGATGTTCTTTCCTCACTTCATATCTCGTAGGAAAAAGGAGAAAGAAATTGGCTTTCTCATTGCACTGTTTTGCTCAGTTTCAAAACTGACATCTGTGGTCCAACATTTCCTGCTTTGAGTTTCCTGACGAGTGCTTGATTTTACTTACGATTACAGTATTTCTGTTGGTATCACAGAATTATTTTACTTAAGTCTTATTAAATACACTCAATTATAGATGGAAAACATCAAATCCTAGAATGTAATTACATGATTTGCTCATGTGAATAACTGCCAGTTCAGCAGTCTGCTATTCCTTGTAATGTAACTAACGTATACAGGAATTGTATTTACGCTGCTTTTTATGTAAGAAAGAGTAATTGTGTTTTATGTGAAGATATTTTTATTCAGTATCCCCTTGAAAGTGCAAGATTTAATATGAAAACTCATTTTTCTTTGGTTTTAGGTAATAATCTGCTTTTATTTAAGCACAGTTTTCCTTGGTCTCTAAGTTGATATACTTGATTCAAGGCTTAATGTTATAGAAAATTCATTCATGCATACTAGAAGAGCATACATCTTACCCCTAGGAAAAAAAGTACCTTTTCCATTGCAGTTGACTGAGTATCAAAACTTTGAAATAGAAACTTTACATATAAATGGAACTGACTAAGGAATTTGTCCCATATCTGATTCTGAAAAAAGGTGGTTGGATGATAATAGTTTGAAGGCTGAAATTTACTTTTGGGCATGTTCTGCAGGCATCCAGCAAGATATTTTGACAGATCGTTGAGCAGATGCTCGAACTTCTGTCATCAGCATTCATATTCTCCCTGTAATCTTGACAGGCAACAGGATTCCTGTTCCTCAGACAAGAGATTTTTAAGAAGACAAATTTAATGTTTCAATGAAACTTAATATGTTTACCAGCACTGCCCGGTGATGACCAAAGCTCTGCAGTAACACTGTCTTAAACTGAAGAAAATCTCAGAGGTCCAGCAGTACCAGCTGCATATCCCCCACTCAGCTCATCTCAGTGCTGTGTGACTTTTATGTCTCACCCTGCCTGCTCACTGAGTTGCAAACTTCATGGACTATTAGTTTTTGTTTCATTTTGTGGTTGGTTTTTTTTGCCTCCTTAAATTGAAAAAATTAATTGACATAAACCCTGTTAACCCAATGTTAAAATCATATACTAGAATATAAGTAGCAGTGACAAAATCAGGCTGACTGTAGCTGTGCGTATGTTGTATGTTAAATAAGGTTGGGAAGACTGTGTTGAATTTATAGATTATCATATTCCAGAACAAATGAATTTTTATTGATGCCCTCCAATTAATACAGGCGAAGTTAGCTTGAGGGTGTCAGTGTTTTCTTCTTTCTTCTGAGAACTAAGTGTTGTACTAATTCTGAATAAAGTTGTAGATTTTTGATTTATTTTTTTGGTGAGCATGAGTGGTATAGATTTGGATGTGTTTGGATTACAAGAAAAAGTATCGATATAGAGAAGGAAGTGAACGCCTGCTCAGTCCTATGCAAAAAAGAAAAAAAATGTCTTTTGAAGTGTTGGGAGAGTTTCTGAGGTAAAAAAGCAATGTATTTTTGCCACCTATTGATTTTTACAAGAAGCATACGTAGCTGACACTGCATGGCACAATTGCTAGTTAAATGTCTGGAAGAACCATTACTTATATCCAAGTTTGTTCTGAAAGTAACCAATGATTTTTAATTTTCTATTAATGCAGGAATTCATGTAGAACTTGAATTTGCTCTGGTGAACTAACATACACCAGATTTAAGAGCCCTGTGTGAGGTTGTACATATTTCTATCTAGGAAGGAATGAGTAGGCAGAATGAGTAATTCCTGGCTGGAAAAAATGGACTAAGGTCTTCTCAGAGAGCTCCATCTGTCTACTGACATCCACTCTCATGTGGATGAGAAAAGACAGCTGTTAGATATAACTGCAGATGAAACTTCAGTGGACAAAACCTGGAAAGCCTAACACTCAGATTTCTGACAGAGCTTTTTGTTAAAGTACTATCATAATAAATCCTCACTGAGTTATTATAGGGTGTCTTTCTGGGAAATTGTGTGCCAAGCTGGGTTCACAACAGCTGAAGGCCCATTCCAGGAGACTTTATGTTGGCCTTCCAGTACCTGAAGAGGCCTACAGGAAGGCTGGGGATGGACTCTGGCAGGGAGTGTGGTGATAGAAGGGCAATGGTTTTAAACTAAAAGAAGGCATATTTTGATCAGTAATTAGGAGGAAATTCTTTACGCAGAGAGTGGTGAGGCACTGGCATAGGCTGCCCAGAGAAGCTATGGATCCCACTCCCTGCAGTTGCTCAGTGCCAGGCTGGGGGTGGCCCTGGGCAGCATGGTCCAGTTGGAGGTGTCCCTGCCTATGCCGGGTGCTTGGAGCCAGACCTTTCAGGTCTCCTTCATCTCAAACTTTTCTATAATCCTATGATGATGATATCTTAGACATTTGCTAAAATTTATGAGTAGATATATATACGTATATATAATCTACAAATGCATAATCTAATGGTGTACCATTTGTCAGTACCTCTGTGGCCTAAGCTGATGCCCAAAGCAGATGCAGCATGCCTTTAAGATGTCAGATTGTCTTTCTCCTTGTTTCATTCTTGTCTGTTAGGGTATTTAGTATTACTGTAACTATACTTATCCTGACACTGTTGAATGGAGGTTGTTTGTATATCGTTTCTGCATCAGTGAGCTTTAACTTGGTCAAAGGAAAGGTCTTTAAGCCTTTGCTATGCTGGATTTCTTGAACTGCAGCAATTATTATGCACCATTTCTTAAATCCTGTATTCCCAAGAGTGATGATTCCTTTCTTCATTCTGCTTTTGTTCCTTCCCGTTTGTTGATAATCTCTGTGGGTATTTTATTTTCCTTTGAGCCCTGATGGCCACAAACTTCGTGCTTTCCTGTCAGCGTAAGGAGCAGCCATAAGGGAAGAGCAGTACATTTGCATACCCCATGTGAGATTTTGCACTAATTTTTGAAAACTTCAAAGTCTACAAACGGGCATCTTCAACTCAGTCTGTAAACCATTCCTTATTAATAAGTATGAAAATGCTCACATCGTGTTTTGTCATTGAAATTAGGAATGTCATTGTGAAATGTGAACCTTGACCGTCATGAAGCAACACAAAAGTTGGCAGCGGAAGGTACAGAGCAGATGCTGGATCTGGAGAAATGATTTTTCTTGTGTTCTTTGTTCTGCTGCTATTTGTTATAACTAATCTGACAAAGTCGATTTATGCTACCTAGTTATTGATGTAAGACTTGTAAGTGGAAATGGGTGCTCAAATAGAAGCAACAAATAGGTTTTCTATAAAGCAAGGTTAGATTTTGCATTCGCTTATTTTTCTCACAGAAGTGTGACAGATCAAAATGTGTTTGCAATATATGTGTGTTCAATGTAGAAAAAGCAACGCTGATTTCATTTATTTATTTATTTATCCTTTTTAAAGGTTTATTTTGGTAATCCTGTGAGTGCATTTAGCATCTGTGTTGTCGTGTAGCATTTTCCCTTACAAAAGGATGATGGCTGTGTATTGCATACAGTTCCCATCTGCTGGAAAGAGGGTGATAGGACCAAGTTATTTGTTTGTTTTTTCTCAGATGTGCTGGTGTGACAGACTTCCTTTTTGTGCCAATGCTGGCATGCAAAAGAGAATGCTCTGCTCTTTTCTTTCTCTGCTTAGGATCTGCCCTTTCTCTGTTTCTCTCATTGCATGAGGGTGTGTGCTTAGGTTTATACCAACCATCTCTGTTATTTAGAGGCTGTTCTAGGGTACAGCAGGAGAGGGGACTCTGCAGTGTACAATAAGTAGTTTTGCAGGTTTTCTTTCTTAGCCTAAATGTATTTCTGTTGCTGGTCAGAAAATGACACCAAATAGTTCATTATTGGCCTCTGCAGCTGTGGTCTTTAGAAAATGAATAAGCACGAACAAGGTGCATAATTAACACATGGTATTTGGAAGATACTTTAGATAAGGGTGAATGAGATAAGAAACATGTGGTTGCTAATTCAGGTTGATGTTAATTGAACTCATCCACGCTCTATGCTATTTTCTGATTTCCCTTCTCAATTAAGCAAAAGAGAAAATTCCAGACTGCATAGAAAGAGGAAATAAAAAAGAACGTAGATGTTTGTAAGGAGTACTGTAGTAGATGTACACATTTTTACAATGGGAGCATTAGTATATGCACCTACTGTAGTGAATTAAACCCTTTACCTTTATATGTGAAGGAACTGACTATATGCATGTATCCATTTATTTATTGTAAGAGTCAGAGTCTTCTGGCCATACATAAGAGGTTTTATAATTTGTGGCAGGGTCTTTCCCAAAACCAATTGCATTGCTCTCTTTTCAGAAGCAGCTCATCTTCCATATTTCTCTGGGATCAAGACTACACACTACTGTGTTAGCAATCTAACTAGTAATAACAGAAATTTATCATAAATGTAGAAGTATTTCATAGATTTTCCATAAAGTAGGGTGAAGTTTATTTGGGTGCAGATTATGACAGTTCCCAAGCAGAGAATGTCTGTTTGGTTTTTTTTTTTTTTTAACGTTTTCCTCAGCTTGAGTTTTCTGGTTTGAAAACATCACTGTGTTTATTACTTTTAACTTGATCTCAGTGCATTTTTACATTCCTCCTCTGTTTTTGAATCTTGCAACAAAGATGTACTATAACATCTGCTGAAAATACGCTCATTTTCAATTTAATTACTCTACTAATGTTAATTGAATTCTTAGGAGGTCTGAATGAGAACTCTCCTTGCCACGCTCCTATGGCTTTTTTTACTCTAAACTTTCTATTTTCTTATCCATAGCTCAGTTTGCTATAGACTGTAAATATATGTAGTTAATTGAGTTTAAGTTTGGAGCATAAATCAAAATTCTAGACCTGTCTTTGAACAATTCATTAGTTTCATCTTCCATACTGCATAATCCAGTAGTCAAATACTCCTTCTCTGCTTTCTTTTATGCTCAGTTAAATGTCTGCCATTCTAAAAAAGTCATACTACCAACTATCTAAATGAAAAAGAGATTTTAAAGACACATTATTTAAAAATAGCTATGTTTTTCCTGTGTTTTACAGGTTCCTAGTGGAGCTAAGGAAATGATTCCTCATCACATGAGATTTAGTAACAGCTCATGTTTGGAGGTGAAGATGACTATGTGTTACACTTAAAGAAGACCGATTTAAAATATTTTTAATCTAGGAAAGAGGAGATGGAGGCAGATGAAACTGAGCAAACTGTCCTGATTCGTCTACAGTTCCTGTCGTTAGGGAGTAGCTGCACCAACTATAAACGCTGCATTTTGTTTTGCCTTTGTTGTAAATTAAAGATGGCTGTACCTGCCAGACTAACCCAATTTCTTGAGACTCATCTCGATGCAGCTAGAATGTGACTCTGACTGCCTAACATTAACAAGCTGTGCATTCTGCTGACTCTCTGAGCTAGTAGAAGTGATTTTCTAACCCACATCAAGTTTTGAAATCTTAAAATAATATTTATATTTTTTTCAGAGAAAAATGTTACAATTTCCAATTCTATAAATCAAAAAGCAAACAAAAAACAAACCCAAAATCCCAGTCAGTTAAGGCAGGTGGAATTCAATACTTCAATTTATCTGTACTTATTCTGATAAATAAGCATGTATTTCTAGACAGTAAGTCCAGAACTATACATGCAAAATAAATTTCTTTTTCTTTTTACAAGATATTTCAAGCGGTATTTTTATCTTTTGAATAGCAAAAAAGCCCACTTTCTGTTCTGTCCTCTTACAGAATTTGATAGAATAGTTCAGTTGGTAAGGACACTCAACGTTTATCTAGTTCAGCTGCCTGACCACTTCAGAGCAGGAGGGACAATTCTTTCAAATTAGCTTCAATTTTCTTTTAAATCCAAATTACTTTCAATTCAATTTAATTCATATTTCTTCCATTTTTTCTTCCTTCAAGTGGAAAAATACTCTTTCAGGAAAGGAGGGCAATGAAAACTATTGTCTGGAAAATTCTACTATCTCACAGGTTATCAAAATATAATTTTGGCACCCTGTCCTTCGTGGTGTTTTAACTCTCTCATTGACCTCCATCTTTTTTACCAAGCAGCGATGGCTTGAAGACTGTGAGATAAGTGAAGATTTCTGAATGGCAGAGTTTACTTGAGATTAGATACATACAAGTTGGGACTTTTAGCATGCAGATGGAATTGAATAAATTTCTTCACTGTAGTTACAGGATTTCCATAGTAGAGACTGTGTGTTTCAATTGTGACTGTGACTTTACCACTATTTATTTTTGTATATCTCAGTTTTGATTAGCTATGAAAAAGATGTCAGGTCTCTTAAGAGTACGTGGATTTACTGCTTACGTCTTTAGATTCCCATTTTGTGAAACATAAGAAAAAACATTTATTTCAGAAGTTTTCATACTGCTAGCCCAGACAGGAGTATCTAGCCACAACTTTTTCCAGTCTACACATAAGTTCATTAGCTGGTATGGTGAAAGACTTCTGGGGCTGTATGCTGCCAGCCCTGATCAGAGAGTGACTCGGGCAGATAAATCATTTCCTGTTAGAAAACAGAGTTGAAGGGTATATGGTCTAGTACCAGATCTGGGGATTGGTGACCATGCCTTTGTCAGGAGGGCTGGAATTTGATGATCCTTGAGGTCCCTTCCAACACAAGCTGTTCTATGATTCTGTGCTGTATTGCCAACAGTGCTTCAAATCGTGCAGATTTCCTGAAACTGCGCTGCAATTGTTGTGTTGTGTGGTGTATTCCTTTACATAACAGTTGTGTGAACAAAAGATTTAACAGTTTTGATGAACGGATAACTACATTCCACTCTTGTTTATTTCTCTTGAAATAGGAATGAGTATTCTGCTGACATTTGCTTTTAAAATCTAGTTAAAGTATTAGTTAAAATCTAGTTAAAGTCTCTAGTTAAAGTATTTCATTTTTTCTACACCTTCTGCATTATGTGGTGGCTAAGAAGAAACAGTGTTGATTTTGAGCTTTATACTGTCACAACCACTGTCCTGCTTTCTTCAGTTGTTTCCCCTGCTTTGCTGTATGATTCCAATCAATGAGATTGTATTTTGAATTCTTTGAAGATAAAGCATATGAGTCATGATTTGATAACATTAAGATCTTTAGAGAAAAACTTGTAAGCCTGGGTTGCACTTCGTTGGTGTGTAACCTTTGTATTTATCTTCGTATTATTAATGGTAGCCTGCATTACAGTGATTTCTTGGCTTTTTTGTGAATGTTTGTATCAAGGATATCAATATTACCAGGTAATTTAAATTAAGAAATTTACATTTAAAAAAGGATCCCCTTGAGCCTCAAATCTAGATACTTGGACTTTGGTTCAGAGGATGACATTTTTAGTTTATTTCATCAGTAGCTATGCTGTAAGACACTGGAGGCAAATGTCTGAGCTGTCCAGGTTGGTAAACTATTTCACTGTAACATGATTTATTCAAATATAGTTCTTGCCTCATACTGAAAATAGCAGCTGAACTTTTCATATTCCAGTTTTTACTTCTTACATGTGAACTTATTCCATTGCATTTGTAGTAGCTTACAGAGGTAAAGTCAGGACTTTCATGCTTTTGGTGTCTCAGTTATTTTTCTTTGTTGTCATAGGTAAGTCATTTAAAGAGTTTTGAATAAGGACTTAACCTTTGAGTTTGCTCAGAAATTCTTACATTTACAAGCAAATCTCTTTATGAAGTTCAGAAATAAAATGGAAATGTGTTATGACCAGTTTTCCCCACCTAAACATGTAAAACATTTACGTGCATTCAGAAGAGATACTGATTGGATCTAGTACTAGGTCTGAGTTTTCCATAAGTGACATAAATGTTGATCTTGCAAGACAGCAAAATATGGATTCAATTTCATAAATTCTCTCTATTTCAGCAGGAACGTATTAATGTTTCAGTTTTGCTTAATCTGTAGCTGTTCTCTGTCATTGCAACTCTTCACCTTTTAAAAATTGATACTATCAATTGCACAAAGATGTTGAAAGAACTGAATAATATATGGGGTTACAAAAAGCTGTGTAAATAAATAATACCATTCAGATTCTTATTAGCAATGCTACCATTAGTTCTGTGCAAGCTGGAAGGCTTCTACTGTAAATATAAAGATCTTGATGTATTTTGACTATGTGCTAATTTTTATTTTTTTTTTACTTTAATTACTTAAATTAATTATTTAATTACTTTAATTGTGTAAAGCTAAATTCTAAATTCTTACCCTCCATTTAAAATAAATAAGAAAAAAGTATTTTGATCATTCAAAACATTAGCTCAATGGTAGAAAGAAGTGCAACGTGTTCTTCAATGATATTTTCAAAATCAAAATACCAAATAAAGATTAAAACTGTTCACTTGTGAGTCCAGCATCAGTGACAGAGCACATCTGATATTCTTTCTAACTATTTATCAATCAGGACAAGCAAATCCAACACAGATATTACCCAAAAAAAAGACGTGACACAGAGGCTTTTCCTAATTACTCTTTCTCGCTTGCCATTATCTCACCTGCAAATCTCCTTAGGAATTTTCTGCCATGTGCTTTTCTGCCATTGTTTATTACACTGAAATCATCTTGTACTTTTTTTGGTCATTGTGCTTTCTGACTCTGTGGGATGACCTGCAGTGCTTCTGAGATCTGTGCCTTTCTGAAGCCCAGGTGAATTCAGTGCTGGCAATGCAGCAGCAGAATTCTTCAGAGAGAAGTGGAGATGCTCCTGAGTCCTGAGGGAAAGTCATAATTTTTAATTTAATACTGATACAGTCAGAGACTATTGAGATAAATCCATGGGAAAAGTAGATGTTTGGATTTTAGAGACTTAATCAGCATAGCACTTCTGTAGAGATGCAACTGTCTAAATAAAGAACATTTCCCCAAATTCAGCTCTTTAGAAACGTCACCGATTATACCCTTCTCAGAACAATAAAATGGCAATTAGTTTTAAGTAAATTACTTAAAAATGTCATGATTCCTGTTTTAACAACAAAACAGTCTCCGTATCTTTGATAGGATCAGACAAGTGCATATTATGGTGTGCTGTTTGTATTTCTTTTGGTCTGTGTGACAGTGATGCACGTTGGAGGTGCTTCCAGAGTCCTTACCAGGACATGCAGAAAGCCGTGTGCTGCTCTTGCCGTGCTCCTGGACATGCAAGGCCAATTGAACCCGTCAATTGTGCTTTTCTTGTTGCTGGTTGGAATAGGCAGGGACATTTTCCGCTCTGTGTGTTTGTTGTTTGGCAGGACTGCTCTGGCTGGAGCCTACTGGTGTATTTAGGGTGTAGCCATGAATGGTGCTACCTAAGCTGACATAAAGCAGCATAGGCCCTGCTGTGAATGAGATTATGTACCAGAACTTGGCAATCTAACAATTTTTTGCAATATAACTGTCTCATAGAGTTAAGTGCATTTGTTTTCCTCTGCATGGAATTGTTTTTTCTCAAAGGCTACATTCATTGTGTTTTGATTAAATTACATACTAGAACTGTAAGTAATATAATTTCAGTGCCTGGTTCCTGCTGATTTAGACTTACTCATTCTCTTGGGATATTTTGAATTTCCTAATTTCAGTGTATAAAGATTTGGCATCTCCACCTCCTACTTTAAAGTTCAGCAAAACATCTTGCATTAGAAGCAGGACAGAAAGGAAACTGCAAAGGGCATGTATCTATGTGCTTCTCTAAATAGGAAGAGATATAAATCATGTTCTTCGGGCACTTTTGTGATTCAGTTTAAAGTCTTTAGAAGACCAAAAAGAAGAACAAAAATTTATACAGTCTTTTTTTATCATCTGAGCCTGTCTTTGCAAAACAAATATTCCTCCAGTCCCATGATTATGTTGTAATTTGTTTAGCTTAAGTAACTGAAGGGTTATTAAAATCTATTGGTTTATAAATTATATGGACTGGTAGCTCATTTATATAATCTGTCATTACTGCTTGGGTAAACTGCAATTAGATTTACAGATACAAAGTAGTTAAAAATGCTAGAGCTTTCAAAATATTTAAATCATTTTTTAATCATATGCCCACTGCTGGTGTTCTGGCAGTGGAAAAAATACAGCTTCATTAAGGCTGGGTAATTTATAATAGTAAATAAATAGTTTGAAAGTAGAACCGGATATGTTCCCCACAAATTCTAAAACCATACATTTGCTCTAACAGTTAAGGTTTGCTTGATTACTTGCTAAACATTTTGGATTATTTGGTAGTAATTAAAAAAAATGTATTATTTCTAATAAGAATCATGTCACTGTGCCTTTTCTAGCTTTATTCCAATCGTGGAATTATGCCTTTGTTTACCAAAGCCCTAGTTTGGCCCAGCTCAGAAACCCTAGGACTAGGTAAAATGCTTTAACGATGCCTTTTCGAACTCCTAATATCTGAAGTAATTTCTGTAGAGGAGATACAGTAATATTGCCATTCTTTAGTTATCATCCTGGTGTGCTAGGTGAGTAGATTAGTTTTCTTGCTTTTGAGCTCCTCTTTTTTATTACTTAACAAGTCGGTCTTGATTTACAGATATCTGTTTGCTATTCTGGTTCAAACACGGATGATAGCTGCCATATTATGGCACTTCCGTAGCCAAGTGATAGATAGCATTAACTTTTATTTTCCAGGCTTTGTAAAGCTTTTCTCTCTTGAAATAACGTTACCTTATTTGTCATTACCACAGTGCGATTTCTCACTTCATGCAATGGCTGAAGATTTCTAAAGTAATGTTGATAACTAAGACAACTGTCTTTGCAATGTAATTTCCTGTATCTATATCCCTGACCATTTAATATGAGATCTCATCTGGCAAAAACAAGTAAGCAGATATGAACAGCCTATGTGTCTTGGATTTTTCAGGTGGGGAAATGGGAGAACAACTCTCTGAGCCTGAAGTACTCTGTCTGGCCAAGGTACAGTTCTTTTGCAGACAGTGATCCAGATGATAACCATCTGAGTATTGTCACCCTGGAGGAGGCTCCCTTTGTCATTGTTGAAGATGTGGATCCTTTGATGGAAAGTTGCCAAAAAAACACTGTGCCATGTCGTAAATTTGTCAAAATTAAGTAAGTAAATTTTTATTTATTTTCTTCCTCTCTCTTTCTCTTTCTCTTTCTCTTTCTCTTTCTCTTTCTCTTTCTCTTTCTCTTTCTCTTTCTCTTTCTCTTTCTCTTTCTCTTTCTCTTTCTCTTTCTCTTTCTCTTTCTCTTTCTCTTTCTCTTTCTCTTTCTCTTTCTCTTTCTCTTTCTCTTTCTCTTTCTCTTTCTCTTTCTCTTTCTTTCTCTTTCTCTTTCTCTTTCTCTTTCTCTTTCTCTTTCTCTTTCTCTTTCTCTTTCTCTTTCTCTTTCTCTTTCTCTTTCTCTTTCTCTTTCTCTTTCTCTTTCTCTTTCTCTTTCTCTTTCTCTTTCTCTTTCTCTTTCTCTTTCTCTTTCTCTCTCTCTCTTTCTCTCTTTCTCTCTCTCTTTCTCTCTCTCTTTCTCTCTCTCTCTCTCTCTCTTTCCCTTTCCCTTTCCCTTTCCCTTTCCCTTTCCCTTTCCCTTTCCCTTTCCCTTTCCCTTTCCCTTTCCCTTTCCCTTTCCCTTTCCCTTTCCCTTTCCCTTTCCCTTTCCCTTTCCCTTTCCCTTTCCCTTTCCCTCTCTCCTTCCCTCTCTCCTTCCCTTTTTCCTTTTCCCTTTCCTTTTTTTTTCTTGTGTGAAATGTGCTCCCCCATTCTCTTTCTTTAATTTCCATTATTTCTTTTGTCATATATATTTTTTTATAGTTTGCTTTTTTTTTGTTCACTTTTCATTCTGTATTTCTCTTCCTCTTTTTCCCTTTTGCATAAAGTGTTCATTCTTTTTAATCTGGAAGTTTCTAGTTATATACTTGTAAGTAACATTGAATTAATTACAAGATAATCAGTTTGTAGAAAATTTGAATTGAACTAGAAATAGCCCTTCTCAGTCTCATGAAAGAAGAGAGTATATCTAAAATTGGATTGATTGAATGTCTTCTCTTTGAATTGTTTCCTGTTATGTTGAAATGTGCCCATTTGAACAACTTTAATTAGTTTACAGCTTGGAGATTCCTTTTATTGAAAATAGTATCTTTATGCTTAAGTTTGGTACAGGATAAACTACTCCATAATAAAATACCACTGTGATATACTAACTAGAGAAAAGTCCCCTGCTTTGATTGCTCTAATTTTGGAACAATTCTTAAAAATCAGTGAAAAATTTGTCACTGTGTACTTGCCAATGCTTCTTCACCCAATCTGTGCTTCAGTCTTTGTATTTCTGGAATTAATATCATGACTTTTTTTAACTGAGCAGGTGTTAGAAGATTTAATCAATATTTTGAACATTTCTATAAGTTGCTAAATAGTTCCAAAAAGACCAGAAAAATATTTCTTTTACATAGTTGAGCTTCTTATTTCAGATCTGAATTTCTTCAGAGCCAGGGAGATATTGCCTTGACCTTTGAGGAAACTTAGACTGAAGAGTGCCGGAGGTCATAGAGCATTTCTAAAAATTATAGAAGGAAAGTCCTTGTGTAAGATCTACATGTACAATCTCAGTTTCTCTGTTGATAGGGCTTGTCTGACCTTCCTGAGTGGTCTTTGCATCCACTTTCAGTACTGTGAAGTGCTGAGACTTTATACAGCCTATGTGGTGGGCAGTTCTTTAATTACTAAATTCCATGTGGTCTTACACCTTGAGAGTAAAAGAAATACTTAACCTAAATTCAAGAGGCATCACTAAGTGGGGTCTGTGCTGCACTGGTGAAATCCAGCAGGCCACAAACTGCAGCAGGAAGCACACCTCTTCTCTTTAGCTCTTGTCAAGACACTCCAGTACAAATAGGAAGAGCTGCAATCACTGTACGAAGCATCCCATTGTGTATTTTTCCATCATTTCAGAAAAACATGGTCACTCAGAAGTGCTGTTTCACAATTTTGTCGACTCTCGCTTTTGTGGTGATTCTGTTTCTCCCAGAAGAAATGTTTATGTCTCTCTTTTTTGACAGCAACTCAACTAATGAGGGAACTAACGTAAAGAAGTGCTGCAAAGGATTCTGCATTGATATCCTGAAGAAGTTGTCTAAAACTGTCAAGTTCACATATGATCTCTATTTGGTGACTAATGGGAAGCATGGCAAAAAAGTCAATAATGTGTGGAATGGAATGATTGGTGAAGTAAGTTCTGTTAGGTAAAAGAGCTCTTAAGTAAGAACTTAGAAATGCTTGTTTTTAATTCATTTTGAGAAATGAGGTATTCTCTACTGAGTAATACTGGTGGTGTCTTCTCTTTGTGGATCAGGTGGTATATCATCGTGCAGTTATGGCTGTGGGGTCTCTCACTATTAATGAAGAGCGCTCTGAAGTGGTTGACTTTTCAGTGCCATTTGTTGAGACTGGGATTAGTGTCATGGTGTCACGGAGCAATGGCACAGTTTCACCATCTGCTTTTCTAGGTATGATTCTCTAACCCCTCCAGATCATTTAATTGCATTTCTGTAGACTGGGATAGGTTTTACTGTTTGTTAAGCTAAATAGTGTACTGTCATGTTTTCAATTTTTGAGTTACACGTTAAGAAGTTTGTATGGTGTTGACAGACTGATTAATGTGGTTATAGGCACAAGAATAAAGTGCTGTTGGTTTCAGATGTAGTAATTAGAAACCAAATGATAAGGATTTCTTTATGAAAAATAAATCCCCAAAATCTTTAATTGGAAAAATTTCCTCAAGGGCTGCTTTACACAATAACATATGCTTGTTTAGCCCATAATATTACTTTTTTTAACAGTCATATTCACAAAATGATTTTAAAACCCCTTTTAGAAGAGTATAGATGAGAAGATGAGTATAGATGAGAAGACTTGGTTATGATTAGAATAGATCTGACAGTGGCAACAGATATGTCTTGCTTCTGGAAACCATCCTACTTCACTGCAGTTTTTGAGTGTTTTCTTTGTTTTTCAGATATTTTGATGACAGAAATGAACCATGTAGATGCAGCATGGAAATGAAAGGCTAGATAGAAAATAAATTGGATATAAAAAAGCAACGTTTTCTGTCTTCCTTTTTTTGCTTCTTAGTTCTATTGCTCATTTCTCCTTTCATTATGTACCTCTCCTTCTCTATAGCTCTTACTGTTTACTTTCTTTTTGTTTGGTGGTTAGCCTGAATTTACTTGAATCAGAATAGAGCTTTTGCTTTTTCATAATCATAGGATGGCTTAGGTTGGAAGGGACTGCAAAGATCATTGAGTTCCAACACCTTTGCTGCAGGCAGGGTTGCCAACCACTAGATCAGGTATTAGATCAGATTGCACAGGGCCCCATCCAGCCTGGCCTTGAACACCTGCAGAGGCAGGGCATTCACAGCCCCTCTGAGCAACCTGTTCTTCAGTCAGCTTTTCAAATCTTTTGCTTTTTTCAAATGTATTTTTGCACAGGAAAGTAGTCAATTTTTCATGTGCAGCCTGCTTATCTCTCACCTGCCTGCAGCTTTCATCAAAACAGGCTGCTTTTGCATCTCACAGCAATGTGGTTGCTGTATTCTACATTGATTTAATTTAATGATTTTGGTTTATTTGGACATGTACAGAATTCATAAATAAAAATAAGGACTTCTTGTAAAAGTCTAAAGAATATAATTATTCTTGAAGAAATCTACTATACTAGTAAATCAAGTCTCTGATCTCAGAAGTACTTTCTGTCATTTTAAACATAGATGAAGCTGGAACCAGTGTATTTTGATGTGTGGACAGTACTAAAGTGGTTTGCCATGCAAAATTATGTCAGATAATGGAATTTGTTCACAGACAGATTTCATTCTGAGTGTCTAAGAATAGAGTTGTCTTACTATATATATATATATATATATATCATTCTTTATATATCATTCTTTTATTTTTCTGAATACATGTAAAACAATACTATTTTAAAACTGAATAGGATTACATTTTATGAAATATCTCGTTTTATGATTTGTTACCATCAATGTAGACAAACACAGAAATAGCCTGGACAAGATCTTCTTTTCAGTGTGTCTGGGGGTAAAACTTGAAGTTAGTGGAGTAACACATTTTATTGCTCAGTATTCTCCATTGCCAGTCTTCTGAAATGTACACTAACAAGCCATATACTACTGGTTTTCTACTATCTCATTACTCTACTGAAAAATCTTATGAAACCAGCTGCTTGCTGGGGGATGTTCTTTCTGTCCTTTGAGACTCAAATAAAAGTGCTGAATGCATAATTGAATCTGTAATATTACAGGAAGATCATCTTTATTATTCAGTTGATTTTGTACTTGTTCAAACTTACTACTTGTTATTATAAATAGCTTATTTTGCTTTTGCTTCTTTTAATCCTCTGTCTCATTACCAATCTGCTTAAATTATTAAAGAGCATTCTGCCTAAACTGTTGTTTATAGCTTGCTGTTTCAAATCAACTTGCTTTGCTCTTTGCCTTACTTAAATCTTGACAAATTACCATTGGTGTTTCTACAATGTTGCTTTTGATAAGAGTTTTATTAGGCTTGCTTTCTTCTGTGAGGATGCTGTCAATACTGTATGATAGTTTTATGTGAATTTCAATTAATTCCAATTAATATATGAATTAGTAAGCGTATTTGGGTATATCTATCTGCTTCTGAAAGGATTTCTCTCTTCCTTTTAAGCATCCTGTTATTTTGCTAACTTAGTGTTTTCTTCCAAAAAAAAAATTCTGTAGTTATTGAAATAATTTTGTTATCTGTCTTCACAATATTATAAATAAAATAAACATCATTTTTTTATCTTAAAATTGGAAAAGGAACTGTATGGTTTAATAATTCCCTGTTTTATCTTATTAACATCCAAAATTACAAGTTTGGCTATTTAGAATTTGATCTGTCTTGGTTCCAAATTCTTGAAGAAATTGTAGTAGAAGTCCTGTGATCTCACAAGATCCCACACCTGGGTCCAAATTATGACACTTCATTCTAGCTCTGGGTGAATCCTTCATGCTAACATGGGCTGTTGGGCTCAGCTCTTGTTCAGTCATTTTCTGCAATAATGAAAAAATTTTCTAATGTTATATTCAAGGAATGAAGAAGTTTGGATGGAAGAACACAGCTTCCAACAAAGCAAAGCATGGGAGCAAATCCATTTGTTGCCACATCCAGTGTTTATTGGTTCTGTTCTAGTTTGAAATACTACATGAGGTCTTTTTCTCACACTTTAGAACACTTTTACATTGATTTATACTTCCAGTAATCACTAAAATTAGCATACTATATGCTCCCAAATATGTTGACCTAATAAAGGGATATTACTTTGCTGTACAGAACCTTTATTGCCTGCATCCTTATACCATAATGACTGCAACAGGAACTCCTTAAATGACAGAGAATTTTTGATTAGGCAAAGGTGTTATTGTTATTTAAGAACTTTGTGTTCTCACATGGTATTAACAATCCCTTCAAAAAGTTGGTGCTTATTCAGTACTTTAAACTGCTTTTAGTGTTCTAAACTACTTTAACTTAATCATGTTGGTTTTGGTTTTTTTTTTAATCTTTTCCTGACGTTCAATTTTCCATAGAAAGCTTTTGATTTCAAAAATTTACTCCCAGATGAGAGTGAGACTTGCAAAAGTATGTGTTTTCTATCAATAGAAACAACATCTTCATTAGAGGTAGATGAAAGTGAACAGAAGAAAAAAAAAATCTGAAACATAAAATCTGCTTTGAATGGAAACATTTGGCTTTTTTCCCTAATGCTTTCTGTTGGATAGAAAATGAGAGAGGTGTAATTCACTGAAACACCAAATGTCTTATGTGTATGCTTAATTGCTTTTGCTCTGCAGAAATACAGTCATAAAGATTGGGCCGCTCTGTTGATAAAAGCATGCACCTTAGGATAAACTGAAATGAGTTGTAAACTGAATAAGCAGTGAGTGGAGCCGAGAATTTGCCACTCAGTGTTGGTTAAGGCTTTGTTGAAGAAGTACATAGCTTTTGTATTTGAGTTGCAGCTCTCATTTGTGATTTTGAATACATGAAGATTGTGAATAGTAATAGCAGTTCTTTATATACTGCTGCTTTGTTATCTGCAAGCATTTTGGTTGAAACAGATAATTTGAAGAAAGCCTCTGGGCTTGCCTAGCCTAAGACATTGGAATTCTTGTGATGTGACTGATTTAATGAACTGTTTCTGTTTCTCTTCTCTGTTTTGCTGCAGAGCCTTTTAGTGCTTCTGTCTGGGTGATGATGTTTGTTATGCTTCTCATTGTATCGGCCATGGCTGTCTTTATATTTGAGTACTTTAGTCCTGTAGGATACAACAGGAACTTAGCGCAAGGGAGAGGTAAGCTTTGCATTTTACACATCCCTAGAGCCAGAAAAAAAAGTATTCACTTATTTACTATCCCTTGCCCTCCATCTTTTAAAATAAACATAACATAGGAATAAAGCAGTAAAAGCAGTCATGAAGGTTTTCATTTAAAATGTGATTTCTTGAGGGCTATATTCTAATTCATTGCAATAAAGACATGGAATGGTAAGTGTTCTTAAAAACAGTTGTATTCAGGCAGTGTTTGGTTAGTATACTGTTATCAGTTGAAAAGTGTCAGTTGAAAAGAAGGTTGGAATAAACTCTACAGATTCCTAACTTGTGAATTTAGAGACAGCTCAGGGATAATGATCTGAAATGATGTAATTTGTTGCACAAGCCAGAAAAGTAGCTGTTAGCTTGTATATAGTTTTATATAGTCCCTATAAAAAGATATAGTTCCCTTGTGGTGGACTCAGCCTTGAAATGAGGCCAATGGCAAGAGAGCATAATTTCTTACTGTGTAGCATCCTTAGCTATAGAAAGTTAATTTTCAAAATATAGTGGCACAACAAATTAGACACAGAACATGACTTTCTTGATGAAAGCTGCAGTCGTAGAGTGCAGTGGTCAACAGTGCAGTCTGAGAATGACAGTTTTGTGTGCTGTAGTGGCCTCATCCTTCCCTTTTCTTCACTTTCGGTTCAGAATGTGGACTATTTTTAGTTTCTAAATCATTGTCACTTCATTTTATGATGAGAGAGATTCCACTTGGTGAACATAGTCCTAGAGATTATGACCAGCTAATTGTTTCTTCTAGTTCATGATTGATTTGCTTTCTGAATACGGAGTTTACTGTAATATTCTGATGATGATATTATTTCAGTAAGGTGGTATGTTTCTAACCTATGTCCAAAATAAACACCACATTTAGGAAGAGGAGATAAAAGGTTTGTACAGACACTGGAGATCTGCAGGCTGGGCTGTTCTTTTCTCTGCCTCCTCATGTGCCAGAAATGATTATACAGAGGCTACAAATTCATAGTGTACCACTGCACCATTCTAACAGCTCCTAGAGGCTTGCCACAAATCCAGTTGCCATTTGTTTGAAACATGGAAAGCTTAAAATCAATGGGACTCTATTACTCCCTGTCCAACATGTTTTTGTCAGGCGGAAGCTCAATGGCACTACACTCTTCAGTAACATAAAAAGTTTAGACTGCTTTCTTGGCATTTGCTTTCCTTACCATTGCTGCTCAGAAAATACATATCTATACATCAGCTTGATCTTAAATGGCCCTACAGAGTAGTTTCATAAACCAATAGCCAGCTCCATTATGTTTATTTTACTGCGATGTAACTTAGCAATGAAGCAAAATAGAGGATAATCGAAGAAGTGTTTGATTGTATCATGAAAGTTTGCACTGTAATACAGAGCATTGCTGCTGAAATGATGACATGCACTGAGTATACTCACACTGGGCTTTGTTCGTTTAATAATAATTAAATTATTGAAGGTGTCTGCACTGTACTAACCAAAATCTGGTTACAGGGAATCTTCCTTCTGTTTTTCTCATAAGGTCTTTTCAGTGGATACTATCCTTGGTAATCCACTTCTGTCAGACAATAAGCATGAGAGCATTATGCAGGCAACACTGTTTTGTTTTTAAGTAATTTAAAAGGTTTCTGAAAACTGGAATAACAAAAATTACAGAACTGTACAGATTACATGGGATATGTTTTTACCCATAATGTCAGTGTTAAAAGATTTTGAAGTAAATGCGAAGAGTGGTCAAATATTTTTGTAACATTTGTGAACATAAATGCAATTACAATACAGAATACCAGTGAAAAAATCCTGTGATTCCACTGGGAGGACAATGAAAATGTATTAAAATATTTAACCACATCGTGATTAATACATTTTGTTATACAGGGTATCTTACCTCAATTTAATATAATTGCAACTAAAATTATTACTCTTTGCAATTATAGATCCCCATGGACCATCCTTCACCATTGGAAAGGCAGTGTGGTTACTCTGGGGGTTGGTGTTCAACAACTCTGTGCCTGTGCAAAACCCCAAAGGGACAACCAGTAAAATCATGGTGTCAGTTTGGGCCTTCTTTGCTGTCATTTTCCTGGCTAGTTATACTGCCAACTTAGCTGCATTTATGATTCAAGAGGAGTTTGTTGACCAAGTGACTGGACTGAGTGATAAAAAGGTAGGTCTTCTACCTTAAAAGACATTCATATCTATTCTTCACAATCCTTCTACAAATTTGTAGTCTGTACTACAAAAACCCCGAGCAAGATAATCAATTGGAACCGTATTATTTCTTTCTGAGTTAAAAACCTAAAGCATGAAAATATCTGCCTGATTTCAAAGCCTTTGTACTGCCTTTTCAAAATTAACTGCATTAATTAAAAAGTAGATTAATTTTGCAGTGGAATCAACTCTTCTTAGATTAAACGTGATGCCTATAAAAGCATTAAAAAAGTAGAAAAGTGAGCTTGAATGCATGGAAGACATTTGAAATGATTTAAACATCTCTGTGTAGAATGTTAACAGTTTATTAATTGACAAAATATTCATAAACCAGTAACTATCCAGTCATTATCTGAAAAAAGTCAGTACTCTTGAGAAAATGTCTTTCTGATTTTCATATGGTGTGGATGGAAGTCCAGATTTAGAGTGACGCTAGCATTGTTAGGGAAAGAGAAACATTAACAATCCATTTAAGTTCTCTGTAGACTTCTGAATATTTTTATTGTATAAAATGGAAAGATTAAATGGGAAAACTAATGTTGAGATGTAAATTACCTGGATTAAGCCACATAACATTGAATGTGGAAGTGTCCTTCCTGGATTCAAGAATTTCTGTGAGGCTTCAGTTCTACAGAAGAGAATTGCAGAGCAGTAGACAAATGATAGTTCACTTAACCCCTCCTAAAGTTTCATGCAAATTATCTGATAATAAACATACTTATTTTTTCATATTTTTCCAGCTTGACTTAATTTTCTTCTTCTGAAAGTATACAAGCTCTTTGTACTTGAATTTTCATCAGTTGTCTTCTAAATCAGAAACCTAACAATTTGTTGTTTAGTTTGAATGACTGTTTTGTAGAAATATTGCACAGGTGGGAGGGTTGAAGTCCATTTACAAAATTATTGTTGTGATGGATATGCATAAAGCACATAAAAGGCACACTGTTGTGGAGTTTCTGCCCAGTTAAAATGAAACTAAATATTGACATTGAGAAGTAATATTTCAACAGAGTGTCGCACAAGAGAGAACTTCACATGGGATTTATTTCAAAGGCTAGAAAATAAAAGGAATTGTTATCAAAAAGAAAGAAACAGTTCAGATAGACTCGTGTCTGCTTATTGTTTTAGTGGTTCTTGATAACTGGCCTTTGAGTGATCTAAGTTATCAAAGCATGACCTGTGAGTATGGCTAGGGAGAAGACGGATAAAAGGAAACAAAAAAATAAACTTGGGTAAAAAACAAGCAAAACCCTGAAAGAGTATGAAGACTATCAGAAACACCTCTATTTAAAGATAATATGGTTAGTAAGAGATAGCTACAAGATTTTCTTCTCTTGTGGATTAATAAGATAAAAAACAGTAATAGAAAAATACTTGAATCAGAAAGTAAGATCTGTTCATGTGCAGTGTTCTGATTATTTATTTGATCAGCTTTAAAAAACAAAAACAAAAACAAGAAAAAAACAACTATTTTGCAGTTCTTTAAATCCTACCTGAAACATACAGAGATATATAAGGGGTGAGATATGCCTTTTCTGATTACATTAGTTAAGCAAGCGAGAAATTCTCCCAAGAAAAAATCCATTTTAAATATCCTTCTCTCACGCACAGGTTTTGGTTCTGTACAACCTTGAGCTTTCTCAGATTTTCGAACTCTGAATGATTAGGAGTAATTTATGGGTATAGAATATGATTCATTTTAAATTATTTTACTCCCCTCTTTTCCTTGTTTTACTAATATCATTAGCAATGGAGCAGATCAGGAAAACTCTGACCCTTGCTGCAAGCAAAGCTGCCCCAGGAAAAAGGAAGTGTGAAGAGACAGGATTGAATATGAGTAAAAATAATTTTCAGGAAGTAACTTCTAGAAGTTCACAAAATTGTGGTTATGTTGACAAATTTTGATATAGAAAAATAGCCAGACTTAAATAATTATAATGACTGAGCATAATTTTAATCCCTAAACCTAGAGATTTTTTTGCTATAAGTGGAATTGGCCCTCACTAACTCATGCATCGTTGGGAAATTGTCTTCCACTTTCCTCCTTTTCTTACTTCTACAACTGAAAAGTCTGCCAAGGAATAAAGCATTCCCAATTAGAGTTGCAGGGGATTCTCAATACTGCATACATGACAGATAATAGAGAAGCTAGGAGAATAACTATCTCTGAGCAGTTACTCCAATAGTCAGCAACAATTAACTTCCATCCCAGGAATGTTTTACACCAGCATCTGGTTCCTTGGTTTTGCTGAGCATGTGATAACATGCTGCTTACTTTTATTGACTTTAAGACCTGATAAAACTATCATCCTTCATAATGTCACTAATAAACTTCTGAGTGCTGTGTCATCTGCATGTCACCCAGAAATACAAGGCACAGCACGTCCTGGAGTTACTAGGGGTGGGTGTTCATAAACTCAAATGATTCAGAAGATGGGAGGAAAATTATGTTTTGACATCTTTGTATATGTAAAATAAAAGCTTTGTGTTCATAAAAAATTACAGAAAATGAGTCCAAAAGTATCCACTGAAGCTGGCTCTCATAGCACTTGCTACTTTTGAGGCCATTTATGCCTTTTCATCTGAAGAGAGACAAGATCATTAAGAGAGAGTAGGAAGCATTGGACAGAACTGTCTTGCAAAGCCTTTATCTACTGTTTTTCCTCCAAAATGCCCCATGTGCACGTGGTCAAGGGGATTCTCTTCCACCTTGATGAGGAGCCTTAATTATGCCATTTACAGAGTCCTTAATTTTGCAATATTCAGAGTGTTCTTGGAATATTTCCTTAATTTTTGTGTGCAACAAGACAGCATGAACTCTCTAGTTACTTAAAGAGATGTCTGTCATAACAGAGCAGAGTGAGATTGAAAGGCAGCATGGCTGATGAAACAGCTAGGATGACCCTCTTACCTCAGCCCATCTCTCCACTTTGGTGTTACACTCTTCAGTGCCTTTTGAGACTTGTTTGATGTAGATATTGAAGGATGGTTATAATAATAATCTTGGATTTACTAAACACAGCAGCTACATTTTTCAAAGACCAGAAATCAAATTGTCAGAATAAATCAGAGTTCAAATGTGGGTTATTTTTTTTTTCCTATCTCCATCTATAACTTCCACTAAAATCTGTTAGCAAAGGGAGAATATTTACTATTTTCTATTATCTTAATAATTTTTCCAACATCCCTTAAAATAGTCCCGAAAAAGAAAATAAAAAGGAAAGCTCTGAATAGCAGTGTTTTCGGATAGATGTGCATATAATTAGGGATTGGATTTAGTAGTTGGGTAGGGATAGTGACAGGAGGATGGTTGGACTAGATGATCTTGTAGGTCCTTTCCAACCTTATGAACCTATGAACCTATGAATCATCAAATTAAGTCAGTATTAAACGTTTTTGAAAGATCCTAATCCTAAAGAGCCTAATGAAATTGCCAGTTTTCTTAAGGCATATAGGCAAAACAAACTAAAAGCACTAGAACTGTTGTTTCTAAGCTCAGGCATCCTTTTGGAGATTCCTAGGTCAGTAGGGCTGGGGTTTGGTTACCATTTGCCACAGATCTAGCAGCAGGCAGAGCACAGAGAATGAATTGTTTTGTCTTCTGAATAATAGTTTATCTCTCTGCAATTATGACTCAAGCAGGAGGCTTGTGCTTTAAATTTAAGGATTTTATTACCAACTTTAAAAAAATAATAATAAAATTTCAGAAAATGTCTAGGAAGAAAATTGCTTCCTAGCAGACATGATACATTTTAATTCCTATCATGGGGTTTCAGGGAAAATGAGTACATCTACAGATTCAGTGTTTTTATCTCTTATGCCTACCATACCACGCAGATCTGTGCTGAATCACTCAGCCTATGTACTTCTCTAGGACACACCAGTTCTCCAGATACATGTTTTAAACTACTGATTAGAAATGTATACATCTTAAATATAAGTGCACCATTAGTAAAAATGTTTTAAACTCTGTTTTCCCCTTTGCATGTAGTCCATGAGCAGGCAGTAGTACCACACAATTATGTCCACAAAAATATCTCCTTGTTACTTCTGGTTAAGTGCACTGTGGCAGGAAATTCCAGTCAATGGAAAATGTTTGGAATTATACATCCCTACGAAGTTTATGTATGTGATTTCCATATGCAAATTATTTAATCAGTTGAATTACTTATTATCCTTATGATCTCAGAATGAATTAGTACTTTTTATCAAGCTCTGCTTTCCTACAGAAATATTGTTGTGTTCTGTGAGTGTTCAATTTGAGATGGAAGCCTCAATTCCTCCAACCATTCCTGTGGGAGGAACCTGGTGCCAACAACTTTAACCCATCTGAATGTTCTTAAAAAGAGAGACTATTTAAACCAAAATTCCATTTGTAAATCACTAAGATGCTCCAACATGATCTTCCTGTTCCCAAATCCCTCATGCTATACCCCAGGGTTAGGAAATGAGCGTGCAGAGTGCTCACTACTGTTGAATTTCCATAAATACCAATTGCATCAACAGCAGTGATTTTCACAGGTCTTGAAGTCGATGTCAATCTTCTATATATTTTCTTCTCTCATCCATTTTTATTAATTGAAAAATGTGAGTCAGATATTAGGAGTTATTGGAAGCCATCTAAATGATTCATTATCCTGAACATTTAAATAAAGATAATAGCAAACTACAGCTGTGTCAGTAGATTCTCTGGACATAAATTTAAAAGCAGGATTTGCCTCAGTGCTACCTAGTAAACACAAAAAAGAGAGAACAAGTATAGTCTAAGAACCATGACTGGTATAGAGTGTAATTTTAGTGCATAGGTCAATTAGTATGTGCAAGGTAGTAGCAAAGTAATAATTTAAACAGTAAAGCTGTGAAATGGGAAAATGAGAAAAGTGAGGCATCCATTAGCTGGATGAATAGAGAAAAATAAAGTTCATTTCTTTATGCTTTGTCAAAATATGCTTAATTAAAATGAAGCATTTAATTGTAGTTCTTTAATGTGAAAATATTGTTGCAGCCATAATTTCACGGTCAGGGTTTGATGGAATGGAAAATACTCCCACTTTTTTTTTGAACTCTGTTTGTACTCTCTTTCCAAATTGGCACCGGATCCTGAAATTTCTTAATGCCCTGAGACCAAACTTCAAAAAGAGTAGTATTACATATGTAGCCCAAAGGAAGCAGCAGCTGTATAAATATTAGCTGTCTCTTGCAGCACAGGGTTCATAGATTGCTCTTTAACTTCAGCAGTGAAAACGGAGTGCATTTTACCATGGAATTCATGGGTGACTGCTTTTATCAATGCTCAATTGAATTCCCTTATTAGTTCCTCTAATTTGAATGGCATTCCAAAATGTACTTCTCAAAGAAACATTTTAACTTAATCCTAAAGTGTCACGTGGTGCTTAATGGGAGTTATTGATATTGAGACGTCACGTACAGAATTTTCTGATCTAGTAGCAAGTGTTTGAGTGAGATTATCTGAATCTTGAGTGTGCCCTGAGCACATAACCTGTTGAGATAGTCCCTGGCTTGCCTGTCCGTGCTGATGCAATAGTGATGAGAGTAAACTGTAGAATAAAATCTATTTGCCCTTGAGCAAATGATATGTAGGAATGAATTGTAACTAGGATTTATAGGTGTGAGAGCTCCAGAGACCCTTTTCATGTCATGTGATGTAGCTGTTAGGCCTTGGGGAAGACACAAGAACTGTTCTTCCCCCTGAATCACAGGAGTGGAAGGGAAGCCAGCCCTCCCTCTCTCCATCTCTGCACACCAGCTTCCTGCATCACCTTTGGAACGGCGCGTTAGGCTCTGTTTGGGGTGTGAAAATGATCTTTTTCCCCAAGCAACCCACCATATCTCAGCTGAGATGATGGTGTGAAATGACTATCAACTACGATTGTTATATACCAGTGTGTCTGGAGTTTGGGTTCTCTAAGGACACATTGGCAAATGGGGAACATCTTCCAGAATCTCTGTTTCGGTTTCTGTGGTTCTGCCATATTGCAATGCACAGAAGAAAGTAATATCAGAGTGGCATATCTGAGCTGTTTTTAATTTGCATGTAGATGTTTCTGTGTAGTTTTCCCAATGTGAAGACAGTTTCTGATATAATAGAGCTGAATATGAACCCCATGCATTTGCCTAAAATAAATTTGAGGCAGCCTATGCAAGATTTTTATTTTCTACCTGAAATAGCCCTGGTAGATATTTCTTGCTTAAGTTACATCTTCACAGGTACTTATTTTGCATGCCTGAAAGATTCTGATTTTCCTTTTTTCTCTGTAGTTTCAAAGGCCGCATGATTATTCACCTCCTTTTCGGTTTGGAACAGTCCCAAATGGCAGCACGGAAAGGAATATCAGAAACAATTATCCTGATATGCACCTCTACATGACAAAATACAATCAAAAAGGAGTTGAAGATGCCTTGGTCAGCTTGAAAACTGGGTGAGCTTCTTCCGTGGGTTTTAAGGAATACTGTAGACTATAAAAACTGAGAAATGTTGATCTCTACGTACCGGTCAGTGATGTCAGGCATTGTGTGTACTTCATGGGTTTTTTTTCTTCCAACCACACTGTACTGATTTTAGACAGGAAAATAAGCGTCCATGATTTGTATGACTATTTTTAAATTGTGAGGATGCTTCGATGTCCAATGTGCAAAAGACATATTACTTAATTTTAAATAGGGGGGATACAACAACACCTGCATTTGGAGCTCAAAACAGAATATTATTTGTTCAAACCCTGCTTATTTTTTCAGGACTGTTCCATAGGAATATGTTTTTGGAGGGTGCATTTCTGACTCTGTCGGCTGAGTGTGCAACATCCTGAGATGTCTTTTCATCCTTCCATTCTTTTTGTCATTCTTTGGCCCTACATATTTACTGTCGGATCTGAAGTCTTGGCTTTGATCTCTGTAAAATCTGTTGAGATGATGTAGTCTCATATGTAATGTAATCTTGCTTCTGATAATGTTGGCTAATATTCTGGAAAATACAATTATCCATCCTTAGGTTCTGAGATTTACTCAGGAATGTGTTCCGTTCCTTTCCCTCTCTGAACCAGCCCATTCTACTTGGTTGGTCAAGATGACTGAATTTTCATTTTAATTCTCAAAAAGTTTGAACGTGACTCACTGCTTTATCTGGATGAGAGGAGTATGTTAGCTGTGGTAATCTTTTCTAAACATACAGGCTTAACAATAGCCTATGTATTTATGTTAATGATACTGGATTAAAGAATTTATCAAGATACAACATATTTATTTTTTAATTAGAAGGCTAAGTTTTCAATAGCAGATTAAGGACATCTGCTCCTGTGACTGCTTGGTGGCACGGCTATTATTTACAGTGAGCACAGGAAACATTTCTTCCTGTACTAAATTACCTATTACTTTTAGTCCTTACTGTGGGAACTGTCTGTCCTTTTAATTTCTACTCTCCTTCACCCAGACATGTAGTAGATTGTAATGTATTTCGTTTGTGAAAAAAAAAAAAAATAATAATAATAAAAAAATTGAACTATCCAAACCTTTCTATAGAGTTGAGGTTCTCTTCCTTAAAATGTTATCTTTGTTATAGATTCTTTTTCCCTAGTCTCCATGTACCCAACTGGACTCCTTATATCATCATTTCTTCAGGTGTTCTCAGATGCATTTCTCAAGCACAATTTGTTCTAACCAAGATAAGGTGCCCAAGATCTTCCAAACTGGAGACAGAGTCAAACCCATGCAGGTTCCATTTCCTAGGAGTCATCTACATTGTGTGTTATATATACTCAGCTGAATGCTACCATTCCAGCTCTGACATTTTTTTATTATTATTATTATTTTAGAAAGCCCCAGTGAATGTAGTAATTGTGGGCAATAAACTCAGTTATAGTTCAGACAGCATGACTTCATCTTTTTTGCCTTTTGGTGACAAAACCAATCTGAATGAATTATTCCATCACTTTGTCCCACCTGTCTTTTTTTTTTTGCTAAGAAATTTGGTGAAGATGTGATGGCAGTTCCTATGGCTGACACCTCAGCTGTGTGGAGCTGGAAGTCTCCTGGGTGAAAGTGATGAGCCTGTATAATAGGAGACTGTAACAGTTTGCATTCCCTGTTCAAGAAAAGACATGAAAGGATATGTGTCAAAGTATCACAGCTGCCTGCCTCTTCTCTTTGTCCAGTCTTATATTCTTCAAAAACAGTGTTTTCCCCTTTCCTTCCTCAGTATGCATAGCTGTTTCCTCATTTTTGACATTTCCCCAACTTCTTCCTTTCTCCATCATCATTTTTTTTTCTCACCAGATTGTTTCACACTTTCATGTAAAAATTGCCCTCATCTTTCTCGACGTTAGATCAAGCTGTCTCTTTCCCTTCTTCACTTGGGCCTATGAGTGTAAATTGTGCCAAAAGGAGCTACGTCACTATTGCTGTTCTGAGGATGACATCTCCCCTTCCACAAACTGCTGCTTTTTCCCAGCAAATACACCTTTTCTGTTTTCTTCTTCAGTATGTATGAGTTCTGATTACCTCTATTTCATTTGTTTTCATCTTTATCTCTCATCAGAGCTATTCTTTTATCTGTTCTTTTTTTCATCAGCATCATTGGTAGCATACAAAAAGCTATTTCTCTTCCATATCATGCAGCCTGCTGCTTCTGCACAGCTTATTGAAGAACTATTTGCTAATTGTAAATTCATAGACCGCAGACCTGGTAAAGACTTGCAAAGATTGTCTGCTTGATATTGTCTGCTGCAAGACAGAATAAACAATGCCTGTGCTCCTCCTGAAGAGTTCTGTATTACAGCCTTATCTGCTGTAATCCTTTGGTGTGGGTTGTATCTACTTGGAGTTGCTGAGTTTCCATGTAGCTCTTCTCCATGTGTAAGTGTTCTGCTGTTATAAAACTCTAAAGAGGAGAAGTGCAGTGGAGATAAACTCAAAGTGATTGCAGTGTTCTCATCCTTGCCCTGCCGTATTTACACTGGTGCGTTGATTAGAATTTAACTGCTAATGCCTGAAATGACAAAATTTCATCAGAAGAATACTTTCCTACAGTAGAGATAAAATGGGAAGCTTTCACGTGTCTCTTCCCCAACACAATGAATGCCTAATTTTTTCTTTATTTCCTTAATTCTCCTGGAAATCAGACTGTTTAGCTTACAGTGTATGTCTTGTTTCAAGCAAAGCGATGGCCTCTCTAACTGGTGCTGTGTTCCGAGGGCATATCGATGTGAGGACTTTATTTCAGCTTCACTGCAAAAAGCTGTCAATATAACTCATTTCAGGAAAATTGCAGTAATGAATCCCTTGTGTTCCATGGGCAAGCAGTCTCTTGCTATACAGCTGCAGACCCCTTTGCTCTCACTAATGTTTTTCAGTTTTTATTTGCAGCCACAGCTGTGACTATATAATCAAGGATTTGATGCTAAGGTTTGCTTAGGTTTCCATCTGCCTTCCTGTTAATGACTGCAATGTTTGCTGATTTATATAATGAAGGTTAGTGCCTTATTCCTTCACTGTCTGTGCCATACTGACAGAAACACAAAGCTTTTTATAAAGAATGCCATGGTGACAACAATTACGCTGGGCTCTCGGCAGGTATGGTCTTACATACACTGAATTATCAAACTTGAACAGTGCTAAGAAGATAATTCTGACTTGCAAATGTACCCTGAGCTGTTAACTGCTTTGATAGGAACAGGTGACTTGTCTATTCCTTTCCTCAACATTTTTAATGACATCACTGTTATGATGCTAATGTTTCTGAGCAAAGAAAATGCAAGAGAAAAACCCCAGAAGGCTCTGATGCCCTTTTAACCCACAGTCCCTAAGCTTATTGGCCTGAATTGAATTTTTGTTGTGTTTATAATGCTTATAAATCGTATCCAGTTCACAGCTTTGCACGCTGTTCTTTGCTGAACAGATACAGGCTGCTCAGAGGCTCTGCAGTGTGTTGAAGGCACAACCAGGAGGCAAAATTCTCTGTCAGCTGGAACACAGTTCAGATTGTGCCCAGCAGGTCTTCCTCTTAATTGCATCTGCCAATTAAAGTGGCATAGTACCTAAAATAAAAATAATTAAAAAGCTGTCTTTTGGGCAGCAAGCTGACATCTTCACTTGGATGCAAGCCTAATTTTTTTTCACTTTGTTTTCAATTTATTTTGCAGAAAAAAATTATCAGTTTTTCATCAAAGGAAAAATTTTCTAGTTTTTGTTCTCTCTGTGGTTCATACTTTTTCACAAAAGAGGAGTAAAACTATGAGAGAAAAATTATATTCCTGAATTTTTGATAAAAGCACAAGTTCTTTATAATTCTTATGGGCAGATAATAACACTTTGCAACCGGAACTCAAAGGAATGTTCAGCAGACATAAATTTTTAAACTTTTAATCTAGTGTCTGAATATTTTCTGACTGGTTCTGATTGACAACACCTTATAGGATTTGTAATTGAGACTCTTCACACTTTTCTTCGACTTTTAAAATTACAATACCTATAGCCATTCTTTTAGCTAATTTTGGAGAAATTACTAAATAAGGTTGAGTTGGAGGAAAAAAGGGAAAGGACAGAAGGCAGCACAACTGTCATCTGTAATAAGTTCTTGCAGCCCACTTCAGTGGCTGTTATGAAACATGAAGAAGCTGCTGTACTACAGGTACGAGTTTTGGGAAATGAATTTTAAAACTTATCAAATCATTAACATGCAGCTGTCTTTCCAAGATTATGATGTTTCCTTGCTTTTCTTATGGCCTGCTCATCAAATCTGTCAATTCCCTGCCTTCCAAAAGCTCTGGAAGTGGAATTTAGAAACATAATACAATTAAAAAAACAAATTTTCAAATGGATGATCCCTGCTCCAGTCACGTTTTTAAGGTCTAATTTGAACCACAACCTGTAGTTCAATTTCAACTTTGTACTAAACTTAATGAAGGGGGAACAAGGTTCTCCTCCTTCAAAATGTCCTCATAAGGTCTGAAAGCTTTAGGGATCATTTAGAACACTCAGCATTGACCACTTACTGAATCTGAAACTTGTCAATTGGAAAAATATCTTCCTGAGTCTGCATCTCCTTCTATTATGATAGAAATAAAAAAAAATAAAAGAACAGAAACATCAGATTATATATATATATATATATATATATATTTAACAGAATGTACTGAGTGATGAATCAATTTGTATCACCAAATGTTGTTTCATTAAGGAAAACTATTTAAGAAAATGACTCTATTTTCATCGGATCTAAAGGATGTTTACTACAGAGTTTTTTGTCAGTCTCTGAATGAGCAAATTATTGTGCCAGGTGGTCATTCCTTTAAGGATATGATAAATCCAAATTGTGAATGTGTGAAATGAGATGAGAAATTAATATTTTAGATAACTCATTGTCAATGGTACTTATAAGTAAAGGCCGGGAATATAAAATAGCTTAGAGAACTGGCCTAACGAGCTTCTACTTTCTTACAAAGGCACCCTCTGGCCCATTTCTTTTTTTCTACAAAATTTTTGGGGTCTGACACTTAGAAGCATCATTTTTTGCAGCTGATATGGAAAACAAAATAAATAGAGTTGTGAGACAGGAACATGGGAACTCCACCTTAGAAAAAAGCTGAACTTTAATTTTCTCTGTCAAATAATGCACAAAACTGAGCTTGACCACATCTGAAGTTCAGGCAACTTTTATCCTTGAACACACATGGAGGATCATGTTTTATTACCTGCCTACTTTGTGCTTTTTAGCTAGACTAGAAATAGAGATGTAAAATACTTTCAGAAATTAAAATTCTTTAGTTAAGATAATCACAACTGTTGACAGTGTTGATGTGTTTCTCTTACTCTCCCCTCCTCATTCTCTGCGTCTTCCTTCTTCCCTGTTTGGAACCAGATTTTTAAGTTCAGTAGTGATGATACTGAATTTGTTGAGTTAAATTGGCATAGTCAGGTGATCAGTAGTTGTGTATACAAAAAGTAAAATAAACTCAGAAACTGAAAAAAATGTTAGGAAGCTGAATTATTTAGTAACTGTTAAACATGATGGGGGATCAATACAACCTCATGAAATATCTGTTCTTCAAGACCCTCAGTGAAAATGGCATCCATGCTTGCCTTATTTCCTTTACTCCTTTTAAAGCATTTATTTGCTAGTATCAGAGATTATTAGGACCTAAGTCTGAGCCAGTGAAGATCTACTGCCCATGTATAGGCAGGTATTTCTAATCATATCTATCTTTGGGTAAGCTTACAAGTCAAACAGCACTGAGTAGGGATCCATAACTACCTGAGAAAACAAGATGTTTGCTATGCTTTACAATGTCTATTTAACCCTACCAATTTTCTGAGTTGTACTAAAATATTGTACAAATATAAATACATTTTCCATAAAACCATCTAAAGAAGCTAATAATGTGCATAATGTTTTTTTCCTGATATATTTTATTTATTTATTTATTTTTAAAACGACACTGCTAAATAGTTTTGTCTGCCGGTTGACTGAATTCGATCAACTTGTGAAATCAATAGCTTCATTTAATTTGTCATCTGATGGCTGAGATAGTTTAATTTCAAATTACATCATGATGCTTTCTCTTGGACTGTATTCTAATACCACTTTCAGTACTCATTCTAATATTTGTTTAGTATTACACTGTGAATGCAATGATTTTGAAGTGATGCTACTACTGTAGTCACCCAAGCTAGGAATTTGAAAGCTTATTTGCATCTCTCCAACTGCTATTTGTACCAAAAGACTGTGGAGATAGGAAGACATTTGAATTTTTCTCAGTATCTGTTCCCTCAGAGATCAATCCCAAAATCTAATAGCTGAAAAGAAATGCTTTCATGAATCTTGAATCTTTCCTGCTTTTACTGCTAGCACTACTCCTGAAGTGAGCAGTCGGCAGGATCAGGACTGCAAAGTACCACCAAGCTGGTGGCATGGTGATAAGGACTACCTGTGACATCTCCATTTGTGACAGTATTTGCTGGCATAAGTTTTTCTCATAGCCAATCCCAATTTCCACATCTCTTACCATTCTTTCAGGAAATAGAGTTGTTGTCACATCCTTGTATTTCTTCCATGTGTTGAAAAGTCAAAATAATGTTCTGAGTAGGACTCAATGTGCTGCTCCAGAGGACTCCAGGGGCTGAGGTTGGTTCTTACGGGTTAGGATGAAGAGGAAAATAATAAAATTGAGATTTAGATAGTTATTAGGATATGAGAAAGCACTCACTAAAATGTCTGTGGAAACTCATACCCCAGTAGTTTCATGTTATTGATAAACAGAAAAAGAAAACATCAAGTCCCGTAAATCTGAGTCGCACCATCAGGATCTTCTTCAATGATGTAAGATAAACGTTGATGCCTAAAACCTGATCCAGAACAGCTTGTCTCTGGAAAAATATGACTTATAGTCATTTATTTCTAGTTCTGTTACTCAGTACTATAATAATAAATATATTATAAATAAATAAATGGACAAGTGAAAGGAACTATATTCCATCTAACCCCTCTTCTTTTGAGAGGAAGCCATTCTAAGTTGTAATAGTCATTTACTTTGGGGATGGGATCAGGTGCTTCATGAAATGTGCTGAATTCATCCTTCATTATGCTATTGTAACTGGGACAAAACCTTTAATCTAAAAATATATTCCCTCTACTTGACTTTTCAAATTTTGTGTTTTTATGAACCGATGCTTTGCAAGCACTTCTTTGCTTGGCTGCTGAGACCTGAAATGGGACACAATATTCCACTGCTTTAAGTAATCATAAAGGCATGCATCGTTTTCCATTATTTTGTTACTAAAGGAAATGCTACAGGGACAAGGAAGGCAGGTGGGTAGAGGACAGAGAACATGCACTCCTGCTAGTGCAGGGAGAAGATGCCTGCTCAGGGAACTACAGGCTTGTTGTCTTGGTGGGTTCACAGCCTGAGATCCCCTGACAGGTGAGATAGAGCCTCCATGTTTTGTGTGCATGCTGTTAATGTCTTCAAGAGCCTGCTCTTCTGAGTTTTGTGCCTGAATTTTCTGTGTGAAGATTGGAGTGAGGACAGTGAGATCCATTCCCTGCTAATGAGTTAGAAATTTAGGTGGATAAAACTTTGCTAACCTGTACTGCAGTGGGAGGTGGCTGTTAAATTAGCTCCCATTGAATGGGTAATGTCAAGATGTCAAAGAATCCATCCAGAGTATGTGGATTTAAGATCTGTGCAAAGCTGCTGAATATGTGCTGTAGGATAAAGTCTCTGCGGGTGATGAAGTGCCATCAGATAGCCTGAAATGCTTCTTTTTTTTCTTTTTTTGTCAAAACAGGGTAGAATAAATCGTCAGTTCTTCATGGTAAAGGTTAAATATCTGCTTATCTTGCTCCAGTAATGCCAAAATGTCACGTTAGAGCACTTTTATTGAAGCCTCCTCTTTAGAGCAGCATTCCTTTCCCTGATTGCTGTGCCACTACATGGTGACCTTTTGGCATTAGACTCCTGGACACAGCTTTAGAGATGCACAAATGAGGTTGTGTCTCTCACTGTGCACTCTTGACATACTTCCTTTTATCCCTTCAGTGGATTTAAAAATAAAAAACCCAGAAAGACTGTACATCTATCATATATTGCAACCAGTGTTTTTGCACTTGCAAAATGCACTTGCTGCTTTCCCAACAGTGATATTTATGATCTCTAAAATACATGCTCATGTTTAATCCCGCCTTAAGCAGCCGCAAGTTTTTTCCCTAATATCAAATGATAAATGCTATTTTGCTACTTATAAATGACTCTATTTTGCAGATATGTGATTTATTCTTAAAAGCAAAAAGCTGGAAAGTGGTGGTTGGTTTTTTTTGTTTGTTTTGTTTTGTTTTTTTCAGAATGCTTTGAAAATGAGCTCTATATCTAAAATCATTTTTACAAGAAAAAGCTTAAATTAGTATTGTTGGTGATGAGGAGGATGAGAGGGAAGAGTACAGGGGATGCAGAAAGTTTTGTTTTGAGGATTCACTGACTTGCAGTCTGATCCCTGTAACAGGAAGGTAACCTATTGTCCATCGAGTGGACAGGACTGTAGCCTTACTAAGCAGGTATCACACCTTCTTTGTAATAAACTTCAGAATAATTCAGAAGGTGCATTTTTAGGTTAAAAGACACTTCATCAAAAGTAATGTAGAAAAATAATTGAGAAACAGCTGTCTACAGCAAAATGCTGTGTGCACTAATTGCTGTGATTCATGTATTCTGTGTGTTCTGTTTTTATGTAAGCAAAATCTGTGTTAGTAACTATACACAGATTTTTGGTAGCCATGAGAAGAACATATTTGGGGTGTTAAAAAATATTAGGAAATGAGAATGAGAAAAAATGATTCTGGATGTCCTGCATCTGACAGGTGAACCCTCCTGTTTTAGCAGGAAATTAATTTTGCTGTAGATATTGTATGTTTGGATTTACTATTTTTCTTTTTGCATTATTTGAAAACTGAAAGTGACTTCAGCCTTTCTCCACTTCCACTGATTCTCAATGCAAACACAGTATCATTTGTTCCATCGACTTCTGTGAATGAAAATAAAGAATAAGAATGAAAAAACAGGGCTGCATAAAAGCATATATCTCATTTTCGGAATACTTCAACGCAGGTCATAGTAGGACACGAAGTAATTGAAAGAGGTTGATTTCTGGTGTGCTTGATTACTGCTCTGTGTCTGCAGAACTACCGAACAGATTGTCATTTTAGATTATTCCATTTTCTTTCCATCAGAAAAACAAAATCCCTGAAGGACTGTGTAGTTGGCAAAGGAGGCAAAATAACATTTTCCAAATGAATGATACTTCTATTCTTGAGGAAGAAGCCATAACTAATAAAGAGGCATTTTCCTGATCCTGCTTTTCAATTTCCATCACATGAATTTGGTGAAAAGTGTGTGCAAATGACTTACAGTGGAAAGCAGTTTTCAGCTTTCCCCAAATTATTCTTCTGTACCTTTCCAAGTTGAATTTTCTTTGCAGAGGCATTTTTTGAATGTGTACAGCAGCACTTTAGAGAATGGGTTTTAGCAGTAGCTATTCTGATTTTTCAACTCCTATACTTCTCAGTGACTCATAAATGTTTAGGTACAAGAATGTCCGCATTTCTTTCTCACAGATCTCACACTTCAAATAATTACATTCAGTAATGTTTTGGGTTATTTTAGAACTATTCCAATCCATAGTTTTCTAACACCTGCTGTTCTCCTAGTTGTACCAGCCTCCCAGTCTTCTCTGTATTTGATAGGTAATGAAGGACACTTGCCTTTCTTACATAAATATTCCAAAACATTTATTTTTTCTCTTATTCAGGATTATTGCAGTAGTTCAGAGGAGGTCTACAAACCTGCCAGTTGCTCTGATGAGTCATAAGACTATAATCCTGTTCCTCTAAGTTCATCAAAGAAGCCTGGCATATTTGGCTAGTCCACGGTAGCTATACATCTTTGTTCTTGCTGTATTCCAGTTTCTATTGTTCTCTTCCATCTTTCTTCTAATTCTTAGCAGTTTATTTAAACCTGCACAATGTGACAAAGTTTTTCTCCCCCTGAAGCAGCTGCACTGAAATTGCAAGTTAATTGATTCATCTTTACCTGTCTGAGGCTGTGAGCCTTTCAGGCTTTTTGTCTTATCCTGGAGCTTATGCTCACTGCTACCACTGTGCAGACAACTGGGAGTCACATTTTTGGACTTGCTGAGATTTTGCTGCCTCAGTTTTCTTAAGCTTTTCTTGAGGAACATTTAAAGTTGTTTGAAAACTCTTCCAAACTCAGTGTGTCAGGAAATATACCTTCTCATGATGAAAGAGGCTGTTTGCTCTCACACTAAAAGTTTCATTTGTGGCTTACTCCCTGCCCACGCTCCAGGGGCACAGCATTTTCTTTTCTGAAGCTGTGCTTTGCAAGGAGAAGTGCTTCTGTAATCAGCACATGGTGAAGAGATAATTAAGCCTTGAGAGGTTATAAGATTTATGTTGGAAATCGAGAAAATATATTCTGAATATGAACTTGTATTTGTAGAAAGCAAGACTTTTTCAGGGCAATCAATTTTTTTGATTTACAGCTCAGGCATTGGGCAGCAATGCAGAAGCCTTCAGCCCTCAGCCTGTCAGAAAAGTGCCTCATGTTTTTAAATCAGTTTACATAATGGTATTTTTTGTGACCTTCTAGACATAGCAGAGAGAAAGTCCACCAAGGTAAAGCTAAAACTGTCTGTGCATTCAAAGCCACCCCCTCACTGTGCATCCACTGCAACTGATGCCATGCTGCACGGAGAAGCTGGGCAGGGTACACAGCCAGAGAGTGAAACTGGTTGTGCCACGCTTTCCTGTCCCAACATGTTGCTAGGCTGCTGAATAAGAAGGCAAGCTGCATAAAAAGAGAGTTTCTCAGGTAGCACAAGGGTTTGCCTTGAAGTCCTTAGAAAAGATATCTTTTTCCTCTATATTTTTGACTGTGTCTGGAAAAAGAGCTGACAATATTTTCTCTGTGTTTACCAGCATGCTTACCTTGCAAAAAAAAAAAAAGCCATACAAACAAAAAACAAAACCACCCAAAACAATAAATCCCAAAATAAACCGATGCCAAACTTCAGAACATGTAATTGTGGCCGTGCTTGCTGCTGCAGTGTCACTGCCCACCAGGAGGAGTGCAGCCTGCTGGGCTGGAGGTGTCCTCCGTCCCCACAGATAACTGCAGGGCTCAGAAAGCATGAGATCGAAGTATGGTCATTGTCTGCTGCAGATTAGAAATGTTTAAGCGTCTTGAGGGTGTGGCAGACATATTTCCTTCATTCTTTCCCTTGTGTGCCTACCCAAAAGGATGCCTGGCCTTGTGTCATGGCGGTGCCTGGACAGCTCCTCCCCAGTGAGCCCATTTCTGTTGCCATTGGCATTAGGCTGCCATATCTCATTTTCAGGCTGAGGTTGTGACACACCAGCTTCCAGATGCTTAACAATTGTTTTCTCCTTATTAAATTACCCATTTTAAAGAAGGAGCTGTCAGATTTTTAACACTAATGGGCTTGAACTGAGGATTAAGTCAACTGAGTGCTAGAGGAGAATGGAAAAACAAAGGAAATGATGGCCCAGCTGTTTCTTCTAGTGGTGGCATGAGCCACCTGTTGTTTCTCCAAATTAACTACTTCACTAAATTTAATTTGATGACTTGGATGATGACTGTTGAATGGATATCCTTGAAGGGGAGCAATAATGTGCAGAAAGAAGTGAGAGAAAGTTTGTTCTTCACTTTTTCATTACACCCAGCAACCTCACTCTTCTCTGGTATTTCCCCTTGGTTTAACTTTTTTTTTTTTTTTTTTTTCCTCCAGTGTCAAAGTTTTGCTATCTAATCTGCAAAAGTTAGGCTTCTGTATTTGTTGATTAAATATTTAAGAACAAATATTTAATTATGTGGTGTATAGAAGTATTTTTTCTCTGTCAGTAGCCAAAATCTGATACGCCTCAATCTTGCTCTGATCTGGTAATGTAAATGAAGAGGTTTAACAATGAGAGACAGCTTAAAATAAGAGATAAGTGACTTCAGAACTTCAGCAGACATGGAATTCACAACTGGTACAGACTGCATATGGATATAACATAACAGAAGTTGATGCCCTTGTATGGTTTTGTGACAAAGTGAATTCATACAGTTCCCTTTTAGATGAGGTGCTAAGGGACTTGATTTAGTAGTTGGGTAGGGATAGTGATAGGAGGATGGTTGGACTAGATGATCTTGTAGGTCCTTTCCAACCTTATGAACCTATGAACCTTTCAATGAAAACAGGTCCCAACTGTTTATAAACAGCATTCTGCCAGGCTGTGCTGTTTGCATCCCTTCAGAAAATTTCAACAGTGCACCATAGCAAAGTATTGTAGCTCTTCAGGGCAGTGCCTTGGAGCTGCAGTGCCAGGAGGGTAGATTGGCAGTGAGCCTTCCTCCCACAGCTGTGCAGCCAGCTGTGTGCTGTGTCCTCCCCACTCCCCTGACTCCTATGGGTTGTTTGAAGAAGGAGGAAGTAATAACTTATTTAGTGCATAATGTAGGTGGGTTTTGAGCAAATGTGCTGGGTTTTTTGGTTTTTTTTTGTTGTTACCTCTGTAATCTGCTAGTTGTTGGGTTTTTTTTTTTTTTTGCATTACAAATCGTATATATTTTGGTTATGGATTTAGGGTGGTAATACAAAACTTACCTAAATTTCATCTTTCTTCTTTTAAATATTGCTTAAGGATTTCTGTAGGTACTGGCTGAGTTTTCTGCTGGCAAGTGACTCTCTTTCCATATGGCCTCCTCTGCATATATGTGCACTTTTATTGGCTTCATCTCTTAAATAGCCATGCCCAGTTTTACATAACTCTTGCTTTGTAGTGTTTCTTACAAGTCATCCCTGAAAGATACCTTCTCTTTTCCTTTCCTTATCGATTTTCTGTTTCCCTCTGTTTTGCTGTGTTAGCTGTATGCCTTAAAAAATCAGAGCATTCCAATCTTATGTTGAAGGTAGATGTACAGAATGACTTGAATTTTTCCACAAGTTCCTTTATTCCTGCTGTGCTTCAGGTACATAAATAATATATTTGGAACTTTAATGATAAATAAATATTTCCTATAATTTTAAAGTATAATTTACATAGCTCTATTAGATATGCATCAATACCTTCCTTTGTTTTAGCAAGATCTTCATTTGTACCACATTGTTTATTTTTGGAAAGAAAGATAAAGATAAGAGGGTGTGTAGGGAAAACTGGTTAAGCCACATTTTCAGTCTTATTCATTATATAATAAATAAATTCATTAGTTCTTGCACATTTTATTCTGAATTCTCTGTCATCATTTCTGTTGTATTTGGAGATCATTTTGCATCCCAATGTCTTTGTTATCCACGTTGGGATGCAAAGATAACGGGGCAAGACATTCTGTAGCTTGCTTTCTCCTGCTCTCAGTATTTTTTAACAGCATCCCTTAAAATAGAAATGCAAAACTATGTGTCCTACTTTCCCCTCACTAAAATAGATGCCTTTTGTTAATTTTAGATACAGCAGAGCGGGATATGTAATTAATGATATCAAAGAAACGATATGATATTCAACAGGGTCCTAACATCAAGGACAAAAGAAGTCTGACAACAGCTGTCCCTAATGATTTGGTTTGTAAAATGTTTTCTTTTATTTCAGGAAGCTGGATGCTTTCATCTATGATGCAGCAGTGCTGAATTACAAGGCTGGAAGAGATGAAGGCTGCAAACTTGTCACAATAGGCAGTGGATACATCTTTGCCACTACGGGCTATGGAATAGCACTTCAGAAAGGATCACCTTGGAAAAGACAAATTGATCTAGCCCTTCTGCAGTTTGTTGGAGATGGTAGGGACCAATTTTTAATCTTTCTTTTCCTTTTTCTGTATATGCATAGTTAATTCAGTTTTAATAGCTCTGAGAATTTTAGTGATCTTCTTTTATAGACTTAATGGAAAAAACCTCATTGTAAACAAATGAGTAAAATATGTTTAGTGCTTAGACAGGAATTCTCTTCCATTCTGTTTTAACCTACCTCACTGCCTAGGAATCTTGCATCTATTTTCAGAAAGAGTTTCCATATGCATCACAAAATATTGTTCGGCTCAATGTTAAAATGCATTTCTGAGTTTACTTCTTTTATTTTTTTCCTGTGAGCAATTCCTGAGGATTTTGTTCTTTGTAGACAAGTTATCTTTCAGGAAGATCCAGTTAGCTCATCTATGCCTATCTTGTAGGTAGAGGAATTAATGTGATTACTCTCATTGATGAGGTCTTTGAGGCCTTCATTATGGCAAGAAGAGAGAAAGATTGACCAAAACTATGACTGACTGTAACTTGTCTAAAATCCTTAAAGACTACAGCTGAGTAAAATCAGATGAGTGTGGTGCATGTTATGTTATGATTTTCAGTCTTTAACTTAGATATATGTTAACTTTAAACTTCTTTGACAGTGAAATAGATGGTTTCATAGGAAAAGAAGTGCACAATTAAGGTTACTAATAGTATGTCATAGAGTAAATTTTTGTCTTATAGGACAGTTAAAATTGTCAAGTGATTGTCAAGTTCAGGACCTTAGTGTTGAGGCCTCCTGTTCAATAAAAGCCAACCAAACAGCAAAAAGCAACGATAAGAAACCCTTGGCCAGTACTTTTCAAACTGAAGACAGTGAGTGTCTTCCACCATAAAGATTTTATTTCTATTATAATACTAAATCTCTGAAAGAGATGTAGTCATCATTTCTGATGGATTTTGTCTGGCTTATCGGAGAAATACTAGTGTCACCATTATTGATCTGTTGGATTTAGAGAGGCTTATGGAATAAACATTGCTTACTTTTGCTAAGTAATGAATATATCACCTGCACCGACTAGGTTTCAAGCAAAGAAATATACTTTTATGTAGTGGGAATTAACTGGCTAAAGTCATTGTTTTCTTATTTCTGGAAATGTGAATATATTTTTCTGTTTTCATAATAGTATTAAGAAATGTTGGATGCTGTATTCTAACCCTTGGTAATAGGGAGATAGAATCAGAAAAGTGAAGTTATTTGTCCCAAAGTAAAGGAGAAAAAGCTGGTACAGCCTGAAAGAGGATCTGAGGTCTTTCTCAGTCATGGGCAAACCCCTCTAGATACTCCCAGAGCATCACTGTCATTCTTTTCACTTTGCATTTTCTTCCTGCTTACTCTTTCATTATTTTTTGATATTTCCTCATCCAACAAAAAGAAATGAAATGCCAAGGAAAGAAAAAAAATGAAATAGAAATTATTTGAAGCTGTTTCATTAACAAAATAAATCCTAAAAATACAACAGGTAATGCATTTATACATGTTGCTTTCTCCCCTAGTAGGGGGTATGAGGGAAGAGGGAAAAATAATATCTTGTATTTATGCTTTGAACTGTGAACTTACGTAACATATGAATGCCTATCTCCCTAAACCATTTTTAGTAGCTGAAAATAAAACAATTCAGGTGTCTACAAAACTTGATATTGTAGCTTCCATAGAAATAATGTACAGATAAGCACTTGATATGTATAACTTGTCATGAATGAAAGCTTGTCATGGAAGTATTGTTCCCATGTTCATCAATGTTCAGATTACTTCAGAAGATAAGCACAAGTTTAGTATGTACAAGCCACCGAGATTATAAAGGGGGCATTTTTTCAGTGTTATTTTTCAATGCCTTTAGAAAGAATTCTGAACAACCCCTGAATGCTGAAGTGATCACTTTCTCTTTTAATGAATCACTACACTTCTTCAGAAAATTGTTTGGACACTATGTGAGAGGACAGTAGTTGGTCATATATGATGGGAAGGAATAGGAATGTTTCTTGTAGTCCTGTAATTATTTGCTGCCTCATCTCATTTTACTGCATCATAGATCTGGATGACAATTTTCAGAATAAAATATATAGATATACGTAAATACAAATGATGATGTTGAGGTTAAAAGTTCTACTGCTTTGTAATGTACATTGTATGTGAGCTGAAACAAAACACCAGGAAATTAAATGTGATGAATTATTGCCTAGAACTATCGTGACCTGATATTTGTAAGCAAGGTCTAACTTCAGTAGTTTGATGAACAATCTTTTTTTGCTGTGAACTTATGTAACTCTGTTTTGATGAATCAGAAGGGATGAATCCAGAGTTCAGGCCAACATCATTTTGTTGTATCACTAAAAATCTCTTTGAAGATTTCTAGACTAAAAGCAAATATGTCTGGGTGGAAAGTTTCATCTTAGGATGAATCTCCTGGGAAATCCACACTGAAGTCTGAATGAGGTTGGTTAAGTAAATATGCATACAAAATGAAAATAGAAATACTTCTTTCACATGTGCTGTCTCTGCTGGTTTTATTATGCCCATAAAACAACATAGTGACAAGCAGTATTGAATCACAATTTGGTATATGTAATAGAATATTTATCTCTATGGAATAGTTTCAGTAAATGACTGCAAATCTGTCGAGTTTCGTAAATGTAAGAAAAATCCTAATTAGTTGAAAAGACACAGTGTGTTGATATGATTGCTACGTTAATGAGTGAGAGAACCTTTTGGATGATACTTGCTAGATATTTGGATAAGACCAAGAAATTTACTTAAAAGATTTGTTTGAAAGATTACACCGATACAGAGAATGATTTCATTTCTTTTTTACATTTACACTGTTCTGAGATCTTGAAATGTGTTTTTGGAACTTTACGTTTCCTATGTATGTCTTTCCACAGTGATTTTATCATCTGAATTTTTTTATTTTTTATTTTTTTTTACTTCTTCCATATTGGATATTACCATATCCAATTCACATACACATTCAAATGAAATTTTTTGCAAGGCTGGTAGGAACCTTTTTGTTCTCTCTCCCTGATGTAAAACATCGAGCTCAAGTATTACTTTTTCAGAAACCTTTTCATCCCACGTATCTTTTCATCCCACAATACAGTGTTTTTTCTGCATTGAAGTTAAGAGCTTTGAATTGACATTTGTATTTTGTTGGCATTGGAGAAAATTAAGGTAAAAACAAAGGGACATAGGTTTGTGTTAGAAATAGCTTTAACCTTTGAATGAGTGAATTTATGTATCTACATGAATTGGGTCCTGATCTGCTGTGACAGTTCTACTGGGTGCTCAGGTTATACTGCCAAATGACAATTACATTGGTAAAGCAGAAAGGAATCAGGCCATAGGATGCCATGTTTATTATTCTGACTAAGAGAAAAAGAGAAAGAGAGAAGGAACATGGGGAGGAGTTGCTCACAAATTTGAAGAATAGTGAATACTTTCATATGCAATTATGCCCAAATTATTTGATCACTTGATCCATACAAGTTCATATACATTGCCCACTTCTTTGCAAGTTGAGGTAAGTATTCATTTGTTATTAATAACATTAATTGCTTTGGATCACTGAACCTTTTTAATATACTGAGTTAGGAAACTTTTTTGTTTTAAGGATACAAGTGAAGGAAATTGCTCAGTGAATTTCCAGTGTTGTAGTTCTGCATTTCTGGAGATCACATCTCATTATCTGCACAGACTTGCAGTTTACAATTAGGATCTGTGGTTTCATTTGAAATAGTGGAGCATCAAGGTAATTCTCTGAAGCCCAGTGCTGGTTGTTCTTTTTTCTTCTTCTTTTTTTTTTTTTTTTGGCTTGCTATTTTTCACAAGAGGAAATTTTCTTTTTTTTTTTAACTGAAAAATAAAAATATTTCTACTGACACACAGAGGGCTATTTCTCAGCCTTCTGCTGAGAAATAAAAGCATCCAAAAATTCAAAAGCGGCTAAAACGATACAGCTGCTGAGAAACAGCACCATCATTTTGTTTGGATCTTTCGCCCACAACAACAGCGATGTGTCAGAACAGAAATGTTGTGTACTGAAGAGTACGTGCTTTGAGTTCTCTTAGAAACCTCTGTAAGGATCAGCTGGGTATGCCGACGTGCCCACTATCTAGCATGTTACCCTAGAAGCTGTCAACTCCTTTTAGTGTTAGCTTGCAGTTTGCTAAGTTCCATATATGCTCAAACACACAGGCTGAGTAATTCAACAAGTCTATAATTGCTAAACTGCTGCATGGCACTCATATTCCTCCAGCCTTCAACTCTGCAAACTTTCAGCCAGCTGCTCTAGCTTGGGCTGCACGGTGTGATTTAAAGCAGAGCTGTACTTCAAAAAGTATACTGCAAAGTGCCTTGAAAGATGTTGCTTCTGAAATCTCTGTCATGTATTTACAGTTTGGAGCAGAATCAGTTTTATTTCTCTTTTCTGCCTTTCGCATATTTGAGTAAATGAGATTACTGCACTGCAAAAGACCAAGTTACTTTCAGATTAAGAGAGTAAAAGGGCTTCAGAGGGTGGGATAGGGTTGACTGAAAGATAGCAGGAGCCTTTAGCTATGTGAATAAAAGACACAGGCAGCAGAAATAGGTGGAAATGGGAGATAGAAAAATGCTGCATAAGGAGGGCGAGGATGGAGAGGAGTGAGAGAATATCATCCAGCTGGCAAGATGGAGCTCCTAGTGTGTGTGAGGGATTTGTAACCTGTTGTGCTACCTGCAGGCCATGAGCTCTGCTCAACCAGAGATCTAGGAAGAGATCCCCAGGAAAAGACAGGCAGACTGTGTAACTGTATTAAGCCTCAGAGCAGTAACCTTTAGAGCAATTAGAGACACAAAGATGTGAGGAAGAAAACTGGTTCTCGTTTGAGTTTCTACAGAGAGTCTGTTATCCCCTTCCTAATACCTTTAAATTCTGGTTAATCTTTTTTGCTTTTGGAAAGCTTAATGCACTAAGAATCATTTTCCTGGGTGGATAATTGCTTCCCACTCCTTAGGGGCAATAAGAAACTGTGGAAATAAGATTTGCCCCCTTACATCTGGAATAGGAAAGCACTTTGCATTTTTTTCACATTTTAACACAAGCCTTCCAAATCTCAGTTATAAGGAAGTGTAGCAAAGTGACTCATGCTGGCCATTAAAAATCAAGAAGGAAATACGTATGTGATTATATGGACACATTTTCATTGTGTGCTGCTTAGGCAGAATACACCCACAATCCCAGTGATTTTCTGTTTATATATTTAGTGTCCTCCTTAAGCAGTGGGTGGAACAAATGTGACTGGAGAGTGTTGAATGTATAAGAGGAGGCTGTTTGTGTAGCTGAACAGGGGTGAGTGGGATTGTAATATTGAAAGTCGTGCTTAACGTTTTTGTTAATTCATCTGTAACTTATAGGGGCGTGCAGAGCACAGTCATTAGCTCACCATAAGTTCATCACTATCAGTCATCTGTGCTCCTCTTACCATATTTACAAGGGGAAATAGCTCAAAATTCCCACGGTGAGAGATTGTTTTGGGGATTCCAGGCTGAATTCAAGAGGTCATGGTGCTTTTATATAATATCTTACATGCAGTGCACTGTATGGTTCACATAAGTAGGTCAGATTGAAACTGATGAGCTTATTGAACCAAACACACATCAACCATCAACCCATTTGGCTTTTGACTCCTCTGTTCAGGGTAAAGAGCCTCTTTCACTGGGGTCTGTGGATGATGGAGTGCTGCCTTCCTCCTCCAGCACTGGTGGGAGCTAACATCAGAGGAAGTATGTTTGTCTCCAAACGTGAAAACTGTCTGCTTTGTTCAGCATGGAAAGCAGATGATTCTGCGAGCATAGCCACAGACTTTTGAGCATTATGCCCTACATTTGCCCAATGTGAAAATATATTTTTAACACTTTTACTCAAGATCTAAAATTTGTATATGTTTATTTTCTTTATTCTTTGCACGCTTGCTCCTCAGCCTGAAAGTGTGGTTAGCAGTATGTGCAAGTTACCACCCATCTGGCCATCAATAGCAGCCTGTGGCTTTGCATGCTCTGCTGTCACATGTGCTGTGACCCTGTGCCATGGTGACCTCCTCCTGCACTGCACCGTGTGCAAGCCTGGGGTTATGCTGAAACCAGAGGTCTGCTGTAAATCACCAATGAAACAAAACAGAATTCCATATATATATTTTTTTTAATCCAGGTGGGATATGAAATGAAATGGATTTCTCTCTTTGTCTAAGAATAATTAAATAGATTATACTTGAGGTAAGAACCTGATGTAAAATTCCCCCAGAGTAGCTAAGGAAGTAGCTGAGGAAGTCTGTGAATCATCAGTGATTATCTCCAACATCCCAGGGAGGATGGGTAAGAGCCTATCGGGTTAAAGTAGAGCAGAAAAACACCTGACTTCTAAGGAAAAAAATAACAACTCAGTGAGCTACATAGAATTTAATGGAAATATACTAAAACACCTTGTTTAACATTTTGATCATTTGAGCGTTATAAGACAATCAGAATAAAACAGTAGATTTTTCACTTGTAAATGTTCTAAAATTATTGTAGGCTGCTTATCTGATAGGATAACTGTTTTTGCAGAGAATGTAAAGAAGTGAAAAATAGTGAATTCTTCAAAAGGAGCATTTCTCTTTGCTTTTCTACTTAGTCAGGGCTTTGACTGTCACCACTGTTTGTAAATAGCTGCCTATTCTTCCCTCCCATAACTTTGATTTAATGGCTTCTTGAGAGGCATTTCTCATGTGTAGAGTGAACTCTAAAGTCATATCTCTGTCGTTATTATTTCTTCCATTTCCCTCCATCAAACACCCTGTCCAAACTTCTGCTTGTGTCTGCTCCCTGCAGGGAGCTGGCTGAATGCAGCACAGCTTCTAAAAGCATGCAGTGTCTGGGACTTGTGTGTGATATTTTGGACTGCCACAAGTCTGTGGTTAGCCTGACTGTGTTCCCAAGTCATGCTGAAGTCCAGCACAGGTTTGGCTTGCTTCCCAAGAGTGAAGATCAAAGAAAGGAAGTCATGGACTTGCTTTAATTTTGGGGTGGTTCTACCAGGCTGATGCTCTCCCCACAACTGCCATGGCTGAAGTGGTGCTTTTTTTTTTCTGCTGCTCAGCAGTTCTGGGGAGGAGGATGAAAGCTCTATGACTGTGGACATGGAGGAGGGAAATGGAGGCACTACCAGTGCTACAGCACTTCTGGTGTCTGTTATTTATTAACTATGGAAATGCCCAGTCGGTTTTGGCATCAGGAAGATACAGGGTTAGATGCTGCACTCTTTGTCCCTTTTTTCCATGCTCATATTCTCTCAGGAAGAAGGGGGAGAGGATGCACAGGTGTCATTCAAGACTCAGAGATAATCCTGTTTCCTTCACTAAAGTGGAGCAGCAGGTTAATTTTATAGATTACTTTATAAGTAAGCTGCATATAAGTTTATCACCTTTTTTGTTCTCTTTTTGGAAGTAATTATAAAACTTGGTGCTTGTTTGTTTCTGGCAAGTTTTTAACTAGGGAGCTATTGGAGTGGTAATGAAGCATGTTTGCTTTTAACCAAGTAGGAGGAACACATCAGACAAATGTTGAGAAGCTGTTCTTTCCCCTAAAAAACTAACAAGTTAAAAGGTTCCTCCCAAACTACTTTTCTGTAAGTGAACGTGGAGAATGATGGCTCATGCAGGCTTGGTTTTGTGGGGTTTGTTGTTTGTTTGTTTGCTTTTGATAAATAACATGATTGTTGGTATGTGTGCTTCTTCCTGGATGCAGGCATAAATGTGGGGGATGAAACACTCAGAAAAGGAAATAGCATCAGTGAAATGTTCCATGAGGCAAACAGCTTTAAGCATGTTGGCCCATCATTTGGGAAGATGCTGGCTGTTCTGGGATGGTGGTTTAATGAGCTGAGAACCAAGAAATGATGTCGGAGCCTTGCAAGAGGTTGTGCTGGGAGCTGGAGAGTTTGGAACCCCTAAAAACACCCCGAGAGCTGACAGTTCTCTAGAAAAAGTGACAGTGACTGGACCTGCAGAAGAGGAAAATGTTTTCCAGCTCAGGGATGATATCAGAAGGGTCAGATATTTCCCAAAGCATGCAAAAAAAAGCTGAAGGCTATGATGAGGAAAAGTGTAATTCTACCCTTTGATCTGTATCTTGTCAGTGTCTGGATTATGTTTTTCTTGTCAAATATGCTAGAGGTTTTCCACTTAATGTAGACAGAAGGGCACTTCTGGGATGTTCGGAGTCAGCACGGCCAAACAGCTTGTTTCTGTGTCAACAGCAGCCAAAGCAGAGCACGCCACATGCACAGAAACCAACCCAAGAGAAATTTGCAGGGACCTTTTTACAATTTGCAAAAGCATTGTAAATAGCCTTCAACCGAGAGCTAGAGAATTTAGCAGTTTGTTGGACAGGGCCATACTGCATTTTAGGAGAATAGTGCAGTCTTTCAACACCGCTGAAATAAAATAATAATACAGTAGTTATTTACACTGAGTGTTACATTATAAATGAAGCAGACCTTATGTGATAAATGTGTAAATTAAAATACTTATACCTCTTACTGTAGGCACCAGACAGTTATGAATTTTGCAAGTGAGCTATACTGTGACCATATTAAACAGAAGCTAATGCTAGTTTGGTTGGTTTTTTTTAAATCAAATATATTGAAACTGTTCATTTAATATCTTGTGCCATAATGCTGTGTTACATAGCAGATTTATATTGTGCTATTCTATCATATAGTGCTAACATGCTGTAATCTACGTACTAGTGTCATGATGCACTTTGCTACTAAAATCTGGAACAATTCTCTGAATACCTTGGGTGTAAAACAAGTAATGGGCAAGAGGGGCAACAAAAAGATCAGACTTTTTTTTGTCCAGTTTTCTAGAATCAGCTGTGTTATTACAGCTAAAGCAGTCGGTGTTTTTTATGTCTGTGTGCAAACACGTGTACATATATGTGTATATATACACACACACTGAAAATGATTGATCTACATATTCATACGTCAGAATGCCAGCTTAATCTGTCCATACCTAGAAAATGTCATTTAATAAATATGACAGTCCAGTGATTCACAGTGCTTTATGCTCTATAAAATTGTAGTGCATTACTTTTAGCTAGGAATTAACAGTCATTTCTGTCACTGTCAGATATAATGAAAGGGCTGTTACAACAGCAGGATCTGTGAGACTTTGGGATGCTTTGTTCTTCATAGCTTACCAGGGCGCTGCCACTTATCTCAACTCAAACAATCCTGGTTTGTTTCTGTAGTGATGTTTTTTGGAAAGGTTAGTGGGTTATCAATAGTCACTTCAGATGTACAAGCCAAAGGGAAGAAACACATGGGAAACTAATGAAAAAGAGGTTTAAAGTCCTCCCTGAATTTTGTTATGAGCTGTAAAAGGGCACAGCAGTCAAATCAAATTGATGTTTGACAATCCTGGGAGATGTGCATTTTCTTGTGGGAAATAATGAGGGCTGATTGTCAGAGCTTCAGCTACTGATGCCCAAACCAGAAATATCACTCTGTCTTTGGTCTTGGCTTTTTTCCTGTTCCATAGCCTGTGAGTTTTATTCATAGAGCCTGGGGAAGGCTTGTAAGATGGACAAGGAGAATGGTCTATTGGGGTTTAGCACGTGTACATATATACCAAACAAATCCAAATGTTACAAGATATAGAAGTGCAACCCTAACCCCCAGATACTTATGTACTGATCGTGCAATATCCATACTGTTACGATTAATAGTTTATTGCACCTGTTTCCTGGGTTAGAAGTCTTTTAAGTATTCACTAGAACTGTCTTTTTTTTCATTGTGCTGGGGTGTTTTGAAGATTGAGCACTGTAAAATGGGAGAAGTCACGCAGCCTTTTTCAGGTATAGAGGTTCAATTCATGCTTCAAGCACAAAACTAAACTCATAATTAACAAAGTAAATAATCTCGTACAGATTTGTGAAATGCCTTGGCTAAAATGCCCCAGTTCTTGTCTTTTCTGCTTCAGTGTTTCCTTCGCATTCCCTGAGAACTCATTTCTCCATTGCAGTCTTGTTTTCCACCTCCAACTCACACATCCAAATTATCTGTGGGCTGCAGCTTTCCTGTTGCCCAGGCACTCTATCCTTTTAAAATTCTCTGGCACAGCAAGTCATTGATCTTTTACTCTGGCTTGAAGGTGGCTGAAAAGTCAGTATGGCTTTTAGCTATTTTTCTGATCTTTACTCCAATGATGTATGGATTACAATACAGAAAATGCATTTCCTAATCCCTTGGTAAGGATTAGGGATCAGTAACTTGTGAATTCTTCCCCCAGATTGAAGCTATATCCTAAACCATTTTGGCCCTCTCTATTGCCTGCAGTATTTTCTAGATATGAATTTATGCCCATTATTAAAAATAATAATAGAATTACTCAGCTGACTATATTCCCGAGAGAGTAAAAAGATGTATGCATTTGCAATGCTACAGTAAGTAGCACGGCAATAATGTTTGAAAATATGATACAATATAAAAACACAGTCTTTGCAGTAACAAACACAATTTCTTGCACTTCTCTGTCCATGTTGGCAGCTGCAGCTGCTGCTAAATGATAGATAGCATCCTTCATCGAAGGCCAAATCTCTTCTGGGAAATTCAGATGCTAAGACTAACAGTATGCAACAGAGAGAGGGAGCTGATCTGCTTCCTTAGTTTTAAGTAAACTGTGTGGTTTAATTACAGTAAGATACTGCATAGCCAGAACCAGAAAACAGGACTGCTCTGCTTCAGCCCTGGTGGTGCTGTTTATTTTCCTTCTGCTGCTCAGAAAGCAGCAGCAAAAGACCAAAGGAGACTGCAGTAAGAGGGGTGGTAAGAGCAGGGAGCAGGGAGAGGTGTGCAGGGCTCAGCCAGAGAGAAGCTGGAAGGGGAACATGGGACAAGGAGAGGTATTGCAGTCACTGCATCACCCAGGTCTCTGGTTGAAAGCAGGGAAAACAGAAAGCATATAGGAGACAAAAAGAGAGACAAAAATAAAGAAACGTAAACAGAAGAGACGTTCTGCATGTATTCGGCTATTAGTGTCAGTATGTTGCTTTCTGCAAAAGTAGGTAGTTTATGAAACCCAGTAGAATTCTTTTAGAACTATCAAATGTTAGTGTGAACATAAAGCTATGGTTAATTTTGCACCCAGTGTTGGTGATTGTTTTTAGGTTCATAGGTTCATAAAGTTGGAAAGGACTTACAAGATCATCCAGTCCAACCATCCTCCTATCACCATCCCTACCCAACTACTAAACCAAATCCCTTAGCACCTCATCTAAACGCTTCTTGAACAGTGCTAGGGATGGTGCCTCACCCACCTCCCTAGGCAGGCCATCCCAGTGCCTGACCACTCTTTCAGAGAAAAAATGCTTCCTCAGGTCTAATCTAAATCTTCCCTGGCGCAACTTGTGGCCATTCCCTCTCGTCCTGTCATTATTTATCAGGGAGAAGAGGCCCACCCCCTCCTCACCACAACCCCCCTTCAGGAAGTGGGAGAGTGCAATAAGGTCTCCTCTGAGCCTCCTCTTCTCCAGACTAAACAATCCCCGCTCCCTCTAGAGGAGGTTAAGAGGAGCTCATTCACCTTAGAATGGTGATGGTTTTTAGAATTTGTCATTTAATCTTCGTTGATCAGATTTTTTGTGTTTTAACATCCAAAACCATCTGATGGAGTTAGGAGATTGGTGTGCAAGGATACATAAGGAACGAGTGGATGTAAAAGATATGCACACATAGATGCCCAGAATGTAAGGTCTTTAAGAAGGTTATCTGATTTAGTAGCTGTTCAACATTAAAAAAATACATAACAAGGGACAGCAAAACTAGTAAAACAAATCCACAGATACTGAAACTGTAGGAAACAGGAGATACCAGAGACGACAGCAGAGTCTGTATCTGTCAGGAGAGGTTCAACCAGAACTTTGTGATTTATAAAAATAGGGGAAGTAAGGTTATGCATGGGTCTGCCAGGCAAGAGCAAACTTCTCAGGACACATTTAAATGGACTGTGGGAAAATGTGACACGTATCTGGTGAGATGTAGAGGATGAATCAATGGCAGGGAGAGGGTGGGCTCAGGGAGGAACAAGTGTGCAAAAAGGAAAAGGAGGGGGCACAGCAAGGACTGGTTGTATAGAACCATGCTGGTCAAGCAGCTTACTTGAGCCCAGTGTCTGATTAATGCAGGCTGCCCCACCTCTCTACTTAACTCCCAGCTGGTGTTGGTGTCATCTCGTGTTCTGTTTGGTGTGTGAGGGCAGATGCAATTTGTTAGGGGACTTCTGGAAAGACTCAAAGTCTGAGCCCTTGCCTGGGCAAAGGACACAGGACTTGTGTACAGATATGGGTTCTCCTCTACATGGGCACTCCTCTTTTATGAGGGGTAAGCAGGCAGGCAGAAGAATGTTACACTGGTCCTGCTCCCAAGAGCAACCAGCTTCTGATGCAATTAATGCAATTTGAGGACATCTGCAGCTAAGGATCTGTGATTTGAAATCCGTTATATTTGCCGATAAAACCAAAGAGCATCACAAATGAAGCATTAAAAGGTGCTGTATTTTTAAACTTACAAATACTTTCTAATACTGTGACAATTTTTGCATTCTAATGGCTTTGACTCCTTGCTCTCCCTAGGGGAAATGGAAGAGTTAGAAACCCTGTGGCTGACTGGTATTTGCCACAACGAGAAGAACGAAGTCATGAGCAGCCAGCTGGATATTGACAACATGGCAGGAGTGTTTTACATGCTTGCAGCAGCCATGGCACTCAGTTTAATAACCTTTGTCTGGGAGCACTTATTTTACTGGAAGCTTAGATTCTGCTTCACTGGAATCTGCTCTGATAGACCAGGATTATTGTTCTCAATCAGCAGGGTTAGTATTTCTTTGCATTTCACCCCTTCAGGCAATTGACAGTATGTGCACTGCCTCCCTGATGCATCACTTTTCTTTGTATTCCCACTCAGACATTTGAAATACTTGTTTACAGCACCGACAAAGTGATCAGTGGCCTTATTTTGTTCTGGCATTCCATGGAAAGTCTTTTCTCCAATGGATTATTCTACCAAATTATCTTATCTCAGAATAATTGTTAATCAAATGCTGGAATGTAATATATCTAAGGGAAAATTTGATGAAAGAAAGGCAGAGCTGCTTATATTCAAGAATAAGATTCACCCTTCCCCACCTTCCGAGAAAAGAACGACAAAAAAACAAAAACACCAACAACCAACAAAATAAGCACTAAATTAGTGACAGATGTTAACTCTCAGGTTTATATACTTCATAAACAAAGGGATTTTAAGTGATAAAGTACTGAACTAGTTTTTATGTAGAGTTTTCTTGATAGCTAACTTGTATAAGAGCCAAACACAAATGTCATTTGTGTTTGATTAGACAGTAAGACAGTTTTTAATAATACCAAATTCAAAGCAGATTTACATATCCAAATAATTTATATGAGTAGTAAGAAAAAAGAATTAAGTGCTTGTTCTTATGCCATAGAGTCATAGAATCACCGGATCACCAAGGTTGGAAAAGACCTAAAAGATCATCCAGTCCAATTGTTCACCTGTCACCAATAGATCCCACTAGACCATGTCCCACAACACAACATCCAAATGTTCCTTGTCTTCTGTCAAATTTATAGTTTTTGTTTAATTTTTCAAATGTAGGGCTTTCGTTAGGTAATAGACTTGGTGGGCACTTGTACATAGCTGAGGAGAATAGAAAATGATTAAAAAAATGCCTAATTTCTTTAAAAATGTACAAAAAGTACCTTTTTGAGAAAGTGTGATTGTAATGGAACTGCACTAAAAATACTCTGCCCTAGCCTCTTGGAAATTGCCTAGTAAAGCATAAATGCTTAATTCTTCACATCTTACGTTCAAACTTTATGCTTTGGGCTTCATTGTGAAACTCAATTAATTTCTCTGGTGAAAAATACTTATTTCAAAGGCAATTTTCACAGGATCCAAAACATCATTGAACTCACAAGACCCACTAAATAGGTGAGAGTTACAGGATAGACTTGGGCCTGTTGCTTCAGGTGTACTCAATTTCAGGCTTAGAAAGAATTGAAGAGTCCCATAACTTCCAGTAGCCTGTCTGCAGGCTTCTTTTAGAGCAGTAATTTAATCACTGAAATTGTATTTCAGAAAAATACAATTTCCATTAATGGAGGTTAGCTATAGTTTGTGATGGGATTGGGGAACCTTTTGAGGTCCTTTATAATCTTGTTTTGGGGAATAAGCATGGGAGGCCAACAAAGACCACTGGTTCATAAAATACTGGCAGTCCTTCTCCTTTACATTGCCAGTGGATTGTGGCAGAATTTTTTCTTGCATGTAGATTTAAAGAAATACTACAAGATAGGTAGATACTTTTTATTCATTAGATAAGCAATGCTTAATTTTTCTTTATTGACAATGAAAATGAAGTGAAAGTATTTAAAATTTACATCTACTGATTTTATTTGTCTTATATTATTCTTATTACAGGGTATTTACAGCTGCATTCATGGAGTACACATTGAAGAAAAAAAGAAATCTCCTGACTTTACTTTGACCAATTCCCAAACCAACATGTTAAAACTACTTCGAACAGCGAAAAATATGACCAATATAAATCCTTCAAGAATTAACTCCCCTAAAAGAACAGCTGATTTTATTCAGAGGGGTTCCTTGATTATGGACATGGTCATGGATAAGGGAAACTTGATCTTCTCTGATAACAGATCCTTTCAGACAAAGGACAACTTTTTTGGTGAAAATATGAGTGAACTGCAGGCACTTCCTGGTAATCGACACAAAGACAATCTAAACAACTATGTTTTCCAAGGTCAGCATCCTCTCACACTGAATGAGTCCAACCCAAATACAGTAGAGGTTGCAGTAACAACAGAAGCAAAAGTGAACTCCAGACCCAGGCAACTTTGGAGGAAATCTGTTGAATCTTTACGTCAAGAATCTGTACGTCAGAGTCAAGGTTCCCAGAGGGAAAACGGGTCAGATGAAAACAGGCAGCTCTCAGTGAAAAGCCAAAGATATCTTCCTGAAGAGATTGTCCATTCAGATGTATCAGAGACATCAAGCCGAGCTACTTGCCATATGGAACCTGAGAACAACAATAAGCACCACAAAACCAAGGACAATTTTAAAAAAAGAACAGTAGCATCAAAATACCCAAAAGACTGTAGTGACGTGGAACTGACATATCTGAAAACCAAACAGAGTTCTCCACGGGATAAAATCTACACAATTGATGCTGATAAGGAGCCAGGATTCCGCTTGGACACACCCCAGTACATTGAAAACATTGTCCTTCCAGAAACTGTAGAGTATCCTGATGTTTACCAAGATCACGATGACAACTACAGGAAAGCAGAACATGCTAACAGGACTCCCTTGCATAATGAAGACAGTCTTCCAAATAATGATCAGTATAAACTTTATGCAAAGCACTACAGTTTAAAAGATAAAAATGCTTCCCTAGTTGACATGAATGATAGATACAGACAGAATTCTACCCACTGTAGGAGCTGTCTTTCCAATTTGCCCACTTATGCTGGACATTTTTCAGGCAGATCTCCCTATAAATGTGATGCATGCTTGCGGATGGGGAACCTCTATGATATTGAGGAAGATCAGATGCTGCAGGACACAACGAACTTATCACTTCCTGAAGAAATATACGACCATAGCTGGTCACAGAATAATGCTCTGCAATATCATAAAAAAAACAAGTTGAGGATTAGCAGGCAACATTCTTTCGATAATATTGCTGATAAGTCCAGGGAACTTGATCTTGGAAGACCTTCACGTAGTATAAGCTTGAAAGATAAAGAGAAGTTTCTCCAAAGTAGTCCATATGCAAGCATGTTTAGTGTTCCCTCAAGCAAACTGTTGAGCAACAAAGCCTCACTTTTAACTCATGCTCTAGAGGACAGTAAGAGGAGCAAGTCCCTGTATCCTGTTCACTCAGAAGATAATCCCTTTCTGCACTCGTATCGTGATGACCAGCACTTATCTCTTAGGCGAAATCCAGCTGATCTTTATAAATATTCATTACCATCCAGAGGAAGAAATGATAATTATTTCAGGTCATCCATAAAGTCTACAGCATCATACTGTTCCAGGGATGGTCGGATCCATAATGACATGTACATTTCAGAGCATGTTTTGCCTTATGTTGCAAATAGGAATAGTGTGTACTCAACTCCAAGGGTTTTAAATTCCTGTAGCAATAGACGTGTGTATAAGAAAATGCCTAGCATTGAATCAGATGTTTAAATTTCCCATGAACACTTATTTATAGGGAAAAAATAGTTGCCACCATCTTAGAGGGAGAATATTTCCTTTAACAGTATCCTGCTATAGTAAATGATATGTAAACCTCTCCCTTTCTCAGTGCACTTTTGTACATGAATAGGTAAACTAGTATGCTCTCAACCATCTTTTTAAAATGTCTTGTTGAAAAGGAGAAAAAATAGCCATTTATGTATGTTTATATAAATGGCAAGCTGTACTGAAATAGCCCCAATATATGTTGGCAACTATGCTATTTTGTATCTAATTCTTTTATAATTTTGGTTATTCTATTTTCTGTTGCTAAGTATCATTCAATGTACTTTTGTCCTTAGAAATGTTTAATGATTTTCTAGTACCGGATAAGCAATATGGTATGCATGTAGTATGACACGGACAAGAAGAATTAGGAATGCATTTGCTAAGTTACAAAAATAAGATTCTTTAAAAGAGAACAGAGAGCTAGGCTTTCAAAAATATATTTTAGCTTCATAATCATTTTCAAAGAAAGAAAAACTAAAGAAAAAGATGAACCCAACCCAAACCCCGGGACCTTAATTAACAAAACACAGTGTGTTAGCACAAAATTCGTATGTTTATCGTAGACTGACAGAAAACAAATGGGAAGACTGTAGGCCCAAACATGTGAACTGCTGTGTACCAAAAGAAAGCCCAGTGGATTTTTGTTAATGTTAACGTACAAATGCTTTTCTTATATTTCACATGCACTTGCCATTAGAAACTAAGTTCATTGAGAAGTCTGCAGTCATCTTGTCAAAAAATTCACAGCTGCCTAATCCAGAGTATATATTTTTAGCTATCAACATATGTTACTTATTGTGGAGTTGTGGATTTCATTAGTATTCTTGAGACCTATTATGTATGCAAGTTTGCATTTGCCCCTTACTGGTGATTACTCAGGGCTGTATAGTATTTCTTTTATTCCTTCACTTCCCAAACCAAATCCCAACTCACCAGAGTTCTTCCTTCATAGGATGTTAGAGACATCTAATTAACTGTATGTTAGTATTACTAAAGCTGTTAATATGGTATCAGACACCAACAGCCATATGTTCAGTGTAATCAGCAAGGAATGCAGTGCTATTTATTTGCATACAACGTGAAGGATTAATGCCTTTAGTGGGCCTTCTTCTTTCTGGAGTATCATGCATATTTGTTGAACATTGGACCTTTTTTTTTTTTTTTACCTCTCTAATCAAATCTGTCCTATAAATTGAATATATGCACACATCATCACTCACCAGTACGCAAAAATATTTACATTACAAGGCTGTATTCTTACATGACTTTTATTTCTAGTAAAGATCAATCAGCATCTTTCAGAAACAAAATGTATGCTATGCACCCTTCCTCATCCCCCCAAAGCCATAAGGGAGTGTGGAAGGGAAAAGGGAAAGACTTTCATGAGTAGAGTGTACAGTTGTAAATTGTATTTAAATTAAAGAAGTAAATTGCTATATATTTAAATGCAGAAAGCCTCAACAGGTGGTTCTCTCCCATTGTCCTGCTATTCTAAGAATTGCTCTGATTTTATTTATCTATCTATCAGTGTATAGGGAGTTTAGATTATTAGATTATTCCTTAGATTTCACTGAAAATCAGTGAATGGGGAAACCATTACCACTGTGAATTGGAAAATGTATATATTACCCTGATTTTCCCCTAAACAGAATTTATTTTCAATAGAATCCTACTTACATCAAAAGTAATTGTATATCTGCCAGTCAGAGGTATAGTATGCAAGTTGTTTACTTTGGAGTAGCATCCTACAGACAGGAGCTGCAAATAGGAGGCAATACAAATGACACATAGTGATAGACAAAATATGGCTTATTGAATTTTTGTTTACAGTTCTTTGATTAAGCAGATTCGAGTTGACTTTAACTACTAAACAGTCCACAGTGAATTCTTGATATTTACAAAGTATTTGTACTTTTGTCATAATGGTGAAGGAGATGATATTTTTGAAGGAATGAAATGCAATGGGATTTGGGGTTTTCCAAATTCCTTCCCAGCTTCCAAAAATCTCAGCATACTTTATTATGTTTATGTTCAGAAAGCATATCTATGGGCATCTGCATTCTGTGCAGAGCAAATATCTTTTGTGTATTTCTTGCTCAACATTTGGTCACAGTTATTGGCCCTGATTCACATGGTATGCTTTCTGGCTTCTTGCTGGCTCTGGTTTTCATAAAAAAGAAGATCCTTGACTGACCTTACAGAGATTCTATCTCAGGAATAGCTGTATGAACCCAGCAGGGCTAGGATGTTTATGGATGGGATGAGCACTGCTTTTCACAAACAGAACCCCTTTCCCATGTGTATACATACGTATGTCCTATTTGTCTTAGGTCTACAGGAAGGAAAATGCTCTAAAGACAAGTATTATAACAAGTGTGATCAAAATATTTGAGGCAAATTTTAATTTCCCATCTAAATCATAGTAGATTAAATAAAATCTGAAGTATTTTGAACCACCTGTGTTTTTCAGCAAATCATCTGTTTGCTGGTATCACACCCAAAACTACCATGCAAGTTGCTGGGAATTTTACCAAGTGAATCATATAACTCCATGGTGGCTCTCGTGTTTCACATCATCTGAGTGCACTCAGAATATTGTCTGATCACTCCAAGTCTTTTGTAACTTCATTTTTTTCTGCAACTAGACACCCATGCTTCAGTGTATGGATAAGAACTGTATATAAAACTCTGGGAAAGAAAAAATCCCATTTACAACATTTTCTAAATGAACTGTTGAGATCCAAATGCAAACATGCTAAAACTTGGAATGATTTATCCTTCTGTTATATGTTCAGGCAAATTAGCTAAAAGGAAATATATTGCAATGTTTGCTTTTTCTAATTTGAGTGGATTTCTGGTGAGTGAAGAGATTGGTTACCTACAAACGTGTAATACAAGCCCACACCAAACCAAATTATAGAGACAGAGGGAAGACTTGATAATGTTGCACAGCAGTTGTTCACATGGGAATAAAATACGCTGCCTTAAAAGAAAAAGAAAGAAAGAGATAAAAAACAGATACTGAAAGTAGAGGGATAAGAATCATGCATGCGTCTGCGTTTGCATTTCTTGGCATGTAATATGATTGAATGAAGGGGGAAGAAAAGGTTTACGTGTAGGGTTTTAGCTGAGTTGCTCGTGTGGTTGCTGATGTATACGTATAATGAAGAAGAAGCTGAGAAGTTGAAGGGAAAGCTTCAACAGTGGAGCCACAAGCCACAGCTTGTGAGGCTCAGCTGTAGGGCATATGGAACTGAATATTGCCTGAGCTTTGTTGATATATTTGCACTGACTTTCAATTAAATTGAGATCAAGACTTTCTGTATTTCCCTCTCTCTCACTCTAGCTGCTGCTATACTTGAAGAGGAGAAAAGAATCTTCCTGCATAAGCGGCCATCCTTTCTGTACCTTTCTGGATGGTGCTGGTGACTTGTTACTTTTCCTGATTACAGCTCTAGCAGATTGTTGGTCATTCCTATCACCAAGATTTCCTGTGACTCCAGCTGGAACTGAATCAGGCTGTAAATGATATGGGCCATTCTTGGTAGCATGTCCCGTAGTGTTACACTGCTCCTGGACAACAACTTTTATGGAGGCAGGATATTGAATTGCTGAGGAATGGAGTAGGTACATGGAGGTAAAAACAGCTATGTAGACATTCCTGCCTCTCGCTTTTTTTCTCTTTTAAAGACATTGTAGAATTTCTTCATGTTTTCGTCTTCCCTTTTTCACCACAGTACATTTTGCTTTTCCTTTCAAATGATTTTTGTGTTCTGCTTGTGTTCTGTAGAGCAGTGTAGCCACTCACTAACTTAAAAGCATGAAAATAAGATACTTCAATATATAAGATAAAATTAAGGAAATTAAGAGTTCTTTGTATTTCTGGAAATCTTCATTTAATGTTTTGGCAGCTTTTGCTCAGAATTCTTTATTTTGCTACTTTAAAAGCTCAGTTAGGACAAAGAGTGCTGTGGACACACTGAACCCAAATCACCGCCAGCTCACCATGTTTTGGCAGCATCTCATGAACATGTCTCTCTGTGGTCTTTCAGGAACACTTAGATAAATTAAGTCTCACAGTAAAGCTAAGGGAAATTAGTAGGGTTTAGTTTGTTTGTTTCTTTTTTTTTTTTTCCTGAAGAAAACAGTTTTGTTTGTTTGTTTTACATAGTTCCAGAGGTAGCAAAAGCTAGAGAGGTGTGACGTTTGGGTTTCTGTGCTGGAAGGCTAAGATCTTTGAGTTGCCAGTGTAGGGAGAGAAGGAGAAAGAAAGTTCCCTCCTGTTGGGAGTCAGAGCACTGGAGGCTTGGAAGCAGTTGTGTTGGTGATGTGTCCTGAAAGTATTTATCTCTGTGTTGTCATTTTAGGCACCTAATTAGAGATCTCAGTTAGGTGTGCTTAGTGGACTATTTATCCCAGCCTCAAAATCTGCTCAGCTGAATCTGCAAGTGTCAATTTACACCTTGAAGATCATATAGATTCCTGTGCTTATTCAGTAGCTACTAAGGTTGCAGCTGTCTCTTGTGGATTCTGCAGTACTTCCAACCTAAACAGTATCACCATTTTCTTTTTATCCTGTCAGCATGAAATAAAAGTGTTAGCATCTCTTCCGTGTAGAATAACTTGCTATTTTTATATTCCTTCTGTGTAGCATATGCACCTTAAGATGCAGTGATGGGGAAGACTTTAATACTATTCCTTCCCTTGCTGGGTTCACCACCATAGAACAGAACAGGGATTATGATATAGGTCTTAAAGTCAGGCTGGATTTAGGAAGAATTAAAGAGGTGAATCTTTTTGTTTTTCTTTGAATTTAACATGTTATATATGAATCCTAGTGAAAACAGATATTTTATTATATAGTCCACTTAGTTAATAGAGAACAGCATCCATTGCGTGACTTGGGTAGTGTATGTTAAGTGTTAATCACCACATTCTGTGCTTCTCTCAAAATGGAGTGTCATGAATCCACTTGCCTTTCCCAGCTCTGGCTCTGTTTTAGCTCGAACATCTAGCTCTAATTTTAGCTCAAACATCCTTCCGAAGTAGGTGTATTTCCTGCATAGGGCAATCTGATTTACAACATAAAAACGGTATTCTGGTGACATGCTTAATTTGCTTGTTTTACTGATGTTAATTTTTTTAATCTAAATCTTTTTCTTACTGAGAGTGGAACCTTAAAATTATAACAGTGCTGAAGGATCTTCTGAGTGAGTGTAAAAGCCTTTCAGTGCACGACTTCATGGCAAGTGCCATTTCCCTGCTCAGCCAAGCCTGTACCACCTTGCTTAAATGTGTTAGCAAAATGCTAGTAGTGATGGTCAATAGGAGGGAGTGCAATTTAATCACCGCTGTGTACTTATTTGTGCACATAAATGCAGGTACAGACAGATACAGGTTATGATATAGAAAAGACCCCACCTGTTCTGGCTGAAGCCTCCTGCAGAGCTCTGGTTAAGTTACACTAGAGTAGCCTCAAGTCCATCCTGTCTCCTCCATCGTTCTGATTGTGCCGACTTCTCTGTCTCATGTGCACATATTGTACGCAGTGTAAAATTCTTGTTGACACTCAGCTGTCGTCATGAAATTAATCCCATGTTCACCTGTTCACCTTCATTGCAGCGTAGCAGTGATGTCTGTGGGATGTAGAGGTGGTTGTTCGTGTTCTCTGGTGTCTGCTCCTCTGTTCAATAGGAGCAGAAATGCTGCCTTGCTTCTCTCTGCTCAGCTGGGGGAGGGTCACTGCACTGGTTGTAAATAAGTCCCTCAATTAAATCAAGCTTTTAATTTAGTTTAATTTTTGCCCTTCTTTACTAGATCTGCATGCAGAGTACTTTGTTTAAGAATTTGCACTCTTTGGAAGACATGATCACAAGTGTGCATCTCCCTGCAGTGCAGCCAGAATGCACTCTCGTGTTTTTGCAGGTTTGGGAGCTTTTTTGGTTACATCCTGCAGGATGTATCTACCCTGGTTAAAACTGCTTTTAAAATGAATGTCAGTCAAAGCAGCTGTAAGAATCCACTGTTGATTACGTGATGATCTTGTTGTATCTATAATTTAAGAACCAGAAATAACAGAAGTAATATAGTTACCTCAGTACTTACCAGGCTTTTGTTATTTTGCACTTATATATTTTACTCCTTTTCCTTGATTCTTTACCTGTATTAAGTTAGAAGAGAATATAGCCATGCTGTAATTTTGTCATGCAATATCTTTATTAGCAAATAACCACAATGAATAGAGTACTATGTATTTAAAAGAGGGATGATTTTTCACTTTTCAGCTCTTCAGAAGTAGTGGTGATAAGCAGTCATACTCTTAGATGTTTCATCCTTTCCCTTTTGTATTAGTATTTGTTTTCACTAGTATTTCAAAGATTATATTTCTATGTGCACGTTCTAAAACTGTGAAAATAAATACCAGTAAATATGATACTTATTCGGTGCACTGTAAAATTCCAAATGAGATGATAATTTGCTTGTGAATTCATGAAGGTTTCTTCACTTCTCATAAATGGTCCTGAGCTTTAATGTGGACAAATGGTAATATTTATAGCGATATTGAATTTGAATGGTGAATGTCTTGTTTTGCACTTTTAGAACTATTAGAAGAAATGATGTTTTTCTCAGCAACTGAATTATGATCATACATTGTTATTTTAAGCACTGTGCATTGCAGTACATGAGAATAGCCCGTTTGAAGAGTTTTGTGTTACATCATCACTACAGGATTCTTTAGACTGATAATACTTCCTTTAGCCTGTTTAATAATGGCATTTAGTGGCAAAGCACAGTTTGGAAATATATTTTGACCTCTGTTTCTCACTGCCAAACCTTCATTTGGACTCATAGTTCCGGTCTTGAAGGCCCTCACAAGGTTCCTGTGCTCTACACTGTGCAGAAGGAGACTTCTCTTGTTCATTGATGGAACAATATTAGAGGAGTCAGGAAAAAAAATTGGAGTATGTGTTGTGCAATATTTGAAGTGTAAATGATGTTCAAATTGAAAAAAAAAAAACCAAAAACAATGAAATTGGAGGTTCACAGTTATCCACAGTAGTGAGTGGTCTCTGATGGGCAGCAGAGTATGGTTTCCAGAAGTCAGTTCTTAATGAAGGTGATTTGAATTCTGCTGGAGTTTATAAATCACTGAGAAAAAAGTGGGAGTTTGTTATTTCTTTTTGTTTTTTTAAGCTGAATTCTTTATACTGTCATACGAGGTTTCACAGGAAAATGGGCCAAAGAATACAACTAAATATGCAAAAGGTTAATCCTATGGAAATGGATATCCTGTCATCTTGATGTGCAAGAGCATGTCAACGGTAATAGGAACAATGCGTGTAATTTTCCTGTATATTGCTAAGTAGGTTGCACTATTTTGAATGATAAAAGCCTAATATTTTAATTACCAAATACCCGAAGAAAGCTGTTTATTAGTAGTTTTTAACCTAAATATATATACAGTATGAACACACGTGCGTGCGTACCCTCTCCCGAATAGTCACACGTGAGTAATCTCCCAAATGTGGGGCACATTGCAGAAGTGCTTTATTTTAAGTGATTCTCTACTTTCCTTTCCAAACCTCCTAAAGCCACCACTTCCCTAACAGCATTTATTGTAGGGTTTGATGCCTATTGCTGAAGCAGCTAAAGGACTTGCTGGGGATCAGGAATGTCAGGATGCGAAAATAAGTTTCTGTGTGAAGGAGCTGGAAATGATGCTTGCAGTAATTTCCATACTTATAGGTGTGGGAAAAGGATGTCTTCTTGTGCTGTTTTGAAGATTCACCACCAGAGATAGTCTATTGGGCCAATGGCTCTGACATTAAAAGTTTGTGTCAATTTATGTGACCCAAACCTGGTCATTAAATACATTATTTGCAGTAGCTGAGCAAGGATAGTTAAAACCCAAAATTTCCAAGGAAAGATCAGCTGTGTGTACCAGTGGAGGGCCTTCTATTCATCTATGCAGAAAGCATTTTTAAAAATGGATTTTGTACAGAGGCAGTACTTAGCAGTGGTGCTTGTCAGTAACTTCTGAATGCATGGGCTTTTGGCCATGTTATCACTATGTGGAGGTCTTGACCTAGACATGGTGAAATTTGGCTTCTTTTCTAAATTTAGAATGCTCTAACCAAAATTTGCGACACAAAATTGCGATGGATTTATTTATTTGAAGTCATTCCTGAGCTTTTTTTTTTCAAAGAGAGCGTTGAATAACTAGTAATTTTTTCCACTTTTACCCGGAAGCAGAAAATTCTGTAGGGTCAGCATTTCTTTATGACTCGTTGCAAGTGTATCTTGGACAAGGACTTGGTCCCAATTCCTTTGTCTGCAGTAAGAACATTTTTGGTTATCTTGTCTTTATCGGCTTAAGTCTGGATTCCTTCTATAAGCAACACTTTTTGACTTAGAGATGTGCAAGTGAGTGATGGGAGAGCACATTCTTAGTGCAGGTAATGCTCAGAGTTAAAATACCAATACCAAATGTCACATTGCAAAGGTGTGGAGGTTGCATCATGTAAAGTTGTGTGCAGCTAGAAAGGAAACTTGTGTGATTTTAATAAGAACTGTTTACAATTTATACTTTATATCACCTATACTATTTTAAATAGTCTTATTCATTTCAGAACGTCCATTTTGCTCTGATGAAGAACAGCTTGATCTCTCTGTGTTCACACCTCACACCCACATGCACATGCACAGTGTATTTTGTGTCTTCCCTGAGCAAACCAGAAGGTACAAACAGAATTCAATACCATTAGGCAGACTCCTACCTGATTTTTATCTAACCATGCTACTTTTATGCAAAATTTGCATCCATACATTCCAGGTTCTCACAGAAACACTTCACCTCTGAGCTAATACTGTTAATTTTAACTCATTAGAGCTGAATTTACACTAAACTGGGCATTTTGTGCTTTGTTTAAACCTCTCTAAGGATGTTTTGCTGACTTAGATGAAACACAAATATTTCTGTGTGCTGCTAAATAAAAATCACCAGAAGAATTTTAAAATTTCATCTTACAGCTTAAAAATTTTTTTTACCTATTTACTTGAATTATGTAAATGTAATGTGATGCTCTGATTATTCCTTATATACATACATGTATATATTGAAAAGCTGTATATAAGCTTTATATAAATGTATGTGTATAAAGGTTTGGTTTTTTTTTTTTTTTTGAGGAATGAGGGGCAGGAGAAAAATTCAGCATTATGACAAAGGTCCTACAAACATTTATTAATGTTTTGAAGTAACTTGCTATTTTGAGTTAGACTAGAAGTTATTTGCAGTTGTACTCTGAAAAATAAGTAACAATATTTGGTATTGAACCTTTGATCCTCATCTAAGGCTTCAGGTTAGTTTCATGTGTATCTTGAAAAGAATTCACAATAATAGCTTTGGTTTTTGCTCAGAAAGAAAATTATTTGATACACTTGGAAATGTATTCTCATTCTGATGGGGAAAAGACTCCAGGTGTACCAGTCTTGTTGCACAGAGTAGTAACTTACACTGCAGCTAAAGAAAATTGCATTCCATAAATAACACCTTACCAGAAATCCTGGAACCAATTGGTTTCATACACAGTGAATGAAAAAGGCTATCACTTCTGCTTCTTAGTGCCATTTACCGTAACATCCTCAAGAATGTAGTATTCCAAACTACATTTCATAAATATCCAATTGCTAGCAAAGAGTAGTAGAGGTGTGAAGACCTCTGTGCACCTGGGGAAATTAATCAGGACATTAAAGTAGAAATAAAATTATCTTGGAAATGGAATAAAGGATGAAATAATTTGTTTTTCAAAGGATCCAGAAATTTACGATACAATTCATAGCGTAATAGATTCTTCAAAAGAAAAGGTTTTGGGGAGAAAAAGAGAACAATGAATAATGATATTCCAATTACTGCCTGTCTCATTGGATAGGGTTAGCAAACTGAAATTAATTTTAACACGCAGGTGTCTGCACAGACAACTAACTGCCACACTATGGACACATGCACACACTCGACCACCCCTGCACCTATCTGTCCATGCCTTTAAAGCCCTGGTGGTAGCAGGATCTCCCCAGCAGCACACGGTGCACCTTGGAGGAGCTGGGAGTCACGCACCTCTCCTGTGTTACACGTACTGTCTCACAGCAGTTCTCCCCACCCACGTTTTAACCCAGTGCATGACTGAGTGCTAATACTGTATAAATATTTTGAAACATATCTAAAACAAATGTTTGCTTCAAATCTTTTTATGATAGAGAAATATATAATGATTATGGTTGTCATACAGAATTGTATTGTGTTCTTCATTTTTGTTAAAAATGTAGAAAAACATTAAGGGAATGGGAGACTCGAATGTCTGTGTGTATCGAAGTGTATATAACTATTTGGAGAAAACACATGTGCCAAGTATAACATGATGTAAAAAATGTAAATATATGAAAAATTCATTTTTCTAATAAAGATAATTTCTGCCAGTTGATATGAAAATGAACAATGGAATCATTCTCGTCTGTATTCCTTGTTAAATGGTACAAGATCAGTGTCACCTGTGAATAAGGCTTATCTGTGGTTTTTTTTTTGTACTTGATTTGAAGGTGTTACCAGCCACATGTTTTGAGTCATCATTTGTTGTTAGAAATTATCTAAAGGTGAAGATGCCTGAAGCAAAGGCTGACAGTATAGACTTGATGTTCCCAGTTTAATTTAATTAACGAAAAGGATAGAGACAATTAACTTATGAAAAACAAATTCAGTGTGAGTCATGTAGTTCAAACTGCTCCTCAGCAGAGGGAACATAGGACCCATGGGTCGAGGTGATCTGCTAATGCATGGCACCACACTCAGGGGCCCTTCATGAGGAGATGCTCTTGGCTGCAGAAACGTGGGGGCTCCTTGTGGTGATGGTGGGGGCAGCACTCAGCCCCAGGAGGATGCGCTGCTGGAAGGCTGCTGTGCTCTGAAGAACTGGAGTATGGCCATGGCAGCACTTGAGCAGGCTGAGCACAGAAGGTTGGGGAAAGCAAACTCGGAGGTAATAATCGTAGAATCACAGGAGCTTTGGTTGGAAGGGACCTCAAAGATCACTCAATTCCAACCCCACTCCTGCCAGCTGCTAGGTCAAGCACTAGATCAGGCTGAAATGATGTATCTGTCCTTGATATCAGGAAACTTGTTTGATGGTTTAGTTAATCAAGACTTCATTTAAAGTAGGGGATTTAGTGAAGTAATCAAAATCTTTTTGAAGAGTTGCCCTTTTGCTGGGCCAGTGGGGCTGAAGGAGCAAGGTTCATGTGGAGCTTCTTGGTGGTTCGGTATGACCCATTTTCAATAATTTCAAATCAGTTAATGAAAGTCTTCCTTTATTAAATAAAATAAGCCTAAGCAATCACTCGGCGGTTAGAATAACGTTCTTCGAGGCAGAAGGGATGAAAGGCATTATCTAAATTCAAGGCATCATTTTGATATGTATGCTTTGTATAGTGGAATATGAAAGTAATGGACAAGAGGTGAAAGGTTGCTCACAGATCTCATCAGAGCAGTTCTGCTCGTTCCCATAGTTAACATGACTGCACAGATAAAATGAGAGATATAAAACTGAAATTCTCTTCTTAATGAAGTAAAGACTGCTGAGCTTTCTCTCATCTGCTAGAAGGCAGTTGTAAAGGGATTCCTCTCTTTTTCTATATAAACACTCCCATTTTGTGAAGCAAAGTAGCAAACAGTGATCTGAATGGCTTTGTTCACCTGCTGTGTTGGCTCCCAAAGGCCCAGTTCAAGTCCTCTAGTCATTTAAAAGCAGCAGGAGTCGATAAAGGAAATGGGTGATGCGGGAAACAGCCAGCACGGTTCCAGCCCTGAAGCACTGCTTTTTGCTGAGGAGCTGGGCTGCTCTGTGTACCCAGACTGCTCCTCCTGCCTCACCTGCCACCGTAATTTCTATCTGTGTGTGTATGAGTCATCTCAGTTTCAGCTCTGATTCCCTTTGGGATTTAGTTCAAAGACAGTATATTCTCCCAGATACTTTTGTACCTTTACTGATGCATCTATGGCAACTGTCAGTCCTCCATAACTTTGCACATTAAAAATAAATAAATTAAGCAGTGACTGGGGAAACTAAAGCTTTTTGAATCTGGCATCCTGTGTATAGTAATGCCAGTGGTGTTACTAGCAAACGGAGCAATTCACTTGCTATGAAGTCAAGTGTCTTCCTTTTATTTGGACACAAACCCCTAGTTATAAGGCTAACAGCTGAAGTCAGCTTGTCTCTATATGCAGGAACACCAAAATCCCAAATTGTGGTGGTTTTGCCCCTTTGATCACACTTTCCACTCATCTCTCTGCTTCCCTCAACAGCCTACAAACAGCATCAACTTCCTTTGTGGCCTTGTGATGGTACAAAAAATCGAATCATGGCTCCCACCAATTGCATGAAATCTATCATGTGATCTATCTTGTACCACTGCTATTCTTCTCCGAATTGTGGTCTAACTCTAATTTATTGATGATTTATTTTCTACTGGTCAGCTTACATAGGATGATCAATCATTTCAGAAGTTGACTGCACTTCAAGTCAGTATGCTCAAAACTTAGTTATTACAGATAATTTATGACACAAGTGATGATAGGTCCTTTAGCATGGTAATAACAATTATAATGCACTGAAGTCTCTTAGCAGTGGGCAACAGGAGACAGTAATACAGAAATTATTTGTGCTTAATGTTGTTTACAGAAGGTTATTGCAAGGTCAGAGACATTTTCCAGCAATCTCCGTAGAGCTCCGAGTATTCCAGGAGGCAGTATTCTAGGAGCCTTGAAATCCTATTTGTTTTGCAAAAGTACAAGGTCTGTTGTTTTCTTACTCCCTTTAGAGCAGACCTTTGGACAAATTCAGTGAGATAACTGAACTGATATTTTCACACTTTCTATGTTCAGGCCAGTAACATCTCACATCTTGTGTAAATATCTATGGCAGTTACAAAAAGCTGAAAATTTGAGCTTAAGACTTTAGAGAGAAAAACAGATGATCAACCAGGTTTAAGTCCCTTTCTTTATAGAAGTGTATAGTACTACTAATTAGTTCGGGGACCGATGATGTTTGGCACTTCAGCAGGTTGGCTGTGAACATCTCACTCCCTTCACTCTGCACTGGAAGAAGTAAATTGTGTAGGAATTGTAACAGGGATATCTCTGTGCACAGGGAAAACTCAGACTTTGGACAGGTTTTACTTCCATGTTACAAGATGATGCAGTTTCAGACAGCTGAGAAGTTACCCAAATGAGAAAGTTTCAGCACTTGTGCCACAATATTACAATGCTTATTTTACCCTCTTCTTTCCCAGCAAGAGAAAAAACATCAAATGTGTCATTCCTGTGGCAACTGAAATGCCTCTGAGCTCCTTTACTGCAGTTATTATGAAGAGCCATTTGTATACCCTGGAGAAGATAAAAGCAGTAGGAAGAAAGTGATGAGAAAAACTTTGATTTTCCTCTGAGAACTGAACTGCTGTTGCACTGAATTGACCACTGTGAGCACTTAGAAATCTGCCAAATGCAATCACTGTCACCAAATTTATTTTACCTGTAAATACACACGAAGAGTTTACAACTAAAATTAGGGATGAGGATGATATGAAGGGTTTTTGCTATGGGAGTAACTTCGAAATATGAAAGACATCTGTAAGGATCCTACAAAGGATGGGGGCAAATCTCTTTGAACATGCCTGTCACCTGTAGGAGCATCTCACGCTCAGTCAACTGAGAAAACTATTCTCTGATCTTTTTTAAAGAAAACTCAAATTTCAAGTTGTTATGCTACTCAGATTTTTACCCTAATCAGAAAGCCTGGAATGATTTCTGGAAGAAAATCAGGTCATGTATTGCTCAGCATTAAGCCAGTACTGCTCCCTTCCATGGTTGCACTATTATCTTAGCAAATGGAGCACCCAATGTGACCTTCACTATATTTGTACTTTTGCTTGCTTTCATATATCACTTCTCTAAGCAAAACAGTTCTACTCTTAGAACTTTCCTTCTAGTTTCTCATTCTCTCTGTCTACTAACAGTTCTCTGTTTCTGTTCCTGCTAGAATATGATGGAAGTGTGAACTCCACCTTGAACAAGACCTGCAGGGTCAGCACATTTCCATGTGTTAGTTCTAAGTGCATTGTAATCTCCGTGTTCTTTTCTATTTCTGACTCTAAAAAACTAACATTGCATTTATTTCTGCACTGCCACCCTGTGATGATTTCAGTATTCAGAGCATAATGACATCTATAACCTTTTTTTTTCAGATGTTATTTTTGCATTCAAAACATTTGGATAGCTTAAATTATTTCCCTAGTGTATATTTATCTCCTGGCATTTCTAAACAGAGACTTCTTTTTTTCTTAATATTTGAGTCTGATAGGTCATTTTAGATATCCTTCAACTCATTTTAATTTAGAATAGCAGAGAAAGGTCCTCTGTTGGCTGAGGCCAGGACTATGCCCTGCCACGGTTGATGTTGGGTCCATGTGAGTACTTCTATGACCTGAATGCCTACGTGTGCTGCTGTTTTGTTCCATGAGCTGAGGACATTTTGAATTAATATTCAGCATCTAAAAAAGCTTCATTATGTAATGTGTGCTCTGTTAGGCCATTAAATGCTTTGAAGTCAGAGAATAAGAAAACTAAAGTTTAGGTTATCAAGAAACATGTTAAATATTGATGTTTTGAGAAAATGGCACACTTGTCTTTAGTTCTTACTAAAAAACATCAGAAGTTAACTTCTGTGAGGAGCTGTACCCAGGCAGCAGAATGAGCCTAACAGGGAGAAACTGACTCACTGGTGAAACCTGCCCTATTTGATCATGATGCTTTTATGTATTCCTCAGGGCTTAGAGCAGCGGGTGGGGAGACTGAAGAGTACATGAACCAGACTTGCCACCTCGTTGCTCACATCAGTGTATTCCCCAGCTGGCCCTCCACGCTTCTTGCAGAAGCATTTTCGCTTTTCGAGATGAGTAGGATGCGAGGTTATCTGCAGCATGGTACTTGTGCCCTCTTCCTGCCTGTGGACCACTGCTTCAGACTGCAATCCTGTATCACATTTGCCTCAATGCTGTACTAACAAAATCCTATGATTTTGCATAAGTAGGTGATGCAGTTATTTACACATGGGCAACCCACAGTGAATTAAATACAAATGAACTCCAAGCAAACTGCTTCCTTTTACCCCAGTGAGGATGCAGGGTGCCTTTGGCTCAGTGTCCTGTGCATAGAGACTAATTTAGGACCTGGCAACAGTTCAATTCTAACTTCAGTGCTCCCACTGGCTTCACCTTAAGCTGGAGTGTCCCAGGCACCACAGGGCTTTAGCAGTCAGAAATGTGCCTGCTATTGAGTCAGGGCTGCTGTTACATTAGGGAACTGCTTGTGTGTGTGTGTGTGTGTGTGTGTGTGTGCGCGAGTGTTTATGTGTATGGATGTGGATTTAAAAAAACCATCTTCCTCTCTAAATCCTCTCTAAAGAGAGTGAAACGCTCCCAATACCAAACCCTTCTTTGCTGACTCAACAGCAATCATAGGAGAGATTTTTAAGGAGGCAGATTGCTCAGTGGTCAGTGAGGTTGCAGAAACTGCCTATATGTGTCAAAAAGACCTTGATAATGCGGTGCCATGGGTGGTTGGACAGTTTGCCTGCTAAGATACAAAAACCTTGCCCTATTTGGTCAGGAGTGTGGAATTTACAAAAGTCTTGCTTTATTTTTGTTTGGAAGGAGTGCTCGGTCCTGGTTTCTGCAGTCTGTATTCTAACACTGGTTCCTGCATTACCATGCCAGGGGATCCTGTGAGCTGCTCCACTTCTGTAATCTCATTCCTCCTCCGTTTGACAGTAAAACCTTTGCAGGTATCCATCCCTTGCCACTTTCTTATGGATCAGGCACTGCAAATAGAAGCTCCCAGTCATGGCAGAGGCCAACTGCATTTGCGGTAATAATATAGTTAAAAATAAACAAATACACCATTTTCTCCTACTTTGAAAGCTGTAGGGATACTTTCACAACACCTAAACATTTGCCAGCAGAAGCCCAATTCAATAAAGGGTTCAATAAAGCTGAACTCACCTCTGTGCCACCAGCATTTGGGGTGAAATACGACAATAAAGGTAAGGCTCAAACAGGTCCCTATCCACACCTACCTGCAGACAAACCTCAAAGCTCTGACACCACACCACTCTGCTGCTGAGGTGAGGGATCTGTGCTGGGAGCACACGGAGGAAGGATTATTTTGAAGGCTGCAGACCCCAGACTAACAGCGTAGCACTGGAAGCATTGATCACTTTGCCCTCTGTTGGCCTGTTTGGCCCAGTCTTACAAGGAAAATTAATTTTTGGTTAACTTTGTATAAGCCACGTTCTTAGATAATTCTTTTAAGGCTTGTGTAGGATATTTTCAGTGGATCGTGCTCGTGATATTTGCTGTGTTTTAGATCCTTGTGAACTTGTTACGATGTCCTCAGGACCCATGAATATGAGTGTTTCCTTTTCTGGCTTAATTTTGTTTTCACTGTTTTTGCTGCCTTGTTGGCTGTGTGCAGTGCAGAGCAGCTGTCCTGAGCTGTGCTGAGCATTGCTGCGCTCTCCTCCTTACAGCAGGCACAAAGGAAAAGCCCTTTGGAGGAAATAGCTTTGTTTCCACTTATGAGCATCAGCTTTAGAAAAACGATCACAAAAAAGGGCTTAATGAGAATTTGAGCTAACTATAACAAGAGGGATCCAAATATTTTTTTAATGAGATAGGTTATTAAAAGAAGAGTCCTGTACTAATGGCTTCAGAGATTTAATCAGAAGTCTTGGTTCATATTGCAGAAATGATCCCTGTGCAAGAACTACATCTTCATTAAGGGGCTGCATTTTAATGATCAACCAATCAAACTAAAGATCTCTTCATAGTCATAAGATGGTGACAGTCCTATTTTAAACATTATGATGTCTTTTCATTGCTTCCACTGCACAGTGTGTGCCAAAAAAAGCCCTCACAAAGTTTCACAGAGTATTATTTGGCCAGGCAGGTGAGCAGGGGAGGTGAGAGAAGAGCAGGAAGGAGTGTCACTGGATAACTTCATATTCATGGACTCACAGAATATCCTGAGTTAGAAGAGACCAAGAAGCATCACAGAATCACAGAATCACAGAATCGCAGGGGCCGGAAGGGACTTCAAGAGATTGAGTCCAACTCCCCCGCTAAAGCAGACTCCCTATGATAGGTCACCCAGGTAGGATCATTGCTACTGTTTGCTCCTTCCTGGTGCAGGTAAGGAGCATTGGGATCATTGACAGTGCTGGGATGGAGCAGGATGGAGCAGTACATGGAGGCTGCCAGCACAGCACCTAACCTGGCACTGCCTGCTCCACTCGAATTTCTCAGTTAATTGTGGAAAATAACAGGTATCCAGCCCGTGCCACTAGCAGAAGAAAGCCCTCTTTATAATGGTAAATCCTTTCAATTTCTGAATAAAAATACTGTATTACAAATCAGAGATGTTACACAATATATTGTGCAACAGCAGTATTGATATAGGGCCTGCATTCTGGGAGCCCAAGTATGTGCTATCTATCCCAGTATTCTGCCATCGGATGTAGATGTATCTCCTGAGAGTGAGCGAGCCAGTTTTCTGTTCCCTGATGTGCTGGTCTGAGTGTTACACTTCCCAGAAGTGAAATAATCACCCAAATATTTAGACAAATGATTTGAGTTCTTGTATTTATTTACATTTTGATTGCTACAGATGGAATAAATCCTTTACTTTGAAGTTTTATTACATTAACGAAGCTAGTTTAGTACAGCCTGGCTCATTTTGGAAATTCTTTTCAAGATGCTGAGCTCCATAAAAGATAATTTCAAGTAAAATATGAAGAGACTTGAATGAGGTATTTCCACACATGGCACGCTATTCTCCTTAGATGTATAGAGGAAAAGAAAGAGATACATGTGGCAAATGTCTTGGCAAGAGTTTTAGTTATCAGTGAAATCAGTCATTTTTCTTTAGAATAACCAAGTTTTATAATAAAGAAACCTTAATTTTTCTCATTTCTTTTTTCTGTTTGTCTTCCCCAGTCCTCTTTCTTCCATGATACGTTACCTTGTTCTGGGAATGCACACTGTGATGTACCCTGGCGGACAGACAGTACCATCAGCCTTCAGGTGGCTTGTGAATGCCTTATACTCTCACAATGTGTTCTTCATGTACACTGTGAACCCTCAAATGATTTGAAAATGTTGGTACCCATCTCCCAGTACGTATTCTATGTAAAATCTCCAGCAGCTCTTAATGAAACAAAGATCTGGTGAAACTACACTGTGGAGGAGAGGAGGAACACCTTGGGAATTATCTGCAAGAATCCATAAGCTCTTGTGTGCTAGTCTGGTTGGCATCAGCTCTGTCCTAGTTGTCGGGAGGTGTAACAGGGATCAGCTTCTGTTCATCCATCCTTGATGTTTTGTCCTTTCATACCTGTGAGAGAAACTGTCTATGCAGGTGCCAGCGCAGAAATACATCACTTAAGCTGTGAACAATGAACTACTTTCTTTCCTTTCTTTGAACACTGAATTCTGATCCTTAAAAAATATATATATAGGACAGGTTGCGCAGGGAACAAAACCTTTCAGTTCAGAGAGTGCCAGGGTAGGTTGCAAGCAGTGAATATGAAAGGCCTTGTCAGATCTCATGTTCAGCTAGTGTGTGCAGTACAAGGAAAAAGCTAATGTGCATGAGTGTGTACTGCACAGGCAGATACAGAGATTGCTGTTGACTCCAGTAATTTCTATTTCAGACTGAAATACTATGAAAAACCTGTTTTCCCCAGCACAGATATCTTATCTGTTGAGTATACCATGCAGTAGAGGTTTTAACATCCTTGTACTTCCCCACATGATTACTTTTGAAATGAAGTGCATCCGCAAATGGATTTACTCTCTCTAATTTCCTTCCCAATCCATGTGCCAACTTGAAGCTTGACAAATACTGTATTTATAAACAGAAGAATGTGCTCATAGCCTTATATTTTAACATGAGCTACTCACTATTCTTGATCTGAAAAACTTGATAATAAATGGGCAGGCAGGGAAAAATATTGAGACCACTGACTGGTGACTATAATAATTCCAATTCAGAACTTTGAATGAATAAAATGAAATCAAACCTGATAACATCAGTATTGCACAGCCTGTGTTTTCTAACAACTTTTAATAATTTGTCACAGCAACTCTCCATTAACATTCTGTACTGTAACCACATTCCTTCATTGAGTGTGGCATTACAGACTTTTTCTTGCTCTCACTCCTCTGTGCTCTCTGCTTACAGCAAAGTAGATTTGATGGACATCACTGAAATATGACTGCTCAAGTGACGCTAGATAACAAAAACCCACCCACCCACATGCAGACATTACTGATTGTCCAAAGCACTCGTTTTGATTGTTCTTTCCAACTCCTGCCCTGTGGCCAGGCCTGCTTAGCTGAAGAACCTTCCAGCCAGAGCTGGGACTTTGAATGGACCTCTGAAGTTGTCCACTTGGCAGTGATGAGTGGTGATGAGGTCTGCACGAGGAGGCTGAGTGCATGGGAAGAGACCCATGAAGTACTTGAAAAGTGAAAGTGACTTACAAGACCATGTCAAAAATGGAAAACAAAAGAAAATGGGAGAGTAGCACTCAGAGAAAGGGAAGAAACTAGGATAGATATGTAGTTGGACCCCGAGAAGCTGCAGGCTAGGTTCAGATGACCCTAATGAGGAACAGCAGTAGCAGTAGTCACCCTTGTGAACTGGGGGATATTCAGCTCCCTCTTTTCTGTCACAAACACTTGCACAGGAGATGGTTTTCACAAAGAAAGCAAAAACTAAATAAAACTGCCTGTTTCTTTTAGCCAAAATTTCCCCTACCCTGGTTCACACTGCACTTCAATACTGAAAACTGTGTAAAGGGCCTATGGCTTGTGAGCTAGGCCATCAGATGGATAACGTTTGCCATCAAGGCCTGAAGCTGTGAGAAAAGCCCAAAGGTCTGTGAGACATGCACTCAGGTTTGTAAGAGCAGCTAACAGGTCTGTCACACTCACGAGTGAGCAGTTGTATTTCTGCTGTGTTTTGACTGAGCAGATTTTCTGTTTGACCTGTCCATGTGCAGAAGCACTCTGGCATGAATCAGAAAGGGTTGGGCTGAAAAGGAGATATTTCTTTACATTAATTTTTTGTCAGCTATTTCTCAGCCACAGCTACTCAGGTCACTGCTTGGTAGCACATGTATTTGTTGGAGAAGCCAAGGGAGAGAGTCAGACTAGAAAAATCCTTGGGCAAAGCAGAGAGTTATGCAGAACCCAGATGCCAATGATTGCACTCAGCTGCATGAAAAAAAAAATGGCTTCAGTGTTTGTGGATTCTACTGCATTTAAATTGTACTGAACTTAATTTTTCACAACCTCTCAGAACAAAAGAAGCAGGATTATCACCAAAGCGGCTGTTTTGTATGGCCTCTGTTGAGAGCATATGAGACTCCAAGTGGGACTTCACAGCCCTTCCTCAGAGCTCATGGTTGTCCTGGTTTCCTTTGAAAGGATGTGCACCATGGAAAAAGTCATTCCTGCAAGGAGCTAGTGTTATTAGGGCTAATTACTTTGCATTGTTTACAGTCTGAGTTGCATCTGAGTTGACCTGCTGAGAGCAGGAAGGGGAAAATGACTATTACCTGTAAAGCTGCTTTACAGGTAATTTAGGAAGGAAAATTTAAAAACTGGTCCCTAATGAATAACCTGAGCCAAAGTTTCAGAACATGTAATTAATCATTCCTTGGTATTAAATATTATGATACAGGATAGAACCTAAGCAACAACAACCAAGGACCTCAGGTACAGAGATGGCAGAGCCTAGCTGCTTTTGGGGTGAAGCAGGCCAAGGCATGACAACATCATGTACAGATAAGGAGACATTTGTCTCTTTTGGGTTGTTTGTTTTATTTTTCCAGTTATTACTGTACAGATAAGTGTTTGGTCAGGAGATCCATGCCCAGTGAAGTTCTGCACTTCCCTCTGCCATGCTCCTCTTCACTATGTGCAGGCTTCCCACCCCAGTTAGAAACTCAGATATGCCAGGGTTTCACTGAATGGCTGCTTTATGTACTTCTACCTCTGAAATCAGCTTGTTGCAATGGCAGAAACAATCTTCACAAAACAAGGCATCCCCTCCATCCTGGAGCAAAACAGTGGTCCAAGAGGTGAGCATCAGAGTGACACTGGTGACTGCACTAGATGCTGGGTGTCTTCTCCACATTATCTCATTCTGGAAGCAGTTGATGCTCCCTGTTGCTTGTCTACAGAAAATTCTTCTTCCTGTTGATGGATGAATGGATTCCCTGTCCTGAAAAAAAAAGAAAGCAAACCAAGAGAACTGTCATCCTGCCTACAGTGCAGAGATTTTTGTGAGGGGTGCAGAAGGACAGGGGATGAGGGGCTGGTCATAGCTATGCCGTAGTCAGGGCACAGCCCCAGTGAGCAGGAAGGGCTCCTGCCTTCTGAGATTGCCTGGCAATTACTTGTAGACCTACAGACTCTAACTGAGAATTCAGGAATGATGTGGCACATCTTGTGCAAGAACATAGTCTGAACAGCTCACCACTCTTTTCCAGTGGTACTAACAAAAAGCAGGCCATGGGTGAGCAGTGTCTGGGAGAGATCATGCATCTCTTGACTGTAGGGTGTGCAAGTGTCAACTGTCAGCTCCATGATGCTGCATCACAGTGACCCTCAAGTGGGACACTTGGTTGGGGAGAAGGAGCCGTGTTTCATCCTGCTCATACCTTGCGTGCAATTTGTTGTGCTTGCTAATGGCACTGAGAGATGAGCTGTTCATCACTCCTCAAGTCCCTCTCTTGTGTATGGCCTCAGACATTTAATGTAACATCTGCTGCATAATCCTCACTGCTTCCATGCCAGAAAATCTCTTGCTATAGCATCTTTGTTGAAAATTTTACATGTTTTGATGTGGACACAGTTTCACAACAAATATGGCATTGCTACAGAACTTTTGTCACCTGTCAGTGTGTGAGAAGGTTGAATATTTATAGAGAAATCTAAAAATATTAATATAGGAGAATAGACAGAAGTATTTGTGAACTAATACAGAGAAAAAATGCTTTGTGTTTTGTTTTATTTCGTTTTACTTTAGCGGGGATAGAGGAGCAGGACTATCAACTATTATTTTACATTATCTAATTAGTGATAACAGGGTGAGTGTTTTGTTAACTTATTTTTTCTGTTTGACTCGAACTTGACTTTCTGAAGCTGAAGATCTGTTCTATTTCACAAATGTATTGGGCATGAATGCATTATAAATGCACTGATGTGGGAGAAGGTAATTAAAAAGGGAAACTGTGTTCCAGGTGCAGGAGCCATTAGTATTCTTCTGCTCTAGTTCCCTGAACTGCTGCGTTTGTTAACCTTTAGCCAGATCAGAGCCAATTCCTCCTGTTTCTTACATAATGTTGAAATTATAATTGACAGTAGTGATGAAAGGGAGAAGTCTCCCTGCAACTCAATTTTTTCTTGCTTTCATGTAGAGGATTTTAGAACAAGAGTCTTATCAGTTGTGAATAATTGCATCTCATTAACTCATTCTGGAGATGTGTGTATATTAGTTGGAACGACATATATATTTGGCTGGAAGATGTTACAGCACACTTCAAGCAGCATCAGTGATGTGAAATTCAGTGTGCACTGCATGTTTATGTAACCAGAGTTATGTTGCTAGAGAGGAAGCAGTAGATGACAGTTGTACATCTGGGTGCAGTTATAGAGAACTTAGCAGGCTTCAGAAAAAACCTTTCATCCTCATAGTTAATCAGATAGTTTATCAAAATTTGTCATTCTCCTTAGTTCTGGGCAAGCAACAGTGATTTTTTAAGGCTCACTAGGCTTGATGCACCCTCAGAGCAGTGTTTCCTATGGGACTGAGATCTGGGAGTTTCCTCCTTCATCAGCAAGAGTGCTTGAGGTGGTTTTCTCTGATACATCAATGGCATTCGCTCTTCTGGGATAAATTCCTTTGCTGTCTGTCTTTTAAATCCCAGTTCACAGCAGATGTTGGATGATGGAGTCCATAACAGATGGGAAAAGTTGACTAGAAGGCACTTGTATGCAGTGGTAAGTTGCCTTAACCCTTCTGAATTTTAGGACAACCTACAGTATTGTGACTATGTCATTTATTTCTACCTTCTTTTACCTTATTTTTTCTTCCATATACAGGAAAAGATTCTGAAACCTTTTAGAAAAATGGTTATTTATAATAAAATTTTGTTGTGTATGACTAAGAGTCCAAGAAGGGTCTCTCCTCTTTAAAGACTCTAAGCATTTACCTAAGAAATGGATCTATACAGAAGCTGAGGCTGCCATGTGTCTGTGCCATAGGGGCTTCCACCCCCGAGACCAACCTGGCCAATGCACAATAATTAATTGCTTTCTGGCACCAGGAATATCTTGTTATCGCTTGTAGTTCGGAGACAATTCAGCTCACACATGCTGGTGCTGGCAAGAAGAAAATGCCTACTGTTCGTACTTCCAGAAAACAGTGATATAAATTGTCATGCTGATGAAAAATAAAGTCTTTCTCCCTATTTGTTATTAAACAAAGAAACAAACATTTAAAAATTACCCAGCAACTGAGGAACAACTAATATTTAACACTGGTAAAGTTCATAGTGAAGCTGTTAAAATGTCACTATGAAATATCACAGATGACTCCTCATGCTTTCTTTTCCAAATGCAAACTGCTTGTTACTGCTTGCTCCTTTTGAACTGAAGTCATGTAACTTATGTGGAGCACTCAAGCATTGTTCATTTTATTTTTTTTTCCAAAATTACAGTAGTGCTATCAAATTATCAAACATCTCATTATGTAGGCCACTCTGTAAGTAATGCCTCTTATTTATTTCCATGGGAACTACAACAGCTAAAAGGAGCACAGTAACACTGTTTAATGTGGAAAATTCTCTGCTACAAAACACTTCCAACACAGTCAGCACCATTAGCTGTGCACTTTCACCAGTGTTGAACAAGAGCTGTGCTTTCAAAGAGCAGAGTTGCTTGTCGCCACTGCTGAAATGCACCACCATTGCCTCGTGGTGCTGACATCTGCTCTTGGGTCTCCATAAATAAGTGTCGATGAATGTCAGTGGGTGCCATTTTTTCCTCATGGAGGAATTCAGAGGCACACCTTTGCTTCATGTGCTCTTCCACATCAAACACCATTGTGTCAGAGTGCCCCTCTGCTGCCATCTGTCACATGGCAACAAAATGTAACTGGATATTGGTGGGAAGTTTCAACCTCTAATGTCATACCTCCAACGTCTGCCTCCGACATAATAAAACAAGAGGCATTACATTCGGAGCAGTCCTCATACGTGAATATTCCCTATTTTACTCTACTTGTCACTCTCCTTTAAAGAAAAAAATAAAATATCAGCTCCCATTTTCATTTCATAAGATTATTTATGGTTCCCAGCTTCATTTGCAATTTGACCTGAGGATTTTAGCCAGAAAGTGCTCATAATCAAACTCATTTTGAGTGGAGAAACAAGAGCTGCTCAGTGCCGTGCTCAGCAAGGTTATGAAGACTGCAGAAAGCACATTTTCACAGAGTGTGTCACAATTAACTCTTGAAGGACAGTGTTGCTGTTCAGCACAAGTAGTGGTGCCTGCAGGGCTGCTTCTGGAAATGAATGGAAAATTGTTCAACAATATATTAATTACTGGTTATTTAGGGTTGCTGCAGTGATTAATTGTTTTGCTTATTAAATTGCTTTCCCACCGTATTATTATTTTTTTTCCAAAGAAAGAAACTGAGTATTGTAATTTGTGTTTATGTGAACAAAGAAAGGTATTTTCAAAGTTAGCAGAACTGTTTTATTTCTTTGGAAAGTAGTAGTGAGGATTCATGAACTCTTTTAACCTGCCTGGAAGAAAAGAGACAATAATCAACTGTATTATGCTTTCAAATGTCAAAACTGTTGAACCAAACCCTTAGAATCAGTAAAGTCTGTGAACATAGGGACTAAATTTGTGGGGAGTGCCAGATTCATGGTCCGTCAGCAAAACGTGCCCACAGCATTATATTATCTTTGAGGAACGATGCAAGGGCCTTAGTGAATTATTCTCCTTTCAAATTCTGCATTTTATTAAAGCAGAGATGCAAGTACATGTATACAACCCTTCCAATCAACAATCAAGACCAAATGCTAAAATTGTGTGACTGAAACAGGTATGCTGTTTGTCTTTAGTTCTGCCTATAATCATGCCTCTCTTAAAATGGCACTTCTAGGGACTGTTTATTTGATAGAATTTCAAGTATTCATTACCTTAATTACCCAGTGTAAATTACTCAGGATACTCCATTCTTGTTTGGCTCAAAAATAATTACTTGTTTTTATTCAGCTGCTCATCACCTAATCTTAATCTTTGCTAGTTTATTATGGATTTTTAGAGGAAAAAAATTAAAAAGAATCTTCATTATTGCTGTTCCTCAATTTGCTAAGTGACAACAGTGCATCCTTTCTGCCTCTGGAGATCGTCCACAGGCTGTCAGACTCCTGAGACAGGTATTTGTCTGCTTGTAGAGCTGGGAAGCAACAGGATAGGTGTTCCCTTTGTTAAGGAATGTTGTGTGCTCCAACTCTCCACTCTGAGAGATGTGCATGAGCATTTCTCATTCTGTGCTAATGGGATTGTTTGTTGGCAACTTTAATATAACTGTTTGATAGTGGTGCTGAGTGCTTGTCACTGAAAAACAATTCAGTTTTCTATCTGACTCAGAGCAAGTCCTCGAGGTAGACCATCAGTTAGCTTTTTCTATTCCTTGAAGAATTGTACCTTGAGAGGCTGCTGGGTGAAAATGGATTTATTTTTCTACACTGAGCATTTGCCCATATGCCTTCTTTTGAAGTTAGTCTTGAAATCTGTGAGGCCAAGTTATATAGAGGTTCAACTTATAAATATTTTGCAGGAACTAGAATACCTGTAGGGCGGATAATTCTACAGAATGGAATTCAGAGGAGATATTGCAGAGGATGGTATATTTCCTTAAAGCTTTATATAGGCTACTGGTAAGTAAAGGGCCATTTTCCAGCCAGTTGAACTCTAAGTCACTTATAATGGAGGCCGTATTACTGTCCCCACATTGTAAATTGACTGTAAATAATTTTCTTAGGGCCACCACCAAATACGTGAAAGATCATAAATGAGACATCTCATTTTAATACCTATGATGAATTTGCAAGGGTGTAGTACTTCTTTTATTACTTTTATATTTAATTATCAGGATGAATTTATTTGTGCCAGTGCTATTATTTCCAGCTCATGTGATTTTTCATGGCAATTAGGTGAGCAAACAATTAGTGTGATGCTGGGGGTGAGAAAAATTTAATATATACAATCCTGTCTAAAATAATCAAAGCAATCCTAATCAAAAGATGGTGTGAATTGTGTGTGAATTAATATCATACGAATGTCTTTAGGTCTTGATACTCTTTGTTGTGGCCTTAAGATTCAGAAAAAATTAGGGGAAAGGTAACTTTATTTGGTAGTTGACCATGCAGATTTTGGGAGAAAACAGGGAAATACCTAGTTTTACTATTACAGTTTATTGCTTTTTGCACATAAAAACTAATCTTGCATGTCAATTTGGACTTATTTATTGCAGAAATACTTAAAAACTTTTTAAAATTATGGAGTAAATGAAGAACACCTCTGTATTTGGACTTTATTCCTTTAAGTGTCTTCAGATATTAACTTCTGCATGTCTAACACTTTCATGGACATAGGTTTCTGCCTTCTGACCCCATAAATAACTGTTGGTCACAAACATTCTTAAATATCCTGTTCTGAACTGAGTAAGAATACAGGTGTGGTTATATGCTATGTTTATATACTTGAAAAAAATTAGCTTGAAGTACTTCCAATTAAACACAAAAATTCAGTTTGCCACTGAAGAATAGAACAAATTTCAAATTAAATATGAAATGTATGAAGATAAAATGATGAACATTCAAAATGCTCAGGTGATTTTTGTCACCCCAGTAAAATGGGAACATGGATGAGTATGTTAGTTGAAGACAGATCGTTGTTTGACTGTCATTTTTTGCCAAATGTGGCACGATAAATCTAAAAATCTGAGCAAACTTTTTGCCATGTTGAATACATTTGGAAATGCTTTTGAATAGTATATGAGAATCTACTCTGACAGTTTCACTAATGAACTCCCTTGATCCAATGATTCGTATCTGTTAATTTGGATCTACGATAGTGTTCTGAATGTCAAAATGCATTTTTTTTCTCAGTTGAAGCTTTTGTTTTTTGCACCATGAAAATCATTTTCAGTCACAGCACCTGTTCTTAACGCTGCACTTAAGTTCTCTGCAGCAGTCAGTCACTCACTGATATCTGTTGATAAGTGCATTCAAAACTACTAGCAATAGTGTTTAAATATGAGTATTACTTTAATTATGTTTTAACTAGCAAACCATTGAACACTCTGTTACTTGTAACTGCCAGGCAAAATAATTTCCAACTATAAACTTAATTTGGAATTCTCTATCTGCCAGTTACTTATATCTGTCAGTGCTCCACAATAAAAGACTCAGTGATAAAACATATATTGTTTGAAGTTTAAATTTTCTTTGAATCATTTCTCATATGAATATGTGTTTTTGCTGGCTGGAAAGAAGTAAAACCTTTAATCACTTCATATATAAAATCCTGCAAAGTGGAAATGCTTTTGATTACTCCAAGGTACATTGAACTATGATGGCAGATCTGGACAGCAAGGCCTAAGTAGACTTGGCTTACATTCCTGTCATAAATTTACTTTATTCTAGGAAGAGAAATTTCTCATAAATAGCATTTGTTTCTGGAAAATTAAATTAAATGGAGTGGGTTTCTTTGGCACCAGCACTTCTGATTGCTGAGGCCTGCAGTAAGAGCAGGAGTGTCCTACAATACACCTGAGCTGCATATAAGATATTTATGGTTCCTGTACACATGCCAAGGCCTAGGAGAGATCAAATATGACTGAAGTTGATGGATCCCCTATCAAGAGCTGCACATTCGGTTTATATAAGGCATCCTCCATGTTGTGGTCAGGCCCAGAAAACAGGCTGAATTCTCATAAACCAACTAGTTTGTCATGAATTTACTGCAATAAATACTAGACACTGTGAATCATAGAATCACAGAATCATGCAATCACAAGGTTGGAAAGGACTTACAAGATCATCTAGATATATCTATAAACCTGAAAATGTCTTTAATGTGTGTGAAGCACATGTAGTCTGTTCTGTTAGTAGTGGTGGTGCCTAGTGGTTATTCCAATGTTCATAGGAGATCAAAATAAAAAGTGGAAAGTTTATTGATTTTGGTTAGTCATTATGGAGTAGTACAGCAGTGTATCACTATATGTGACTAGACATGGCAGGATCAAAAAATGAAGGGCCATTCAAATTTCCAGTCATTTTTGTAGTGCCTATCCACCTATATATTCATATATTGCATGAAGGTAGCAAGTGCAGGGTCTTATCTCCATCCTTTTTTAATAGGTAATGCTATTTTTTTATAGGAAAAGTTTTGCTTTCTCATTTTCTAAAATAGAAAGGAAAAAAACAGTGAAATTACTGGCAGCGTTCTCCCAGGCAATAGAAAAGAAACTGAAAGTTAAAAAATGCTTATGAGTGTATACGTGTATAAGCATATTACCCTAGCCAAATGCAACTAGCATCTAATTCTTTCGAAAATATGCAGCTTATGTTGAACTTGAAAGCTAAAACCTGGTACTACAACTCCTTCTGAGAGGAGTCTGCCATCTCCAGGTGAAAGGCGAGTGAGATGAGGAAACATTTCAGTCCACACAGCTAAGACTGCACGGTTAAATGGCTAAAGAAAGATTTGGAAAATGAAAAAGTGCTTCCTGAGGCTGCTTAGTTCCCAGGGCCAAGTATTTTGTGTGAATACATCACTGGATAATATGCGTAGGCACTAATCCTTTGCAGCTATCAACATTTCTTCAGTTTCAAATGCAAATTCCCTTAGATGCCCTATTCATGTCTTCTAAGTTTCACTCTTTCAGGGAATACTTCCATGGAGTTATTAAAGATTTTCATCCTTCCATGAATGTGTAACACTGGAGCCTTCAAGTTAGGTCAGGTTAATTCAGCTCTATAGGAGAGAATAATTTTTCCTCGGTCCTTTAATTCTGTTGTGCAAAACTGAAAATAGTGCAGATAATGCCAGAAAACTTAAACAGTTAATGTGAAAATATTTTCCCAACTGTGACAGGCTAATACCAAAATGTTCTGAAATGTTTGTTCCTTAATGAGAAAAATTATTATAAATACTAACAGATTCCCTAGGGCTAATATGTTTGAGGTCCATGTACTGAAAGTTTCTAATGTTTAATAAATTACCAACTACCAATCTAGGATGATTTTAAAGTTTTTAAGTATTTCTATTTCTTGGTGGGGTTTTTTTTCTTTTGTTTGTTTTCATTTTTTTTCCTATATTCTCTGTGGATAATCAATACATACACATTAAAGTTTTACAATTCATGGTGGTTCCCTTATTACGAACTGCATATTCACACAGAAAGGCCAGCTCACAGCTGGGAAATGCACTTGCACACAGGCAACTCAGTTCATTGCAGAAAGCAATCAGGAAAACATCTGTGCTTAGCTAGAACTGATTTTCATGGATTGGGTTCAGATGTTGGCAGAAAACACATGCTCCAAGAGCAGCCAAAGGATGGTTAATTGCTGTCAGCTTTGGAATCTGACCATTGGCTGGTAGACACAATGCTTATTTACAGTGAGTCAGAATGCTTGTGTTCAGGGAAAGCAGTGGAGTCTGTGGGAAGGGGCACGAAAAGCAACAGAGTAAGTGGTGCTGAAATGCGATCATCTTCCTTGCTACGTGGTGGAAAAAGAGTATTGATATCAGGAACAGCACTTATCTATTCCACTTAACAGTAAGCAAAGAGAAGAGAAAGAGACTGTAGTCAATTGGTGTGGGAGATAATTTGTTTAAGTTTGTAGCAGGAGTTGTTGCACTTCAGGAACGGGGATTGTGCCAGGTTTTCTGAAATCGTGCTAAATGATTATCAACTATCCTCATTAGGATAGGTGTGTGGCTGCCTTAGTTCTTTGTTCAGCCTCTATTAAAAGCAATGAAAGATGAGGGGCTGCTGAGTTTGTTGCTTCTTTAGAGTTCTTCCACATTCTTTTGTAAGAGAGGATTTACTTATATTCATTTTTATCTTGTTGATGTATAAATGAACTTAGAACCAAATGCTTGATGGAGAGAGCTGTGTGTGCATGCCCTTTCTCAGTAAGTTAGGGCTTGTTTGGCAATTCCTCTTTATGTGACATTCTTCAGGTTCTGTAAAACCCCTTAATACAAAAAGGGCTAGGAAAATGAGGATTTGGGCGTTGGTTCCTCCTTCCCTGCAAGGTATGTACAAACGGCCTGTAGGTATTTAAGTCAGTGTATGAGAACAGCAGTGTTTGGAGATGAAGAAATCTTCTGGAGAAGAAATAAACGCTCTCCTGGAAAGAACAGGGGTGCTATGTGGTATCACTTAGATGGAGTGATCTGAGAACTGGTCAGTGTGAAGTAGTTCTGTGCTATACTATGCCATTTGAATGAATTAAATAAAATCTTGTAACATCCACTTCTATTATATTTCATCTGCCTGCTGTCTCATGCTTCTGTGGTCATCTTCTTCTGGTTTATCTCGCGTATAGTTTTTGTTTGTTTGTTTTCTAAGCTGTGCTTATTAAGGAGAAGAGAAATCTTGTGCTGTCGGCTTATTGGACACTTGCCTTGCTGCACACATGGAATTTGTTGGCTGTTTTGAACTAAAATTAGCAAAGAATTTTAAATTCTGTTAAAATGTATCTGGAGTAGGTGGAGTAGGAACTTTCAGTGTATCTATAGAGTGTATACTTACTAGGTATAATAAAATACACTCAGATGGTTACCTTTAAGAGCTAATTTTACATTTCAAGTATACTTTTTTTTTTTACCACAAATGCATTTATCCTTAAAAAAAAAAAAAAACCCTCTTCCCTCACTCTTCCTCATTACCCTTAGATTGAAAGTAACAGCTTTAGAAAATAAAATACATTGACCAAAGCTGACATAGTAAGTCATCTGCATGCCTGTGCAAAGTAAGTCAACGCAATGAAATTTAGCGTTCTAATCAGCTATAGTTTTTAGGGTTTGGGAAATGCACCACAAAGCTTAGTTCTTATTTTTTCCACAAGTCAGAAGCAATATACTCACAGGACCTGTTTAAGAAATTAAAAAAACCTTTTCTCCTTTCAGCTCCCTTCAGTTTGACAGAGCAGTATCTGCACTAAACAGGATGCATTAATTGAATCTGGCAGCCTTCATTTAGTTGTGGCTTATTGCAAATGACTGAGCTTTTCAGTTCTTCAGTTGCAGTTGTGTTTTTTGTTGTAAGAGAATAAAAGAAAATAGGCAGCATATATGCTTTTTCTTTTTCTTTTTTTCTTCTAGAAAAGCAGTGCAACTCTGAATATTTTAAAGTTTATAATTGTCTTCATTTTTTTCTTTCCCTATTCTCTTTGCAGGTTTTTAAGCCACTAATTTTAGAATATACCTATAAAATCCAGTCTCACAATTTGCTAGCATTTATTACAGATTTAAATGCTTGTAGGGAACAAATAAACACAGCTAAACCTACTGGGATTAGTCATGCTACATCAGTGATGTCAGAAACTTTCACGATGTGTTAGTAAAAAGAACAATGCCTGGGACAAGGAGTAGCCCCAGAATCTAGATCACATTCATCTTGTAACTCATACGAGGCCGTTCTTCAATTAGAAAAATAACGTGTGCTGTGATTTCCTTCAACAAAGGGACAAGTTACCATAGCAATTGAACATGGTGAGAAATATTCATCTGCAAAATCATCTTAATCTTAGCTGTGATTGAAAACAGGAAAATAATGCAGGAGATAAAAACTCACCTTTTCTGTCTCTAGAAAGTAATCAATCATTATTATATTTTGCTTTTATTATATTTACTCTCCGGAAAACTTAAGTTAGATAGAGGTCTTAATTTTCTAGAAGGCAGATAGTTTAATTGTGCCTATTTTAAACACACTTCTGTTCCAAGTTAACTGTTGAGAAAGAGAGGATAGAAAGGAAAAAATGGGGACAAATGAAAGATGATTTCTGCAACGTCTTTGTGGAACCAGGATAGATTGAGAGCAATGATAAACCCATTTGGCTGTTACCAATTACTTTGACCTCCAGAAATTTTCCCCGTCTAATTTGCCAATAAAATACTGTTCCTAAATGTTAACATATACAATGGCTTGATTAAATCCTCCTGAAGTATTTCAGCTTTAGATGTTTACTCTTGGCTTCGGTAAATGAGTTCTAAAACATCTAAAAATATTAGATCACTGCATCGCAACACATCTTGTAAGCATGTCATATTCCGTGCTTTTAAAATGCCTTCTTAAAACAAGTCAAATTTTATTACAGTAAAAGTTCGTAAAATATGGAGAGACTTCAACTTGAAAAGAACGAGGCGTATCAATCCCCAAGTCACATAAATCTGCATTGGTGCAATTGTAAACTGAAAGGAAGGATCTGTTAGGGCTACTGCTATGATGGTTGCAGTGTTACTCCCAGAGTTCTTTCCAGTGATCAAAATGGGAAAAAGCTTCAATCACATAGCTTCCAAATATTACAATAATAATCGATACTGATGGGCAGTAGTTGTTAAGCGCTATAATGAAAGGCATAATACAAAAACAGAAGAGCAAAAGATAGGTGAATTCTCTTCACCTGTGTGATAACTCCTCTCACAAATATAGGTTAATAGGGCTGGTCCCCTGAATCCTTACCTGAGGTTAAAGATCATTCTTAAATTCTGACATTATATGGAGAGGTTCAAGCTTCCTTTTTTTTTTTTTTTCCCTAGAGTGAGATATCATTAGAGTAGTCATGTCTTTATGTAGAAAAGAGCTGCACATACCTTAAATAGTTGAGATGATTAATGCTCTGGTTATTTCTATTGTGCTAATGCATAATGCTGCTTGCATCTGCTTTTGCAGGATGAGCCTACATCCATCAGTGAAGCATTATCTCGCCAGCTTCTCTACTATATTTTTATTTAGTTAATTCAACCATTGCATTACCTAAAAGGATCTAATTAATCACGATGTCCCTAATCTTGGCTCTTATTGAGACTACAGTTAATTAAGTTTACAAATCGACATGGTGTAAGGTTTGAGCTAGACAAATGACCACAGAGGAATATTTGTATCAATACAAATCTCTGGAACCAATACATTGCTGGATTTGAAAAACCTGATAAATATCTAACTGGGTAGCCCTCGGTCATGGGTTGGTTGTAAAAGCAGCCATGCAATGTAAGCCAGCTTACTGAAACTACCTCAACATATTAGCAATTGGAGGATGTCAGGGGCTCTTCCAATTGGTTTTGCAGCAGAAGTCTAATCTTGCAAGTTCAATAGCCCATCTCATACCTAAAAGAAAGGCTCCTAGGAGTCTAGTACAGCACTGCTGAACTCCATAGGAATAGGACTGGTACTTAATGTGTTTTGTCATGAATTGTATGTATCGGTGGAGAAACACTGAGTGAGGATTTTTGTGGCTTGACCTTTCAGCTGGTGGCTGTGCTTGGTATGGAGATGCTCAAGATGGAGGAGGCTGCAGGTTTGTGAAAGGCCTTGTGGGAGATGGCTCATTCTCCTGCAGAACTGCAGCCGTGAGCTCAGGTGCAAACAGTGCAGCTGAATGATGGTAGGGGTGCAGCCAGGATCGACCCCTTTCCAGATCTCATTGAAGTGTTGGCAGGGAAGGGAAAGGTATTTCGTCTGGCAATCCCTGTGTACTTGAGGTCCTTGCAGGCCTTCCGAAGGTAAGCAGCTTTTTTTTCCTTATTTCTATGCCTGCTGCTCCCATATCTGAGCAGATCCTTACTTGCTGCAGCCTGTGATCTTCCTGCTCTGTTGGTTTGTTGTACTTCCCATCGTGTTATAACACCACCAATGTAGTTAGTGGACAGAGGTTGAAAATGATGGGTACAGGGTGATGGGAACAGGAGAAACACCAGAAAAGATAAAGGCAGGTTGGAAAGGGGCCTGTCTTAAGTGTGTGCATACAATTGCACAAAGCCTGGGAAATGAGGAACTAACTATACCACTGGAATAGCAGAGCTGGTGGACCTGCTCATGTTGAGGGAAAACAGGTCTGTGTATGAATGCTTTACTTGACTGATTCTCTTACTTTTTTTTTCCCCAGTATCATCAATGGTGAATATATTTAAAAGGTTTTTTTTCTTTTTTTCCTTCAGTACTTTCTGCCTGTACTTGATGAAATACAATGATTCACTGGAATAGCCTGATATCTGTAGAGGCTAGATTAACTACTCCAGACTTTGTGTTTACTATGCTATTATTTGTTTAATTCCATTTTTCTTTTATTAATTTGAAATATTTATTCACATCCTTTTTCAACCTTTCTATTTGCTGTTGTGGTCTGAGCTCAACAAAAGACTCTAACCTGTGCTTCAGGATTACTAAGAATGGTTAAAAAAGATGGTTAAAAAAGAAATTAATGGCCACTGAAAAGTCATTCTGTTTTGCTGATCTTTGGCAGTATTCGTGAATGTTGTGTGGAAGGGCAAGTAAACAGAAAAATTTGATTCTTTGGAGGATCATAACAAAAAGACCATATCCCTTGCCATACTGAGTTTCCTTTAAATAATGTCTTCTAAATATTTTTAAATGTAACTTTGTCTCCTTTAATTAAATTTGGAAGGAAATACATAGAATTGTTCCAGTTGAAAGGGACCTGTAAAGGTCATCTAGCCCAAATTGATGGGTAGGGATTTGCAGCCTTTTAATCTGGGTCCAGTGGTGTTTAAGTCAGGTTGATCCAAAACTATTTCTTATTATTTCATTGTATTTGGCTGTCCAGGAAAACCAAATACAGCTGGTTCACCCAATTCTTGTATTCATTAAGGGGAGGAAAGAGAAATTCTCAAAGCTCAGATATTTTTGTCCTTATAATGAATGCATTTTTGGCAAAGGGAAAAAAAGAAGTTTAGATAACGTTGTTTTCTTTCGCTATTTCTGAAAATGTTGTCAGGGGAAATAACCTCACTTTTATAATGTTATTGTGATACTTACTGTTATATTTTTCAGAGTAATGTGCTATTACTGGAACTAAATTATTCATATGAAAGGGATGATTGATCAAACACAAGCCTACCATAATGTGAAGGCTAAAACAAGGTCAAACTTATTTTACAAGTATATGGCAACTAATAAAATCAGTAAAATGCACATTGACAGATATTTTTCACTCATGAACATCATTGTTTACATTGTTATATTTTACAGCCTCTTTTACACCTTTCTCTCTACTGAAAGAGTCTGTGATATGCATTAATTCATTCTGGCTTGTAAGCTATGTAAAGAGCATTTATTAATGGTAGTGTTAAACCCAGACTTTTTTTAGATATACACTCCTATATCATGCAAGAAATGCTGTAAACCTCTTTCAGTGTCTTGATATGTCATATATAGATTGTGCTGGTTTGGTATTCTCTGTGACAGTAACAAACAAGCTGTTCTCAGGTGTACTTAAGTCGTCGTCGTCCCCCCACCCCCCAAAAAACAAAACACGTCAATATAAAATAATTAATAGTCTATCTGGTGAAATTCCCAATCAGTTGTGGTATAAATAATTTATATATGAATTTCAACTCTGCATGTATTATCATTCCTACCAATTTAGTGCTGCAATGTACTGAATGGGTGCCATGCTGCTTATCTGACCAGTATTGCAGACAACATTACCTAAGAAGTGAAGAACTCATTGCACTGTTCATAATCAGCAAAAATGTGTGAAGAACAGCAAATATGAAAATGAGTGTCATGAGCTTGATATCAGGTTAGATGTCATTGCAGACTGCTTCCTTACCTGATGGAAAAAGTGTTGGGAGTGTGAAGGGGGGGAGGGAGGATTTTCCTAATTATGGAGTCAAGTAGCTCCTTTCTCTTGGCAAATACTGTCATATCTTCTTATTGTTGTCATTGTTAGAAGCAGACTAGATTACATGAGTTCTCTTAATGGTAATCATCTGCTTGTATCTGAATCTTCCTGTGAGTTTATCCTTTGAAGATGCAGTCAATAAAATATATCATCTCATCTCAGCTTCTTGCTTTGGCCTTTGTGATAAGTCATTAGTCAATTGCTTGCAATTGCAAATTAATAGTGCTTTTCAGATATGGAGAAGTTCTGCATGTGTCTGGGATATTATCCTGCTGTTTACACTCTGATAAAAATGGGGAGATGATAATCTGAGAGAGATCAGGACGGAGCAGCTGGGGGCTGAGTTCCTCAGCCACTGAGGAGCAATCTAGAGGCGAATAAGAAGCAGTGACTGTTTAAATCTTACTGCAATGATGTTTTACAATTTTTCTGGGGCTATTTCTCTGCCCGTATTTCCTGCTTGTTCTTCTTACACTGTTGATTTCCTATTCCTCCTTCTTTCTGAATTCTAGAGATAGAAGATAGGGTTCCTGAATTGGTCTCGGTTGGACATAAAGATTTGATATCTAACAGCTGTACAGGGGCTTAGCTACTTGCATACACGTTCAGTGAAGCTTGTTATTCAGTATCAATATAACAGAAGGTCATCTTCTCTATTTGCATATTTGTTCAATTGATTATAGCCTGACATTGCATCTCTGTGGCTGAACTATGTGACTTGAATTTTTCTGTTGGCTACTTTTTGTTGCCAGATTTTAAAGTAGTGCAAACCCATCTGTAGTCAGCTACAGCTACATCTTAGATTTTACCTGACCTTTCTTTATAACTGATTACTGTGCCAGATGTGATGAGAGCTGCCTAGGGGTTTTTTTTCCGCTGAAACGTGGCTGAAAATATTAGAAGAAAGTTTTAGCACCTAATTAAGATCAGGTGACTATCTCCTGCTGTTTAGCCACATAATTGGTCACCTATATTATATTAAAATTAATGTTTAAATTTTATATTTATGCTCTGCATTCCTTACTGTCTCCTTGAATTACCTCTAGATCTTTCCACTGGTGCAAAAATGCCTGTTACAACATTTTGATCATATCATTTGGTTATAACAATGAAATAGATTTGTAAAATGAATGAGTTCCATCATAAAATGATTATTAAACTAAATGAAGTGTAACAAACTTGTGAAGATCTACAAAACTGATATTCTGTTTTTCTTTAATTTCCAAGCACTAGCATTACTATTATTAAAATTCCAGTCTATTCAATGTTCATTAATTAGTCTAGTGAAATAAGCTGGGTATAATTAGTTTGCAACAATCTGCCATATTGGATGCTGGAAAAAGAACTTGCATCCAAAAACTTAAGGCACAATAGCCAGTCCTGTGTAATAATATTTTGTGTAGTAATATTTTGTGCAATATGTAGTAAGGTCTAAATTAGCTGCAAAAAAGTGAAAATAATTGTTGTCCCAGCTGTTTTGTAGCAGCGTTCTAAACTGACTGTATTCAGGCTGCAGTGAGCTTGACTCTATCATGTTTAAAAACACATTTTTCCCTACTTCTACTTGAAATAGCACTTGGGGTTTCTAAACACCTCTGTATGAGCAGTAATGATGTGAAAATGATTTTATTTGCAATACGGGTCCTTTCGTTGAGCGGTCTGTCTTCAAGTCTGAAAAAGTTTGCTCTGCTGTTTCTTTGAGGTCTTTATTGAATAAGGTTCCTGTAACCGTGTTGAGTACTTGGTGATTTGGGCCCCAGATGAAATATGCCACAGCACATAGTTTCACTGTTCACATTTGCTGTGTATTTAAATAGAGCTGAACAGGATGCTTTAGAAGAACATACTTCAGCTATAAGTGCCAATTTGCCAAAACCGGAACTGTGTGGGAAAGGGCTGACTTGATCCATTTTTTTCTCTGAAAGAAGCTTTAAGAAACCGACTGCAACTGCATCTCATTTCAACATTTTCAACGTGAGGCTTTCTTGGCTTGGAAAAAATATCTGAAGTTTAAATAAATGTAATAAAAATAAAGTGAATTCTAAGAGAATGAAATAATTATAGCAAAGAAAATGGAACTTAGTACTCTAGACTTTAATTAGACTCTATGGCTCTGTATCCACTGCTTTCAGTACTCCTGTGCTCAGTTGTAGCCAGATCAAATTTCTTACCATTGCTTGACATACCCTTTGTCTGATGCTACTCCCATTCAAACTGTCAGTGAAGTAAAGCCTAGTTCCATTTACACTGACTGTAAAACTGCTTTGGGCTTAGGGCGGTGGTGAACTCTTGAAAAGCCCACCTTTGCTCCTGTGGCAGTTTGCACAATAACTGATAATGCTGGCTGACAGGCTGCGCTGCACCTGAAAGTATAACTGCTGCCTGCAATACAGTCTCAATGAAGGAGATTACAACACCATTTTTCTGTGATCTTTTAGTGAGAAAGTGTGGATTGCTGCCTGAAAAAAACAATTTTTGTGTATTGTTATTGGAGTTGGTGTATAACAGCATCTGTGTTGAAAAATCCTGCAGAATCACATTATTAAGAATAAAACAAACAGGATTCTACAGAAATAATCCTGAAATGAGTTATTAGGATCTAATTTGACTTCTCTGTAACAGTGTTATTTCTGTACATTTAAAGAGTAAGCAAACATACTCTACATAATTACTTGGTGGAGATGTACTCCCTCTTTCTGTGTTATTAGAGATTATTAGATCAGCTTATTGTAATGGTTGCTCTTTTCATTTTGTTAGATTGTACAGCCCTTAAAGGGTCAAGAATAGCCAGTAAATATTATTGGTATAATTAGGTAAAAGAAAGTTCAGGGAATGTGGTATAGTATTTTTCCAAGCTGTGATTGACAGAAATTATTTCCTTTTTGGTCAAAGAAGTATTGACAGAATTGATGTCATCATGTGAAATAATGCCTTCATCAGACTTTAACGGTTGATATAGGGACCTGCAGAGAAGATTTTAATGGAAGGTTATTTGATTTACCCTTTACTTATATCAAAGCAATTCTAAGAAGGAAAGGTTATTTAGGACAATCAGTGGCCCTTTGTCCTCCACTGAAATACAAGTTATATGAGTTAATTATGAGGCAAATCTCACAGTATTGAATAACTGCATTATAGAACCTTGGGATAAATGTACTTTAGGGGAAAAAAAGCTGTAAACCCCACATAATGTTTATACAGTGGGAGAAAGATCTTGAATTATTGGTAATTCTCTGAAAACATCAGTCTACTACTTCTTAGTAGTCAAAACTAAATAGAGTATTAAACGTTCATTGGGAAAATATGAGTAACAAAAAGCGTTGTTCTGTTTCTTCATGAATCACTCACTTTGATATACGTACATTCAAACGCAACATACAGCACATTGTTCTGCTTCTCAAGATAAAACTAGAGGAGAGGAATATCTGAGGTGGGAAAGAGATGTGTCATCCATATGTGATTAAAGGTATTCCTACTAGAGTTACGGAATGTGTCTGTGCAAGTTACAGTTGCCTCTGAAAGCACAGATGATAACTAGAACTTGAGAACCAGATGGCAGAAGGCTTAAAGCAAAGGAAATATTTCTTCATACAAAGAGAAGAACAAATTACAGAACTGCTTGGTGCAAGGAGTGGTGAAGACAGACGTAAGGATTCACATACTAGAATTCCTAAAGCAGGGGAAAGCAGGAGAAAAAAATGGTTTGTGCTTGTGAGATGATAGAAACTAAGAACCTGAATTACAGGAGAACTTCTGAGATTAGGTGCAGCACTCCTGTGTGCGTGTGCACACACAAAATGCTACAGTGGACAATAGGACTTTCTAAATTTTGTGTGTGTATGCAGAAAGAGTTCTATCTCCAGGTTTATCTGGGAGCATACAGACATTTAGTTTCTTTGCTTTGCTGGCCACACGTTCCTGGTTACTATTTTCCAGAGGGTAGAGACGGTTTTATAACTGTCAGTTCTTGTCACTATAAAACTGAGGCCTCTTTTTGCTGTGTATTCTGTGTAAGATTTTTTCATCTTGTTTGGGCTGTTAATCATTAGAACTTGGCTTTGAAACCTCTTTGCTTTGGAGGATAGAATTGTACTGTTTAACTACTAGCTCAGATGGGGAGTACAACCCAGAAATAACATCTGTGCAGCTGTTGGAGCATTCACAAGAACTGCCAGGCCTTTTCTGGGATTAAAAGCATGGAAGGATTGTATTCTCTCTGCTGGTTTCTTGCACTTAAATTTGAGAATAGGGATCTTGGATCCTCTCGTTATTAAAGATACTTTCTTATTTGATTTGAGCTAGACTTGAGGCTTTTAGGGATTAGGAGTATTAAAAGGGCTGAGTATGCCCATGGGGAAAAGATTGTCTTCAACTGCTGTCTGTGAGTAATCCCTGCATGATGCAAAGCAAGGATGTGAAGACTGCAGAGAGCTGTAATTCCTCTCAGACGGTTGGAGGGGTCACAGCAACACCAAGCTTCGAGGGTGAAATGGATTATAATTATTATTGGTTATGTATAGTAGCTGGCAAGGGAAGCCAGAGCAGGTCCACTGCCCCAATGCAGTTTTCAGGATTTGTGGTTTTTTGTGCTTTTCACGATATCTGTTTTTAAATAGTCTGCTCTAATTTATCAGTAGTAAAAGTGTTGCAAGATTAGAAAGGTTTTCATATGTGTAACATAATAATATAAAGGAAGTAGATGAGCTTGGAGTGTTTTATGGGTGTACTTCTACAAAGAGGGAGAAGAGGATTGTTTCATATAAGGTGTGTTTTTTTACAGATCTAGCATGTTTTGTTTGATCTGCTTTTGGAGTGGGCAAGTGGGGAAACTGTGTAGGGACGGATACGTAATGGAGAGATAACAAAACTGCTATTTTTTTTTATATTTCAGCAAAATTCAACTTCCCAATACCTTGAACTTGAAACTATTTTTATATGTGAAGGCCTGCTAGCAAGGAAATAGTTGTCTTAGGGCCAAACCTAAGAATGACTTAAAGCTATTGGCATGCGCTTTATGAAGCTGTATGCCCTAAAGCATGGGTTGCAAACACACTCATGCCATGGACTCATCCATGACTCAAAGAACTCACGTTTATGTTTGAATGGAAAGAGTTAGACTTAGTGTGCAGTCTGATCACAAAGTGCGAGTTGGAAAAACAGTCCTGGTCTTGAATAGCAACTATAATGCATTTAGCATAAAATACTAGTTACAGGAAAAATGGACTCCCTTTTCCTTTTGCAGGAATGTAGTTTCCCTCTGAGATTTAATTAATGACTCTCATTTATTCTTATTTCTATCTATTATGTGAGTGCTGACTATAAAAACACATTTAATTTGGCCTCTAGACAGCAAACAAATACATTTAATATTAATATAGGCGCACCTCTTTGGGTTTTAAAAAGCAAAGCAAAGAAGAGACATGCACAGGAAACGTGTTCAGTAATATTGATATTAGAGTAAGTTTGAATAGCTTTAGCATTCAGAGTGTGTTTTTGTGGAAATGGGATTTATACTTCTGCAAAACAATTCGGGGAATGGTGCATTATCTTCAATAGCACATTAGATAGATAGAGCCTCAAAGCTATAATTTGGATGTAACTTATCTTTTTGGGTACATAGGTGATGTTAGAATCACACCTGTGTTCTTTTATCTTTTTTTTTTTTGATTAAGATAATAAGCTTTCCTTTGGATGATGTTGTGTAGAGGAATAAATTTCAGATTAAGGAAATCTTTCTGTTGGATGAGACAGTATATCACACATTCCACTATGTAATTGAAAGTGACAGAGTAGCCAACTTGCAAAGTTCTCCCACAAGCAAAGAACACCAAATTGAGGTGGGTATTGAAGGACAGATTGAGCAAGTCAGCTGGGAGGCTGTTTTCCTTAAATTAATGAAAATTTTGATAACAACTTCCAATTAGTACAAGATTCAAACCTTCAGGCTTTCACATCTACCAAGCTTGGTTGCAGACCTTTTGGCATTGAGTGCCAACCAGTGCTATAAGTGTATAATCTCAGTTTTACATGGAGGAAGGCTGCTATTTAAAGGCAGATTGAGCTACTTTTGAGAAGTGTATTTTTGTAGGAGAGGCTGGAACTTAAAGCAATAGCTCAGTGTTTTCTGTAGCAATTGTTGAGTACCTATGTTTAGTGTACAGGACCTAGGAAGAAGACAAATTTGAAAAGATTTTGCTCCTGTCTTGTGACTCTAAAACTAGCAAAAGAGATATTTAAATGAATTGGAGAATATTGAACGCATAGTTCAGGAATAAAAATTGCTTGGGTTTCATTGCAAAAGTAGACAGGAGGTAGTAATAGTGAAGGCTGAGAGTTTTACAGCACTAAAAGTACTGCGGGGGCAGGAATAGTAGCACTTCAGTTTCCTGATGATTCTACATGACGTGACATTTTGAATCCTGCTCGGTTTCATCTAACACCATCTGCTCTCACCCCTGTAAATCAGCCAATATGGAAGCACAGGTACCTCTGCTTTTGATAACAGGACTGATTTATTTGTTAAGCAAGGTTTGGAGTGGGGAATGCAGATTTCTCTTTTGGCTGCTGTAATTGCATCATTCATCATCTCAGGCAATGGAGTTACTTTTCTCTGACCCAGTACTAATTTTAGTTCATTTAGCTCACTTAGTTTAATTTTTATTTTCTTTCGTATTTGTTGCAGCTTAATGGCACAGGGAGTCTGGCCGTTTACTCCTAAAGTTGGGCTCTCTATTGCCTCCCCTCCCTGACACCTCTTTTAAAATCTTCCTACATTAAAATATCTGTTTTATATGCATATAATTTTGAAACCAGGTGTAATAGATGGGAGTGGGCTGCTGAACTGAGTGGCTGAAATTCATTTAGTGCTTCTGAAGTCCTGCCTTGTGATACCATACAGTTTCCACTACTGATTCTTCTGTCCCAGAGTCTTCCATAGTCTCTCTTTCAACCTTGGGAGTGGCATAATAATAGATTACTTACTGATCAGCTTTTCTTCTTTCTGTTCTCAAGAATAGCTTACAGTATTTCATTACTGTGTCATCAATACACGATTTTCCACTGTACTGGGTCTTGTGTGGTCTTCTGTCCAGGTAGCAGTAATGCTGGGTAAAGAATGGAGCAGGAAAGGATTTGACCTGCATGCTGTGAGACAGAAAAAAGGTAAACTCCTGAGTGGTGCTAACAGTGCATAGTTAGCGTTGCAGAGGAAGAATGTAGAGGTAGGAGTTTTAGCACTTGGATTTGGTTAGGATGTAGCTTCACAAGTAGAAAGTTTAAGGAAATAACATTCGCTCCTCCCTCCCCCGTATCAGTATGCTTATTTCTACTACTTCATGGTAAAAAATGAAAAATTGTGAGAATGAGCAGCTGCTTGCACATATTTTTATGTTGGATTGATGACGCACCTTGCCTTGGAATGCAGTTTGGATAAAAGAGTATAGATGTGTTTTATCTACTGTGTTTTATGAACTGCGTTTGGAAAGGATTATCCAGGATCAGAGAAGTTATTTTTTCATTGCATGGCATAGTTATCAATTCTAGTCTCAATTTGTTGAGACATCTGACCTGGTACAAGGTTTATTTTTCAGTGACAACAAACATGGGGTTGATGTGATTTGCACTGGCTTTCATATTTATTTCACTTACTACTAGAAAATGCCTAATATAAAATCAAAGGAACAGATGTGACTTGCAGAATTCCTTTACTGCTCACATACCTTCAAGCTGTCACAACCAAATTGCTATAGGGGCTGCTGCTGGCTGCCTTGCTATTTTTAATGTCACTGTCCTTCTGTAATACATAGATCTTAGTGGAACAAGATGCTTTGTTCTGCAAGGTGTACACATCTTATTTTCCTTCCTGTCAGTCCCCACTTTGCTGTGCATTTTAGCCTGTTAGATAATAATAATATTGCTAAGGTGAACTCTCAGATCACAGTTTTCTGCCAGTGATGAAAGGCCGTGTAATAAATGTAATCCTCTGGTGTCTTCTTGGGTGTGATTTCCCTTTTCTCTCTTTTTCTTTGCCCTCTGTTGGCAATATGTAATCAAGATATTTCTAGCTATGTAGCTTTCTTCACAGTGTTATCGGAATGCAGTTAATTAATCATTATGTATTCCCTCCACCCCGTGCACTCTACCCATTTCTAGGTAAAATTTTGCTTCAATCTGCACTTATGCAAACAGTGTCCTTGTTGAATGGGTATGTTTAATTTGGGTCCATGTATGTGTGAGGAGGAAAAAATGTTTTCCCATACACTGACTTTGAAGGGACAATCAAATCATTTGATATTCAGTTGTAAATGCAAGTTTATACAATAATCGCAGCATAATCCGTAGGCAAAATGGAGATCCATCTGAGAACTTGAATCTGAGGTTGTTCTCTAAACATTTTTTTGTTAGGGTCAAGTCCTGAAAAGAACACTTTAACACTTCTTGATCCGTATCCAGTCAATCAAATTAATGATGTTCCTATTATTTTGGTAGGTACTCAGAATATGTGTGACATATATAGAACCATGGCTTTCCCTCACAGTAGGACCTCAGGCGCTGAATGAGCTGATGACATTTCATAAAACAGTTATGTAAAGCATTGCTGGAGGCAAGACTGTGAAGCCAAATCTTTACTATTTCCAAGGCAGAAAATGAATTCTAATGTATTTATCTAGACTCAATTGTCATCAAAACTAGCTTAGGCTTATTAGTTACAGCTAACAGGACTCTTCAGCTAATCTACAACTGAAAGTATTTCTTAATTAGTGGAACAGAGTCTCAAAATTATTTTTGGTATTTAAAGTTGGCAGTAGTCATTCATAGCTTATTGAACTAATTAGAATCCCCAGTCAACCTTTTATTTTTAACTAAAAGAATAATGTTCCACATCCTATCACTGACTTAATATTTCTTTTAAATTTAACTACTGTGGAATCTAAATTTAGGAAGGAAGTCTGAACGAGGACACTTTTTTTGCATAGGCTACAAATGAATTGCTCATGAATCATTCTGTGACAGAGTTAGATGATTAATGTATTTTTGTAACAAGCAGTACATGCATCTTTGTCAATCTTAAGATTTAATTGGGAATAGACTCAACTCTCTCTAGTGACACTTGTAATAGTGTTCTGGGGTCCTGTGCAGTTAAAATGAGAATTGTAGATGTCAGTGACATTACACTGATGACACTGCGAGTTGGAAAAGTGGCGTGTGTAGGCAAAGCACTCTTCTGGGAAAGCTGCTTGAGTCATTGTTTATGAATAAGGAATTACAGCCTGTTGAACAGCCAGACAGCATGATTCAAGTTTCCTGCTTTTTCAGCTAGGTGGGCATCCAATGAAGACCCAGCCTTTGAATGCTGGTCAAGGCCGGGCAGAAGAGTTGGTTTTGCTAATGAAGACTTGGGTTATGTAAGATGGAGAATGATAGAACTAATCGGATCTTTTGCTTCAGTGTATAAACTGGTTCCTGTGTTTGGTTTATCCCCTTACCCACGTATCTGTGGGGCTTTTTCAATCCTCTGTGAAGCTTCTGGTGCTGGATGTTTCAGGGAACTGAATTCTGGACTGCGTGACTCACTCATATAATTTAGCAAAGCAAATGATTTGAACTGTCTTATTTTGTTCCAAAATGTTTAAACTACGTTCAATTTTACATGAGTACACTGCAGTGCTGAGAGAAGTAAAACTATTTTGAGACCATAGAATTAAAACCAACTTGAAAATTTTCACAGTAACAATTATAAAATGTTAATTTTTACTATGAATTATTTTAATTGCAAGATTATACTAGGCTTGTTGGGACTGAGGAGACAGAAGAAGGTGGTCGTAGTTGAAAATTCATAGAGTTACTGGAGAAATAGGTCACTTCTGCAGTATTACCTCCTTTTGCCCCTTCCTGACCCTGCCACCTTTGTGTGATTAAGAAATTATCTTAGGAATGGTTGCGTACAGTGCAGACTTTCCCCTGTGTGACCGTAAGCTGCAGCGTGTTTTGTGTAAATGTGACAGAGGAATGCTTTGGTTAGCTTAGCTGGACTTGTGCTTTAGGGAAAAGGAGCCTTTGGATCATGCTACTTGGTTCTCTCCTCTCTGGAGGATTCAGAATTGGGCAAACTTGAATGAGAACCAAAATTCTGCTCCACTCCGCAATTAAGTAATTCTTGAAAAGGATAAATTAAGCAGTAGATCAAAGTATCGTGCAAGCTACAGATGCATATCTCCAATGAAGTTCAGTTACCAGTAGTCTCACTCATGTTTAAAATATATCTTGTGTTTTGCTACTAAACCCGTGACAAAAGAGCTCTGAAAACTATACAGTTATTGCATTATTTTTATTCATCAAAGCTTTCTTAAAAGTGTCTGAAGTTAGTTCCTAATTCTGCCAAAGAAAATACAAGCGGTAGTGATTTAGCCAGGAACATAGTCTAACATAGCAAGTACTGTGTTCGTTGCAACTAGCAATTGCCAGAGGAGGAAGCAATTCTTCTTTACAGCTTTGGGCACAACAAGCAACTGGAGGGTGACAGTGGATGTCTGATTGGTAGCTTTAGCTCACAGATACAGGAGTTCAATCAAAAACTGTTTAAGGCTATTGGAGACAGGGATATGCTAAACTGGTGGTGTGTGAGGCTACTGTGTTTCTTACTCTGAGGATTAAAAAACAAAAAAAACGAGTTAGCTCTAGGAAGGTGAGTCTAAGGAATGCTATTGATTTGTGACACAGTTCAAGTAAGACAAAGCTTAGTACCTACCTTTTGTCTCTTAACAAGCGGGATGCTGAGTGCTGCATTGTTTTTCACTGGGGGTGTGGAAGGGTGAGATTTACAATAGGAGATTTCAGAAAGACTGTAGTTAGCTTTTTCTCTTTTGCTTTGGCATATGGTAAAGTGGATTTGTATTGACCAGAGTTTGCAGCGTCTGGTTACCTCAAGGTGTATAAGTGTGTGAAAGCTACAGGAGATTCAGTCTTGGAAGTTATGACAACAGTTAATGGGTGATAACGTAGAGAAGAAAACTGTGAGCCAAACAAATGGGTCATGACAGGCAGTCTGTGTAAATTACTGTATGTAACTGTACAGAATTTTCTGCAAAATGTGCTCTACAAGTTGAAGATCTAATTAATGAAGTATGGTAATATATTAGCATTTGAGTCATTTTTCTTATTATTAATCCTAAATGCCATATATAATAATTTAATAGCTTTGCCTGTCTCTGGAAGTTTACTTATGCAAGCAGTCATCACAGACTGGTGGAGTTGTGGGGATTTTTTGTTGGGTTTTTTTTTTTTTTTTGATGCTTCAGTCCAAAGTAGGGTGGCAATTATTGGCTAGGCCTGCTGTGAAGTAACTGCATTTCTTTTCTAGATCACTTCATACTTGTTGATTTCTAGTCTCAAACATAAATATGACTATTTTATGTCTAATAGAAACCCTCCCAAAACCTTACAGGAAGAAGGTAGCTAATAAAGTTATTTGTAGGCATTAGCATATTTCATATATGTATGGGAACCTTGGGGTGATCTGGATGAAGGAGCTGGAAGTACATTAATAACAGTGTACAAAAGACTCTCTCCTTGCATCTATGTGCAAAAAGCCATGAGTGTGTTCACACAGCAGGAGAATGCTTTTCTTATGAGTAAGTTGGGTATTTGGATGCATGAATATATATGAATACAATATTTGCTAAATTTACGTTTAGGCCAAACCTAATGGAGATTTCATTAACATGAGAGCCAGGGAGGGTCTCAAGGTTACCCATTATACCTAATTACTAGCTACTTTTCCTGGAGTGATTAAGAACCTTAGTTATAAGAAATCTTCAGACAAATTAAGGAAGTCCTGATCATGTGAATCTACATCCTTAAACTGAAACAATTCTGACACACTTGAAATGGAGGAGTTTTAGTTTGGTGCTGGATCAATTAAGCACAACACAAACCAGTGCAGTAAAGTAGCACTACTGCTGTTGAGTGTAGATTGATTCTAGTATGATTTAGTAATTTATTGCATCAGATGTAATAGCATGGTACAAGGTAGCATGCTATGATTAGATTTAGCAAAGTAACTCAGTGTGGTAGCTGAAATGGTGAGGGGGAGAGCATCTACTTTTCTGGTTAGCCAGTGTTAATTTTCCTACCTAATGTCCAGCATAATTTTGTCAAAAAATCACAGCAGCAACAGAAAGCTCACAGAGATGTAATGCTTCTGAACAAGCAACAGCATGAACAGCATGACTCATAATGGATAACGATCTAAGTTTGTATCTAGCTCTTCTAGCTGTAACTAGCAGTTAGATGGATTCATTCAACACCAAATCATCTTAATCCCAGTTCAGTGCTTCTGTTTTTACAGCCCATCTGTTGACATGACAAATTTGACAATTTCAAAAGACTGTTGCACCATACCCCAAAGTGGTGCTGCATAAATAAATCCAAGTGAAAACTGATGAACCTTGACCTTGGGGTACAATGTTTTCACCATCATATATTCAGAATAATTTTTAATCTGTTATTTCAGATCGTCTCTTTTTTTGTTTGTAGAAAGGACTCATTAATATACTTTTTTTTCACCTTTTCTCATTTAATCTTTCTTTTCCAAACCATTTTCATGAGAATTAAACTCTGTGAAAAATCAAAGAAAGAGAATGTGTACAACCTTCAATTAAACAGATAATTTTTTATTATTCATAGTTTTACTGAAGCTTTTGACATTGTTCTGGTAGCAGGACAAATACCAGTGGAAATGCAAAGATTTTTTTTTTGTAGTAGACAAGAGCATAAGTATTAGACAAAGCCGTTGTGTTCACCCATGCCTCTTGTGCAGAAGGACAGTATCAACATAGGCTGTCTTAAATTGAAGTAGAGGAATGGTGCATGCATTTCATGGCTTCTCTGGAGCTCTCTTATGCAATTATGCTGGTGGAAACAGCATCTACAGAATTCTATTTTAATAGAAGCTCTTAATTTCTATATTATTTGGTGGCACTGCAGGGCCACTAATGGCACATTTAATAAACTTCATGTAGAATTTTCTGTTTCCAAACTGCTATGGTAATACATGAAGAAGAACTATAGTAGGGTATGACTTCTGATGAAGGGGATAATTTCCCTCCACCCATGGAGGAGTGTACATGGCTTCTGTCCTTAAGTTTAATCTGGGGCTGAACACCTAACAGCTTCTCGTACTACAGCTTTGTCACAGCTTCCTGGCTCTAACTTGATTCTGCATTCTGGGAAAGCATTTCTTAGCCCCTGCACCAGAGAACTTCTGACATTACTGCAAGAAGATGTGGGAAAGCTAATGCTAAACTTCTCTTTTTAATGAGAATATGTGAGAAGAACTCAAACAGAATGGCAAGGATTAAGCTATTAACAAGAAACCCCAAATAATCCCTTTAATGGTTCTTAATTTCTAAATCTTCTCCCTTAAGCAACTTTTGAATTTTCTGCTTTTTTTTTCCCCCTAACCAAAAAAGGATGAAGAAAAGTAAGAACGCTTTAAGAAATACTGGAATCTAAGAAAGTTGTGTGTTGTTTATTTTCTCAAATTTTTATTTTTTGTGTGATTGAATAAAATCATATGTTATCCTGAAATCTGTGGAGCTATCAGTACCCTAGAAGACATTTTAGGAATCCATAGTTTAAGCTGTTCGAGGATTTCTCCAGGAAGGGGTATCAGTCATAAATATGGCAAGTTGGCTATGGGAGTCGTGTTGTAGCTACAGATCTTGAAAAGGCAATTCTGATGCCTCTCAAGAGGTCATCTATGCTTTGTTCATAGCCACTGTGGCTCTTCTGCCATCCTGAGTGAGCCTTTAATGGGGAAGGATGCATGATCACTGGGACAACAGCAAGATTCTGGTCATTTTTTTTAAGGTCAGCAGAATTTAATATATAAGATATAATTAACAGTGGGTGGTTAGTCAGGACAGGATTTTATCAGCTAGCCACAGCAGCCTACTTACTCTTGGTCAAATAGTTACTTCTAGTGATGAAATCTTTCTCCATGTCAAGAAAGCAATACTGCTTCTGAAAAGAAGAGATGATACACGGCTGTTAATATGTGGAAGTCTTTTTATAAAGTGTTTTGAATGCCCAGAGAAACCTACATGTGTCTTCTGCTGCATCTCTTGATGAAATGAGTTTGTGAAAATTCCTCATGTCATTGCAAAAATAAATTGTGTTTTGTGGGTTATTTCTCTGTGCTGCTGAAATTGCATTACCAGTAATGGATTAGTGTATCAAGATGAATTGTACATAATTTTTGTTAAAAAGTGAGCAATCTTTATCTAGAGTGTGGGGAATACCTGAACAGGTATTTCTATGGTGTCAGAAAATCCAGTGTTTGGATAAGGAGTTAATTGGGTTTGTTAAAGAATATCTGCTACTACTTAGCATATGAGAAATGAGAATGTGCTCTTTGTTGTGAAGGTCTTACCTGGACACTCCACTGTTACCCAGTTCTAGATGTGTGGTTCAGATTTAGCACTAAGATCCACTGTTCTACTGGAGCACAGCTCTGCCTACTGTTTTGTGTGTTGGTTTGTAATTTCTGGTTGATAACTTTCTACGCTAAAAATACCCGTAGCCTCAAGGTGAGCAGGTGTTGCATGTAGTGTTTTCATTTCCTACCTGCTGGCTGGTAGGATGATGGAAGACCAGGTGTTTCATGCTAAAACTTGTGTGTCTTGGGTTATAGCCATTCCTGAGGTCTTCAGCTATGCCAGCAAATAGCTGAGCAACATCATGACGTTATGCCTCCTGGACATTAAAATAGATAAATATAATAGTCTGTTACTCTATAGCCTTTCCTCCTTTTTCTTTTGCTAATGTCTGCTTCTCAGCTAGTACAGCTTCTATTTTCTATTCCCTTAAAAACTTTTAAAGAAATAATCATCATTACAATTCATAACATTAACAAGAAGGAACCATCCAAGAACTATATCTCTGACAGACAGGAAGAAGTAGAGGTAGCTTATGTTAATTGGCTGCAGTTGGAGGGGAAAAACTTCCAATTAGTTTCTAAAGATTTGGCTCTAAGGGAGACTTGACCTTTGTGTTTTAAGATGGCTAAAGCAGCTAATCCCTGTGAGAGATTCTCAGTAGTTGTTTAGTTTCTGCTATTGCCACGATGAGAGAGAATTTCTAGAGTGGAGAATGGAGCATGTTATTTGCCATTAACAGTTCTTATGACTCTGCACCCAAACTGCCTGCTGATAGACTTTGGCATATTCATTAATCACAGTGATTTGGTGGCAAACGATTGATAAATTTCATGGATATTATTAAATGAACCACTCTTGAGTATTTTCTGTTCAGATTCTGTGAACAGTTGCATGAATAGAATGAAAATAGTGCTTTAGTATTCAGGGGCAAACCTAGAGCAAGACAAAAAGGTATTAAGAATACAAATGCTGTACTTCTAAAATACTTATTTTTTTAATAATCTGCTATTTAGCTATGTTTATGAATGTTATCTAAAAACCATGTCAGTGGAGTAGCTTTTTCATTACGAAGGCTGATATTGACTGTGTGCACTAGTACAGAGAAGTTTCTGGCAAAAGATAATCATTAACCTGTCAATGAGGATTGGCCTCTATGTAAATTCAACGCAGTTTCAAATACTCAATTGGAATCACAACTAAAAAGCTATCGAAAATGTTTGGCTGAGTATAAATTCTGATTTATGGATCTCTTATCGATCCATCTGTGCCTTTCTGAAATGAATTATGAAATATGGTACATTTATGCAATTTCTTTTGTTTAGGAATTTCATATTGATTTTGTCAGGATTATGTAAACTGAAAGAAAGTTGGGCTTTTGTTTTACAAATAAGAACAGTACATTAAACAAAAAAACCCCACTAATGTTGGTAAACTTTTAGTCATGTATGAACATCAAGATGTTGAGCTAATGTTCACAAGAGCAAGACATTTTTTTTTCTTTCTCCCAGATGTTGTAAAGTTATTACTATGAAAATTCCTCTTGGTAGAGATTACCATCTCTGAAACAGAGATGGAGGAAATAAACTACCACAAAGTCTAACCATGGGCAGAATAAAAAGGAAGAAATGAGGAGGGGGAAAATTGGAAGGTGCATGGATCAGTGTATATTCCCAAGTCCCATAGAGTGCAGTAAATGCGTTATCAATGCTATTTTCAATTGTTAACTAGTACATGGATTTTTCCTTATATTTAAGCATATTTCAGATTTTCACAGAACAATCTTGCAGTCATCTAAGGCATGGATTTTAAAATCTGACTAGTATAGTCTAAACCACTGACTTTTACTTCAGTAAAGTCTCATATGACATATGTGACATCATTTACAGAAGAGATTAGATATTCAGCTTAGCTAGATGCTGTCCTTTCTCCAGGAGACTGTAGTGTCTGTAGAAGTCAAGAGAAAACAGGAACAAAGCAGTTAATTTTGTTTAGTGGAGCAGGGAGTGGTATTGACATCAGCTGAACCGTTGTTGTCTTTGCACAATAATCTACATGATGAGCTTCTGTTTATAATGAATAAATCATTTAGAAATGAAAGAGGGATTGCTAATGCTATCTGGCCTTTGTTTTTCCTTATCTCTGTGGAAATGATTTCGGAATTACATTTGATAAGCAGAAGAACGCATTGGTGCATATTGCTGCAGATGGTTTTGCTTAACTAGCTGCATCTGTCTAAAGATTATTTGTTCTAAAAGGTTGCCCTTTACTCAGCTTGTCCTATGAGATGGGAACCTGTGTACCATAATGCTGAGGTATGCGGCTAATAACAGCAGTTATAACTGATAATGATTGTGTACATTTTATTAAGATATATAAACATATTAGAAAAGTAAGAATCACTTTTTATGAGGTTACAAGGTAATGATAGTAGCCAGAGTCCACCGAAGATGGGTCGAATCTTGATGCCTTGCAGCTGATTTTCTTGCTGCTGAGGAAATTATTGTGCTAATTCACCTTCTGCCTACTGCCCACAGTGTTAAAAAGTGTTCTGCTCTGAGGAGTTACTTGGTATGTTGTTTTTTTTATTTTTTATTTTTTTCCCTGGACCTTGGTTATACCTCTTTCCCTGTGTAACTGAGTTCTTTCCCAGTCTTATTTTGCTATCCATCTGGAGCAGGGATACTGTTTCATTCAATATGAAATGAAGTGGTTGCTTGTTGGCTTTTTTTTTTTTTTTTGTAAAAGTATTTACTGAAAAATCAGAAGAAATAAATTAAAACTTATTTTTCTTAGTGAATTTCTCTCTGGAATTAAACAAAAGATGAAGTAGGACTCTGAAATTCAAACGTAAATTATATAGCTTTGTTCTTAGGTCATCATTTTCATCGTTATTTGCCTGCTTGGATCATGTTTCATATCAATCACAGGGTAAAGGTTCAGTGGTTATCATTTAAGGCAACCTCTGTTGCCTTTGCTCTTCCAGAAATATGAGTACCCAAAAGAGGTTTGTTTCTGGGATAGAGAGGTAGCCACCACTTTCGGCAATGGGAGGCAGATGGAAATGACTGTTATTGGATATTCAGAAAAGAATGCAAACTCAAGTGATGGTGGCAGGCACATGAGGTACCGTATGAAACAAAAATAATTTTCTCTTTATTGATTTGTAAAAGTAACTCCCAAATAAATGGGAAGCAGCTTTTCATTTCTGTAATGAACTATGAGACAGTAAGCTTTGGTGCTTTTCTCTCCGTAGTCAGGACTTTAACAGCACTGGAGAAATCATATTCCAAGAATTGTTTCCATTCAGTGGAGTGTGGTCTATTAATAAATGACTTTCTCTGAAAAGTAATTGCATTTGCAGAGTGGAATGATAGGCCTCCCAGTTTCCTATTACATCAACAGTGACTGTATATCCTTCTGAAATTAAACGTAATATGAATGATTTTTCCATAACACAACTGTACCTGAGCTATGCAAACCCATTCTAAGAACAGTATGTTTCTCAAAGAGTTCTGTGTAAATAAAATGGTGAAATATAATCTCCATATATAAATGGGTATACGAGGCCAGATGCTATCAGGCAATTTGCTTATATCATGCATGGAACGTTTACGGCAGCACTGGGAGCTGAACCAAATTCAAAGGCCGGAGCTTTATTTTCAGCTGAAAATCACTAAGTAGTGCTATTCAAAAATGAAAAGGCCGTTTAAAGTTTTACTTTACAGACCTGTGTCTGAAGTCTATTCTAGTGGAGAGATGAGTGTAGAAAAAAAAATCTTCTCAGCTGTAGCTAGTTTATTTGCTTGTTTGTTGCCCTTTTATTGTGTTACTCTCCTGTCTTGTTTTGTGTACCCCTGCCAACGCTGAGCTGGTGATGTGCCGTGTGTAGGTGTGCAGCTCTGGATCCCAGCTGCACCTCTGGAGCATCTCAAGCTGCTGAGACTCTTCTGGATTAGCATACAGGCAACATCCCCCAGCTCCCATTGCTCCAAGGAAATAAGGATGAGGTTATGCATCCCAGCTGACAGGTCCTTGGGCTATTTTAACAGCTGCTTGGGTACCAAAAGCCTTGGAGAGAGAGAGAGAGAGAGATTAAACAGCTCATATTTGCTTTATTTTTATCTCCTTTGATCTCAATTCCATCCCCTTCTCCTTGGCTTGAGATAACCTTCTTTTATTTGCATACTTTAATGTCTTTAATAGTTTTGTTCATCTGTTTATTAACATAAAGCTGATAAATTGAATGTATTACAGCACACTAAACAAAAACCCCATTCTTTTCATTCATCTTAGCTGGGGGATGTGTTCCTTTGGGAAGTGAGGCAGTTGTGAATATGATGTTCGTGGCTGTGCAGAGAAGCAATGTAGTTTGAAGACGCTGGGTTAAGCCTTCAGGAGACTCGTGCTATGGTTGAATTCTGATGTATCATTCTTTTGAGCTGGTGGATATCTGTTTTTCACCTTTGTTGAAAGTGGTACTTTGCTATTTCCCAGAAATATTGTTTATACTGTCAGTGTTTAATGAAGAGACTCTCCATGACGTTATGCTATCCCTGATGTAACACCAAGACAAAAAGAGACTGACCTTTGGCCTCCTGCATTGACATTCTGGCTTTATGCAACTCTGCTTGTGACTGTCTGAGGAGTCACAGCTTCATGGTGGATGAAGTATGAAGGCTGCTCCAAAAATAATGCTTCCTATTTTATTCCAGTGTTGGTCCAGTGTCAGAGATGACGATTAAGTTTCACTTAAGAAGGTGCAGAATTAATGATTCCTCCATAAAATGACAGTGTAAGGTAAAGAAATCTAACGAACTTCAGGTAGAGTGTGACAAATAATACATAAATTGCTCCCTGGGGCAGTTACACTATTAAAGTGTCTTTAGCATGCTGACTTATTTTAAAAGCAAAGGAACACAAGAAATAGTCCCTCAATGAGACTGACCATTTTTATACAATGAATATGAAACTGAAATGCTTTTCCTGAGAAAATAGGCAGAATCCTAAGTGGTCTTAAATATTTACCAGGTTACTGGTGTACTGGAAATGTATGGTCCCAAACCCATTACTGGCACCATGAGCACAAAGTAAACAATGGTGTTTTGTGGAGATGGCCTTGAGCTCCACTGTTTCTGATGTAGCAACAACTATTTATTCTAGGAGGAAAAAAAGATGTGTGATGACTGAGAATTTGAGTAGTCAGAGAGACATTATCAGATGCAAAAGAAAAACGTATATTTGAATTTATTTTTACATTAAAAGAAATGCATAGTAATTGCTGAGATCTGCTTGGTTATGGATTAAGTAATATTGTCACAGCTGTTGGCTGATATTAGTTTGTGCAGTAACAGCCTGCTAGAAAGACCAAAGCCAATTTGAGCAATACATTTCCTTGAATCACTTTCCACTGCAGAAATGTTCAGGAGTCTCTTGAACAGCACAGTTTGTATGTGTTCCTGCAGAGATGCTGTAAGTCTGTGTTTGCTCTCCAGGAAAACCTGGAGCTCCCTTTGAGCACGGTGGTTTGTTTGATGTTTCCAAACCATAAACACCTAAATAGCAGGAGCTCTTTCCATTTTCACTGTTTTTTCCCCTCACTTTCCAAGATCTGTAGCTCTGCTGGAGTCATTCTGTTCAGTTTCTCTGGTAACTTCTGCATTTGTTTCTTCTCAGTTCACAGAGGAGACATTCAGAGGGCATTAAGAGTCCATGTAGTCTATCTGGATGTGTCAAATCTCTTCATGATACCAGACAACTCTCTCTCTTTCTAGAGAGTGTTTGCTGGCCCTCCATAAGAAATGTGGGGAGTCCAGAGGGAGTTGCAGAATATGTCCCTGTGGCAGCACACAAGAAGCAGAGGGAACTGAATGGTAGCACTTAACATTTCTGTAGTTGGGATCTTGTGATTATAAGTCCAAAAATAACATATAGGAGGAATAATGATATTTTGCTTACTGTTTCTTTTTAAAATAGTGTTTCTGGAGTTGTTTGTTTTTTAATTCAGAATGTTCATATTTAAGAAGCATGCAAGCATGAAATATACATTACATACCTAATTGTTAAGATGATCACATCCAGTATGATGGGCTACTGATGCCATTTATCTTCTGCTTAATGTTGTAGCATTTAACAAAGGTAATAAGCTATTCTGTAGGGAAAAACTTTTGCTGTTGGAAGCCAGGGGTTCCAATTCATTCTTTTGCATTGTATGTGAAATAGGAGATTCCAGCCCAAACTTTAAAATAATAGTGGTTGTAAATATTCCAGAATCTTCAAAGGGGAAACTTATAGTATTTTTTTGTGTGTTTTCATAAGCTAGCTTACTAAATTGTTACTACCAATTTTATTCAGGCAATGCTGGATCTGAAAGTAGAAGGGTACCAGCAGTAGAGATGCATACTTAGCTCTGTCATGGAGTATTATAGAACCATCTGCTGTGCCAGCAATGAGGTGCTCCTGCTCTGGGAAGTATTATCCACACTCTACTGCAAATCACTGAGAGCTCATCATACAAAAGAAAAATTAGAAAAGCTAAATATTCATTTCTGTCTTTCCTATCTCATGTTAAGCTCATATATATGGGAGGGTATATATCACTTTGGCTGAGACAGACATATCTGGAACTTTTGGAGATTAGGTTATTTGGAATTACTGATTGGAGAGGATTAGTTAATTGCATCCAGTTAATTTGCTTTCATTTTCTTTAACAGTGGTCCCAGCTTTGCAAAATATTTCTTCATGTGGATATTATGAACTAGTGAAAAAAACAATATTATATATTGCTATTATTATTTGTGTATATGTTCCTGGAAAGGCAGCATAGCTTTACTGATGAGCCCAAAGGAGCAGGGTGCTTCACTGCAGCCAATAAAGTACTATTTGATAGCAAAGCAGTTTTTTGTCTCTGTGTCAGAGAAGAACAGTGGTACAGCTTCTTTGGCGAGTCCATGAAATGAGGGTAAGACACTGAGTAGTAACAGAGGTATGTTAGGTTCAGCCTGACCTGTCTTGCAAAGGCAAGAAATGAGATGTCATTAGCCTGGAAATACTCTGTTGTTAGAGAAGACTTCAGGGGAATTCTTAACCCTAGTGATATATATATTTTTTTCAATTTTAAACTGTTTTTCAAATTAAATTATGAGGACCAGGAGCCCTGTAAACAAATGTTTCCTTTTGTCTGTCTTCAGATTATGATTTTTCTTGCAAGGAATGATGGTGAACATTTTGAAAAGGTTTACTGCTCTTGCAGGTGATACCTTTGTTGGCAATTTCTGAGGTGCTGCACATCCTCTTATCCTTGAATAGACTTCATTGATGTTGCAGATGTAGCTTGTCTTTAGTGCAGATAAATGTTGCTGTTCAGCTGTATTCAGGGAACAGGTAACCTAAGAAAGCATCCTTTTCCATTGTATGACTGATTCTAACCATGTGTTCTCATCCTGAACACTGCAACAGCAATCAAATGGAAAAATAAAAATCACTTCTCTGCTGAGCAGTGAACAAGTGCCTGAAGATGGATAGATGCAGATTTGAATGTATGACTGACATGGGAATCTTCAGTGGGAGGCATCATGGATCAGAGTATTGGCAATACCAGTGGCAGCTGAAATGAGGAAGACCCCTCTGATAGCAAACCTGCTGTCAGAACAATGAGATCAGCAGAAATCATTCTGATTCTGCATTTTAGGACTAAAATTAAGCACTCATTTTCTATTTCACTGTTTTATCCAGGGCAAGAAATGGTCCTGGCAAATTTTCAGGATGTGTTATTAAGCTGTTTGTAACTTCCCTAAGAAAATGCATCTTTACTGGGAAAAGGTGGGAAGCAGACAAGGGTTACCTGCGAAGATATGTTATCCCTGAGATGCAGAGGGCTGAAGCTGCTGATTAGTACCAGACTAAAGAACAGAGAGTTTCCACTGGCCCCTGTGTGTACCAAGAGCTGCTGTAGTTGGTATGAAAGAATTTCTGTCTTGCAAACGATTTCAGTTGTTCAACCTTTGCCTCCAAGCAGTAGCTGAGAAAGTAGCACATCCATGACTTTAATTTCATAGAGTAGAAGCATAGAATTAATGCAAGAAAGGTGGGATTTTTCCTTTCAGCTCTGATTAGCATTAAACTAATTCATGCTAGCTTTATTATGGAGCTTGCATTACTCTTCTACACTGAGGCCAACTTGCTTGAAATCTCATACTGTGATACACACTGGTGGTGTGATGTTTCATGACATATATCTCACATTTGCATAGATTGGAGTATGTATGGAAGATACAATTTTGCAAGCTCATTACTTCTCAGTGGTGAAGCATTAAGTGAACTAAACTTATCATGAGGCAGTACAGCATAATAGCAAAGCACAATTTAGATAGAATTAACCTAAATTAAAATACTGCCTTTAGGGATCTATTATGAAAATATTTCCAAACAAGAAACTTGGAAAAAAAAATCCAAAAACCACATTTGCTCATAGAAAACATGCTTTTTTTGTTTTTTGTTTGCTCTATTTAGCAAATTCCTATCTTGATAATTTAATGAGATGGACTTCTAAGACTGTGTGGCATGGCCATTAGAGCTAAACTCTGCTCATGGGAGAATCTACACATTAAAGAAGACACAAACCCAAATGGCGTTGGAAGGAAGTAATGACCCTCTTCATGAGGAATAATCCTTTAAAAAATATTCAAGAAATCATAACATTCTTCATAACTCTCTGATGAAAGGTGGTAATAGCATTGCTGTCATTGAAACCCTTTTCATTATTAGAAATAATCCAGGCAAGCAACACCACCTCCTCTTCCCCATTTCTAGCACCACTCAAATGCCTACACAATCCTACTCTTTTCTAGCCATTATGGACGTATTAGGTAAAGGTACACTTCAGAAATAAGAAGCTATATTTAAGGAATCATGTATCATTTCCTAGTTTTCTGTAGGTTTTCAAAGGCAGTGTTGCTTATATTTAGTAGCAGTTTTGCCAGGAGAAGAGAAATACTTCTAGAATTGAGGTTTTTCAAGATTATTTTCAGTCTTCGAATAATATTCATCCAGAGTAAGAAATCATTGCAAAGTGCTCTTGCAAAGAAGTGAGTGATGGCTGTAAGGGGCCAAGGGCTAAGGAAGTTTGGAGATTTAATTTGTTATTAAGTTTACTTCTGTGTTTAAAGTAGAGATGATCTGATTTATGTCATAGCAACAATTCCTTTGCTAGTATAAATTTGCACCATTGCACTGAACACTAAGAGGCTTTCATTATCTGTGTACATGCTGGATGCTCTGTTTTCCTCCAGGGACATCCTCTAGGGAGATTACCCAAACATTATATAAGATGCTTGTGTATCTCCAGCAGTGAGAAATGCGAGCAGAAGCTGGAGACAGTCTAATTACTGAGATCTGAGTTGAATCATGCGTGACACTAGCATGAACATAACAAGAGGTTCCATCTGGTTCATGTAACTGTAAAACCCTGGCTGATAGTTGCACATGCCTTTGAGTGAAGCCCCAAGATGTAAGAAGGGTGACAGGGCTGCTGAGGGATTGGAGGAATTGAGTATGCAATGGGCTGAGGGCCAGAATATGCAGTGGAAATAAAATCAAGTGAAAATGCTGTGGGCTCCGTGCAGCTGGTGGAGACAGGCTCAAGCTCATTGCTGCTTGTTTTTTTGTTATGTACAAACAACACAGTGCTGTTTGAGCAGGTCTGCATTTAAGGTCACAGAAACCAGGCCCAATCAGGCTGAAACGTGATGGAAAAACAGAGAATTTTATTAGAACTTGAATTTTTATTTCATGTTGCCTAATTTGTGTATTTCCTAACTTCAGCAATCTACCATAGGTGATTTTATGAATATTATTTTAAGAGAAGAATGTATTACTTGCTTTTTACTTATAAGTAATTAAACATTAAAAAAGAATGGGGGAGTAAAGAACTCAAGGCACATCAATGCCTACTACTTCAGTGTCATTGGTAGTGAGTACATGGACTGCAAGGTACTGACACAGTACCATGCAATAAATGTCTGTAAAACATCATGGAGCCTACACATAACAGTAATTAGGCAACAGCATCTTAAGGACATCTTAACCAAAACACTGACAGCCCTTGAGATGTCTATATTTACTCATAAATTCATATTTTCAAGTGAATGCAAACTCTAAATATCCAGAGCTGAATGTTAGATGAGTTTGTCCCAATAGTTCTAACAAAAGGCAAATTGCTCACCAAAGGTTTTGTGTATTCAAAATCTAGCGAGGCAGAAGAATGAATACAGTTTATTGGTATTTTAAATTTTGTACAATAGCCACGACAGCCAGGTGGGGATGGAACATATGACTCAGGAGAAAGGAAGACCCGTGTTCCTCTTTGGAGAAGCCAGAGGTATATCTTGAGTAGTACTGAGAACTAACTACACCCGAATTCACAGGAAGGGTGATGGAGCACTGGCACAGGCTGCCCAGAGAGGTTGTGGAGTCTTCTCCTCTGGAGACTTTCAAGACCTGACTGGATGCCTACAGTGCAACCTGGTCTAGGGAGCTGCTTTGGCAGGGGGGGTTGGACTAGATGATCTCTGGACATTCCTTCCAACCCCTACAATTATGTCTGATTCTGCGAATCACAGCCACTATTTTTTTTCTTAAATTATCTGTAAAGGTCCCTGCTTTTAGATGAATTTCAGTAATATAAACATTTCTTAATTTTTCTTTTTTCCTGCTTTTATCAACTTTACAGGTGTCTGAACTCGTTGGGCTTTTGGTTCCAGTGGATTCTCCTTTCCCAGTCTACCACAACAGAACTTGATGAGTTCTAACACATGGGATTTTTCCCATCCCAGTTTGATAGATCTTTTTCTGCAGAGGCTGTAGACCAGTAAAGATTCCTTCAAATTTATTTTCTCTGTGATTCTGAAATTATAATATTAATGTTATTTGTATTGATAACATAACTGTTCAAGTTGGATATGTGAATACGCTGGTTGATGTCTACAGAAAACACACACTAAATCTGTTCATGTGAATCACTGTAGAATGCCTACTATTTGAGCTTTCTTTATGATGTGTTAAAATCAAGTAAGAAGATTTTGTCAGAGAGCAAGAGAATTATCTAGAGAAAGAGAAGGGCCGGAAAGACCTATTATCAAGAGCTGATTTCTAATACAGATAAAGTTTTTATAAAACGAAATTATGATTTTCAGTTTTTTTCAGTTGAAATAAGGATGCAAGAACAGTTTGGCTGTATTTGTGGGTTATGATATTTTGACAGCTGGAATATTTGTTTTACAATAGTAAGAAAAACCTTTAAATAATATTATATTCCATCCATAAAAGTCATGAAACTGCGATATCACAATTCAAAGATGTATTCTCTGCCTGAGGCTGCCAATGGTGTGATATGTCTTGTCATTACTCTGAGCCAGACACATATTATTAGCTTTACTTACAACAGTTAACACCTAAAGCAGAGGGATACGTAAGTTATGAATTCTGGTGGGGTATCCACAGCTTCTCTGGGCTTCCTGTGCTAGCACCTCACCACTGTTGGAGCAAAGAATTTCTTCCTTATGCACAATCTAAACCTGCCCTGTTTGATTTTATTTTTTAGTTTAAAGACAGTATTCCTGTCACCATGCTACCTGATAAAGTTTTAATAGATGCACCTACAGTTCCCTTCAAAGAGAATAAAACCACATACAGCATTTATGTTCATATGCTTCTAGATATGAGGAAATAACTGGCTTGGTGGGTTAGGGAAAAAGTACTCCCGAAAACAAGTTGCTCTGTTGGTTTCTCTGAAGCATCTGCAGGTGGGCACTGTTGAAACTAGAGGTGGAGTTGGGTGCCAACTTCAGCAAAATGGTTCCTATACTCACTTACTAATAAAACTAATTGCTTTCCATGAAGCTCTGAAAGATGATCATGATCTCCTTACAGTTTGTGACATCTTTTTATCCTAAAGAGAAAGATGTTTGTTTACTTGAAAGATTCATATTTGCACTTGCTCTTAGTGAATATTTAATGTATACATTTTCTTATGCGCTAAACAAATATCCAAAAACCCAGATATGCTTTGTTATTCAGTTCCATTCCATTACCTCTGCATGCTTATGGATATATGAGATATCTACTTCAACGTAGTGCTCTTTTCTGTCTACAGTTTCCTTGCTACATCCTGTTTTTGTGTGAATGAAAATGTTTCATAGCATTTCATAGAAAATGGTTTTTTTAATCCTTTTTTTTTTTTATTCCACCTTTCTTTTACTTCCTAAGCATCAAAAAACCACAGTTCTGGACTTTCCCACTGGTGCTTTTAATATAAGGCTATGTTTCCTTTTTCAGTCTCTGAAAAGATTTACGTACTCTGAATAGCTATGCACTGCTCTGAGGTTTTAACTAAATGTTGTGACTGCAATTACTTTCACTTCATCAGTTCTCATTTATTTATTTATTTATTTATTTTTACAATTTTGGTATTGAACCACTTCTGGTAGTGTATTTCAGCTTATCCAGATGCAGAGGCTTCATGTTCAGAACTGTCTTGAACTTCCCAGTAACAGTGAAGGAGTCATCTTAAACTTCAGTATGTGTCTGCTACTAAGTAAAGGAAGACTGATCATTTTTTCCCTCACTGCAAGAAGAGAAATGAATAACATATAAGAATTTAAAATATGCTTTCCCTGGCTACGTGCCATTTCTGTAGAAAAATAAGGTAAATATTCAATAAGCAAGTTTTCTCATCTTATTTGACTTGCTGTGATTTTGCTGTAAATTTCTATAATGTTTTCAGAAAGTTGAATTGCATTGTGTAATACGACAAATCTTTCAGCTCTGACATGCAGGGTTTCTGATTATCATTGACACAGTTTCAAAGCATGCTGAGACCGCCTTTTGGTTGAGCGAGCAGCTTTCAAATTGCAATTTGTCAAAGCAGAAAAAATATTCTTTGATTTTTATAAATATGTGGGACCCTGAGTTTCTACCTTCTGGAAGCAGCTGTAGATCTTAAGAGAAAGATTAAGAAGGTGGAAGCACAGGAAGACATTCTGCTCCTGCCCTTCAGAGACGTCAGTGGAAATTACCCCTTCTTCAGTACCGTCCCCTTAGTCTTTCTAGCTCCACTTGCTCTTTTTCCCTTCTCTCTAACTACTATATGCTTCTCTTACCACCAGTGCCTTGTACTCTGTCATCTCTTCACAGCACTTCCCTTTCTCACATCTATCCCATCACTACCACTACTCCTATTTTGTCCCAGTCCAAAATGGAATGTTTTCCTATCTTCTCTACTTGTTTTTGTTTTTTTTATTGGCCCTATACCGACCCTCATCAACCCAAATCATAGAATGGTTTGGGTTGGAAGGGACCTTTAAGGTCATCTAGTTCCAACACTCTCCAACAACATCCCCATCCAGCCAGGCCTTGAGTGCTTCCAGGGAGGGGGCATTCACCACCTTGCTGGGCAAACTCACATACACACATGGTTGACTGAAGGAACACATGTAGTTGGTGTGATATAACAGCCATGTGATCAGTTCACTACAGAGAAAGATGTATGATGAACAAATGGACAATTTGTGGACATCTGAAAAACATCAGGTGAATTTCCATTTGACACAACTTGTCAGCACTGAACCCTGTATGCTTTGAGGAGGTCACAGTGCAATGCTGAAGAAACTGATGCAACTTGCAAAGGAATGGTAGATGTGAAGTTGCCTGTATTAGCACTTAAGCATTGTGTTATTGTTATTTTTAGAGTCTTAGCTCTGGATTTTGCTTTCATGTTTATGTCTGCTAGTGGAATTATATATTAAATTTGCTGCGATATCTAAAGAATGTTTTATAAGGCGTTTAGGAATAAAATATTAATTTTTCATTTACATTATATCCAAGAATACAAATGAGAAAATTTCTTCCTACTTTTCATCGTTCATAGGGAAACCAGGAGAAAAACTTAACGTACCTGTCACATTCATTTAACTACAGCAAAATGCAAAAAGGGTTTCAGATGAGCTCATGGTGTTTGTTATGGCATCAAAACATGGGCATTTATCTGAGACCCTTGAAATATTCAACTACCTGTATTATTTCACATAAATCTTCCCCTTCCTTTACTGTTATGAGCTCTGGCTATGGTAAAAGCACATGCCTGGTTTTAAAGTCACACTGTAAAACATTGCTGCTGGGGTGTTAATGTGTGTGTGAAGACAGAGGTGATGGAGGGAAGGTGGCTTTCAGCAGAGGACTTGAGAAACACCAGACACCACAAACCTTGCAGTGAAAATGTCTCAAAAAACCTTAGATATTTCTGATAGCGCTCAGAGCTTTCCAGGGGGACTCTCTACTTGCTCATGGCCAGCAGGAAAGGGAAATCCTTTACAGCAGAAATTATTCTGAAGACACAAGCCTTTTTTTTGGTGAGGCATCTGTGACTATAACTCCAATGGATCAACACGTCCCCTCTTTTCACAGCTCTGAAACTGCTGTGGCTGTAGCTGCTGGCAAGAGCCGTGCTCAAAGCACCAAAATATCCACACTGCATGTTCCCAGCAGGTTTTACATACAGGGTGAGGCATGTGCTGCCCAGGTATATTTCCTTTACTTGTTTGGGCTTTTTTTAAGGCTTATTTTTAATTTTATAATATTTAACCATTTATAAAATGTGATTTCTTGTACCATTGGGTTTCTTTACCTGTGAAAGAAAATTGTATCTCAAAGGAAAGGAGTTTTATCTATTTGTTCCTCTTTACTCTTCAAGCAAAATTATGCTGTGGATTTCTGATAGCTAGTTTCAGGCAATAGATTACTTTAAATGTTTCAATTTAATGATGAGAGCAGTCAGGATAACTTAACCGGGAAGGAAAAAATTCAATAAATTACTTTTGTTTTCCCTTGCATAATTATCTTTAAAATCATACAGGATAAACAAAGAATTATTGATTGAGCAGACTGATACTGTTTTTCTGTGGTGTTTATTTATCTCATACAAACGCATTTCTAACATTAGATGACTGTGAATGTCTTTAAGACAGACGCTTGCCTGTGTTAATACAGGGTGATAACCTCATCTGTCTTTCACTCTGCCCTAGAATTGTCCCTGCAGCAGCTCTAGCTTTCATGGCACAAATCCCAGTGGTCCCCTGCATGCTGGGTGGAGCTGTGGAAACTGATATTGTTAACAGACTACCTCCACGTAGCCCTGATGTTTGGGGGAGTGCAGTTCATGGGATGCTGAGCAGCTCCCATTGGAGGCTTTGTATCCCATGACTTCTGATCACTTGAGAGTGCTTCACAAAATCCTACTGTACCAAAACTGGCAGAGAATTCCTAAAATAACATGTGGACAATCCTCTGGGTACTACAGAAACTACCACTGAAAGGATAGGTGTTTCCTTCTTTGGCTTTACCTTTTAAAAAGCAAGACTTTGTTAGGGGAGTTGGGGAATAGTGTATTATTTTATGACTGTCCTATTGCTGCAACTTCTGTTTTCTTTCTGTGTGGGATTGGATCTATTCAATTATCTCTAATGTCCTAAACTTGTGACTTTTTTATGATTCTATGAGATTAAATCTTATATTAGAACCCATTTTACTGTGTCCCTTCCTGTCCCTGGTCTTCAGGCAGTAGGCTGCTGTAACTTTCATGGCTTTCCTGGCCACGTGAGGCAGTACAAGCTGTCTTGCTGGCAGGCTGTGTGGCCATGAACTCTGTACCTTCCTGTCCTCTGCTGGGTTATTGTGTTTTTAGCGTTAGATAGCAGGTGTGAGAGTGTCTCCAAGGATGTAATGCCAACCCTGGGATGCTGGCACAGAGGCTGCCATTAACAGAAACGTCTTATTCTGCGTGCAATGGAAATACTAACTGAGCCCTTCAACACCGCAGTAGCTGCATCTCTTAGCAAAAATCTGTTAATAAGGGTGCAGGGAAAACTGCCATCCAAACAGATGGGAATGGCTCTAGGCTGCTGAAGTGCTGCTCGTATGCACTAAGTGTGTTTATTAATGGAAGGATTCCCAGGCCAGACAGCTGTCCGCAGCATGTTCCCACACCTACGCTGAGAGGGACATGTTAGAATGAATCCAGAGCACATTTCAGCATGATAAATAGCTTCACAAAAAGAAACCGTGGGATTTTGCTTCAGGTCATCAAAATCATGGCTGGATGGGGAAATCTGTTAGATGAGCATTTAATCTGTCAGTAGAAAGAACTTCCAGCAAAAGGACAGTCTTGTTATTCTCTGCATCGCCTGTTGCCTGATTTCCCTTGGCTATTTGGATCAGCTCAGCATTGGTTGAGGGAGAACCAAGGAACGCTTTTGCGCTGCAGTTGGTGGCTTTCCAGCAAAAGCCTTTCTGCAGTGGAGTTAATGTGCAGTAACTATATCAGGATGGTGGGGGAAGATGAACTGATTAGCTAGTGAAATAGCTGAGATGTTCTTTCAACAGCTTGTTGTAATTTTCACAGCGTGAAGATTTTTTTTTAACCCAATATCCTGAGCTAATTTTGAAAGGAAAGTTCAGCCATTCTAGATCTCCTCCTACATTTCATTTAAATAAGTTATTCTTCACCTTTTGTTCCAGGCTGCTGTGCTCTGTTAAATGCTGCTTCAGAAGTGACTGCCTTTTACTGATGGGTGAAATAATCTCTGTGCAAAGTCTGGAAATTATTTTCAGTCAAAAGGTATTTTAAGCTTCTTTGAAGTGAGGAGTGTAGGATAAGCCGGATAGGCAGTGTGTGGGACTGTATGAAGTAGGTATTATGCATTCTTTATTGGCTTCTGGTAGTTGGTGCTTTATGAGTATGCCACTTCATTTCTCATCAATTATTTATTTATTTATTGGTCACAGTATTTTGCCACAGGGTGAGGAATAGGTAGAATGGAGTAAATATGGCCACAGGATCACTACCCTGATTTCTGTTAGCTTAGTGGGACATGAGCAGTTCCCTGTGTGATCTTACTTTGAACAATGTCACCGGTTTGCAGGACAGTTTGACCCGGTAAAGTCCTCTGGGGAATGTAGTTCTTCTCTTCTGAGACAGGTACACCCAGAACTACCGACGATCCACAGAGCTGGAGCATTAACTCTTTAACTCCCAATACACCACATGATGTTATGATGTGGAATATCAACAATATAACAAAAATCATAAAACCATAACAAACAATCATCTTCACTCTGATATATTTTGTGTGTTCAATAAAAATAGCGAGCTTGCTGAATTAACATCCATCTCAGGCATCCCAATGCCTTGATGCCTTGCCATTACCCTGAACACTGCATTTCTGCCTTGAGTCCTTCAGCTGGCAGGCATACAGAAATGAAAAGCTACTTGCTGTTTATTATGGCCAACAGTTGCATGTCTTTTGAAAAGGACTGAACAACAAAAATATTTCATTATGACTGCTTGTATTTCTAAGCATTTTCTTACCTCTGTATATTGCTAATGGCCACGAAGAGATGCAGATGCCTATGCACAGAGATGCTTTTGTTGCCCCACAACTTCTGTGGGCTCTCTGACTCCTGCATTTCTCTTCAGGCTGTGAATAAGGACTGCTACCTTTTTCTCTATGCCAATTGGAGGACCAAGTATTTTCAGGAATTACATTACAACTGACAGAAACAGTGTTTTCCTTGAACTGCTCGTTTCTCCTATATCTTTTTTTGTGGGAATCCTGGTGTGAGGCCTGCTCCCAGGGGAAGAAGGAACAGCAGGAGGGTCACGGCCTGTGTGAAATCACAGGGATCGAAATGGATGTGACAGAAACTGCACAGATTTGTGTCTTCGTGCCCAGTGGCTGAGACACCACACCTGTATTGTGGTCATGGACTTTGGAGATGACAGTCATAACCTGTGGATTTATGCATTCACACTCGTGAAAAGTGATTTTGTACTGTGTTTCATTTGCAGCTTTTATATTCTTAACTCTAATGCTTGGGAACAATACAGTCCACATCCCGCAAAATCTATACTGGATTTGCTCTGATTATAATGTTTGCCTCCTTATCTAGTCCAGACACACGCTAAAAGAAATGCACAAAACCAGTCCCATTGACAAAGCTGATGTTTGCTAAGTTTTAATAAAATTAGAATGTAATCTCAGTATCTTACTGATGCTCCTGTAACCTGTATGCCTTTAATCATCTGTACTGTTTACTGACAGTTCAGCTATCAGTATAATAAAGCGAGCCTAATGCTTTAATATTTGTGACTGGCCTACTTTCAAAATCTCTTACAGATGCAAGTTGTTTATAATTTAAATAAGAAATGCTGCATCTAGTCATCACCACAGTTATCTAGAGAAAGGGAATGCCATTTCCTTATTTAACTGACCAGCCTGCATCCCCCCAGGTATACTTCTTAGTGTTAAGAACAATAGTGCTTCAGTTTGTAGGTTGCTATTACTCATTAACTCAAAGTAATCCTACTACTAATGTTGGTCTTAGCCAGAATAAATAGTATAAATGTTTGAAGATTTGTTTATTTCAAAGAATGACAATGTTAAATGGAATCTGATGAGTATTGCTGAGAATGAAGTTAAGGCTGGAGCACTTGTGATGAGGAAAATCTGTGTCGTTTAAAAAAAATAATTTGGAAAGCAAAAGTCAGGAGGAATACAAGTGACACTTTTAGATTTGGTATAGATTTGCAGAAGCCTGGACTTGATATGAACAGATGGGAGCAGATGTTCTGATGCCTCAGAAAATCTTGAAATAGTCACTGACACGGGAATGCAGGAGTTTCTTTGTTGTTTTCTTTTGTTTTTGTTTTTTTTTCCCCAAATTATTGGCTAATATACAAGAGAGATACGTCCAAGTCCCATGAAAGAATGACTGAATGAAATATAGAATCCTATCCTTTACCGTATAGAAATATACGGTTAAGCACAGTTGTAGCTGATCTGCACGAAAAGGAAGGTGAAGGGAATGTAATCCACCGTTCTGTTGGTACCTCTTCAGGCAATGCATGGACCTCTGTGAAGAAAAGCACCGTGAGCACTTTACAGATTGTCCCAAAACCACAGGAAGAAAAAATGACACTGCAACCATGTTCAGCTACGAACATACATGTCTGTTGTGCTCCCAAATTCTATACTTTGTTGTAGAAGCAAAAACATATCAAAAAGAGATTAAAAAGCAAGAGAATGCCTCCAGTGTGGTGCTGAACAGCATTCACACTCGTGTTGAAATGTTGAGCATGTTAAAAATTCAGAATGTTAGTGTAGCAGCTGTCATCAAGATAGTTCAAAATAGTTGTCATGGTGTTATCCGTGACAGTGACCCAAGTGAAACTGAGAAGGGAGAGAGGAGAGAAAAAGAAACTGCGTCAGTGGCCGCGCGGCCGCCCGAGCAGAGCCGCGCTCTGGGGGGAGGGGGAAACAGCGGGAAGAGATGGGTCTACAAAAACAACGGCATGATCTGAGAAGGAATGTTAATTTCACTAAATCTAATAAAATTGAACAATTGAGAGATAAAATTTCCAAACCAAAAGCTGTGAGCTGATGTTAGGGAGGACCTGCAGGGGAAGCACACGTGCTGAACCTCCATGGCAGCCCAGAGCAACGCGCCCAGACCGAGCGCCGCCTGCATCCGGTGCGGAGCTCCGCCCCTCTGCTGCTCCCACAGCATTAACTCCTTCACTGCTGCGTGATACTCTGATGTGGAATACCGGCATCAAAACCACAAAACCACAACATTCCACCCCTTATTCCATATCATCACATCATGCTTAACACATATCTATACATAACCAAAACGGTAATAACATAAGTTACAAACATATACATACATACACATGTAATTACAGACTGCATTCCCCCAATATCAATTCCCTTGTGGGACACACTGGACGTCCCCATTTTTATCCATTAACCACCAGGTGCACCCAGGTCCCTGCGCAAAAACGGTTCCACGGAGGGGTTTGCCCTTTCCAGAGGCTGGAAGGACCCACACCGCTTTTCCCAACATGCTCCTCACATGTACCACAGGGACCTTATCTCCCTCTATGGTCTGTAGGGAGCCGGACTGTGTAGGACCCTCTTGGTTGACTGATCCCCTAGTGTTGACCAGCCAGGTGGCTTCTGCCAGATGCTTCTCCCAGTGCTTGAATGTCCCGCCACCCATTGCCCTCAATGTGGTTTTTAACAACCCGTTGTAGCGCTCGATCTTACCAGCAGCTGGTGCATGGTAGGGGATATGGTTCTCCATTCAATGCCGTGTTCTTTGGCCCAGATATCCACAAGAGAATTTTTGAAATGAGTCCCATTATCGGACTCAATTCTTTCTGGAGTGCCATGTCGCCATAGGACTTGTTTCTTGAGCCCTAAGATGGTGTTTCGGGCAGTAGCATGGGGTACTGCGTATGTCTCAAGCCACCCAGTGGTCGCCTCCACCATGGTGAGCACGTAACGCTTACCGTCTCAAGTTCGTTGCAAGGTGATATAATCAACCTGCCACGCCTCTGCATATTTATACTTTTCCCATCGCCCTTCCTGCCAGAGAGGTTTCATCTTCTTGGCCTGTTTAATTACGGCACATGTGTCACAGTCATGGATGACCTGTGCAACGGCATCCATAGTTAAGTCCACCCCCCCGGTCTCTAGCCCACTTATAGGTCGCATCCCTTCCCTGATGGCCTGAGGTCTCATGGGCCCACCGAGCTAAAAATAGCTCTCCTTTGTTCTGCTAGTCCAAGTCTATCTAAGACATCTCAATTTTGGCAGCTCGATCTACCTGATGGTTATTTTTCTGCTCTTCAGTAGCTCGATTCTTAGGCACATGAACATATACATGACGCACCTTTACACCCAACTTTTTTGTTTGGGCAGCAATGTCTTTCCACAGTTCAGCAGCCCAAATAGGTTTACCCTTCCGTTGCCAGTTGTCCTGTTCCCACTGCTGCAACCACCCCCATAAAGCATTTGCCACCATCCAAGAGTCAGTATAAAGATATAGCATGGGCCACCTCTCCCGTTCAGCCACATCTAAGGCCAGCTGGACAGCCTTTACCTCCGCAAATTGGCTTGACTCTCCTTCTCCTTCAGTGGCCTCTGCAACTCGTCGTGTGGGGCTCCACACAGCAGCCTTCCATCTGCGGTGCTTCCCAACGATACGACACGATCCATCAGTGAAGAGGGCATACATCTTTTCATTTTCTGGTAGTTCATTATATGGTGGGGCCTCTTTAGCACGTGGTATCTCCTCTGATGGGGATGTTCCAAATTTCTTGCCTTCAGGCCAGTCCATGATCACCTCCAGGATTCCTGGACGGTTGAGGTTCCCCATCCGAGCTTGCTGTGTAATCAGTGCAATCCACTTACTCCAGGTTGCATCAGTATCATGATGGGTGGGGGGAACCTTTCCTTTGAACATCCAGTTCAGCACTGGCAGTCGAGGTGCCAGGAGGAGCTGTGTCTCAGTACCAATTACTTCAGAGGCAGCCCGAAACCCCTCGTATGCGGCCAAAATCTCCTTCTCAGTTGGAGTGTAGCACTCCTCTGAACCCCTGTACGCTCTGCTCCAAAATCCAAGGGGTCGGCCTCGGGTCTCCCCAGAGGCTCTTTGCCACAGACTCCAAGTGGGACCTTTCTCTCCAGCAGCAGTGTAGAGGATGTTTTTTACGTCCTGTCTCATCCGTACTGGCCCCAGGGCCACAGCACGGGCTATCTCCTGCTTAATTTGCTCAAAGGCCTGCTGCTGTTCAGGACCCCATGCAAAATTATTCTTTTTTTGAGTCACTTGATAGAGGGGGCTTACTATGAGGCTGTAGTTTGGGATGTGCATCCTCCAAAAACCTACTACACCCAGAAAAGACTGTGTCTCTTTCTTGCTAGTGGGTGGTGACATACTGGTGATTTTGTCAATCTCATCTCCTGGAATGTGATGACATCCATCTTGCCATTTTACTCCTAGGAACTGAATTTCTTGGGCAGGTCCCTTCACTTTGTTCCATTTAATAGCAAAAATAGCACCCAGAAGAATTTGGATTATTCGCTCTCCTTTTTTAAAAACTTCCTCTGCTGTATCACCCCATACAACAATGTCGTCAATGTACTGGAGGTGCTCAGGTGCCCCACCCTGTTCCAGTGTGGTTTGAATCAGCCCATGGCAAATGGTTGGGCTGTGTTTCCACCCCTGGGGCAAACGGTTCCAGGTGTACTGAACGCCCCTCCAGGTGAAAGCAAACTGTGGTCTACACTCTGTGGTCAAAGGAATAGAAAAGAATGCATTGGCAATGTCAATAGTGGCATACCACTTGGCTGCTTTTGACTCCAGTTCCTATTGCAGCTCCAACATATCTGGCACAGCAGCACTCAGTGGGGGTGTGACTTCATTCAGGCCACGGTAATCTACCGTCAGTCTCCATTCTCCACTGGCTTTACGCACCGGCCATATGGGGCTGTTAAACGGTGAGTGAGTTTTGCTGACCACTCCCTGACTCTCTAGCTGATGGATCAAGTTATGAATGGGGAGCAAGGAATCCCTGTTGGTGCGGTACTGCCGTCTGTGCACTGTTTTTATAGCAGTAGGTACCTGCTGCTCTTTCACTTTCAGTACCCCCACAACAGACGGATCTTCTGACAGGCCAGGTAAAATAGACAGCTGCTGAATGTTGTCTGCATCTACAGCAGCTATTCCAAAAGCCCATCGGTACCCCTTGGGGTCCTTGAAATGTCCCCTTCTGAGATAGTCAATACCGAGTATGCATGGAGCCCCCTGTCCAGTCACTATGGGATGCTTCTGCCAGGTTTTACCGGTGAGGCTTATTTCTGCCTCCAACACAGACAGTTCCTGAGAACCCCCAGTCACTCCAGAGATATAGATCAATTCTGTCCCTTTATAACTCGAGGGCATTAGAGTGCACTGTGCACCAGTGTCCACCAGTGCCTTATATCTTTGTGGCTCTAATGTGCCAGGCCATCTAATCCACACAGTCCAATACACTCTATTATCCCTTTCCCACCCCTGGCTGAGGGCAGGGTCCCTCTATTGGTTACCTGCAGTGACGGGAGCAATTTCGTTGGTGGCTGATCTATGCTGTAGTTCTCTCACCCATGCTCGCAGTGCAGGAGTGGGTTTTTTATGCCACTTCCTCACGTCCTCTCTGTTTTCTCGTAAGAAGCTCCACATGGCCACACATGACATGATGTTACTGCTGTCATTTGCTCGAGCAGAGAAGTGGTTGCCTTTGGTGGCCGAGACTTTAATCAGTTTCATCAATTGCTTCACCAGATTCTTTGGGTCATGCTCATCAGGTGTTTCCAGTACTGACACAGGTTCATCCCTATTCATCAGTAATGACAGTTCCTCCAGTATAGTTTTCTGTGTCTTCTTTATCTCATCTACTTCTTCTGCTACTGCTGACACAGCTGCAATGGAAGCACGTGATGGTGGAAACTTGTTCAAAGTTTTGGAGTGTAATAATCAATTCATAAACTGTGTCTTCAGGCTTGACCCTCGAATCTATGGAACATTGCTACCAGTGTACTTGCGTACCTCTCTGGTGCTGTTTTTGAGAGCTTGCGATATACATCAGGTGTACACCTTACTCTATCAGGATCACGGTCCTGGTGTGGATTGTTAGGGACGAAATTGGGATCATACAGCATCTCTACTACGGCTGTTTCTCTCAAAAATTGGATGCCTTTCTCCACGGTGTTCCATCTTTCCACCTTAGGCTCCAGATCATCTTTGTAAGGGTATCTATCCTTTACAGCCACTAGTACTCGTTCCCAGAGGGTAGCGACTCCATTCAGACATCTGCCAATTCCTCTGTCGATAGCTGGGTCTCGAGCAATGCTTCCCAGCTGGCGGGCTTCGCTGCCATCTAGGGACACGCTGCTGGCACCGCTGTCCCAACACCGCAGCAACCAGGTGACAATAGATTCACCTGAGTGCCGTACAAACTCCTTTCTTGAACCTTGTATTTCAGTCATCTTTAGGGGCTGATGAGTAGTGGTAACAGTGACTCCATCATCATCGCTGTCTTCTCCATGTCTCTCACTTTTCTTAGTGGCCTTTCTAGGTGGTGGTGGTGGTGCTGAGGAGGGCCCCTCGCCTGGATCTTCCTCTTCTTTCTCTGCTTCTTCTTCTTTCCGTTCTAGGCGCAAGAACGGCCGTGTCCATTTCTGGCCTTCCACAGGGGCAACCGACACTGATGCCGGTGCTTCCTGTGATTGGTCAGGTCTAACTTTGAGGTTTCCATTTTTGCTTAGGACCTCTGTTTGGAAACCATTTCTCTCCAGAATATCAATTATAGCTCGATAAGCACAAGCCAGACCCCAAACAATCCGTTCCTTCTCAGATCGTCCTGAGTCACATGGCTCCTTACCTAAACACTCACTGAATTTCTCAGGATCCCACAGGCGCTCAAGATAAAAATTGCATAACACTGGGGGACCCCACGCTTCTAATTTCTTTCCTAATATTTTCCACCTTCCCTGCCATTCAACATTCTCTGGTTTTGAGGAAAGCTTCCTCCACATTATGTAAATTACTGTTGCAGAGAGTGCATGCAGGAAAACAGATAACACAGTTGCCAGGCTGACATCTTGAATATAGGTAAAGACCTGAAAAGAGTACCTGGAAACCAATCCAAATGCCGCATAATCTGTCACGTTAGCCAGGGTGTCTAGGCAGGAGGTATGTAACCCCCTCAGCACACTAAAGTAGCTGTATGCACACATTACTTCGGTGCTGAACATGAGAAGCTTAAAAAGATGCCAGCATGCTATAAGGTACATGAAAAACCTTAATCCACTTAGCACCAGATTTACAATGGAGTACAAATACTGCACTGCCCGCATTCTCCACCAATAATTGTCATGGTGTTGTCCGTGACAGTGACCCAAGGGAAACCGAGAAGGGAGAGAGGAGAGAAAAAGAAACTGCGTCAGTGGCCGCGCGGCCGCCCGAGCAGAGCCGCGCTCTGGGGGGGAGGGGGAAACAGCGGGAAACGATGGGTCTACAAAAAACAACGGCACGATCTGAGAAGGAACAGTAACTTCACTAAATCGAATAAAATGGAACAATTGAGAGAGAGATAAAATTTCCAACCCAAAAGCTGTGAGCTTACGTTAAGGAGGAATTGCAGGGGAAGCACACGTGCTGAACCTCCACGGCAGCCCCGAGCAACGCGCCCAGACCGAGCGCCGCCTGCATCCGGTGCGGAGCTCCGCCCCTCTGCTGCTCCCACAGCATTAACTCCTTCACTGCTGCGTGATGCTCTGATGTGGAATACCGGCATCAAAACCACAAAACCACAGCAATAGTCATCTGTCTTACACAGTGAAAAATATCCACTTCTCTGGTGTGTATCAGAAGTCTAAAGATCTGTCGCCCTACCCTCACTTGAATACTGGAAAATCAGAAAGCATTTTTTTAACATGAATTGTATCATCGTCCCTTTAGGAAGGGGCTGGGGAAGGACCTGGAGAAAAGCCAGACCTTTCTTTTTGTATTCCTTTGAGTACTGTTTCATAAATGTTGTGAAGCAGAGTCTCCTTCTAACACAGCACAACTTCTGTTTGATCCTGCTGTGTAATATCTCACATCTTCTCTTTATTCTCCATTCGTATAATCTCTGTGTCCTTTTTGAGGGCCTTGATTCTGCGTTTTAAGGCTTGACAACTGGTAACCACTCAGCTTGTTTTAATAGCCTGTAGAGGAAGCCACCTTGATTCATGTGTATCAAGGTGCATGGCTAAACCCCTACTGTATATACTGCTTGTGCCTGGTATTCAACTTCTTTATGCTCCAGTCACACATTAAAAAGTGATGCATTTGTTTTTGTAAACCAATCTGGCACCTTTGCACTGTGCTTTGTAGAAGGAAAGATAACAAAAGTAAGCAGTTTCTGTTGACTTGCTGTGATGTGTGCTCTGTCAGTCAGAAGTGCTCTGAGCTTCTTGCTTAGGAGACAGAGAGAAGGCTGCTGAAAGTAAAGTGCAATTTCTTGTGGGTTATGTCAAAGCTTTGCCTGGTATGAAGCATAAAAGATTTCCTGTTGATCATTAAGTTGACAATTCATGTGTGGATAAGTTATTTGCTTACATTAGTTGTGAAGAGTTTTCTTAGTTTAATTTTAGGGCTTTGTAATTCATCTTCACAGAATTTTTGAATGGTTACTTTTTCATTTGTTTTTTATTATTTCTTGAATTTAATCATCTTAATTCCCTACTATATCATCAAAAATTTAAAAGTTCGTTTGCAACAATGAAAATATAACAGAAGTTAAGACTATTCCAGCTTTTTTAATTGCTATCTAAGGTTCTTGGAGACATGCTTTGGAAGTGCTGATGACAGCACTTTTCTTGATTTGAAGTCAGTAGCTGGCATGTTGATTAATATCCACTTTAAAACTTACAAATACAGTTCTGGGTAGAGTATGTAATTTGCCTGAAAGGGGCTCTGGGAGCTCCTAATTCAACACTCAGAGCTGAAGGGACAGCATAAGCTCTTTGCTGTGTTCAGTTTCTCTAGACACCTTCTAGCACTCATTTTTTTAAGTTTTTTAGCCTTGGTATATTTACTTTACCTATTTCCTGGAGCTACTTTTTCAGTCTTGAATGGAAGTTCAGGTGGTGGAAGTTGTGCAGAAGAGAGGGTTTTGTGTGATGAAAGCAAATCCTTTGAGAGAGTTGTGTGGGTGTGTAATGGGCAGATATATTAGGGATTTGATTTAGTAGTTGGGTAGGGATAGTGATAGGAGGATGGTTGGACTAGATGATCTTGTAGGTCCTTTCCAACCTTATGAACCTATGAACATATATGGTATTTGGTACAGCTTAGAAGTTTAGTTGGCATGCGCCTGTGCAGTGGAGCATTGAAAAGAGCAAACATGCTTCAGGCATTGGGTACAGGAGAGAGACAGGGGAAAAAACAAGGTGATTACTACCTTTGTAGTAGTGGAATCAACTGACGCTGTCATGGAATTTAATTGCTGTCTGTTGATGGCAATATTTTGCCTTTTGATCTTTCTATCACTCTTGCTTGGACCTCAGCCCTTCCTTTCCTTCTTGTGATATCTGCCCAAACCTTCAGCATTTTTCTTCCTAATTTCTGAAAGCTCTTTCCTGTCTGAACATATCTAAATGGCTTTGCAAAAAGTAGCTCATAATCTTAGTGTGGAATAGGAAACAGTGTGCTGAACCTTCTCTCTGGGCTTTTGGAGCAGATGTAAAACTGGACAGTCTCGAGTATTATTATTTCCCATTCCATCATTCATAATTCAGACTTCTCGGTCCACTCATTGGCACTTTCCATTTTTTAGAGATGTCAGAGTGTTTTGGTAGAAGATCCCATCAGGAAAGCACATCCAAGTACAACCTCAGAACAGTTCCCTTGAAAGGGGAGATAGCTGTCAGACCTCCTCAGAGTCTTTTGCTAGGGAAGAGCTCGAGCCTGCGAAGAAAAAACAGTTAAACTGGGAGAATCACAACTGAATCAGATGGAACCTTTTCTGTAGTGGTGGGTACTAGTGGTAGATGCACAAAAGTAAAGACAGCATGGAAACTAGAAATATATGAATTACCATGGAGATGGTATAAGTATTCTCAGTAGAACTGTCTCCTTCGTAAATTCATGGAAATGGAAACTTGTCAGCTAACAGGAGGAACTCAGACCAGACATCACTTATAGCATAGGTTACTCAAACTGAGCTCTGAGGAAAACAGATTCAGGTCTTTGTCCTGAATATCATCTCCAGATCCTGTTCTTCCTTTCTTCTGCTTCTTTTCCTTTTAAGTAGAAAATATTGAAAGCTTTTGAAATCTTTACACTCAGGGGGAGTTCATGTTCTTGGTACAGCTCAAAATATTGGAAATATTTATAGAAAAACATTTTTTTTTAATTCAGTCATTAACCTTATCTGTTCTTCCTTAATGTAAATGTGTGGTAGTCAGCAGTGCATAAGGAAGTTTCTGCTGAACCACATGTATGTGAAATAGAATATAAACCTTCTCAGTTTAACGTGGATCATGCCCCATCATTCCTCCTGTTAAATTGTACAGAAGTGGTATTTATCATGGAAAATTCCATCCTATTTAATCTATTTCTCCTTGTTCCCCTTCTTGTTTTCATCTCAGTGTTTTCACCGTATGTGGCCACATTTGGCATCCCACAATGACAAGACTAAGGCACAGATCTGAGGTAGTCCAATACACTGTCTTTTAAAAAGGACCTAACAGCCATCACTCCCGATTAAAGACTTATAGTAGGACATGCTGAGCAGTACGACCTTTTGGCAGAGTGACAAGGAATTTCTTTTGGCAGTTCTTTCAGGGCTCTAAACTAAATGTCATCTAAGGAAAATTGATAACTTAATTAGGCCTCCAGCCATTTGGATTGTAAGAAGATTATCATCCCCTTCAGTCCACACTGAAGAATGATTACAGTTGCAAATAAACCTGCATTTTGAAAGAAATAATCAATAGCCGTTGGGTAGATTTGCCTTTTGGTTGGCATCTGCATAGGTAAAAGAAGTTGGCAATGTTTTGCTACATAACATTAGCATTCCTAGCCCCCAGAATGGTGAGCAAGGTCTTCCTGTGGTGTTGTGAGCATCTGAGAGGATCCATGTAGGAGAGAATTCTGCTGAGCAGAAAAAATCCAGCTCTTCACCCAAGTAATGTCTGCTCTGGTGAGCTCCAACCACAGACAAGGTGCTGGACAAGGGGAAATGGTTTTAAACTAAAGAAAGGGTGATTTAGATTAGATGTCAAGGGGAAGGGTTTCTTTTTTCTTTCTTTTCTTTTTTTTTTTCTAATTGAGAGAGTTGTGAGAGTGGTGAGGCACTGGAATAGGTTGTCCAGAGAGGCTGTGGATGCCTAGTCCCTGGAAATCATTTAGGCTAGGTCCCTTCCAACCCAAGCCATTTTATAATTCTATGATTCTTAGAAATGCACAGTTGGCAGTGCAGAAAGCATTCCAAGGGTGCTAAATGCAACCTAAAAGACTTCTTACTCCCTTTTGAGTTAGTACATGGTTAATGATACTGCTCTCCTGGCTACTTGTGTTAATATAGGTTTCTGCTGGTAGCAGTCCTTCCCAGTAGGCAAATATTTAATTCCACCTCTTTGACTTGTGTTCTTGCTACTGGTAATTGTTTTGATCAGGCCTTTGTTGGGGGTGCCTGAAAAATTGAATACTGCCTACTTTGAGATGTTATCAGTATTTCTTCTCTCCAAGACAGAGCGCATGAAACTGCGTTAAGAGCAAACACTAGAGTTTCTGTATTTCTTCTGAAAATGAAACAGGAATGGAGGATGCTGGAGGTTCTTCTTTGCTGCAAAGCTCTGATGAAATAAAACAGATGAGATTGAAGGGAAGAGTAGTTTCAGGGGAAAAAATCTCAAATGATGGGACAAGGAGCTAGAGCATGTGACTAGGCATAATCTTCAAAATGGCCAAACTTTTGGGCTACTAAGTAGAATTAACTGATTTTTCAGAGGCTTTCCAGATTCAACTCATGCTATTGAAACATTACAGGAAGGCAAAGGAATTTACTTTTATCCATTAGGCAATCTTCGAAAAGTAGTAGAAAGTGTTTGCATTCACCTCTTCCCACTGAACAACAAGCTGAGCAATCCTGACAGAAAAGCATGGAATAAGGAGCTGCTGTAGGAATCTGAGGGTAAAAACATCTACAGCTTTGCAGGTTTGAAGAAGCCTCTAGCCACACAGAGTTCTGAGCACCCCAATGTCAGGTCCTCATACAGCTTCTGAGACCAAAAGGCTGTGGAAGGAGTCCTGTATGCAGTGCTCTGGAAAGATACAGGCTGCAAAGAAAATCCATCCGTGGCAGCTGGTAACTTGCATTTAATCTAGGATGTAATAGCAGTGAGAGAACAGTGCTAGAAACTGAATACAGCCCCCTCTGGGATGACAAATGGCTTTCCTGTGTCCTTTCTGAATGGTAATGTCTTCACAAAAGCAGCAGGCCGATGTACTGCCAAGGGAACAAGGGAAATGAAGCTTAAGGGAGAGGCAAAAGAAGCTAAACACAGACATTATATTCTTTGACCTCGACTGCTTATTGAGTATGCACTGGGCAGAGAGAAGACATATTAAGTGAAAATTCAATCTCTTAAGATTTCTTTGATTTGTTCAGCTACATTATAGCATTGTTGGCTTGTTCTGTGGACTCATAAAGGAGGAGAGAAGATGGTTCTGTTCCAAAATGAGTTGAATAAAACTTTTTTTTTTTTTTTTAACAGTTAGAGGTGGAATAGGAGGGAGTGGTTATATATATATATATACTTCACCAGGGGTCAGATGAATGAAAGAAAACCAAAGTAAACCTCCCTCTTCCCTGCACAAATATGACCTAAATGTTTCATTTCAAGAATGTTGAAGTTTTCCTTCAGGAAGAAAATCTTTACTTTCATCCTTTTGATCTCAGGTTTTATTTATTTTTTACATAGCATCTTCCATTAAGGTATGGATAAATAAATTTAAAAAATGTAAATTTTTGTCCTGTCCTTTCCCATAAAACAAAAAGGAATATGCACAGCCAGAAACACTACATTCTGAGCAAAAAAAAATTAATTTAGTATCCAAAGATTTTTTTTTCCCCTTAAAATAATAGTAATGATAATAATAATTTGGGAAATGTTGATTCCTTTTCAAATTTTTTTTCTTTTCAACCTTTTTCATTCCTAACCATTCCATAATTATTTTAATTTGAACTTATAGTAAATCACAGCTTTGTCAGTTCTACTTTTTAAGGTTAGCTGGGAGACATTTTATTGTCAAGTAAGTCTGTAATCACTAAGACTGAAGTTCTTCCAAAATCAACTTTGAAGTTCTCATTGGACACTGCTATTTCAGGTATGCAGAAAATAATTTAGAAGTAATTTTTCTAGAATAAGTGGAAAGCAAATATCTTGATTAAATAGAAAAGAAAAGGCTTTAAGATGAAGCAAGTCATAGAAACCAGAATTCATCTGACGTTTGATTTTTACTACTTCTCTGTAGGAAAAAAAACACGGAACTTTTGGTTGTACAGTGTTCCTTGGTCAAATGAAAATCAGTTTCCTTATGGGTTTCTGTGGAGTCAGAGCTTTGTTTATGGATCCCCTAATGAAGCCTGCATGAGGTTTTTATTCACTCAATTCCTGGGACTTGGAAAAACCACCATCTTTGAGGACTACATTACAGTTGTGAGCAAGCTGAAGAATTGAACTTCACAACCTTTCTTGCACAACAAAATAACACCAGACCCCATACCAGTTCGATGGTCATGGAGCACATCACCAGTCTTGGTTAGATTGTCCTACCACACCCACTGTTTACTCCATATGTGGTGCCTTCTGAATGATACTATCATAGCAGCTATGAAACAGTCACCTCCATGGGTGCAGATTTTTACAAGCGAAGCATGCAGGCTTTGTTCACCACTGGTGAAAATGGATAGTTAATGGTGGCTGAAAAAACAACATTTTGAAGCTGTGAATTTCCTCTATCATCTGGTGTTATTTTGCTCTTTGTGTCCTTGTAGCTCCCATGGAAGTAAATAGGAGGCATTACTTTCAGAGCGATGTAATAATAAATCCAAACACTACTCTGCACACATTTGGTCCCCGAAGAAGAGTTTTGGCACTTGTTAATTATTTGTCCTCCTAGAAAGGGATGAGCTCACTGTGAAAACAGAATCTTCTAATTTTCATGGTAACAAACACGTTCTAGACATTTGTCTTATAACAGATAGTTGAAAAGTATATTTTATCTTACATTTTCTCAAAAAGGTTTTATTGCACATATTATTTTGACTCTTGTTTTTGTTGCTGTTTGTATTACCATATCAAAGAACCCCTTTCTACCCTGTGCACAAGAAAACAATAGTTATGTACATGGTCTTACTGAGCTTGTATGAATTATTTGCAATGGCTCATGTTCTCACTTAATTTCATGGCTATTTTCTCTTTGAAAAAAACATATTTCTGAAGAAGTGCTGAATAATTTACAAGATACGTATCTAATTAAAGTGAGAAAATACCAGGAATATGAAACAGTTGTACTACATATTCTATTGTGTTGGATATTAGTGGGACAGCAATTACAGAGTTTCATCTGCAAACTTCTCTACTGTTTAAAGTTTAAAAAGAAAAAATAAAAATTAAGCAACATTACTTAACCTTGGTTGTATTTTTTCCATTAAATATGATTTTTGCCCATATCATAAGACATGCAAGCTATTAACTGAAGGTCATGTTTCAGAATATTACTTTTGGGATGTTTTAAACAGCTCAGATTATGACCAATACTGCTGGTTGTATTAGTGTCATCTTGGAAATGCGTCTAATGTACACGTTAAATGTTAATATAGAGGAAATTCAGGAGCCATAATGCTAGCTCTTGCAGTATGTAACTGCTTTTATTCCCAGTCTTGAATGTCTTGGTAAGGGCTACCTGAGCCCAAGGTGTGAGAATCGCCTTAGCACTGAATTCAGATTAAAAGTCGCTTTTTTTTCTGCCAAAATTTCCTTCGTGTAATCTTAGATGAATCATTTCATCTCCTCAGAGTGTTAGCTCCCCATCTGCAGATATCATTGTATGTTTTATCTTTGATGCTTTTTCAGCTAAGCATCAGCTAGTGACTGTCTCATAAATACTTTTAAAATGCTGAACCCCATGGAAAAGCAGATTTTACTTTTGTTACTGTCATCAGCATCAAAGCTCCTCTTCTTTCACATGAGAACATGAACTGTTATTGAGATGTAACCTGCTGGAATATAAAATGTACTTCAGGATATACCTGAAGTATGGGCACTGTTATTGCTTTGTTGCAGGTAGTCTTGCTGATGGTAGAAGTACTCTTCCCTTGCCCCATTATTGAATACTCAGCGATGCTCAGTATTTGTTCTTTGCTCCCTCGTAATTTAAATGTTGCTGCTTGTAAACCGATTCAAAGGCATGGATCTGACCTAAAAGTAAACAGGAAATTAAAAAAAAAAAGTGTTTGGGAATAGTTGTAAAATAGAGCAGGGAATAGTGGTTTTTTTGTTGTTTATCTTTTTACAATGAAAGCAAGCTTAAAAATGTAGTTTTCTGCTCTTTGGTGCATCTTAGAGGTAAAGAATACTTCCTAGAACTGAAGTATGCAGCATGTGTGTACTGCTTGGTTGTGATTGAGAAGCACTGCACAGAGTATTAATCATCTGGTGAGATTTAAAGACCAACGTTTAGCTCCAAAATTCGGCCAGAACTGGTGAATAGTTTTGGTTTCACCACGCTGTATTCTCTAGGAAATTGTTTGTTTGCTTCTTACATATCTGTATAGTGCTAATCAACATAATGTCTGAGTTCATTTGGAATGTTCAGATGCAATGGATAAGGAGATTAAAGGGTTAAAAACTTAAAATAATTGTACTGTGTTCAGTTTTAATTCACAGAGTACTTGAGATATTTCAAAACTAGCATCAATGCTATAAAAATAATCGTTATAAAAATAATCAATGCTATAATATCATTCAGAACAATTGTCATTTCATGAATTGATAGTTCAGGGAGTGTTGTCACTTCATGCCTTTCTTGAACTCTAATTTTTACAACACATAGCAAGAGAAACAGAACTGCTTTGACTTTTTAATGTGGAGTTTTATGTACCACTGACATTGATGATGGCACAAAGATACTTCATAGCAGTTGACAAAGAATTTCTCCATAGTAGAATGGAGACTTTCTCCATAGTAGAATAATCTGCTCACAGAGATATGTACAGTAATGTATCTGAGATGTCACCCAGTAAGAAAAAGAGGAGAAAAAAATCTCTACAATACTATGATCTTCGTATCCATTATCTGTCTCATATTCTACTGGAGAGCCACAATGATCAATTGGACAGTATGAGATACATTGCATTTCCACAGCTGTACTCTCAACACTGCTTTCAAGAAATAACTCCTGCTTTGATTGCTGCCTTTAAAGGCCTGAAAACATACTCTGCCTTACTAATACATCATTTACAGCTGAAAAATACTAGAACTTTTTGTAGTAGTAGTAGTAGTAATAGAAAAGGATCTAACTGTGCTGTGCTTAATTTGTGACTACTCTATTACGTTTGACTCCAGGGAGCTGAAAACCATTGAAATTCTGAGTTTTAAACTATACTACATCCCTGACAGGAAAAAAAACAAAGCCAGACAAGGCAAATAAAATGTTATGGAGTGAAAAAAAAAGAAAGTGTAAGTGCTGAGATAAACAAGTAGCAGAAAACCAGGCTGCAGCAGCATAAACAAATGGCAACTTTAGTATTGAAATTACCCCAGTTTTTTCCAATGTCAAGTGCAGCTGCACTACTTTAACTCAGTTAGATTAAAAGAAAAGAATTTCCTTTAACACATAGTTCTGCAAACATCCAAATGCTGTAATAAATAAATAAATAAACAAGCCCAGCCAGGAAGCACAGATGCCTTTTAATGTGAAAGCATATTAAAGTTTACAGTTACTTCTTTTAGACTCTTCCCTGGGGTGCCATGTGTCAGCCTCCTGGAGGAGGAACTGCAAGGTCTGATTCACTGACGTATTAGACAACATCTGTGCTCACTGGCTTGGATTAGAGATACTGAATCAAAAAGTTTGATCTGCTTTGCTAACACTAAGCTGACACGAGGTTATACTTTGGCTTTCGCTTGTTGGCTGTTTTTATCAGTTTGTGTTGGATCTTATGAGTCAGCACTAGCTGACTTTTCTTTTGTTTGCTTTGGATTTGCCATACTGCTAAGCACGTTGTGCAGTGTGCAACAAATATATCCATTTCTATAACCTGCAGGGGAAATTTTCTGCATTTCACATATTCAGCTTTTAGAAAACCACTATAGATTAGGCATAACTCATAGGCAGAGCTCACAGATGTCATCTTCTCACAGCATAAGTGGCTTCCTGTGAGATTTGGTGGGTAAAACTGAATGAAAGCTAATTGCTGAGACCCTGGTAATGACATTTTGATGTCCTGAAAGCGATCATTTCCTTTTCTGGGTGTATCTTAATGTAATTCTTTCCATAATCAAGGTATTTGGAACTGGAAGGTACTCTTCCTCCAGAAGAAACCATGTACATTGATACAGAGACAGAAGGAAGCAAAATGCAATGTAAACCAAAGGTTTTGTTTGGCTCTTTTGCTTGTTTTTGTTTGTTTTAGAATTGATCTATTTCATAATCAATGGATTGTGGCAAACCACATTGTATGTGCTTATAAGAAGGAGCAAGAAGCTCCCATCAGCATATTAACAAATTATTGGATGATTCACTGTTCACCATAGGGCTTTAATGGAGAAAACAGCATCAGCTCTGGGCTTTGGTGTGTTATACTTCGGTTTGCTCTACATGTACTAAGAACTTCCTATTTTTTGTGAAGCTGGTCCTCTATGAAAAGTTTTAAGAACCAGCTTAGGTGAAAATCGAAAAGCTTTGTCTGATTTTGTTTTTGGAATATTTTATGGCGATCATAGTACATTTTCATGTTCTTCTGGAATTCACTGCCTAAATTAGTATCTTAAATAAAAAATAGTAGACTAAGGAAGAACGCTAAGATTACCTGTGTCAACCTCAGTGCTCAGAAATAGCCAACTCAGGAGAAGCCACTCAGATAAAAACAATACTAATCCTGACAGGTGATCGACCTGTAGTTAGTGAATCTCTCTCTTCCTTCTTTACAACCCAGAAAATCACTTCTATGCTAATTTGATGGTAATATAATATCTGCTGTTTTTGCTTTTGAAATGTTATCTAAGTTTGAGATTTCTGGTTAAATGCTAATTGATGATTTTGTGAACTGGACTCAGGACATACTAGCTGCCAGAGACCCATATTTTTGGCTGAAGCTTTTCCACTGATGCAGTAGCTATCAAAATACAATCTGGTGCACATCTTGACAGATATGTAGTATATCTGTGCCATGGACAAATGTTGGCTTGGAGTTCACAGCCAAAACACATTTAGCTCACAAGAGTAGAAAGCCCAGTAGTCTAACCCTTTGTTCTATGACTAGAAATACCCTTTAAAACTGGCCTGAGTCAATCATGAATTACTGGAAATAGTTTTCCAGTGTGTCTGCTGCTTTATGCAGAGGCCTTCCAAAAAGCCGCAAGCAACAGTTAAGGGAAGCAGACAACTCACTACTGAAGTCGGTTTTGAGAGAAAGGATAGAAAAGTGTAGGATCTGTGTTCAACTGTGATGAAAATGAAAACTGATTGTGTGAGAAGAGAATTTTGCTGAAGCTGAAGTTTTGGTAGGGACTGGTGTGATTTATTTACAGACAGAAGACAAGCCAGAAAAAAAAGAAAAGAACATGCTCACATTTATTTACATAAGAATATGAAGCCAGGGTTTTAAGGGACTTTTCGGGTCATTCATGTTGATCCTCTGCTATTCCAGTCTTCCAGTTTTGTGGGGTTTATTTTCTCCTGTTTCCTCCTTTTGAAAATCTGGAAAAGTAAGAAGAAGCAGAAACATTCAAATTCTGTCCTGGGTGACTTCACTGGAAGCTGAGCGTGCAAAATAAGGGTTTTAATCATTACAAATTCTATGCTAATGTAAGTAGGCATAGCTATTGTGACACATTAAAAAAAATGCTGTATTTCATTAAATAAACCATTATTTTAGAACAGTGACTTCTTATTGTTGACAAACAAGTCAGATTGCAAACAAATGGGCAAGGCTCTGTCTTGGCTGACTCTAGGACTCTGGACTCACAGAAAAAGATGAGCAAAATTTATGCTAACAGAGCAAAAGTAGCTGCTCCTCTAGCTAGGAGCTGCAAGGCAAATGTTGTCTATGTATCAAGAAGTACTGATCACATTTTTGAGGATGTTACACTAAAAGCAGTTGAAATCTCAAAAGATAATCTAGAACGAAGGCCATTGCATCTTGAAATTGCTTAAATATGTTAGGACTTCGCATTTTTTTCAAACTTCTTTATTCTTGGCATCATGTACAGAAACATTTGTTCCTCTTAGCAACTGAGCCAGTGACTGCAGGCCCGGCATTTCCCCACAACCCAAGCATCTCTGCCTTCCTCTGTGCTGCTCAGGAAGCTCTTGTTCCGAATATTCCGAGCAGCTGCTGTCTTGTAGCACAGAGGACCTGCCCATCTAACAGTAGATGACAGAGGCATAATCAGCTTTTTGTTTTCCTGGTTTGTTTGTTGGTTGTTTTTTTTTCACAGAAAACAAAAGCATGATTTAAGGTGCTTTTCCTTTGCAGTGGGATGCATGCTTTTAAAAAGCATATCATGTGCCATATGTATTTTAAAAGAAAGAAAAAAGAATGAATGAATTCTGTTTCTCTGTGGTCATCCTCTGTAGTGCCAGGAGGTCTGTTTGGTGGTTCTTTTATGACATTTCATTCAGTCTTATAATCAACCAGATATGCATTCAAAGCAAATCCCTACTAACTCAGAAGTGCAGAAGCTCTTTGACACAGCCCATGGTAAATATTATGAGTCCTACAAGATCAAGGAACACAGTAGAGCATCTTGGAGATCTGTGGATTTGTCTCATAGCATGTAACTTACTTCCACACATATCTATATATGTAATATATTTCTGTCCCAGAATGCAGTTGCTATTCTTGGAATTAAAAAAAAATAGTTTCAAGACCTTAATCTCAAACTTGAAATATGAGTCAATCACGCTGAAGTCATTGGGGTTACTAATAGACTGTACTTTATGTGAACAGGAAAAGCAGAGTATCACCCAGTCAGGAAATTTGTCTTAAAAGAATAATGGACCAAACTCCTAGCTTACATCAACATAAATCAGGAGTGACTTCAATTAAGAAAGGAGAATTTGGTATATGAAAATTGCTGTGAGAGGACAAAGAGATCTGCTCTATTTATGTGTGGAAAAACTAAATGTTTGGAGTGGGCATTTTTGGCTGTATATGCTCTAATAGGAATTTAGATTGTCAGAATGAGTTAAAATCACAGCTTTTATTATGCAAGGGGTGTTTTTTAAAGGTGCACTTATTTTCTTAGTTCCATATGTTCCTCATTTTAAAAAATAAAAAAAAGATCAGATCATTCAATTAGCCACTGCAAAATGAGGTTGCTCTTTATATTTGTTTGAACATAAGTATATATTGTGCAAGCCACAAAAGGCTTGCAGAAATTGGTAATAAGCCTACTATCAAAGTTGTTGCTAATATACCAGGGAAAGTAGTATCTCCATTTCTATCTTGACATGGAAAAGCAGATACTGCAAGATTTCTAGGGAATAAAGATAGATGACTGAGAAATTAAAAGTGAACTGTACCAGATCCTCTGCCCTTATGGATAAGAAACTTCGTTTCTTCCCCTTGCAGCTATCTTCTGCTTTACCTCCACTAGTTGTCCGTTTGCTGCAGGATATGAAGGAAAAAATGCTTTTGCCATAACTTATTTCTCAGACAATGCCATTGATACCTTGGACTTGTCTTGGATATTCCCTATATTTTTCCAGATAAGGAAACTGAGTTGCTCAATGTGCTGATTAGAAAGAAGGAGCACATCTGGTTGCACAACCTCATAAGATCAGCCCCGTGAGGCACCTAGAAGAGCAATGTTTATATTGATAGTAAGGGAAAAGTAGGACTGTGCTCACAGAGAGTTTCCACTCTCAGTCAGACAGATTCCAATGAAGTCAGCAAAATTTATAAAGAGCCTTTTCAGGATGCTAGCAGATCAGCCACTGCTGTTTTTGCAGTTTACAGCTACTGAATTGATTTTACTTGGATACACTTAGTTTTTGTTTTTTGTTTTTTTTTTTTTATTGAGGCATCTTCAGCAAAATGTAGGGTGCTAGGTTTGACTACATCAATCCAAATGGGGCTTTTGATACTGGGACACAGGAAAGAAATAGAAATTTCCCTTGGAAGGGGGAATATGTTACCTCTCTGAAATTGGTTACCATCATGAGATCAATTTCTGGACACTGCCTATTGCTTTTAAAGTTAGTATTGACACTTAGTGCCTACGGAAATAGCTATCAATATACAGAATTTTAAATAAAGAAGTACTGCACAGTAAATATAGCATGCTCAAACAATAGAATAACTCGGATGTCCCTATAAATAAAACTCCAAGCAGTGTTCTCTGCTGTGTGCTCACTGCTCAGCACTTTGACCTTGATACTGGATACAGCAGATGTAGGTTATCCTGTATGTTATCCATCATTCTCATGCATACCTAGGAAAACTTGTCAGAAGGGATACCTGCCCCCCACACCTCTTTCCCTGTGCCTTAAGTTACCCAATGTTACACTGACTGTTCAAAAAAGTACAGGTACAGATCCTGCTATACAGATCCTGGCTTGGGAGAGTACAGAAGGGGAGTGACTTGAAAACAAAATTTCAGGTGAAATTCAGTGGAAGGAAATGTGAAGGAAAGCACAACAACAAAGAAATGTTACCTTTGGCTTAATTTTGTGTGTGTTAACAAAAAGTCCTCAATCCCTTTCACAGGTCTGTACAGAGAACTTTGAAACAGAAAGCAAGTCAGAAGATAATTCCTCTTGAAGGTGTTTAAGGCACCTGCTGTTCCAATTGGTCTCTTTTGCAAGGAAGTACCCAGTGGGATGAACGCAACTTGGGAATCAAGGCAGAATGATCTGGAGTTTCAGGACTGTGTATTGGACTTACCCTGGTGCTCAAGCTTTGGTAACCTTCAGACCATGCAGATCGTTCTGCTACAACCTGTAATGTAAGTACTTTCTTAGAGCTCATAAAGGTACAGTCCAGCTTTGCTACAAGCCATTGGCCGACTTCTCTTGTCTTCCAATGATATCAGCTGAGTTCCATATTATCCAAAAATAATATTATTAATAAACATATTATCCAAAAATAACTGCCAATGGTGGGAATATTTGTCATCAAAGAAAAGGGATTTGCATATTCGTAACAAACTGGAAGCACAGGCTTCTGGGATGATTTTGCAGAATAATTTCAATGTATAGAAGAAAAAAACTGATTAAATAGCCGAAGAGACAAATACTAAGTCTTCATGAAACATACTACACGTCTAACCATTTTCTCTGTGACCTTTGTGGTATTTTTTTAGTGCCACAACTGAATTAAAGGCCAATGTCCTTAATGTTAGTCTTGGCTCTTGAAAGACCAAGGAATGTATTATATAGGTCTTTAACATCTGAAGTGTAGACCAAATGAGGACTGAGCACAGAAAACCGTTTCCAGAAGGATGTGTTTTCAGGCTTTCAAGGAACAGACACCTGAGACTCGTGATTTCCAAAATGCCTGTGTCCAGTGCCAGATTTTTGTCTTGTTCTTTGTACTCACTACATCAGAATGGCAGGTGGAAATGTAAGTCCTGAATCTCTGTGCTAAGCAAATGAGAATTTCACACCTTCCCATGTCGAAAGTCCTCAACTGATCATCTGTGTGATGCTGGATCAGTCTGTCTGTAGCCTCTGGCAAAGGCCCAGAGCAGCTTGGCTAGCTCTGAGGTGGAGTCCATGAGGATGCAGTGAAGTGCCACTGCTGCACTTGAACAAGCTTGTGAAGCTGTCTAAAGCAAATTGTCTCTGGATAAAACGTGGCAGGTGCTCAGATAAGTTCAGTGCAGGTAGGACAAATGCAAGGCCATGAAAAAAACTTCACAGACATGTTTTAGATTCATGTTGAAGTCCAGATGTTCTTTACTTCACTTGTTTAAAAATCTTTTATCTCGGAGGATAGAGCTTGGATGCAGCTGTTATTCAAGAAAAGCCTTTTATTTTGCTAGCACATCAAAGCAGATTAGGAATAAGGAAAAGATAACTCTCAGATAAGGAACTCTGTATCAGCGGACTGTACTATTTGGTGGTTTTGCTTGTGATTTGAACAGTACCCTGAAATATTTGATTCCTGCTTCAGATCAGGTCCCAGTCTATTATAAAGTAGCACATTCTCACTTCTCAAGCTCTTGCTGACAATTAAAAGAATATTTCAGAGCTGCTCTGAGCAAGGGATCCTTTTCAGGAGGAAATGAACTTCTTTCCGGGACGTTGAAGCAGGAACTGAAAGCAAAACGTCCTTGTGTGGTATCTAGGATAAAGGGAGGGATGTTGTTCTGCCAAATATGTACAAGAATTCATGAAAAAAAAAAATCATTGCATGGATATTTTAAAAAACATGAAAAATATATGTGCAATATGTCACCTTTCCAGGCATAATGCCAGTGTTCTGAGTTTTTGTCTTCTGCAGAATATCATAAATTAGAATAGCAAAGACAAAACAAGTAAAAGGAAGGAAGGAAGGAAGGAAGGAGGGAAAAGAATGGAAGAAGGTTATTTCTCTTTCCATCGTACTCTTATAAATAGCACTGTTCATAGTACTAAGGATCTGACTCTATTTTTCTCAATGCCGCACTGTGTTCTTCCCTTGATGTGGAGTTTACAACCAGGCACTAAGGATGCTTCCGTGTGTGGCTGAATTGAGTTTTCTGTCATGTTTATTTTAATCTAGGTGAAGTCATGGTGCATGTTAATGACACCTTGATCGTGCCAGGTCTTGGCATGCTTTCCATGTGTGGGAATTCAAATGGGGATAGTTCTTGTGGTTGACTTTCACAAACTGGACTTTTTCTGTGCTACAAGAGAATACATCAGTTGAAGAGGGATCCAGAAACTCACTCAGAAACTTTTGGAATGAAGTAAATACTTTCAAAAAGCATCCTGCTGATAGTGGTTACACAGACCTTTCCAACAGGTAAGACTGAGTTTGTTATAAAATATGTCTAATTTGATTGGCTTTTATAAAATGTGTTCAGTATTTATCTGGCAGACCTTGAAATTACAGAAAAACTGCAGTTCTTTCTCTTGTGTATTCCATTTAACTGGGCTACAAGTTATTACAAGTTGATGTTTCTCTTTCATTTCTTGTATTCCCTGAGAAAATTCTTGTATCTAGCCTAGATAATATGTGAACATGAAGCACTCTGAATAGCTAAAACACAATTCAGCCACAGCAACAGCAGTAACACTGGCTGATGTATACAAAGCACATGACAGAACTAGAGCAGCAATTATAGATGGAGGGGGAACTTTTGGGCTCCCATCCTACGACAGGATCCCAGCCATGGGACATATCCCCACCTGTATGGTAACTGCTGAGTTGTGGCCTGAACCACTGATTGAGCCCCTGAAAAAAGGACCTGGTCAGCCCAGGGAGCATAGATGAAGGCAATTCTCCTGTGTGACCAAAAGGGGTGGAGCTAGGCTGCACCCCTCTTTGACTTCATTTAAAGGCTGATTGCCACAGAGGAAAGATTTTCTGTTGGAGATCTCTCCTTTGGGAAGTTTTTCTTGCAAGCCTAGATCCTTGGAGGCAGGCGAGCATTCCATTTTCCTTTTTCTTTGTAACACCTCATTGCACTGGTCCTGTTGCTAATACTCTCACCAGTCTACCATATGCAAGACCCTCCAGCAGCAGTGGGGACAGCAGAACTGAAAGAAATATCTGAGGAAATGTAATTGCAATAGCAGGATCTGACTACTACTCATTTTAAAAAGATCAGAGTATTGTAAATTGAAAGCCAATGGATTCATAATCATGCCCTCAAAAGATAAGTGCTATCAGTTTTACGGTTGTCCATTGAACATTGAATTCTTCCTTCAGTGCTTCTGATCCAGTCTCTAACTCCAAGCTGTGTTTGCAATGCTTCTTGCAGAAGACAAGCTGCTCACAGAAATGGATAGAAGGAATATTTTTTGGCCCTTTCTAATTCTGGCATGCACTAACTTTCAACTGGGTGACTTTGCTGTGTCCTTTAATGTAGCTATTTTTATGTGTGTGTGTATAAATTAAAAATAGATCTATAGAATTAACTTTAAAACCCTGGAAACCCTGGAGTATTTAATAGGAAGCAATTCCATTTTATAAAACATTTATAACAACTTATAAAATGTAATCAACAGAGAATTGTGCCCCTGCTTTTGAATTCTTTAGGTGGTTTTAAAAATAATACTCTCAGGATGTTGGAAATGGCAGCGTGAACTGTTTCTTTCCATTGAGCAGCTACTAAAATAAATGTTTTCAACTGCATTAAAAATATGAAAAGCTACTACTGTTTCTTGTACTTGAGCTGTGTGAAAGCACCTTCATTTGATGGGATAATTGCTTTGACATACATAAACATAATTTATTTTGAGATTTAAGGACTAAACATTGCACTTCTTCCGAATGAGTACTATTTCACTATGCGTACATCCAGAGGTGTTCATCACAAGTCAGTTTATGAGAAATGTTAAATATTATGGTTTTACCTCACAATTATTTCATGTTACTTTTTATTTTCGTTAGGCAGTAAACAGTATAGTAAAGGCTCAATATAAAGAAGCTATGAAGAAAGATTAAAAAAAACATTTAAATCCATAAATTGTGAAGCTATGATAAAACATGGAATGTAGTTTTAAATGATGGTAGGAAAAATACCAAATCTATTGCAAATAAATAAAATTTAAAAATAATTAAGTTTATGTAATCACAGGAGATAGCAGAAACCCGAACAGTATTTAATAATTTTCAGGGGAATTAAAATGTTTCCTCAATGTACATTTGTCTGGGAAAATTGCTGATGAGGGTTGTTCCTGAGATATCAAAATGTTAATGAAACAGTCCAGTATTAATTTTGTCATAATGCATCCTAAAAGCGGTAATCAGAATGAAAACAATCCTTAATAATACTTTGGCCCCAAAGCAACATCTCACCTGGAGACAAGAGAAATAAATAAGTTTGTCTTCTTGCTAAAATCTCTTTGTTATATTGTCATGTCACTAGAGTATCATCTCTGTCAAACAGAGCCGTTGGGTAGAACGATTGCTGGCATTACAATCCCAACTCTTCATGGAAAGCCACAGGGTAAAGCTAGCAATAGAGCAGATTCCCACAGCTGAGATGTCTGATTATATGCTGCACTGCAGAAATTCTATTAACATTAGGCTTAACAGGATAACAAAATAAAGCTATAATGTAAAGTCAGCTTTAGATACCCAGTACGAATTACACTTAGGTAGTAAATTATTTTACTTTCCTTTATGTGCAAAACTTTCTTGCTTTTGTAACATGAATATTTGTAAATAATGAATTTTAATAAATTAATGCTAATTAGTGTAGATCAAAACAAGCCTCTGGAAGTTTAGAATTAGATCTTAAGCAGAGCTTGTTGACATTAATTTGAGAAATATTTTAGACAATATTCTTTGAATTTTGCAATGTTACTGGCATTATAGTGAATGCCATCTATTGCCCTCTTAATTCTATGATCTCCAGGGCTGGTTTACATACTGTGTGCAACTGAGATGTGTTAGAAAATGATACTTGGTAGCCCTGTCATCTGTGGGACTCTGTTGAATTGTCTGATTTCGGAAATAAAAGACCAGTTTGACACAAAGAGTTGGCTGATTGCCTCCTTCTATTACACTGTCATACACATACCTGGTTGAATCAGTCCTGCAAAATGTATATATATATATATATTACAGGCCCCCAGGGAGGTGGTTCAGTGGGTTGCTGGAGTTAAGGTAGTATAGTTAGGTAGAGGTTGGACTTGATGACCTTGAAGGTCTTTTCCGACCTGAGCAATTCCATGATTCTATGCAATGAGATGGGATTTGCTGCTCTTTTCCCCTTTCTGATGATTGCTTGTGTGTAACAAACACTTTCCTCTTGCATTCTGGCTGACTGGTGTCCTGCAACCAATATCAGTATGATCAGGATTGTGCCACAGCTGTCCTTGGCCCTAGTTATCAGGACAAAAATAACACCAGCACAATCTAGTTGTGCCAAGATTGTAGCAAGCTCTAATGATGTATGTTATGTTATGAAATTGAAGCTGTGACTCTGAATATGGATGATAATAATAGTTCTTAGGATAGTGCTGGTGGTGGCTGCACATAACAAGTGTCGTTCTGTGTCCTTCAGAACTCTCCAGGTATATAACTAGGCTGCTGCTGTTGGGATGTTGATTTGCATTTAAAAATCTCCTTATCAAATGCAAAACTGGTCTGAGTGTTTGTAAATACAATCTAGGCCAGTTCCCACTGGGCGTCATCACAAAACCAAATCACACTGCAGAGTTGGTACAGAAAATAGAGGAGGGTTTGCATGCGTGATGCTGAAAACTGAAAAACCTGTGTGTTACTTAAAAGTAATATATCTTTTTAGAAAACACTGCAAGATTTCTGCTGCCCTAGAATGTTATAAGTGGAGAAAGTGCATTTAACAGACTGCATTAACTTAAGAGTCAATGAGAATGACTACAAATTTGCTGTGCATCTTAAAGAATATTACATATCTGGGCTCCTCTTCCAAGATAGTCCCAGGTTCAACCTGTGCAATTTTTTCGTGTAGACACCCAAAGTTTATTTTTTAACTTGTGGTAAATCTTCTTGAGCACTAGTTTCTACCTGACAGTGCTTTGAAATAATTAAATAATTTTTAATCATTGTATATCTCAAATTTTGTGATACGATCAGAAGGGCTTCTTGCAGTTTCACCAGATTTTAACACAGTTGCACAAAACTAGGAAATTACTCAGCTTTCCAAACAGAATTGCCAGGCATGTTTACTGCATACCTCTTCACTGCACGGAGTGGAGACTTGTTACCCCCTTCAAAACTCTGTTATCTCTACACTCAGCTTGTAGTATGCTCATAAGCTAACTGCTGACCTGCAAGTCAACAGTCAAGAGCAAAAGGGAAAAAAGATAGCTCATAGGGTATCTGAAGAATAACATGTCACAGGACTACTCCACTTTGGCTACCATCCTGTTCCTGGACTACTTTATTAGCTTTGCCTAGCCTTCTAATAGCTGGGCTGCCTTTTACAGCTCATCATAATCAGAAAAACACATCTGTAACGACTGTTAAGAAGTTGGAGGTTATATTTAAGTACAACACATAAAAACAGAGAGTGATTTCATGCTAGAAATTGTGTAAAAGCAATATTTACTGTTTTATGACAAGTATTTCTTGTGCAACAGGGCGTCATGGGAGCTACAGCTAGTCATTTGCACAGCTCCAGTGTTGAGCCACAAATCTCCAGGTTTCCTTGAGGGCATCAATCTCTTGGTCAGGTAAGGAAGGAAACTTTCCACCATCTCTCCTCTGGGAGATCTGATTGTGTTGGGTAGGTTGGAGGACAGTTATTTGTAGCATCTCACCCTGAGATGCTCCAAACCAAATGCGTGTGGTGTGGGTGGAGGTGAAGCAGTACACCTGGAACACTCTCAAAGAACAACTGAAGTGGAAAGATGTTCTGACCTCAGAGAACAGCAAATGAAATGGTGAAGCATAATGTTTTAAGGATGGGAAAGCTGTGCTAAAGCTGCTTACAGACCCACCATAACAAAAAGTCTGATAACTTCTGATGCAAACTTTCAATGACCTAATATCCAATTAAGCTTTAATTAGTATTTTTTTCTTCACTTTTCCTTATTCTTTAGCTATTACATGCTTCAGAATCTATTATAAAGTTGTTGAGTAGAAGAGGGAATGATTTTCTTTCTGGCCAGGTACTAAAAATACCAGCACAATCATTTGTATTCTAGAATTAACAACATTTCAAGAAGTTCTGAAGAATAACTTAAAAAAATTGTATTGTTTCTCTTTGAGTGGCAATTAGCTGGGCTTTCTGTACTTCTGAGTGTTAGGAAGAATATTAGGATCATAGAATCCTTTCAGTTGGAAAGGACCTTTAAAGGTCATCTAGCCCAACTTCCCTGCAATGAACACGGATACCTGGCATTCAGAGTCTGGTCTTGCATGACCTTGAATGTCTCAAGGGACAGGTCATCCACTACCCCTCTGGGCAACCTGTTACAATGCTTCACTGCTCTTATAGTAAAAAAAACTTCTTATATCCACTCAAAATTCCCCCTCTTTTAAGTTTGAAACCATTTCCCCTTGTCTTGTCACAACAGGCCCTGCTAAATAGCCTCTCCTTTTTTTTTCCCTTCTTTCACTTTATGCTGAAAGGCTACACCGAAAGAATGCTCCCAGAGTATTCTCTTCTCCTGGCTGAACAGCCCCAGCTCTCCCAGCCTGTCCTCACAGAACAGGTATTCCATCCCTTGGATCATTTCTGTAGCCTTCCTCTGGACATATTCCAACAGGCCCATGTCTATCCTCTACTGACAACTCCACATCTGGATGCAGTACTCCAGGTGAGGTCTTACCAGTGCAGAGCAGGGCAGGATCACCTCCTTCAATGTGCTGGCCACACTTTTCTTGATGCAGCCGAGGATACTGTTGGCTTTCTGGACTGTGAAGGCATATTTTTTGCTCATGTCTAGTTTACCGCTCACCAGTGCCCCCAAGTCATTTTCAGCTCTGTCCTTTCATCCCCTAGCTTGTAACAGGGGTTGCTACAATCCGGGTACAACACCTTGAACTTGGATTTGTTGAACCTCATGAGCTTCTCCTGGGTCCACTGCTAAGCTTGTCTAGATCTCTCTGGATGGCATCCCATCCCTTGAGTGTGTTGACTGCAGTTCACAGCTTGGTGTCATCTGCAAACTTGCTGAGAGTGCATAGAAGGCCACTAGGTTAGTTGGACATTATTTTCACTTAGTAAAGTCATGCTAGTTATACACCTTCCTCTCTTCCATGTTCCTCAGCATAGCTTCCAGAAGGATCTGTTCCATGACCATCCCCAGCAGAGAGGTGAGGCTGACAGGTTGGTAGTTCTGTTGGTCATCTTTTCTGTCCTACTTAAAAATAGATGTGACATTGTCTTTTTTTTCCAGTCACCAGGGACTTTACGAATATCACTGAGAGCAGCTTGGCCAATTTCCTCAGGACTCTGAGATACATCTCATTGAGACTGATTGAGTTATGGATGTTGAGGTTCCTCAGGTGGTCGCAAACCTCATCTTTGCTTGCAATGGGAAGCATTGCTTCCCCAGTCCCTGCCTTCTGACTCATCTGCTCAAAGGGTGTGTGAAGAACAGATACCAGTGAAGACTGTGGCAAAAACGTTGTGTGCATCAGCCTTCTCATTGTTCTTTTTTACTAGACTGTCTGTTTGCTCAGCAGGGGAAAGAAACTGGATACAGCAAGTAAACTGAATAAGAAAGAATCTTCTTGGGTTTCATTTGTTACCTCCAAGTAACTCTTGAAGGAAGTATTACTGAAAAACAGGAACTTCTGACCTAGCAAGTATACATAATAGAAAAATGAATAAGGAAGAGACCCTCTGGGGATGCTGTCCTCATCAATGATAGATTGCTGTTACTGTCAAAGTTACATTAATTTATACCACTTGAGGATCTGCTTTTTATACCATTTTTACTCATTGCAGCTATTATCTTTTTAAGCAGTGAGGAGGCAAGAATATTTTTGATGTGCAAAATCTCCCTTCTGTCAGCACTGGTTAAAAAAAAAAAGTCCACAGTCACAAATGAGAACATGCAAGAAAAAAAATCAGAGAGATTAAAAGTGTCTCCTTACCAGTTTTCACATTACATATGTGATGTAGATGGAGCCATAAAATCCCCGAGCAGGGATACTGATCTGAGATACATCAGACTAGTGCTGAACAAGTCCTAAAAGAATGCATGGTGTGCAAAACGTTGTTTTGGTTGTTTTTTTCTAGGTATACTGTTTTAATTTTGACCATATTATTGATACAGAGTGAGGCTAAAATGAAGTTAAGGGTATTGCATCAGGATCACTATGCTAACAGTTCTATTTCTAAAGCTGCCAGGTTTTTAATAGGGGCATATGTGAAACACAAGTGACAGTTTTACTATCTGCAAGTTCTTGGCTTGCTTCCAAGGCAGATTACTTACCCCAACATTTATATCATTCTTCTTATATAAAGTAACAAGTATTAATCATGCAAATATCAATATTTAATGATATGTGGTTAATATTTGCAAAGCATTTTATAGATAAAAATGCTCTGTAAATTTAATATAGAATATTTACACCTTGTCCTATCTTAGTTAGATATGGTAGGATTGAGAGCCAGTTCATCTTATCTAGGACAGCAGGTACCCAGCCTCATATCTAAGAAGTACCCAATTCAGATGCACTGGACTCTATGACAATATTTTAATTCACCTCAGTCATCTTTGGTTTTTGCACTATGGGAGCCTTTTTATGGCAGTGACTATGCAGTTCAAACCTCAAAATCTAGGTTAAATTAGATTAAAACAAGGATTGGTAATATTTGGGCAGCTAATTAAAATGTCATGACAGATGCTGCTGATGTCAATATTACCTTATGCAAGTCTGTAAATGAGAATTTTCTTTTTAATGAGGGATTGAGGAAAGAGGATGGTTGTATAAAAGAAATAAATCAAACACGTTGTTCCTGCATGTTAGCAGTGCTAGAACAAATCAATATGACCCTATTAAGGTGAAGGGTGAGTCGTGGTCACGTTCCTTAACTACCTCCTTTTTGTTGAAGAGTTTCTTCTGGACAGGTTAACAAGACCTGAATAACAACTTATAAATCTGTTGCTGAATGAATAAGAGACTTGTATATGTGTACTCCTGCTGAGTCTGGCCATAAGCAATGCAAGGAAGAACAACTCAATAGGAAAACGTTTGTTTCTCTCAAGTCTCACTTGCTCTTGTATTTTATTACTGTGTGTTATGGGATCTGTTCAGGCTTAGCTAAAATATGAAACATAGAAAAAATTGTTTCCTTAAGATGTCATCATTAATCTCAGTCATCTGCTAGTGCACAGTAACTTTCTCAGCAATTGGAAAATCTGGGGAGAAAATGTCCAGTTCATGTATTCTGGGAAATTTATTTGGTAGGATTCTAGACTTTGCCATTTCGAAGAGCTGGAGATGAGCTAGTGGAGAGAACCTTTCAGGTAACCTTAATGGAGGCAGCTAATAGTCCTGCTGATGGCAACAGGGAAAAATAGCACCCCAAATCAATCATCACTCTCTCCATGTTGAATACCCATAGTGTTTTAAAGGCAGATTACTAGTTAGTTTTCTCTTGAAAGGGTTGATGTCACTTGGCTGTAATTAATTTCAGACTCTTTTCCATTCTTAGAACCCAGTGCTTTGGGTGTAGGAGGCAAAATGATTACCAAGAATGCAGGAGGCTGCAATTTCAATCTATTTACATAATTTTGCTATGTTTCTCTTAAAATATTTCTGTGTAATTGAGGAACTCTTTCCTACCTTAGCAATCACTAGAGCTATGGTGGCAGTATTTCTTGAAAGTTAGCTTGCTGCCTTTGCAAGGACACCTCTGGTGGGTTTTCAAAGGGTCAGCTGTTCTTTGTCATGATGAGGCCTGAGAATACCTGACTGGCAGATGGGGAGCTGCTAATACACCAGCCTGGATTCTGCTTCCAAGCAGATGTGGACCTAATCAAGTTATGCTCTCTAGCAATTACAAGCTGGTAAAAACATCACTGACTCTACTGATGCCATCCCTGGGAGCATGCTGGTGGGGGCAAGAGTATGCATGGGGTACTTATTCCCAGGTACTGTTGCCAGCCCAGATGCTGACTGACTGTGCTTTACCTCAGCTGTCTGATGGCTGCCAAGTTGAATTGTTTTGCAGTGTAATCTGTCCAGATCTTTTTCCCTTTCAGTGAGCTCCAAAAGAGATAAGCAAGGGGCCTCTACATTGAAAATAGCCAGTCTTCATCATAATATAGCCATCTAATTACAAATAATTATCTTATTAAAAATAAATATTCTCATCTATCTTGTGAATGGTCTGTTTGCTTTGTAGGCAGGGTAAGATAAATCTGAGTTATTATAGTGCCACCAGCCATGGGGTGCAGACCATCAAAAGCACTGTCAGTGAGAGCTGTTGGAAGCTGCAGGATGAAGCATTTTCTTATGCAGCACTGCCAGAGGAAACAGAAGAGCTTCAGGTTCTGTTGCTTTCAAAGTAACACTTTCACAAGTCTAAATCCCTAATTCCCATTTTCCAGTTTCCAGATCTTGGTGATCTGCGAGATTCGGATGCTGTGCAGGGGAGTGTGATGCTAAAATACCTGAGCCAGCACTTCGGTGAGCAGAGTTGGGAAACCATGCTGTCACTGAGGTGCAGATGTGTGGCACAAGGAAGCACACACTGGTGCTATTTTTTTAGTAAGCTGACCATAACAGAAACATCAAATTGGGAGTGCCTGAGTAAGAGAAAAGAGGGAAAAAAGAAAAATTTGTTTTGCAGAAGATGTTAAAGTGCAGTTATGGGACATAGGAGGACACACCTGGGATTCATTTCAGGCTCAGGGTTAGAAGCACTCTTTTCTAATCAGAAGCATACAGGTGAGAGACATGCTTTGTGTCTTTTATGCCTTCCACCAGAAGAGATTCAGGCGCGTGCATAATGCATGAGGCAAGTACCAGCACTGATGCAGAATAATCCATAAAAGATGAAGCTGATGTGTTGAATAATTAAAGCACAAGTACACTCAGAAACACCTGCATGCTGCTAATAGGATGGGTTGGACTTGGCCATAAGGGTGGTAGAAACATAGACATGAAACTGTCCCTCCTCCCATGATGGTGCAACATGGACATGTGCTCAGCATGCCCCAGCAATGCTCCCTCCTACTTATCTGAAGACCTCTGCATTTGCAGACCCCAGATTGGAAGGGAGTAAACGCAGCAACTTTCCTCTGCCACAGCTGTAGAGAGGACATGGTATTTGTTGTCTTCAGAGAAAAATTTGCAGCATGTTTCCTTGTTAGAATATTGAGAAGGCTGAACTTTCAGCCTTCCAGAAAGTAAATGGCAGTTTTGTTTGGAGACAGTGAAGAAAGATAAAATATTTAACTTTTATCAATAATGTACCCTCTACATAACAGTGCCTACTTCGACACATAATCTGTGACAAACTTTCACAAATCCCCTAGTGCACTTGAGTGAAGCTCAATTTTCTTTTTTTTGTTGTAAGGAGATGAATAACTTTGGAAGTTCCCTGCAGAGAAGAGAGAAGAGCAAGAGCTGAGCTAACAGTATCAGCAGATGAGAAGGTCATATAAATTATTGCTGCTTGCATGGCTTGTACACTACCCTACTCACGCAGTGTCAGTATTCTCAATGCTTTCATGATCTTGGCAGATCCTTGTCCTAAAGAGTCTATTTTAAGTAGAAATGAAAAATAGTTGAATCTTCTCCAGACTTTAATTAATGTGTTTTTGAAGTTGAGTAAACTAGGAGTTGTTAGAGAAAATCTAAAGATTCGTAGCAGAGATTGACTGCACCTGAGCTGATGAGGAAAATGTGCTATCATTTAAGGAGCTTCCAGAATGTTTTTTAATTTATATCTCTGTTAGACTGAATTGAATATAATGGCAAATACTCTCTAGGCCGTGTTTCATTATTTGTGACCTATCAAACTACAATATATTGCTTTTTATACTGCTGCTCTTTTGAAGGTATTCTGTCTGTGTGCACAGCAATCTTAGATCTTTGTTATTTAAAATACCTTCTTTGGAGTGATGTGTTGGATCCTAGGGAAATTCTGCCTGTACTCTGATTATGGATGGTAACTACATGGTTCTGAAAAACATGTTGCTTTAAAGCCTACAGAATCGTAGTGCTCTTGCTGGATCACACAGAGTGTGTGGGCTGAGTGTTCAAGGATTCAGCTGAACAAGGGAAGCTGCAGTCAAGGGTCTGCAAGCCCAGAGCTGTTAGAAGCAAAGCTCCAAGGGGCCAGCAAATCCTTTCTTATATAGTGACAGTTGGGATGGCATATATGTTTACACAATGGACAGTTTTCCTGAGGTTTCAAACCTGTAAATCAGTTTCTAGTTTTGTTGCAGAGGAATACTGTCCTACCTGCTTTTTCTATTCTCAACTGAGAGAGCTGAAGTATCTCCCTATTTAAATTAGGCTGTAGGCATTAGACAAAAAAGTAATTTTTTTTTTTTGTGAATTCTAAAACTAGGACAACAGTCCCTTTGGAAAATGCTGTCTTTACCAAAATATTACTCAAATGAGCCTGACAAAGCACAAAATGATTGTGTGATCTCCAGATTATTTTAGCAGCTTACTTCACAGAACTAAAAGTTCTTAAACATTTTCTGTGGCTTGCTGTTTATGATCAGGCATCAACAAATCACCACTTGCGTTTCTCTCTTGTTAGACTAATCACTGAAATGTTTTGGTATGATCTGTTACTAGGAAATAGCCAATGACTTTTTTTCTCCCTAGAAGCCATATTAGGTACTGGGACACAGTTTTTAAGTGGTCTTCTAAACATCAGTCTTAAACAAGGCAGACACTCAGACCTCCAAACAGCAGTAACTATGCTGTTCAAATTAAAAACAAAGCCAATAACAAATCAAAATCCAAACAACCCTGTACATTATTGTAGGCTGAATACCCAAAAAGAATAGTACCCACACAAAATAATCCAGGTGGCATAAAGGCTCACCCAGAACTCCATGGAGGAGGGATCTCCAACAAGAAATCCTTCCCCAGCCGTGGTCAGCCCTTAAATGGGATCTGGGAGAGATGGAGCCAGACCCCACCCCTTCTGGTCACGCAGGTGAATTGACTTCACCTGTGCTCCTGCAGCTGACTCAGTGCTCTTCTCAGGTGATCAATCAGTGGTTCAGGCCATGATTCAACAGTTCCCATACAGTTTCAATGGAGGAGGATGAACTACCTTGAAACTGACAACTTGATTTTCAATTCAGACACCTTTCTTAATGATATATACATATTTTTAATTACCTTTACACTTAGAAACCAAGAGGTTGCAGTGGCACTGAGACAACCGTGCTAGTTATGAATCCAGTATCTTTCAGAGGAACAGACATTGTGATGCTTTCCTTTCCTACTGGCACAATAAGGTGTGGCTTTGGTTTTCAAGCCCTTCATTGTTTTTCAAATTATTTTGTTAAGGAACAAATTTCCTGGGTGTTCTGTCTACTGGAGAGTAAGGAATAGATTACAGATTATAGGTTAGGTGCACTCTGCTGTAAGATCTGTAGCTTTTGGACAACTCAGAAAGTGTTCTCTTGTTACAAACTGCCTCATAACGTCACAGCTTCTTGTGAGCTGAACTGACAAATAAGGTGTTCTTCATTTTTTAGAAGTAATTTCCAAGTACTTCCTATAATAGACAACAAATGAATGCAAACAAAATTATGGAGTGTAATCAACATCATCCAGTCACAACTAATGACTACACTTGAGAAACATGTCCTGGCAAAAATAAGGTTGTTAAAAATTTCTTTTCTAGGACTAATTTTTTTAATGATTTTTTAGTTATTTCAAGTGCTTTTTTAACTCCAGACCTGCTTTAAAAAGGACTGATGTGTACTGATGAATTCTGCTGTAAGCACTTTAATATTGGAAAGTAATTGCTGTACATACAGAGCTGCTGCTGAAGGGACAGATAAACGAACGTGTTTATGAATTATTATGTCTCCCTTCAAAAACAAATTGAAAAACGATGTGCTGCAGTCTTGTGACTTCTGAGAAAATGCATGCACAGAAAAGACTTGTTGATTTTAGCCGTCACAATGACACTTCTAGTGACTTTTCCATCCATACCACTAGACTGATCATTTGTATCATGGATACTCTAATGATCTTGTTCACATTATCCCAGTTCTACAGTTACTTCAAAACCACTGGATATATCTCTTATTTATCACCATTTGACATCTAATGTCTGAATCTCTTTGTGCCTCACTTGTTCCAAGGACCCACAAACCTACTGCAGTAGGAATCTTGTAAATGTCTGTAGGCTCTTGTATAATGTTCTGGTATTAATACCATGCACATAGTTCCAAAAGAGACCTTGCTAATTCATTAGAAGGAACTTGTAGAGCACTGAATTTTAATTGCTCTGGGGATACTGAGAATAGCATTCATTGACTAACTTTATGTAATTTTATTGAGTTCTTAATCTAATATCTAATCAAGTGGTATTATTTTACTTTTTGTACATCATCTCAGTGATTTAGTTAGTGATATTTTAAATGTCCTAATTATTTTTGTTCACCAAAAGGTCAATCTCTTAAATTTAGAGTAAGCCATAAAGAAAGTAAAGGTGAGACAAGGGAGTCTGGAAAGGACTGACTACTGACAGCAAAGTTGCAGTCACACCTGTGTGAGAAGTAGGATCAGGTAGCTTTGTGCATTATGGAGCTTTTTGTCTCTTGCAAGCCTTTCCTCACAAAAATCTTCTTGCAGAAGAAGATAAACACACAGAGTAGCGTGAAGAAGAGGTGCTTTAGGTAGAACAGACACTAAGTCATGTCAGGGTGGTAGAACAGTCTCCTGAGAATGAGATTGCAAGAAAGAGAGATGCACAAATGCTTTGAAAGGACAATGTCCCAGCAAAATTACTTCATATCCTGCAGAACCTCCACATTAGTTTGCAATCTTGTGAAAAACTGATTTCAATATTGGTGTCAACGGACTGGGATTTATCACCTTGCCTCCAATGTGTGTCTGTGTCTGTTGGACTGGAGCTTAGGAAGAGGCAGAGCAGACCAGGTAGAAATAAAAATTTCCTTTTTCCTCCTGTGCCCAAACCAAACAAGGTCAGTTAGCTTTGAATTTCATGCACAAGGAGATTCTTCAGACTCAGGAAACATGGCTTTTTACCTAGGAAGAGAAGGAGCTGATCAGGTAGCTTAATAGAATATGCATTCTAGCCTTGGGATTTTTCTACTGAAAAGTATATTACTGGACATTTTTGGAATGCAAATTCCTGCTGTGGTGCATATGCCATGACTGGACACCATGTTGCATTGCATCTGCCATCATTTTTTAATGAAAAGGTGTAAAATAATAGAAATTTCAGGCCACGTTCCAAGGAGGATATTTTCCTGAGACAACTATAATGAAGGGCACTGAAATGTCAAGGAGAGTGAAATTAAAGAAACAGCACAAACAAATGGAACCATTCTGGCTGACAGAAAGGACATATTTTGCATTTTGGGAAAATGGTGGAGAGCCATTAAGAGCTAGCGTAAAATAAGTAACAAACAATAAAAATGCTGACACAACCAATTTATTTATTAATTGTTGTAACAAAGCTACCTGTGGGTTGAGATTTTTTGCTGTACGTACATGGCAGTAACCTTTGGTATGAGGGATCTAGTCTGCAAATAAAAGATTTTACAACATTCAGTACTTCATTTCAAGTAGCAAATAGGGATCAAAACATGCAAACTCAAAGCTCTGGAAATGTTTCATTTGGTTAGATTTGTACATGTACAAAAAATTCCTTGCAAATACCCTAATCAGACATTTTGGTGAAGATGACATCAATTTATGACACATGAAATAAGAAGCTTATTATTTAAAAATTATTTGAATTTACTTAAATTTGACAATTAATGTGGCTTACTTGTAAACCTGCAGAAAGTAGTATGTTTTCAAATGAATACTGAGATTACTATCCCATGCCAGTTTTGCTGGTTAAGTAACCTTAAGTAAGAAGCCCAGCTGTGGGTGCTGCCAGTATTGCAAAAGGCTTGTCTCACAGGAGGCTTTATTGAAATTCATCTGGGCACTGGTTACCATTCTCAGCATGCCTCCAGCACATGCACTCAATTCCAAAACCTCTCTACTTTGTCTTCACTAAGGTATATCCCTGATGACCAGACGTGCTAAGATTTGAAAATTAGCCCTGGATGGAAAATAAAACAATTCATAAAACCCAGCAAAAGCAAAGTAAGTCTTGTAGTTCCTGCCACGAGTAACTTATTTAGAAGTCCTTCTAAACGAGTTTTTTAATTGTTTTTGTATGGAGCAGGGTTATCTATTAGGGTTATTTTATCTTTCTCTCTGCTCTTTTAAGTCATCATGTTTTTTTTTTTTTTAATCAGAATTCAGAGCAATGTTACTAGGCAGAAAATTTGGCCCTTTGCTTAATTAATGAAAGTTGACGAAAGCTTGCACTGCAAAAATACTGGTATGTTATTTATCATATAATCATAGAATTGTTTGAATTGGAAGGGACCTGTAAAGGTCATCTAGTCTAACTCCCCTGCACTGAACAGGGACACCTTCAGCTCAATCAGGTTGCTCAGATCCTGGGTAGATTTGATAAGTGCTACCTATTTACTTCACACCAGCACCCTGGACAAATCGGTAAGGTCTAAAAAGCACAAGGGCACTTTTCATTTGCTGGACATTTGCTGAAAAAAAGGTTAATATTTTGCAGCATGCAGCCTGAGAAGGATACAGCTGTGTGCATTCGTATTTAATATTCTAAAACACTACTTCCATAAAATGTTTCAAATTACTCTATTTTTATGGTCCACAAGCCACAGCAAACACTGAGGAGACTGAATGTGTTTTTCAAAGCAGAAGTACCGCAATCACTTAGTGTGGATTTCATTTGTGTAGAGAGAATGAGTTTAGCTGTACTGATTTCACATTCTGCATCAATAGCATTTACGAAGTTTTAATTGTATACAGTACAACTCCTCTTGTCTCTTGACTGTTAAACTTGGATATAGAATTATGGGGTGCAAGGTCTGCCTCAACCACTCTGCAAACTGTAGTGATATAGATTGCACAAAGTATTTTCTCCTAGTTTAGCTTGTATTGTACAAAAAAAGACTGGTCTCTAAAGTAGCCATAGCATGAAATAAATTTTGTGAATATCTAGATATTGGACTGGAATTTCAAAGGAATCTAAGAGTATTGGCAGCTGAAATGCGATGGAAAACCTACCCTATATATTCTGATTGGAAACATTATAGAAATAAATCTTGCATAAATGGTGACCTGCAGTGGGGAATGTTGGAGACAAGTCTTTGAACTGAGGTCAACCTTGGCACAGGGTTGCAGAGAAAGAACCTAACAGTTCTTCAGAGTGACCAGAGATTCCTTATAAGCCCCTCTGGATGGAGCTGTGTGTATGCAGTGATGCTGCCACTACCCAAAAGCCATGGTGTAGTTGCAGTCTACTCTTCAGGCAGTCAGATGGAATCACATGTAGCGAGGTAGATGTAATTCACCCCCTTTGAAATATCTTCTGCAAGTAGGCATGATGGATGCAAAAGCTTTTCACTAAAAAGAACAGCTTTCATCCCTTACCTGGCACTCCCCAACATCCTTTCAGATGAAGAGGACATGCATGCTTTAATGATTGCTTTAATTCATGTAATATATGCTGGTATTTCTGCTCCATCTCGTAATGAGGATTTCAGAAATGAATGGTGAAACTTCATAAGTGCATCCCTCTATGTTAATAGGCAATATAGCTTTATTCAAATCCTTCAAGATGCACTAAAATGAAACAGATCAGTGCCTTAATTTTATTTAAATCGTATCCATCTCTCCAGCAGTATTTGGTAGCCTTTAATTATATTTCACTGATTACTCTGAGAAAGAATGATTTGAAGTGGGTAGAAAAGAAAGTTTTAGGTTTGAATTGCAATGAATTTTAAACATCAGTCTCATAAGTGCTATGCTCATTCTTTACATGGATAATACTTTTGAAAGAAATTTTGTTTTCTCCAATGTTATTCTCTTAATTTTTTCTTATGTCTGAGGAGAATAGACAGAATTCTGATTTCACTGAAATACAACCATTGTGGTTGATTTTATGTCTCTGAGCTATATTTGACTAGGTTTCTCTTTATTGACAAATCAGATGCCTGGATGTCTCTCAGATAAACATTTAATGCAATTTGTTTAGTGGGTTCATGAAGAAATCAGCGTTACACGTTCTTTGTTTCTACAGCATCTGAGAGATATTTGGAAGATGGGATTTTATTTCCACACTGATGTGCTGTGCTGAAAAAAAAAAGAAAAACATATACACGAGTATTACATATTTTGCTCCCTATTCAGAGTTATAATTTGCATTTTACTATAATATTATTTAAATTATGATAGGATTAAATATCTTTGTTTTAACAAAGAAGTGGATGAGAAGAAAACGTCTGTGATGTCACTGCAAGGATGATGATATGTAGTGTGTGTGCACTTGTGTATTTAGAGATGAGATTTTCACATAACTTTGCATTTAAGCCTGTAATTTATTTATATAATGCCTTTAAAAAATGTGTATGAACACAAATGCCCCTGAAATAGCTAACACAAAGGAGTCTGTTCTTCACATTTGTATTTGCCTCCCTCTGTAAGGTAAGATTTTATGTGTGCTCAGAAATGATGAGGTAATGTTGCTGTTTGTGTGTAGTGAATCTTTTATAAAAGATGTTAAATGTAATGAGCAGAGGCAGAATACAGTGGTAGCTATAGTGTAAAAATATTAGCAAATGATATAACTGCCAAATTAATTAAACTCATTATTACATAAGTTAAGGCACAGTTGTGTGTGAAGAGAAGCTGTGGGTTTTAACCCATGTTGTATTAACTATCTGTGATATTAAGGCCAGGGAAAAGGTTTCACGACAGAAGTCTCACATCTCACTATGACTGGGTTTTCTAAATCAAAGAGACTTCACACTCCTGTGAATCTACCTATGAAACCAATGTAAGACAAACATTCAGTGGTAAACATTGCTCTCACCTTGGCAGAGCTTCACATAGCTGAAAAGCATCCATGCTCTTTATCTTGTTATATCCATTTTCATTTCTGAATCATAAAGTCATAGAGTAGTTTTGGGTTGGAAGAGACCCTAAAGATCACCGGTCCCCTGCCCTGGACTGGCTGCCACCCAGCAGCTCAGGCTGCCCAGGGCCCCATGCAGCCTGGCCTTAAGCATCTCCAGGGATGGGGCACCCACAGCACAGGGCAGCAGTGCCAGGGCCTCACCACTCCAAACCTTATCTGTTTTCTGTTGATGAGTTGATCATTATTTTCACTTCATTACTTCTTATCATTGATTCAGTGTTTAAATTGTGGATTTTATCGTTTAGTTTTATCTTTAGTAAGAATTACAAGAGGTTCTACCTAAGACTTAAAATCAATATTTAAGCAGAGTTTCTTGTAGAGGGCTAACTCATTTTTCAGACTTCAGTAGGTTCTGTAATGGTAGAGTATCAAAAGTATGCTCAAGCCACATGATTGTTTTCAGACTTGTGTTAAAGTTCTTCATGTGTTCCACCAAAGAGTGGGCACCACAGTAGTCCTCAAAGAATAAAGATATTGCTCCGGCTGCAGTACATACAGAGATTTTTTTGTTTCTCTGTGTTATACTAGCTCATTGCATAACTTTCTCATCTGAGTGGCTCATCTCTAGAGAGAAGTGTCTGCAGCAACAGAATGAATGTGGATCCTCTGGCTCCCCCAGAGTCAGTTGCTATTTGATGGAAAATATATTTAAAATGTGTTTAAATTCACTGTGGCCATAGGGATATGGAGTTGTATCCTACACCTCAAAAACACAGTCCCCTTTGCAGTCCCTATTCGTTATGAATAATACTTTTTTTTCTGAGAGTTGCTAGTTAGACTTAAAGTCAGTTAAACATCTCCAACTAGTCAGATCATGACCATAAAAGATTAGATGTTTCAATAGACAGTGGTATTCCCTTTGGAATACGTTGGTTGACAGCAGCCTGAGGTATTGTGGCCTCACTGCAATGGTTGTAGCATTTGCTGAACACGTTATCTATTGGTATTGTCTGTAGTGGGGTCTGCATTGAGCTTCTAGGGTGGCTAGAACCACAAATAAGCTTGATAGTGGTACTGATTGCTGTCATTTCTCCTTTTTAGCTTTTTTTATAGATAAGATTAAGTAGGTTATAAGATAAAATATTGTTTCTGAGTACTGTCTGTTTATTAGACACTCTGTGATATTTGTTACTTGCCATTGGCAGTTTTGGAAAGTGACTATGTAGTTAAGTGCATGGGCATCAGGAGGCTCCTCCAGTATTTGCTCAACCTGAGTTTTCTGCAGGAGGTAGCAGAGGGTCCTGCTGAAGGCCACAGTAGGATGGTTACGGATAGCAAAGTTGAATCTGTCTGTTTTCACATGTCCTGCACGAACAACAGGCCCTGACTACAGACCTTTTCTTACCCCTATGACAGAACTAAAAAAAATAAAATCCAGGAATGCTGTCTAGCATAAGGAATAAAGGGGTGGAAAGTTCTTCCTGTATTTACTGCTGGCCTGCTGTACAGTCCCAGACAAGCAGGATTTTCTGTGCTTTGTGTGTTTCCATGCTCTCTAAACTGGCAGGATACTGAGAGCAGGCAACGTCTGTGTTTCTGTGCCACAGCCCCTAAGAAACCTGTATTTGAGTGTTGCACTGAAATAGCACTCATGAGAGTAATGCATTCTCCTCTATTTGTTTTCAAACTGAAACGTTAGCCAGTAAAGCTGCATTAAACTTGAAAATAAACATAGAAATAAACATTTCTGTTTCTGGGAAATTAACCAGGAAAAATATATTGTTCCATTTGGAGTTTATAGTTTACAATGCATATTGCCACATAAGAGTGAAGTTATGGCTGACAAAAATGTAGACTTTTAAATATAGTTAAAGTTTTCAATAAAACCCTAAATTAGGGCTGAATGGAGCTAAATGGAACTTCCTTATCTTCTCTTTCATGGTCTGGTGAACTTCACAGCCTGACATTTTTTTCAAGCTATGGCAGGCAAAAGCATAGCACTGCTGTGAATAAAAACAACCAGTGCTCCCCAATGAGTTTTGGTTGTTGGAAAGCTCTGAGAGATAAGGCTTAGTTAAAGACAGAGGGAGGAAATAACTACAGATGTGAAAAAATTAGAAGTTAGTAACCTGGGGTTGTTACCAGAAATTATTTCAGTCATTATAAGTAGCAGAAACAGTCCATCTTCAACACTGTTAAAGAATTCTCTCCTTAATGGTTCATTATTATATCATTGCCTGCATTGCTGCAAGGTTTATGGGCATTACAAATTGACCAAGTGAGGTGCATTATTGAAACAGCTCACCCATATTCCTGTAGCAGCAGCTGTCCCCTTGTCCATAAAATTTGGAACAAAGCCCTGTCTGCTTGGAACCATTCCTGTTTTTTGACTAGTACCCACAGCAAGTTTGCGCGCATCCATAAATGCAAAACTGCCAGAGCAACTGGAAAATATGAAATCCCTTTACTATTGATCGAATTTGGATCTGGGACTGTGTTAATTAAGAAATATTATTATTTAAAAGACTTAAGAGCAGAAGATGATCAGGATTCTGGTTTGGTCAGCCAGCGTTCCCTTGACTCGTGCCTTTTTTGAATCTGCAGTGTAAACTCTGACTGGAATGCCAGGGGCTGCCCAATACCCACGGTTCATCCTGAGGTCTTTGGTTTGGAGTCCAGACTTGGGCCTCCCTGGGCACTGTGCTCAGCTGTTGAGGAAATTTGAGGCTGTCTCAGTATACAGATCCGTCCCATGTGCAGGGTAGGAACTGACTGGAACACGTTAAGGTGGACAAGCAGATGTGCTCGGTACAATGCCCAGTAGAAACTGCAAATTCATCTCTGAAAACATGAGGAGATGAGCAGTGGGAAATGGTAGATGCCAGTTCATAAGGAAGATCAAAATACTTGCTTTCCTGCCAGATCCTTCTTGGATCGTGTTTAAACTTTTCAGAAAATGCTTTCAACTCTGGCCTTCACACCTACAGAACAGAGCAGAGATACAAAGGAGATATTTTAAAGGCGTTTAAAATTTGACAGATGAATTCTACCCTCAGTTGTGCTCCATTGCAATAAAAGCACTTGGCTACTGATGTTGTATATTTGAAGGGCCTGAAAGAGGGAATCTAAGAAGGTTTTCTATGGACTATTTGATGCCTACAAGGTAAAAACTCAGAAAAAGCCCCCCAAAGAAAAATATTATTTCTATGCTGTTATTTGCTTTAAGTAGGCTAAAGATAAGAGATCTCCTACTTCATTCAAAAGGAGAGAAAAAAGCAAGAGACATTGATCATGGCAGTAACACAGCTGAGATCTCAAAATGAATGGGTAGCATCTTGCTGAGCTGCTTATGCTGAATTTTTTAATTCATTTTTTGAACTACATTATTTTTGAGCAGATATTAGAGCAAAGAAACTCATTATTCCAGTGAAGGTACTGCGTCAGTAGTGCTAAGCTGCCACCTCTGAAAAGGACTCTTCCTACACGCTTCAATGTGGCAGCGTGTCAGTGTCTAGGTGGAATTTCCTGAGATATTTTTTGATCTCTTGTTTTTTTTCTATTTTTATCACTGGAATGAGAGTGATTCACAGATTTGGCAGGCAGAAGTCAATCAAAGCCATCACTATTTTGGGTCCTTAAGAAATTAACTGAAAAGCAAGAACATAAATTAAATACACATCTCGTTTCGAAAGTGTCTAAGGTTCAAAGATGTACAAATGTAGATCACTTCTCCATGTGGATTTTGAAAGATGTGCATACTTTGCTAGCAACAGGAAAATTTAGTGAAGGAACTGTATGTTTAAATGATGAATCTGTCTGGGAACTCCATGGGAAGTTGTTTGCATTTAACAGCTTCCATTCAAGGGAATTCTGAAAAAACTCTCTTAAGCTTTTAGATTTGAGATGTGCATTAATATTTTTTTCCAACTGGTGGATTTTAATCCTTTTTTTTTTTTTCTGCAGGCTGAATAGACACAAGTATGTCACTCTTTCAATGACTTTTTTTTAATTTTAATTTTAATTTTAATTTCATTTATTCAAAAAAAATTTCCACAACATTTTTTTAATTAATTTATTTAATTCTTTGTGTGTGTGTGTGGAAATAGTCAAAATTCAAACTCAGCTGGCTGATCTGATAAGGGTCGCTCTGAAGTGTCTCATCTAAAGGTTCAACTTTAAAACTCAGCGGTGATTATTGTCTTAAAATAGGACAATTATTTTTTCATTCCTTTAATTAGGTGCGATAGCACTTATAGAGAATAATGGTGTGTGTGGAAATGTGAAATCTAGTCTACAGCTGCATTATCTTTCTATAAAAATTACTGTCAATGAAATGTTAAATCTCAGTATTCAAATGAAGAATGCACACAGGTCAAACTGGCTTTATAACATTTGTTAAAATAGGCTTAGGAACAGTCTTGTGAGACCACACAGATACCATGTGGTGCTTCAGTTGCATTGAGTCTGTCTTCTCTTGTGGGATAAAGACGTTTCTGAGACCTATTAGTCATCTGTGTTCATCAAACATCCCTGCTCCCCACACATCAGAAGACATGCACGCTAAAATCTAAAATTACCATGCCTCTTCCAGTGTCAGGGGAGAGACCACAGAACATTGTGCCGTTAGCTCAGCTCTCATGGGAGCTGCAGGATAAGTTGTTCAGATGTCTTAAAGCCATCTGCCATGGGTACCTGAAGTTGCCCTCTACAAAGGGAGTCTCCCACAGGGAAACAAAAAGTAAAAAATGGTTTCTCACCAACAGCTGCTCTCCACTTCCATGTTAATAATGCATGATGGGCCACTGGAAAGGTGATAACATGGGAATAAGGTTGGGCTGTTTTACTACTATGTCTGATATTCAGCTATGGAGCCATTGCCTTAGGATTCCTCCATCTAGAGAACTGTGTATTTTGAATTTCTTCATGGACCCTTTTACCCTGTAGAAATGCCAGAATACGGGAACATTGTGAATGTGCATCTAATGCTGGGACCTAACTTACATGATTATCTTGGCATATTTTGGAAATAGTACAGTGATGAGCCAGGCCCTTTGGTTCTTATCTGAAATGTTGTGCTGGCATTTCTCTACAAAACTAAAATCTTGCTGAGCCAGTGAAAAACCCTTGGCCTGCTGGTGACTGTAAATAGGGCCACTTAATGCGGAACACTGTGATCAAATGCTTGGAAGCATTTATATTCAACCCGTGCATTTAATTAATGACAGAATAAAAGCATCTAAGAATTCAAAGTATCTATTTTAAATATATTGTGATAAAAAGGAGACTATGGGTGCTGCATAGCAGCTATTTGCAGACTGCTTGACAAGCTTTCCTTTTAAATCTCCTGAGGGTTATTGCTTGTTATGTTTGTTTCCTCTATTCAACTGCCATCTCCTCGTTTTTGGCTATAAACAGGTACCATATGCTCAGAGGGATGATGAACTTTGCTGTGCTTGCCTCTCATGTTATTAGTTGACATAATTGTAAAATGGTGATGTTTGAAGTACTGCATTGCCTCAACTTGTGGGGATTTTTGTTTTAGATTTGTGCTAGTTCTGATGCATTTAGTAATTGTAAAAACAAACAAGAGAACAGATGAAAAAAACTCAAAAAACTAATAAGGACAATTGTATACAGTGATATTCTTTTCAATACTGAAAAGACTGAGTCAGTAAGAACCAAAAAAAAATAAAATGGAATAAACCATCCATGTTATTACTGATTCACATCATGCTACTTAATTACATAGTACAATTAACAGTGCTGTAAAAGCCATTTCTCTGTATTTCAGAACAAGGATGAATGCCTAACTGAAGTCTCAAATTCCTGCTAGTTCTCTTCTGGATGAGTGATGAGCACCAGTCCGCTGCCCTCTGCCCATCCATCTCCTCTCCCTGGGGCAAGGTGCAGATGGACGCAGCATCTCTCCAGGTAGGGTGGGCATGGCCTCACCTCTGAGTATGCAGCAGGGGGTCTGCAGCTTCCTCACAGGAGTGTGTGTGTATGGAGGGAGGAGGGGGGAGGAGATTGTCTCCTCTAGGGACTGACAGAGCATAAGGAAAAGGCTTAAAGCTGGGTCAGGCTGGGTAATAGGAAGAGATTCTTTGCCAGAGGGTGGTGTTCGTGGCCCCAAGCTGCTGGAGCTCACAGAGCATTTGGACAGTGCCCTTAGGAATATAATTTAACTCCCAGATTGCCTTTCTGGAGCTCGGTGTTGGGCTCAGTGACCTTCATGGCCCCTTCCGATTCAGGATCTTTCATGGATTTATGAGAGGAGATCAGCCTTGCTCTGGGCCTCCAGTGAGTGCTGGTGGCGGTGCTGGCACCAGCATGGCCCTGTCTCCGTCCCCTACGCTGACTGCTGCACTCTGCTAGGACAGCCATCTGCGTGGCCGCATGGTGAATGGAGCTGGAGAGCGGATCCAGGCTAAAAAAATGCCTGAGCTGGTGCATCAAATGGTGTGGGTTGGGATAGGAAGCAGGGGCTAGAGGCGGGGGTGACAACTGTGGCAGTGCTGCCATTGATAGGCATGTCTGTAGCTGGAGCCCTGGTTATCAGCTGCACGGGACCCCCACCGCCTCCTGATGTGCTTTGCCTGGTAATTGATTCCAAGTTTTTACTTCACCGGCAGTGAAAAGTCCCAGTAAATTAATTCCAATAATGTCTGAGAATTAAATTCATATTTAATGAAATCCGAAAATTTACATTTGGATATCTATGTATCTTATACAGTTTTTTACCAGTCAGCAAAGGAAACCATGGCTACTGGTGTTTAAGCAGAAGGCCATAAAAACATTAATGATACTTAGTCAGCTCTGTTCTGTTTTTAACAAACAGGCCTATTTTGTTTAGATGGATTCTCCCTATTTCTGTTTTTAAAGCATCTACTGTCTCACTTGAGGCTGGTGTTAATGGCCAAATAGTTTAAGTTTTGAGTGGGCCAACATTGTAAGAAACATTTTGATGTGTTGATGGTACTCTTTTTCCTTTTGGCTTAGCAAAATGGGAATTTAGCAGAGATATAGGTTAGAAGGAACTTTTCTGCTGAGTGTTTATGCCTTCTTGCTTAATGCAATGCCTTGGAGAATCTGCAGTCTCAGGCTGGATGCAGCTGTGGTAGCAAGGGGAAAGGATGGAATTCATAGTTATGCAACCAATTGTCAATCATGCGAACGGGTGCACACTCAGCTCCAAAGAGAAGCACCCCACTTAAATGCTATGTCTCTTGTAGATCTGTCCTTGAAGTACTTGAAGAAGGGAATGATAATTCGACAGTAATTGTCTTGGTAGTTTCATCCAATCTATTTCTACACTGATTTTTAAATGCTTATATTTAAGAGCTATAATTTTGCATCATTCTGACCTCATACAAAATCAGCTAAACATTTTGGAGGCAAAACATAGATCTACCTGGATATAAATTACCTGGAAAGAAAATGGAGCATCCTAAGCGTGAAGGCTTTACGATGACTGTTTACAAGTTAAAAAATATCTTTCTCCTTCAAAGTAATAAACTCTGCATTTCCCTTTCATAACTCCATTTATACAATTATTCTGTCTGGGAACTGCTAAAATCTGCTGAGAACCATTAAAACTTCATCTCAGATTCATTCCTGTGCTGTGTTATTAGTCACTGACTTATCCTGAATATGGAAAATGTAGCATTTTTCTGCAGAGATGGACCAAGCCTCTTGGGAAAAAAATAATTTCTACTGGTAAAGCTGTATGTTTCCTCTTCTCAAGATTTCAGTCTTAATTTTTAGTCTGTTTAATGGGAAAAAATGAGTAACAATCATTCTATGTACACACTGCAGTAGATTTCCCCCTACATTCTCCAGGAGTGTAGTAGAGAAGAGTACATTAGTGAAAGAGAGCAAAATGGGAGGGAACACAGAGATGTGACTGGGAGGAATGGGAGCTTTGTGCAGGCTTCACCTGGGGGAAAGAAGAGGAAAATCATGGTTGCAGTTAGTAGGAATAGTCTAACAGATAAGGAACATGGAGTTACTGAGCAGGACTGGACTGAATTCATTTATAGAGAAGAAAATAGGAACAATTAATGATATCTCCAGGGACGAAATGGGAACAGCTTTGTTCTAGGTGCCAGCAAACTAGTCTGGCATCAGTGAAGAAGATGAATACCAGCAGGAAGGCTTGGCATGTAGTTAAGCATGTTTTTTTTCCTGAAGCAAACTCTATTATTATCATTTTTTTCTGAAAAGTTAGTTTTAATATTAAATGTTATGTTCTAAAAATAGAGATATAACTTAACAACATTCCAGGAAGGATGATAGACTAGATAATTTTAATTTAATGCTAATTGTCCAGAGCTACAGAGACTACATACAGCAGCAACAAGCCCTTTGAGATGTAAGAAACAGTTTACCTATCACATTCTAGCTAGCTAGAGAATGGCTTCTCTCTCTCTCCTCAATGAGGTGTTCAAATGAAAGTTTATGCAAGAAAAAAGATAAAAACAAACAGAAAAACCAAGCGTGGACAGGCCCTTCCATAGACCAAATATTCACAAAGTTAGTCCAAACACTTTGCAATTTATGTCCTCTTAGTCAGATAGTTCACATGTGGGGACTACTCATTTTCTATTCAAGGAGTGGTATAACAAAGTACTGTCATTTCTGTAATGCACCTTTGGAAATGTGTTGTCAAATGAATAATTGTTTGGCAAACCTTCTGAAAAGATAATATTCTCCAAAATGTCACTTTTTTTTTTTCCAGAGCTTAATAAAACTCTTGATGTTCGCCTCTATTGACTCAATTTAATCAAACTTTGTACATCCCCCTTTTATCGATTAAGTTTTCAATAGAAAACATTGCAGCTGGTGATCAATGGTTGTAATTTAGAAGTTATTTATACCTTAGCTGTGGAACTCGAAGTGTTGTTGCCATCCGTACTGTCACTGGGCAATGGCATAGCACTTTATTGCATATAACATTGTCAGAAGCAACTTCAGAGAAACTTTGGTTGTTTGGTAAGTGGGAGGAGGCAGCCAGGGCCCTGAGGGCAGTGATGGGCTTCAGCTGCTGTGAGCAGCCTCACCTGTGCATCCCTGCTCATGGCACAGGTGCATCAGATGAGCACAGGGCTCCACCGTTGGGTACTTTTCTCCACCTGTCTCTCCAGCTGATATTTGCATTTTCTGGATCAGTGGGAGGTCTAGATCATTCCTTTGCTGTATCTGTTGTGTGCCAAGCTGCTGGTCGTTACTTCTACCCTAATATTGTGGGGGTGTGTCTGGCACTATGGTGTTGCCTTTGGGAGCAGCTCTGCACAGGTAAGATAACTAAAGAAGTTAAAGGGAAGTAGGAAGAGCTATAAGCTTTAAGTTGCTGGGAAGAAGAAACCAGGAAGAAAAAGCAATTGATAACCCGAGGGAAGATCTTCCTAAGGGCTGCAAAAGGGAACAGGGCAGTTAGGGTTGATAGAAATGGAGGTACTAAGAGATTTGAAAGCTCATTCTGAGAAAATGGTAATTTTTATTGTTACACTTCAACAGACTATGTGGGAGCAGATCAAGGTGTAATGTGTGTAAAGCCAAGAGAAGAGAGGAAAAAATAGTTCCTAGTCTGTTTATGTGGGAACCAAGCACGAGTCCTGGTGTGAAAGATGATGTCTGTGAGAATTGTGAAGTAGACACTGAGCCCAAACAAAATCTACCATCTCGAGTTAGAGCACACTGAGAACAATAGATGCTGATTTGCTGAAGCCAGTGACTGCAGATAATTACAGATAGAAAATAAAAAATTAAAAAGTGGTTCAGAAGAAAAAAGCGAGCATGAGGGAGGAGAAAAAGGCTTGAAGCTAAGAAAAGAAGCAGGCAGTCATACAGTCAGTGCAGAGAGAAAGTAGTAACGTAAATGTCTTCATTTGTGTGACTCACTTAGATTGTTTTTCTTGCTGGCAAATTCTGCTTTAATTATGACTTTGTGAATCAAATATGGGTAAGCTGTGTATGTATGAAAGATGCTGGGTATCCAATAAAAATGTATAATCACCACAGAGGTGCTGGCATCCCCTGCTTTGGGTCTCCTTTTCATATTGTATAGTATTATTAGATTGACTTTCGGGCTTTGTTTTGGGTTCTGGTGACCAAGAAATAGTGATGTGGAGACACAGTGGCAGGATTTGCAGAAAACCCTTTTAGTCTCCTGTTCTCCTGTAAGAGGTAGGAAAAAAAACAAAAAAAAACCAAAACACTGATTAAAACTTGATCTGCACTCCAAGCTTAGATTTAGAAGCCTTGATACTGCTAACTCAAATTTCAAGCATCTTCACTTTCAACCATGACATAGTTTAATGGGAGGGGAAAAAAAAAAGGATTTTTTCCTGCCAAATCTCAGGCTTTGTACAAGCAGATTTCAAGCCAAACTTCTACGCCTGATTTCTCAATGTGTGCATTCGATAAAGACAGATGTAAAGAGAAGGCTGTTCTATTTGCTGAAATGTCATATTGAATGTTTTATGGCAACGATCTGCACGTGAGGGTTGCTAAGTAGGACTGGTGATGAAGGAAAAAGTTGATGGCAAGATGGGGGAATAGCTGTAAATTTCAGATTAATATGGTTCATGTATGCACACAAACTTTGAAATATTAATAGAGGATGCGTAATTAATTGATAGACTACATGTAATTATTCATTAACTTCATGTCAAGGTAGGTGGGAAAGTCCTTTGGCAAAAGGGGTGCTGCAGCCTCAGAAAGGTTGTAAGTTAGGCCTAGAAATAGCTTATCTACCTAGCTGCTATGTGTCTGAGCAACCACCTCAGCCTTCAGGTGAGACTTTTATTGAGTGTTGTTCTTTTCCCAGTCTGGAAAATCACAATATCAAAAGGCAGAGGCCAGTCTTCTGTCTCCTATTTAAGGTAATTAAAATGAAGGCATGCCTTCTCAGCAGCTTAACAGCTGAAATAAATCCATATCCAAACGACAAATTGAAATTAATTAATGTATGGTTTTAAAGATCTGACAATTTTTAATGCATCACTTGTGCTTTTATGAGTGCAGGGATTACTTGTTTGCACTGTGAAACAGCCTCTCAAGAGTGTGCAGGAGGTGGTATGCACCAGCAAAGTAGGTAGCAGCATATTCAGCACTGAACAAAGGGCTCCTATTTTTTTCCTAAGTTAAGAAATATTCCTTTCAGAAAAGGAGAAGAAAAAAGACAAAAAGCATTATCAATTGAGCATTATCAATTCCTGTTAGGAATACTGTCTTCATTTTTCTTCTGCTTAGTTTTGTTGACTTTTGGAAGGACAGTAAAGCTAAAGCCTGCTATACTTGATACCTCACCTTTGCTTCTCTAATGTTTTCTGAGGTCACCGGTGACAAAGGTATCCTATTCCTGGGATATATCTTCAAGGCATACACCAACTTGTTCTCTTCTGCCCTCTTTCTAGCTGATTTTAACCAGTGGCAGTGCCCATTTTGGCAGAGATCAATTCATACTCCTGCTCTCTGTAGCCCAGATGCCCTTTCTGGTGGGTAGGGACCCAATGTCTTTATCTTCGTCTGCAAGAGTGCAAGAAACTTCTTTTATTTTCTAGCAGGCTACTCTCCCCATCAACCTTTTCAGTTTTTGAATGTTTAGCTCTCTGTATTCTCTGATGTTGGGAATGAATAATTAAAGACAGGAGAAAGGGACACAAGAAATTGTGGGTTTGTTGTTTTTTTTTAAATTTTAAATGCCACTGCAAATTTGATTACAGTTTTAAGATTTGCATATCTTCTGGTTTTTGCTCTTTAAAAAGGAGAACTAGGACAGCGGAGTGGTGGGTGGTCAAGAAGCTCTTCCAGCAGCACACAGTTGTGCTGCGTGACCTTGAGTGGTCAATGGCTCATTTACACTCTTGATAGAACTGGCTAATGCTTCTGAGGAAATCTTGCCACAAACGGCCTCTAGCTGCTGTAGTATCAGAAGCTGTTTCCTATTAAGAATGCTTCCAACAGCACACTGTTCTGCTGCCGCTTGTCCTGATGGCAATGCTGGCAGTGGTTGGTGATTTCTTTCCCCAACAGGTTGTTGACAGTATAACTCTGAAGATAATTGGTTTAAAATACAGGGATTTGTTATAGAGTGCTCCTCTAGTCAGAGGAGTCAGACAAGTATTTGCTGAAGGCAATTCATCCCAATTAATCCCTGACAGTGATTAGTTTGTTTTAGCTATATACATGCTAATTTTTAAGCAGTTAGAGTTGGTTGAGATTTGTGTCTGTTTTAAGCCAGCGCTCCAAGTTAATTTACTGTGTTAAAATATTGACTGTTTCCTTCTTTCCTCTCTTTTGCTTTGAATGTCCATGCTCTCATGGGTTTCTGAGCAGGCTGCTGCAAAATATGCAGTCAAAAGTCAGGCTTCAGTATTTTGCAAGTTGTGAAGAAGGAGACTTATTAGACCACATCTGAACAGGGTGTCTCTTCCTTTGTTTTCCACACCACTTTTATCAGAAGAGAGTTGACAGCAGTGGCTTCTTTTCTATTCCCTCACCCACTAAATCACCTCATATATTTAAGTGACATCTCACCAAGCAGATGCCAAGTGTACATGTCTGCCCTTCTAGGGTGAAGTTAAATTTGGGCATACATGGAAAAAAAATCTGTTAGTTCCACTGTAGCGTTTAATATAATCAAGAGAGTTTTCTTTTGGATGGTTATTTTGTGGTATTGCCCATCAAAAAGGCCATTTAAAGTCACTAAGACTTTTCTACGTCCCTTTTTCCTATAAGCTAAATCAAGTTCTCTTTCTAATTCAGAGTTCCCATTAAGGTTTTTACTTTATAAGCATGCTGACAAACTAGCCTTATGTCTGTATCCTTTAATTTGTCTGCATAAAAGACTACAGTAACATGGTTCACCTTTTCCTTGATTGGAGGCTGGGGCTGCCTCCACATTGTGGAGCTTTACTCTTTTGTGATGCTTCTTTGAATACTCTGCATCCAAATAAAATACTGCTTACCCCAGTGTTTAAAACCAGATGAAAATCTTGGCCAAGTGAAACTGATGGCTTTACTATCTCCCTCAGTGGGTTCAGGATTGTAGGGTTGTTTTTATTTTCAAGGATGTTAGATTAAGCACAGGGCTTTTTTGGCAGCCTTGACTAGTCAGTCGATTTTAAAATGCCTCTCTTCCAGGCCAGAATGACCTCACAGCCACCTTAGCAACACTGGTAAATACAATGAACTATTTGATTGGAAAAATCTTCTATTAAGCAGCAATTTAGTAAAACCTGTGGTTTCCCCTCTGAATCCTGATTAATATAAATAAATCTTAATTACCCTCTTGCTCGGCCTTACCTTCCTTTCTTGATAGAACAATGATTATTTTCAGTAGCAGCAATAAAGCTTAGACTCTTATCTGGAGTAATTCTTGTGCATTGCAAATCTAATATACTTGATGCACAGCATTTTTGTTTCAATAACGGCCAATTGCCTTTATTCAGCTTGCACAATCCTTTCCTGTAAAAGCCCTTTGTGCAGCTCATGTCATGTCAGCAGTAATCATAGACTGAGTGATGGTGCGTGCCAATCAGTCAGCAGCTGCTGTTTAATTAGGCTGGAGGAGTCAAATAATGAATTTGCCAGGAAGTGCAAGAGTAGATCATAGTTAATGTTCACTATTTTTTCAGAGTGTTGTTTTAAGTCTACATTTGAATGAACCTTGAGCACTGTGTGCAGGTTTGAATGCTGCAATATTAGGACATAACCCTTCTTTGGATAAAATGTTATGGAGATAGTGAAGGGTCTAAAGGATAAGACGAGCAGCTCAGGTCATTTAGTTTGTTGGATGTATGGAGGAAGAGTCTGAGGAGAGGTCTCACAGTGTCCTACAGATCCCTTGTGAGTGGAGGAGCAGCCACTGAAACAGTTTGGAGCTGTGTCAGGGGAGGTCCAGGTGTGGATTATGAAAAGGTTCTTCACCAGGAGCGTGGTCAGGCTCTGGAGCAGGCTCTCCAAAGCAACGATCGTGGGACCATGCCTGCTGGAATTCAAGGAGTATTTGGGCAATGCTGTCAGAGTTACTTGGATTTTTGGGGTGACCCTGTGTGGAGCCAGGATCTGTGCTTGATGATCTTTCTGGGCTCATCCAGCTGAGGGTGTTCCATGATTCTGTGATTCAGAGGCTATCTGTTCTGCTTGCTGCAGCACCATGGCTGCCCCTTGCCCTCTGGTATTACTGTCTTCTACAACAGGCTGGGAATCTTGAATAGATCTTGAGAGGTAACCTAGGGCCAGAACAGAAAATTGCTCAGGGTATGATCCACTTCAGTTTTGAGTATCTCCAAATATGAATAATCTTCAACGATTCTAGGCACTCTGTTCCAGATTTTGTATGTGAGTGTTGCAAGATTGGACACCCAAGTGCCCACCCAGAAACTACTAACTGATGTGAGAATGACTGTGAGAGTTCTGTAGACAGGCAGTGCAGCAGTTTAACTGCAGTGAGTTTTCTGATTTTAACCTATCCCATATCTATGGCATAATTTGCTGTTTGGCCCCAAATCTGAATAACCTTTTCTGAATGGCAGAAGAATCCATGCAAGTCAAACTCCATTGATGAGACTACAGTGAGAAGATTTGTGATGCTGCCCTGATACTTGAGAAATTATTTCTGTTTCTTCTGGGCATCAGTCTACTGACATGAAAGTTACGATGTCAAATCTAGACAGAAGTCATTTTTAAATATGCATTTTAAGTACTTCTAGCTTTTTGATGATCATGATAGGCCCATTAATTAAAAAGAACAATTTTCAGTTTATTTCAAAATGCTGTCATCATTCTTGAAATACATGATGACAAACACTCTGTAGTTTTAATGTGAGTGAGCTGGTAGCCTGTGTTATTTGCAGACATTTGTGAACTGATACATTCAACAAAGAGACTTCATCAGTTCTACAATGTTCTATTTTTCATCCAGCCAGTCATTCTCTGAAATCCATTCAGTGACCACTGCCCTGGTGACACTCTTTTTGTCACTTCTGTCCTTATGCCCAAGCAATTAGATGCTTTTTTTTACGTGTTGTGGAAAGAACTCTTTGTTATTAAAAATAATCAGTGTAAATATATAATAAAGAGAAAAATAATTGTCTACTTACAGAAGATAGGACGGAAAAACAATGTTCTTGTCTGCTTTCTCTTATAGAGCTCTGAGTAATTCAGGATGAATTATTTATCTCCCATTACCAGTTATAGTATAGATGTATAAATTAAATATTTCTTTAAATGAGATTATAAATGCAGTGTGCGAAATCTGATGGTGGCTCAAAAGAAAAACATGCAAGATATAAGAGCCCAGCCATTGGGGAAAGACACAGGTCTGGCCTCATTTGTGCAAGTCTTTCTTCTAATTCTGAAACGCTGGTGAACAACATACTCAGGCGGTCAGAGTGCTGATTGATAGTAATACTTGCCAAGTGATAAGTCCACTTTTCATTCTAGTCTTGTTCAAGGCATAATGGGGGCAAAACCTCAGGCAAATTTTGCTTTTGTTCTTAGGTCTCTGGCTGGAAATTACAGATCCATGCTTGACACCTGTTTGCCTAAATAGTTATGAAGATGGGTGATATGAGTTGGGTGCTCCCCCAGTACATCATCCACACAGCATTCACATGAGCTACTCCAGCTATTCCTTGATTTGATTACCAACAAAACATTTTTAAACAACTCTGATAGTTGTTCCATAAATTTTTGAAACTCTATGGAAAGTGCAGTCTCTAAGCATATTACCTCAGCATTCATATGTAAAAGTTACCTTGGAGAGACTGAGTGAAAGGTTAGAACTCTTGAGTGTTACAATCAATAATATATGAGTTGGATGAGCAGTATACTGTACTTTGCAGTGTATGATCAATAATACATTTTCATGCTCAACTTTTTAATCCTCATACAAACTACATCAAAAAATTTCATGCTAGACTGACCATGAGAATCAATAATAGAGAAAGGTTTCCTCTTCCTCTTAGTATGGTTTAATGAAAGACATAATGGTTTACAGCATAATTTAGTAAACAATTTCTATTATGCATCTTCTGGAAATGTCAAACATAAGATCTTGTTTAATATAGCAATAGAGTTATGAATTTTCAAAGACTGTGAATGTGAAAATTAAGGCTGTCATTCTAATGCTTCAAGTGGTCTATTGTACGTAGAGATACGAGAGAAATGGTCTACTCGTGTCAAACTAGGTTCCACTCTTTTTATTTGTATCAGCATAGTATGTAAAAATAAAGGAGCTCAGTTCTAAAATACGGGGTAAACAAGTGTCTCTGGTTTCCATTGGCTTTAGAGCCATGATCTCATACAACCTCTTTGGAGTTAAGTAAAACTGCTTCTGTGAATAGAAATGTGGCACTGGCTAGGAATCTAATTGTAAAATAACATATAAAAGTTTCAGTAATATTCACAAAAGTTTTACATTTTAGTTTCTCTGCTGAATCATGTAGTGAAGTTTTATTACAGTTCTTGTGCACTGGTAGAGCATTTGCCATTATGCAAAAAAGGAAGATCAAACTTTTTCTAATGCAAGTTGACCACGTTTCTATTTCAGGCTTGAAGTCATTAATTCCTTTTTGCTGAATCACAAAGTGTATTGCTTTGTTAGCAGTACTTCAGATCCCCCTGGACTTCTGCTACTTCTTTTACTGCATCACCAATTATTTCTGATGTATTATTAATTATAGGTGATCTATACTTGTACCGCTTCCATGGCTTGTTTCTGGCAACTCATTTAAACAAGAAGCTCCTGTAAATAGTGGCTTTTCTTCCTCTGTAGTGAGCTGCCAGCTCTGTAGTGTAAGATGACTCTTATTTTAATTGTTATGAAATTGCTGGAGTGTGCATGCGTGCTCCTGGCAGAAGCAGGATACGCTTAGACACTTCTGAACAATGAATGGGAGAGAATGTGGGTAATGTGCAAGAGACACTAAATTCAATATTATCTGATTTTTGCCTTATGCAAAAGAAAACATATCCTTTGGTACTGAGTTAAGATAGTTAGAGAGAGCCAATTTTATTTCCTTAGAGGGGTCGTTATTCTTTCATAAAGTCTGTGAAAGTATGGAAATTAGTTCTTCTAGAGCAGGGAGTGTAGCTGGAATAGTATTCTTACCTCGGTGCTTATCTCCTCTTTTTTGGTGTTATTTTGTGAGGTGTGCTATTCACCTGAGATACTGTGTCCACTGACATCAGAAGCATATCACCAATGCAGCTTCCAGTGATTTCACTTTCCCTTGTTTGTGATGCCTGTGTGATAATGTGATTATGTTGGGAATGATCCTACGGTAGCAGTATTTTGTATTATGAAAGAAGAGGGTGGAGGAAAAACAGAAGTTGCAGTATTTGCTTATCTGCTTTCCTGTTACAAAGCCTTCCAGAAATCCTGATGTGAGCTTCTCTGACTGCAAATGTGGGTGGATGGTTTTGTTTGGGTTTTGGCCAGCTCTGGTGGAAACCTTCCTTCATGGAGCTGATAAGCAAAAATCAACTTTTTTTCATTAACACAACGGAACAGTAAAAGCTAGCCTCTTCCAGGCTGGGATTGGTACCTGAAGATGAAGCTGTATTTCCTTACTTCTGCTAACATCTCCCACATGATTCTTTTTTATTATTATTTTTTTAACAGTCCTATCAAACTGGCAATTAAGATGCTAAGAAACTGAACACAGCAGTTGCTGACGGTTGCAAATAAAAATAATTAAGAATTTCTCACAGAATGATTTCCTTGTCTTGCAATCTGCATATTTTTATGCCTCTTGAAACTCTGTTACAAGGACATAATGACAATATGGCTTTTTATGTTGTTCATCTTAGAGACTACATCTCCTAATCGAGACCCCAGTTGCAGTCACGTGTCAGCTCGGATAACACCGGCAGTTTAATAAAGAGAGTTCAGCCTTTCCTCGCTGCTGGGTGAAGTCACCTCTACACTGTGTGTTACAGCCTACACCTGTCCTGCCCTACCACAGGTGCACCTCAGGTAGTGACTGAGGTGCAGTTGAGACTGAAACCCTTGGATTCCTTTCTGTCACTGGAGAGAGGCAAACACCCCCAGAGTGTGACTCAGTCTCAATCTGCTAATTTTCCGGAGGTGTCTGCTTATCTGCATTTACTGCTGAGGGTGTGCAAAGTGACTGTTCTCCTAAATTAGGTATTTTGCTCAGACGCTTAATGTTGGAAGAATGAATCCATATTTAAGTCCTCAACATACAAAGACTAAGCTGGGCTTCTTGTTGCCATTATCCAAAGTATTTAAGGCCAAGCTTTAGTGTGCCTAACTCTGATTTCAGTATGGAGAAAGCAAGCATTTACATCTTTACTTTAGCATGGATGTGGTTTGACACCAGTAATAGTAACAACCACAAAAGTGTGCAAGGTTGAGAAGAGAGCTCTTAATTACCAAACCGGGGTAGAGATGCAGTAATCTTGAGTAGGGGCAGATTTCTTTACAGTTCTCTTTCCTCTGTTTTCTACTTTCCCCATCAGTTGTTTTCTTGACCATACAAGTTATTTGTATTCATTTCTCATCTTTAGAATGCAGACCAAGGGGCTTTGTCTTGATATGTTTCTGAAGTGACTATACACAGTGGTTATCAAAGAATTAATCATTTGACTCCATCAGCAGAAAGACCCCTCTGCTGACTTTCAGCAGATGTGTCATGGCTGCTACTGTATGCCAACAAATTCATTTGAGGCTGAATGAAATACATAATGTTATCTGGAGGAGCTAGTTTGCAATGCTGTTGCTTTTGTTTGATCATTACAGTGTTAGTTAAAATGACTCTCGTTACCCCAGGACTGCTTGATTGCTGGCTGGGTACTGCAAATTCAGGAGAATTAGAGCTGCTTAAGCATAGTGGATAAACTCTGGTGATTCAGCAGATATTCTGCCTTTGTTCTTTCTGCAGTACCCACACAAGAAAACCTACTTTTCCTACTTTGCCCATGGAGAGACAATCTATTTTATTTCTTTTAACCACATCCAAATGACGTCTCTGGAGGCATCTTGGAGAGAGATGGGATACAAAAAAAAAAAAAAGACCCATTGCTAGTTATAACCCATTCTCTGACATATTTTATGAAATCAAGGACTGATATAGTCAGATGACTTCACTCCTGTTTTTTCAGTCTCAGCTTTATATTCTCTGAATGGCGGTGAGAAGGGTTGAAAATCATTGTTTAAATACTTAGGAAGAAGAAATATGGCATTGATGCTATGGATAAGAAATATGGATCCTGATGCTATCTACTGTGTTTAAGACCTTCACGTTGATTCTTGACCTTCAGTGAGAATGATGATTTTGATTTCTGCTTCCATCAAAACTCTGACCTTGGAGAGGGATAGGTAGTTGGTCCCACTTCAGCTTCTGGCTTAGTGTATGATTTAGCTTTAGTGAGCAGATTATTCTGAAGTAGGGCAGGGAAGCTCCCTGATCTGGCTGAAAACAAACTTGCACTTTGGGTTTATTTTCAGCTAAGCATTGGTCACTTACTTTCCATGTGAGCCTGCAGGCTCCTCCACTGCTGCAGAAGGGCAGCTCTGCTCTTGCATCAGCACTGTGGTCTTAATCTGTTTAGACCAAGTGAAAAATCACAAATGTAGGCGTCTGAAGTGGGAATGCTGACTCTTTAAATAGCCACCAGGCACAAGGATCCCTTTCAAAGCTTTTCCAGTGTGACTATCTTCAGCAGCAATCTATTAATAGACCACTAATTTAGAGAAGTAGAGAAGTACCAGTGGCAATTAACATTGTGTAGTGGCACCCTTTCAAGGATAGAAGTGCTTATTCCCACAGCGATTATGTTATTGCTTAGCACAGCTTTTGCTAGTATGTTTGCTCATGCAGCATTACACTTAATTGGGGGCTGCAAAATTCCTATCAAGTGAGGAGTTCTAAAAAAGGTTCAAAGCTTTATTAATTTTGTATATATTTTTAAGTGGTTTGATTGTCAGCTGTTCCACAGTAAAACTGCGTGGGGAAGGAAGCCTGGCTGCTGTATAACACAGGAAAACAGTCCCCTGCTCCTTCTCAGGGAACTGGGGATCTTGCAAAGCCTTCTGGAAGAGCCATCCACACACACAGCATGCCCAGCCTGTGCAGAGCTGATGTTACAGTGTTCCTTGTGCTGTTCCCCCAAATACTCACCAGTTTCACATGCACCTTGGTCCTCACTCTGTCCACATTTGTTTTACTCCGGATGAAGTTGTGCAGATATGGAGACAAGGAGAGTTGCAAGCTCTGCTACTAATGTGATGACTCTTTGTACTTTGCTGCCAGAGTGGGCATAGCTCCCTCCAGTCTCCCTTGCCTCTGTTGCTTAGTGCTTTCTATGTAGTAACTTGGGCAAAGGAGGGCTTCCAGCTTGCTTGTGCAAGCTGCCTCAGGGATAAGCAGCTTTTGAGGCACAGTTCCAAGCTTGATACAGTTCAAGCTTTTCAGCTTCTGTGCTTGTCTGTCCTCTGATGAAATGGCAACTGTAGGGAAAAATCCATTAGAGTCAGTCTTGTAATTGTCAGCACAGGCTCCTTCCTTCAGCCCAGCTCTTCTGCTGTGAGGGATGGAGAGCAAGCAGTCCTGGAGCTGACTGGCAGGCCAGATCCGGATTACAATGTGCTGTGGACTTTGCAGGCCAGATTAGAGTACGTGGAAGGATCAGTGTGGCTCATGGGCTGTGTTTTTGACGTTCTTGTCATAGAAAAGTATTAGGAGTTGTAAGAAGGACTAATGTGAGCTTATATTTTACAAGTGGTGCTGTAGCTGCTTTGTTAGGAGAAGTAGAATTTGAAATAGATATATTTTTCTCTGTTTTCTTTTTCTGCTGTTGCAGCAAATGCTCATTACATCTCCTGCATGCACACGTTCCCCCAGTACAGCCTTGCCATTACTCTCATCTCCTCTGCTCCAGTTTTTAAAGCAACTGAACAAGACAATACAAATCCTTCAAATCCTGCTTATATTACAAACAGTACCAATGAGTCTTGGTCAAAAAGGAAAGCTAATGGGATAATTTAAAACTAAAGAGACCTGGTTAACAACAAATGCATTTCACTTAACAGATGAATGATGGAGGGTGAAGTATCTGCATAATATAGTACTCACCTATAAAATATTTTCCACACAGATATCTCAATATAACTTGAAAATAGATGTGATGATGTTCTACAGCCAAATAAAACCAGAAGACAAACCTTAATCAACTTCCAAAGGACACGTGGAAACTGGTGGAAGAGCTCTGGGGCTAGATGTCAGATGTTTATATTAGGCATCTTCCACCACTGGTGAAAGTGTCTGGAGCTGATTTATAAATCATGTCCCCTTTGCAGTAAGCAGAGCTGTCGCGTTTTGTACAGTATGTTATAGGACCATAACAGGCATGATTTGAGGACACAGAAGATGTAAGGAGCAGTTTGCTGCTCTGCCCATGAAATCTCTGTGTTTCATCAGGTGACACTCGTGCTTAGACACCTACGCTCACCCCTGAGATCAGTTTTGGGCAATTTCCTATAAGGTAGGAGAACGCTTTGATACCTGAAGTTGGCTTTTCCAACCTTAATGCTTCTGAGATTCCATAGGAGAAGGAATAAATATGTGGTGTATGTGTATACATACATCTGATACAGACTCTAATAGAGTCAGTAGTAAGTCTCTGATTTCAGTGTAGTTTAGATATTGTTGTTGCCATAGTGCCCAGTCATTTTCTACTTGCAGACTTTGTTTGCTTATTTAATTTATACAAAATAATTTATTTACAAGGCGAAGATTGAGCTTTGAGAGAATAGGATGGAGTAGTTCATAGAAGAATGTTCACTGAAGCATAGCATCACTGACAGGTTCAGAATTTGTTTTCCAAGTTTTTATTTGATAGAGCCGGGTATGAAACTGCTCAAACTGCCAGAAGCTTGAAGAATCACAGCCCTTCAGCAGGGACACAGCAGTCAAATTATTTTCTTTTCAACAACCTACTTTTATATGTTTGTCATTGAAGACTTTAGTCTTTGCTTTTGGTATGCTCTCATGAATTAGCAGCCATGGACATGTATAGAATCTTTTTGGTCTTATAAATATACACTAAATCTTGTCAGGCTCATAATCTGTTTGCACCAAAAATAGCTTTTATCATCACAGAATACAATTCAAACTAAATGAGCATGATATTAATATCTTCTTTGTGTGATAATCTTAGCTAGCATTTTCTGGAGCAAAGTGATTGGGACACTACTTTACTGTGATGCTTTTAATGATTTAAAGGAGTAAGTTGGGAAAAACATAATTTTTGTAGATCAGATTAAATGCCTAAGATACCTATTTGAGAAACAAAGGTTTTTAAACTGGAATCCTAGAGATTTTCATATTCAGAGTATAGTACAGTAAATTCATCACAGTGAGTTTTGTTGATAGAGCAAGGTAGATCTTCTATTTCTGTTTTAATTTCCCTACTGAGAGTGTCCATTAAGGAGGCAATATTGGGTACGGCCGCATGGATGGGCAGCATGACCTTATTTAGTTCCCTATAATCCACTGTCATTCTCCATGTTCCCTCCGGCTTCCGTACTGGCCATATGGGGGAATTATATGGGCTGTGTGCAGGTCTTATAATACCTACTTTCTCTAATTCCTGCACTGTCTTTGATATTTCTTCTTGCCCCCCCGGGAGTCTGTACTGTCTTACATTAGTAATCCGGCGTGGTTTTGGCAAACAAAGGGGCTCATGTTTCCAATGGCCCCTCAATATTGTCCGTATTGCCCGGATACTAATGTACCTCTGCCGTAGTCTGAACTCTCCCACAGTTGTCTGGAGAGCCAGACCCCATAGAATGTCTTTGCCCAGGATATATTCTGGAATTGAGGCAATCGACACTTTATACTCCCGGGGTGGGAGACGCCCAACCCCCAGTTTCAACCACGTCTGGGTGACTGGAATAGTCTGTCCCCCAAACCCACCAATCTTCACTCTATTACCCTTAAATTTCGTTGGGTCTCCATATATAATTGATGTTTCTGTGCCGGTATCCACTAGAGCCATCACCTTCTGCATATTTGTCTAAACCAGAATATTGTCAGTCACATCTGGAGGCCCTATGGGGACCAGTGTTTTTCATTAATCCATGAACTTTGCCAGATCCAAATCTTTTGGCACAGGTGGCTCAGGCACTGTAGCCCACGACACCTGCGGATGTTTTTTCCTTCTGTTTGGTATTATAAAGTCAGCCAGATTCCAGGTTGTTGTCGGTGTTTCTTGTATAATTCATACTCCCAATTTTCTGGGAGCACTCTGAAATTTTTTATCATTTTTAAGCTTTTTCCACAGCTGTAACAAAACACGGTTGGGTTGCCCATCAATTTTGGTAAATGCAACCCCAGCCCATATGAGGTCATTGAACATGGTCCTCTGGGATACCATACAGGGCCTGATCGGGGTATCCGTGGAGCAGGCTTTTTAGTTTTAATGGGAAGGCCTCAGCGTCTTCCACTACACGAACATTGCGCCTGGTTCTTATGCGCTCTGTTTCTCCTAAATCTGCCACCAACTGGGCTGCCTGCTGTATGATGGCTTCTGAGGCCACCAATGGATTTAATATGGAAACTAATGTCCTGTAAAGGTGGGAGGGGGCCTGCTGCAGTATGAGATCTCGCATGCCCGCTGTAGATTTCTCTGTATCGGGGCTTACAAAAGCATCTGCGTACATAGCCTCCCTCATACCTAGTTCTTGGATGTGTGTCTGGAGGTCCTCCATAGAGGACCACAAACCGGTATTGAGAGGAATATCAGTTTTGTTAGGCGGCATGCTGCCATCAACCAATCTATAATAGAATGGTTTTCATCATTGTAGTGGACGGCTGCATATAACCTTTGTTTCAAGGCCGGATTTATTGTTATGGACGCTTATTTTGACATTTCTGTCCCATTCACTAAGACACTTTCAGCTCCTGCATCCCATAACCTTAGGAGCCATGATGGTATGCTTTCCCTTGGTTTTTGATGAAACCGCTGTACTAGGTCCATCAACTCATTAGCTGTATATGGACGAGCTGTCACATGGAGGCAGGTTTCAGCAGGGGGCCATTGGTCAGGAGGCACCCCTGCTGGTCTATCTTGTACCTTTTTTGTGTTTTGAGTTACAATAGGCCAAATCTCAAATGGATCCATCATAGATGGAGTTTCGAGATCTGCCTCAGATCTTTTTTTCTGCAATGTCTAAGTCTGTCTCCTCTGATTTTTGGATGTCCTCTACCGATATACTCCGTATTTGTCTTGTGGGGACATTTAGGCCAGGCTTTTTGGTTGTTAATGTACCCAGCTGTTGCTCAAGTTTCTCAATACGCTCTCTTAATAATTAGTTTTCAGTTTCCATGTTAATATTAGCAGCATCTAATTTAAGTATGGCCATTACTAGAGGCCAGGCCACTGCAGAGGCGGCTAGCTGCCGCTCCTTGGTAACGAGTATGTCCTTATCTAATCCTAGAAAGTAGTCAGTCAAATAAGGTGGGGAGGGAGAGGCAGTCCCTGGAACCCACAGGGGTCCCCATTTCTCAATAATGGATGCCAACCCATAGTAGGGTGACCCCATAAACCCTGGAATTAGAGCAGGGATTGTTTGGTCTAGGGGGGTAATGTTCTCCCCCCTGGCCCATTTAAGCATATTCCAAATAAAGGACATGTTGGGTAAGTATGAGTTATTATCACTAGGACTGGCTGGCTTGCTGAGTATGGGGTAAATAGCTCCCAAGGATGGTACTCCACAAAGAAATAGTATAGATGGTGGTATATTTTGAGTAGCTCTATATAGATAGGATACAAATAATACAAAAGGGAGAATGGCTCACCTTCAGGATGACAAGGCTTGCAGGGGACTCCACATGGGAGGGATCTCCAAGAAGAGATCCTTCCCTGGTGGTGGTCAGCCCTTAAATGGGGTCTGGGAGAGGTGGAGCCAGGCTCCACCCCTTCCAATCACACAGGTATATCACCTCCACCTGTGCCCCCATGGCTGACTCGGTGCTCACCTCAGGTGACCAATCAGTGGTTCAGGCCGTGATTCAGCAGTTCCCAAACAAGGAGTAAGTTGGGAAAAAGGTAATTTTTTTAGATCAGATTAAATGCCTAAGATACCTATTTGAGAAACATAAAGATTTTTAAACTGGAATCCTAGAGATTTGCATTTTCAGAGTATAGTACAGTAAATTCATCACAGTGAGTTTTGTTGACAGAGCAAGGTAGATCTTCTATTTACGTGCAATTGGCTTGCTTATGCCCTCTAAATATGAAAGACCAAACGTTTGCTGTCTTGACTGATGGAGTAATATCAGGACTTACAGACAACTCAGTGTACACTAGACATCTATTCACTGTGAAATCAAGGCTATAATACTTTTCAGTATTATATTATTATTATATTATATTTTCAGATTGAGTGAGGAGAAAGGAAAATCCATGATGTATGATTTTCCTGAAATACAATTCTGGCAGGGTACAGTGGCCTTGAGGTTGATGCCCTCAGGACACGTCTGAAATGTGCACAGCTACTTGGCAGACTTACTGAGGTTGTAGCTTATCTATACCCCCACTTAGTAAACAAGGAGATTAACAAAGCATAATGTTGAACACAAGATCAAAAAGGAGCCAAGTGTTCAGTAACTCCTCTGAGCTTCTCAAAGCATAAATTTTGTTGCCATTGCAACTGTATAGAAGAATGAGGGAACTTCACAAGCAGTTAAAAATCTTGTACACTGTTATAAATGTATAATTACTGAAAGGATCGATTTCTACTGCATTGTGTTTATACAGCAGCCTGCATGGAAGAGTATGGAATAAAAAGCCCTGGAAAACTGTCTGTAAAACTTGTTCTTGGAAAGCCAAGTGTATTTATTGTTTGTGCAGTGTTTCTGAAGACCGACATGCTTAGAGTTCAGCCATCCAAACGTTCTGCAGATCCCTCAGATTTCCTACTCAGAATACGTGCAGTGTCCTTTTGAACACTGCAGCCCATGTGCCTATCCCTGCAACTCCCCCCACTAAGGTTGGGTGGAAGCTGAACTGAAAGTAGACCATTACTACAAATGTGCTCACCCAAAATCCTATTGGATTGTAGGATCAATTTACCATTCCATCAGTTTTAGTTTGGATTGTATTAACCAGAAACAAATGACTCTTGTAATTTCCTAAACTTATCTCACTCATTCTAGTGTAACACATGAATTATGGAATTTAATACTATCAAGAGGAATTGTGAAAGGCGATGCATAGACTCAAATGTTCTGTACTTTTTGTCTCAGTGACTCCATCCCCTCTAAGCATCAGAATAAATGCTGTAGAGAAGGGAGTTATTAATGCTTTTCATGAAGTAAGTGGCATTCAAGGGCCACCCAAAATAAAATCTGAATGCCTCAGAAGAACTTTTCCTTATGTACATTATGCTAATGAAGTTATTTTACTTGCTACCGAGGAACATTCTTGTTCTCTTTACACTATTGAGCACCTTGTGTAGCTCAAATATCATAATCACAGACAGCAAGAAAATGAAATTACTGGAGATGCGTAGTGCTACTGACACAGGCTCCCATGTGAGCTTGCGCGTGTCCTCCAAAGACCACTAGCTCCTGTAACATGTTTAGTAATAAGGCATGAAGGGAAGATGCTATTTTACTTCTCCTGCTGCAAGGTGTTCATGGAGTTGCATGCTTATGAAATCTTTCAAGTTAGTGCAGTAACCAACAGGTTTGAAGTTATGCAAAGGTTCCCGTGCTCTCCAGGCTCCTGCATTGGTCTCGCTCACTGACAGGCTCAGTGTCCCAGTGATTTCTTCTAGGAAATCGTGGGGTGTTTTGAGAGCCCTGACACTACTTGGTTTTGTGCTGACCCAACAGAAGTTGATAACCGGGACCTGATGGATGCTGATAGACAGGAGCTGGCAGGTGGGACGTTTGGTCTGAGTGGGCTTCAGTGCTATGAGGACTGTGTGGAACAATGGATTTTAGCCAGCTCTCAGCAGTATAGAACAGGGATAATCTGCTGCAGGGAGAAGAGAGATGGAAATGGAGAACTCTGAAGCAGTAGGTGTGAGGAGTGTGTCACAGACACCAAGGTTCATAGGCAATGGAAAAAGTAGGAGCAGGAAAGGTGAAAGAACTGTTGAAGAGAGAAAGTTTAATGTGCAAGAGCTGAATTGGTGCAGCTGGGGCCTTCTGTGCTACTGCACAGATTTGTTGGATGTGCATGGCTAGGCTGTAAAAGGAGAAGATGTGGGGAGAAGCAGGACTGGAGCTGTGAGCAGTGGGAGCACGTGCTGGCTGCGTGGAGATGAGTGCCTGGAGAGGTGATATGGGCCAGGCACCCTGCAGAGCTGTGGTAGGGAATGAGGAAACAGAAAGGGACTTATCAAGGAGACTGTAGGAGCAATTGACAGGGTAAGAGAAGAAGGATGCAGAACATTAAAATCACCGTGTTAATGCCACCATGTTTTAAAACAATTCAAAGGGCCAGAATGTTGAAAAGCCAAAGGAAACATTTCTCACCCTCTTAGATTTGGGGGAAGGATACAATAGGAAACACAGCAGGAAGACATCTCCATGGAATGACATCATTTACAAAACACTTCTACATTCTTCTCTGTGTACTGCCTATCTCCAGGGGACTGGTATCTGCCACCTTGTTTCCAGCAGCAGCAAGGAAGAGGCTTTAACTGGATGTTTAAATAGTGTTTTAACTGAGAACAGAATCACCTACACACTTCTGAGAAAGTGATGTTTTATTTTATTCTTCAGCTCTTAGAGTGTATTCCATATTATCCCATTGTCTTGGCAAACTGAGCTCTGGAAGGCCTCAAGGAGATGAGAACTAAATACTGTCAAAGCTCACAGTCTAAGTCTTTCCTAATTTTGAGCTCATTTTGCAGCCAGGGATACTCATGTCCACATTGCAGGATTTTACTGGCGAGCTGGTGTTGTACCACTGCTGCAATATTACTCGTTTGTGTTCTGTTATGTACACTATATATATGAAAAAGATTGTTAGACAAAATTTCTCAGGAGTAAGATTTTCTTAGGTAGTAAGTCTGCTTGATCTTCTGTTATCACAAGTACATTCTGTTATCACCTGTGCATTGCACATTGAGCTGTATGAAGCCATTGCCTTGTGAATGCCCACGACTTCCTGAAATGTGCTTATTTGTGTCTTCACTTTACTTTGAATAGGCTTTTTCTCACTTTTATTTTCATTCTCGCTTCATTTTCAAGTGACCTTGTGGTGGAAGAGTGTTAGCTTAGTTCCCTTCAAGCATTATCCTGTAGCCCCTTTTCAATAGTTTTCATGCTCGTGTCCCATGAACGCTACTGTCAGGACACAGAATATAACAAAGCCTGGAAGAAATCAAATATCAACTCTTGTGAGTATGTCTGCACTACTCAAGGTTACCTAAGCAAGTAAATGGCATAGATAATTTTCTGCCATCTTGTACAGTTTGGTTTCCTTTCCTTGTGTTCTTTTAATCCCACACTACATATGTTCCTGCTTCTGATGCATTATACTATCAACCTCAGTCCTCCTGCGTTAGTTTCATTAGACGTTACTCCACAGGGCTGCTTTTTCAAATTGCTGGCAGATAGAGAAAAGAAGTGGAAAAAAAAAGTCATTTTTTTTCTTAACATTGAACTTCTGTTGATCTAAATCACCTTCAAGAGATCATATGTACAGCATGATGCTCCTGAGGGCAGTGTGCTGGCCATGCTCTTTGTAGGTCAGTGTAGGTGCTTTGTGGGGAGGAAAGAAGGTGAGTTATCTTCTATACTGATCCCTTTTCACAGTCTGTGATGGAGATAGGATTTTTCAATTGCTGCCCTTTCTGTAATTGTAAAAGACAGCTCAGGTATGAGGTTCTTTTCTATAGAAAGAGAAAATAACCTCTGGTTTTTGTAATGCAGACAGTGTCTTACAGTTTCTTCTGACCTTTACTCTTGGGAGTGAAGTAGTATAGGGAGTACGAGAAGTCATGGCTTTTCCTCTTATTTTCTTTATGACAGATAAAATAGTCGGTGGCTGTTTGCCCTATCAGACTGATGCTAAGGGGCTGACTGATGAGCATATTTCTTACCCAGATTAGCCTGAATCTACTACTAGTAGTTCCATGTTGAAGCTCTCTGCTCTACAGTAGCTGCTTCAAATGATCCATATCATAGAATAGATGATCTTCAAGTTTTCCTCGAAATTCAGTTTGGACAGCAGGGTAGTCTTTCTTCAAGTGAAAACATATAAATTAGGTCTGTACTACTGTGGGAAAAAAAAAAAATTAAAGGTCTTTCACTGGAGAGGTTAGAAAAATGTCTATAGGGAATGTCTAGGTGCATCTGATTTTAGTTTGGGAAGGTCCTAGTCAAGAATAGAGGCACCTCCAAAACACGTCATTGTGAGTTTGTATTCTGTACTTTACTTTTTTATGTCTATCAAAACCTGTAAGTCCTACTGAAAGCTGCTAAAATATAAACCTGACAGTTTCCTGTGAGCCGCGTGCCACACGGGTCTCCAGAGGGGTGGAAAAAGTCTCTGAAAACCTTCCGCTGATGGATGGATCTATAGCCAATGTACAAACATAGTATGAAAGCCTGGAAATGTTTGCCACCAAGTGAGATCCAGGTGACTGGTGTGAAATTGTAACTGCAGCCTGCTCTGAACATGTTGAAGGGCACTGAAAGCAAGTGGAAATGTTAAAGACACTTGAAGCAGATGAGCAGTGAAGAGTAGTAAAAAGATTTCCATACTCTGATTTTTATTTTTTTTTTATACTGGAGAGTTTAAATCTTGAGTGCTTTTGTAAACTCCGTAAGAATTATGGAATGGATCAATTTTTCTCAAGTTCCTTTATTTATTTTAGATTTGGATTTTGATCGCATTATGTGTAAAAGATTATCCTGGATGAAATGACACTAGAGAGAAGAAGAGCGTAAAGGAAATTACATTTTGGTTTTATGTTTCAAATATGCTAAAATGAAATAGTTTGATGGGTCCTAGCTTTTGTTAGTTTAGGTATTCGGTTCTAATGAGAAACTTGATGATGACAATAAAAAAGACCATGACCAGTTCTTTAGAAAAGACACAGGCCATAAAAGGACAAAAAACTGTTAGTGAGTCAAATTAGAAAATGAATAATTTATAGTGAACAGCAATACCAAGGATACCCTGCTGCTGTTTATTGAATATAGATGACTCGTTCTCTGCCAAAACAGACAAACTTAATGAGGCTAGACTGAAGTTAAATGTGGAGGGCTCAGGTTATGCAGGAGAACTGTCTTTTTTGATGAAAAGTGAAATTTATAGTAGGCAAATCCAAAACAATGCAGATTGGGAAGAAAAATTTTTAAAAGGTTTTTATACAGGGAAATGTTCAAAATTATTGCAGACCTTAACAAAATGTGTCATACTGTTGTGGACCGGTAGGATATGTTTGCTGAATAAACAACAGAAGTAAAAGGGAACAAAAATCCGACAGAAGGGAGGAGGCTGTGTTAGACATGGGAGTGGGGAGTAGAAAATGGCTAAATTATGGTTGTAAATGAACAACTCTGTATGTTTAAAAAACACATCTGTGGTGTTAACAGAAGCATATAATAAAAAAATAAAATATGATTTCATTCAAATGAATTCAATCTCTGTTTAAGAGACAGAGAAAGTCAGCGTCACTAACTCGAACTACCATGGGATTTTGAGAAGGACTGGCTTTTACTGGAAAAGCTCTTATTTCTTGTGTGCTAATTAGATATATACATTTAGGAGATGGTTGTTTGCTGTTGACTTCACTTGAATCTGCCAAATCAGAGTTCAGATCTTTTTTGTTTTTTGCTGTTCTTTAAATCAGTATCTGTATGAGTGCTGCTCTTTCAGATTGTTTTTTTTTCCTGTTGCTGCTTTGTGTTTGCTTTTGCCTTTTTAATTTCCTTGTTATGCTCACTTACTGTACAGAACAGAGTTGTTTTTTTTGTAGTGCTCTTTGCTGGCTATGATTTGAAATACAGTATTGGGCTGTATGAATTCCTGCTTTCATTCAGAACGGCAGATCAGATACTTTTGTTGATGTATTTAGGCTGGCTATAAGCCAGTTTTGTATTGGATGAAATGTAATTCCTTTTAGCTGCTCAGCACTGTTACTGGGACCTCTAGAACATTAAGTCCAGTAAAGAGATTTTGGATACGTGCAGATCTTCTACTTGATAACTTCTCAAATTCTCACTGTTTTAAATATATATTTTTCTACTGTTTACTGTCTTGGTTTTTTTTCTTTTTTTTTCAGTTGGAACATTAATTTACCAAGTCTTCTGTTGCTGGGAGCTGAACCAGACACTGTCTGCTCCATTGGCTCAGTGTGTGATCTGAGTAGCATTTTGCTGCCTTAGCCCTAGGAGTAGTTAAAAGTGAATGATATGAGTGTAAAAAGATGAGGCATTTGTAAGGTGAGACTTTATTCTGATTAGTAGTATATATGTTCTGTTCACTGAGATTTTCAGGGAAATTATGATTTTACTGAAGTTCTACTCCAGTGTTATTTGATTGTATGTGGTATACTTAAGTACTTCTGTACCACACTATAAATTTGAGTCTAAAGATTATCAAAAGCTCAAAGGGTAGAGCTCTTTAGCTGCAGATTTTGCCAGCTTTCCAAGAAGCAGTAGTTAGAGACCAAGCAAATTTGTTAAATCGCTCATAAAACAATCTCTGCTTTGGCTCCCCATGGCTTCCTCTGGGAATAGTCCTTCCTAGTTGTCTTTAAATATTCCTGGGGTCATATGAGGGCAAATATTCAGTAGCATATGTCTTATGCCAGAGCCATAGATACACTGTGATTCGACATGAACCTAGTGAACCCTAGACTGTGTAATCAGCACAAGTGGCACTTTGTGGTTTCATAACAGCCTATGAGTGCTGAAGGGGCTGCAGCCCCTCCATGCAAAGCAGGTGGCAGAGGCAATGCTCAGTCCTGCTCACTTGTCCCAAACAATCAACTTATGTATGCAACAGCCCTGATGCTCCAGCTAAAGTTCCTGCATTAATTATGTCTGCCCAAACCTGCAAGCTTTTAGAGCAGTTTTGAACATGAATTTTGCAGGTTTGCTAGTCAGACAGGGGTTGGTTTTTTCTAGGGTACCCAACTTGCAATTAATTTAAGCTGCCAGACGCTGATCATTATCAAAACTCTTACTAAATATATGGATTTGGTATAATGGAGTGAATTATATTTATATGTACCAATATGGCTACACTTTAAGACATTTGCTGTGTTGGAGACTTTTTACCTAACCCTCTCAAGCAGGATGTCATTTAAATATATCCTTACTGAGGAATATAAGAACCATAATTTTCCAGTATGTCTCCACTGTTTTCCTTTACAAATTAAACGATGAATTATATGCATTTAAAACCAATATTTGATCTACTATCCTATCATCAGCCACTCCCCATAACGCATTGCAGACCCTTCACAGCCCTGTTGCCCTTCTCTGGACACGTTCCAGGCTCTCAATGTGTTTCTTGTAACAGCAGGCCCAAAACAGTACTCAATGTGTGGCCTCACCAATGCTGAGTACAGAGGAACAATCAACTTCCTGCTCCCACAGGCCACAATATTTTTGACGCCAGCTAGGATGGCTGTGGCTCTCTTGGCCACCTGGGCAAGAGCTGGCTCATGTTCAGTCTGCTGGTGAGTAATACCATCAGAACTTTTTCCTCCATGCAGCTTTCCAGCTACTCTTCCCCAAGATTGTTGAGCTGTCTTGGGTTGTAGTGACTGAAGTGCAACATCCATAGGTTCATAGGTTCATAAGGTTGGAAAGGACCTACAAGATCATCTAGTCCAACCATAAACATCCAGCACTTGATCTTGTTGAATCTCATACAGTTGGCCTCAGCTCATCAATCCAGCCCATCCACTGTTTAGGTATTATGAACAGCTAATGATAGTGTATTTGGGGCTATGACAGAGCTGTACAATATTAAAAAAAAAAGATTATTAGTAACATGTTGCAAATTATATGGTAGAACATAATGTCTCGTGCAGCAGTGTTTTAATGTGCTTAGAGAATGGTTCAGGTCCTTGTTTTCTTCTTCAGAACGAAGCGAAACACAGAATCCAGGAAATCTGAACATAGAACTTGTAGAGAGGTGAAACAGACCTGGATGTACTCAAGTCCACGCTGGCAAGTACTTCTCTGGAAGTTAAATGTAATTGTGTGGAGCCTCTGGACGTCTATGTCTGTTTTTCCTCACATTTCATTCTATCTGTGTATATCTTTCAGCATTCAGAAATAACCGTGGCTGAGTTTTTGTATTAGTAGTCACTTGAAGGCACAGTTATCCAAGCTGCAATATGTGAGCTGAAGTTTAATTGTAGTGCATCCTTTTGTTAGGTATTACTGATGTAGTAGGAAGTGTAGCTTTTATCCACCAAGAATTGATTAGAGTGAAGAAGTAACATGTAGTCTGTCAATATGGAAAAATGAATGAATGTCTCTTTGATATGAGTCTTGATGGACAATTTCACTGCTGGTTTAATCTCTGTCTGGTTTCTGTTTAATCTCTTTTATTGGCTCAGCTAGCGTCTGAGCAGAATTTAAAACATGCTCATTACTTAAACACATAAATATTTGAATATTTTGGTGTTTTAATCTTATCTTTCATAGGGACTTTGTTTTTAAAAGTATCTTCTGAAATCAGCCACAGCAGACTTCCTGATTACTCAAAACATAATTTCTTAGCAAAGTAAATTATAATAGATCTTTAAACTGAACTGGAAAGAGTTGCTTTTAATAGAAACTTCCTATCTCAAGTCTTCTTCAGAGCAGTCTTGGAAGATAAAATCTGGAAAATGAGCCAGTCTGGAGCAGCATCAGGAAATGACTGCCCAGGGACCTGTAGACTGAATAACAATGATGTCTATTATAAAACACCTAACTAAAAAGGGGCCCCAGTAAAGCCCTCACACACATGGTACTTCTCTATGTATGTCCCAGTGTGCTGAGTGAGATCTTCATGCAGAGTAAGCATTTATCTCTTTTTTTTTTTTAGGAGGGTGATGTCATTATCAGGCCCATTGCTTTCAGAAAGGCCAGCCCTTACAAACTGGCTCATGGAGTTTATGCTGTAGGGGGTTACTTCTGAGGCAAAATTGAGCAATAGCTCTTTTCATCTTGGATGGCTTCTCTTTGTTTTCATCCCTCACTCCCAATATAGATCAGATTCTTTAAAGCGGATGCTTGACTTCCAAAAATGCTCAGTCCTCCCCTCTCCTGCTGAGGGAAGCAGTTACTATGGATTCTCTGCACAAGAACAGATGTATTCCAGCACGCTGGGTACTAACCGTGCTGTTCGCTGTGCACTTCAGGTTTTTTCAGGTCCAGAATATAACTGGCCATGGATAGCCTGGGTAGGGCTGCCCTGTCTTTGGATTCCTCCTGTTTCTCTTTTGCCTGCCAGTATAAAGGACATTGGTGACAAACAATAGCAGTGGTCTGAGTTCTCTTCATACTTCTAGGCACTGAAATCTTCTTCCCAGTATATAAAAAAGATCACTGATATGTGTTTGTAAATAGAGAAAGGGGCTGGTGGGAGTCTAAGGCAATAAGCAGCAAAAGGGAAGGTGCTTTCAGTGGTTATGCCATCTACTTAACATTGTATTGCAGCCTGTTAGGGAAAGTGAATGTCAGATTGTAAACTGGAGTTGGCAGAAACTGCTTCTCAAACTTCAGGGAAATCTGAGTGTGGATCTAAGTGCTGTAGTTTCAACTTCCTTCTATATGCAATGTTAGCCAGTGAATCATTAAAACATTTTGACATTCTGCCCATGCAATCTTATTCACTTGAGCTCATTTCTAGCACTTGATTCTATGCTCTGGTGTATTAAACCTGAAAAGAATGTTGGGGGAGTGGGAATAGATTCTGGATCATTTCCTCCACCACTAACTTCTATGGAGGCTCCAAATAGAAATGGAACATACATTGCAGAAGCTCATGAAATGTCAGTCCTGTAGTGCTGTCATTCATGAGAAACTCAGAGATGTTATGGTAGTCATGTTTCTAAAACATGTTCATACAGCAGTTCATACCCAGGTACTGCATCAAAATAAATGTATGATGTTTTAAAGAAAGAGACCACTCTAGATAGAGAACATGTACAGATATAATTCATCATATGCATTTTATTTGCATTTTAATCCTTGTGGATGCTTTGTATCAGAATTGATTGGAAAGACTGATTTCTTCTTTATTAACAAACTGAAGTATTTTTGCAGAACAAGGGGTAATAAAAAAAATCTTCAAGCTTCAATGCATCAAATACTTCAAAATTGTAAAATATTTTACTATTTCAGTTTTTTTTTGTCATTTTTGGTTCTTTCAATTTTAATGTGTAAGAACAGTGACAATCACAATCAAGGGCTGTTTTCAAAAACATTTTTACAGCTTTACCAAAGGTCAGAACTTGGTCTTTCACAGAATGGTACTCATATTCACAAGTTTATTTCCTGTAAATTAATTTTATCTTTTATGATAGACATCACTTTAAGTGTTACAAAGCATTGTAATTTCATTTTAACACTTTTCCAATGAAGTTGATTTCAAGTCACCTTTATTTACTGACTGGTCTTGTCTTTGCTTGCTGTGTATTTGTTTTACAGAAAGTGCTGCTGGCATTTACTGTGACCTCTTAACTATTACATTCACCAGTTAGCAGGCTGAGTTGTTATAACCTGAAGTTAATAATACTTGATTGAAGTGGTACAAGTTAAAAATAGATCTTTTTGTCTAGGGGACAAGACCTGAAAACAATAAAGTAAAATGCCTTGAACACTTATTAGAATGCAGAATTAAAATTAATTCTGAGATTTGTGAATAAAGCAACTGTAGCTATTAATTTTCTCTCTCTTAAGAGACGATAACTATATAAGTAAATCTCTAAAGGTTCTTTGAAATTGTTGCCCACAGTCATTTCCAGGCTCTCCTTCCTTGAGGTCTCAGCAGAGTTCTGTCCTACTTAAGAGAGGTCCAAGCTCTTTGCAGCAGGATGATTTCCAACTTTTGCCCTTAGGAATCTACGTTTTATTTTGCTGGAAATATGCTATGGGAACAAGAGCCAAAGCAGTTGTGACACATATTCATTAGTAAAGACTTTGATAAGTCATCTCTGAATTTCCAAATGTGTTGCTGCTGTGAGCAACTTTATTTGTGAGAATGAATTCAAAGCCAGCAACCAACGGCTTAGACAATTTCAGCTGAGGTTCAGCCTCACGAATTTGAGAACACCCCATTTACCAACTGGTTCGTTTTACTCCAATGTTTTCTAAACACAGCCTTAGAGAGCACGAAGGAGCAGGAGAGGAAAGGGAGTTCTTGTTCTGCTTAAAATATTTTTAATTATCATTAAGAATGTCAGAAAAATTCAGATGTACAGATTCACTCTGTTTTCTCCTGATTTAGTGGTCCCTTTTTTCCAAAAGAACAATTTGAAGTCAACTTCAATAAAGTAACCTCAAATCTGCATACGAAATGTTCCTTGCTAGGCCTTGTGTTTAGCTTCTGTGGCAAAGTGCTATGTAAGCTGGCAAGGCTGGATGCTTGAAGCCATAGTTATGTAGAGTTTAGTGTGTAACAGAGTTGCTAGAGATACCAAGTGGATTTTATTTTGCCTTAAATTGCTGAGCTACCTATGCCACTTTAGCCTGTTGTAGGTGCTAGAGCTGTCTGTTCCAAAATCAGCCTGTGATTGTCTGCAATCTGTTGCTGCCACCATTGCAGTGCCCATGACAGACTTGAAAGCTACTGCTTGTGTTCTTCATTCTGGAGCATGAAACTCCAAAAGAGTGCAAAACTCTGTTGTGCAACTGAAGAAGTGGCTAAATGTTTATGTAGGGTAGGCATAAAAATATCACTGTGCTATTTGTTATATCTATCTGTCATACTCTGAAAACACTGAGATATTTCCATAGCTGGGATGTGACCAAGATTTCTTTTTACCCTTACAGAGGCAATAAATGCATGCAGCTTCACTTTTGGTACCCTTGCTTGCTGATCTGGCCATTATCAAGGCATCTGTCATCCATGAGCTCTGAAGCTGCATTGTGGAGATAAGTATCACTACCTGCAGTGTTACAGATCAGAAAACTGAAATAGAAATGTAAAATGAATCACTCCATATCTACTTTTCTCATGGTGCTATCATTTATAAAGCTCAGCACTGGTCTGCACAAGTTTATCTTTTTGACTCTAGAGTTTTTCTGTCTTTCTTTGACAGAATGTATCCTCTGACGGAGCCCTATTGGATTTGCACAGTGGGGAGGTAAATGAGTGTGCAAGTACAGATGTGTAGCTCATCATAATGACATGGCAGTAGTACGCTGAGTTCAGCTCACCCTGGAAGATGGTCTCATCCTTAAGATTTATCACTGGCACAGACATGATTGCTGATCTCACTGCAGATTTCTTCTGTTTTTAAGCTAATACTTTTCTTAAAGGCACAAAATGTGTTCCAGTGTTTTCTGTTAGAATTGTAATTGCGAATACTTTCTGGGTTGTCTTTTTTGTTTGTTTGTTTTTAAGACCCAGTGGATTTTTTTTCCACAGACATTTCTGAAACCATTTGACTCTGGGAGGCCATTCCAGCACAGCTAGTTTTCTCAAAAGCTTGTTCTTAGTCACTTTGAAAAAACAGCTTTTCAGTATCTCAGTGCCAAGAGTTGATGCCCAGTTGATGCCTCATCCCTGTAGGAGGGTTAGAACTAGGTGATCTTCAAGCTCCCTTTCAACCCAAGCCATTCTGTGACTCTATGATCTTGTACAATTGCAAATATTCCTGTAGAATGCTTGATTCTCTGCTGTCTTCAAACTTGGATTTTATCAAAGCCAGTTGAAAAATTGAAGTTAAGTCCCTGTTACAGATAAAAGTGAAGAACATAAGGTTTTTAAAAAGGACATATGGATACAAATGTACATATTTAAACAAACATGTTCCAATCAGATCAGGTTTTTCTTTCCTTTCTCTTGTGATCAAAATGTGATAAGACACAGAGGATAGTGAAGTCCCTACAGGGCCAGTTCTGAGTCATGCAAAAGATGCTAGGGAAATTTCCAGTGATTTGTCTGAGTCTCAGACCAGATCTTTGCTGTCAGGAAAACATCAGTGAACAATATGGACTCGCTTCATCTATGTGTAAAACTCCTGTATATAAAGACACAGAAAATTTTCAATTTCAATTCTATTTTCAATGTGTTCTTCTTCCACTAAATGACTTATTATAACCAATGCAGTACAACCTTAACAAAATACAAGAAGCGTACGACCAGGATAGTGAGGTTCTAGGGATGAGAGCATGAACAGAGATGTTTGTCATGGAAATGAATATTGATTTTTATGCTTTCTATTTTTTTTCTGATCCAGTTCTCAGAGAGTAAATAGCAAATTCTCTCCGTTTTAATGGGAACAGTGCTAGTCACATTATACACCAGTTTCTGAGAACTTCTCAGTGTGTAGGGAAATAATTCGGTTACTAACTACCTTAGAGTCTCTAGAGTTACAGCAGCTATGTAAGATGAGAATCTGTTCCTGCAGTGTCTGTCTTTAACAACAAATATTCAGACAATTCAAGATTTTAGCACTGGAATGACCGAATCTCAAAGATGACTAGTGCTCTGATTGCATCTGTCTTTTGTGGTGTTCATTTGCTGCTTGTTTGTGGAGAAGGGATCATTTTTATACCTTAAGAATAGCTAGCTCCCTGAGAAACCTTCTAATGATGCCACAAGCGCATTGCAATACCCAGTTAATGGCAGTTTTGTATTGATAATGGACTTCTATTAATCACGAGGAGCATTAAAAAGAAAACATCTTCTTATCTGTATGTTCAGATGCTTTCTAATTGCTCGTGTGTTTTAAATAGCTTTGCAATTCCTTGTACCGCATTATTCAAATTTCCTAGTGTCTCATACAAAAGTAATTGAAATGCAGCCAAAAAATTTGCAAACCAATACGGGGGATACTTCCTACTGCACATTTTTTTTATCTTGTTAATAAAGGATAAGAATATGAACGTGTACATTGCAACATCCTCACTTTTATTTTCTACTTTCAAATGTAGGTTTTTTTCATCAGTAAGAGGTTGTAGATGTACCAACTTCTGAGTAACAGCAGAACTGGGGGGAAAAATACAGAGCATTAAAATAACAAGAAAAAATGAGTGTCTGCTGGTGAAGCAGTCTGTGTTAGGAAACTATCATTCAAATTCCAGTGAGAGTCAAGGGCTTCCCAGATCTCACATTCTCAGCACAGACTGTAGGGTTCACTGTTTCCTGTACTGTGCAGTCCTGGGGATGTTCCACAGCTACTGACAGCTATCTCTGAAGTGTTGGAAGATTTCAAGGAAAATAATGTTATAAGAAATGTAAAGTCCTAACTGCAAGTGCAATACTTCTGCATAAATATGGCCTAAAATAGTTTTCTCCCACTCACATTGTTCAACGTAATATTTAAAGTAAGATATCCATCATTCTCTTGTGGAAGAAGAGCATGAATGGAAAGAAAAGAGCATATGATAGATGCCATATGTTCTCTTTTTCTCTCCCCCTTGCTCTCCTCTCTCCTTAAAAAAAAAAAAAAAATATATATATATATATAAATTGGTAACTGTGATTTCCTACCAGGTCCATTTTAGGGAACACAGTGAGGGCTGTGGGAGGCTGGTGGGCTGCCTGAGGGGCTTGGGATGAAATCTCACTTCTGTGCTAGATAATCACAACTCTTCTTTGGCTGTTTAGTCAAGAGACAGCAAAGGCTTTCAAGGATCAACAACGGATTCATGGTTAAGCAAAAGCAAGAAAAGATGAGTTTCCTGCAGGAGGATATTTGCAATGTGAATCTCTCCATCCAGTGCTTATAGAGAAGATAAATTTGTAAGATTTCAGGCTCTCAATAGGTCATCCAGTCTTTCTCCTCCTCCATACAGAATAACTGCTCTAGTCCTGACAGTTGTTTGTCTAGCCAGTATTCAAAGATCACCATCGATGGAGATCATTCTGCCTCTAGGCACTCTTTCTTCCATATCCCTTTTCATGACAGATTTTTCTTTGTATGTGTCTTGAATATTTTGTGTAACTACTACTTGACCTATTCACTGAAGACATCAAAAGAAAAAGATTCTTTTCTTCCTTCTTTCACAAGTCAGCACACGTGATGTTTCGTTTTCTTTCATGTCTTGCATTTTTTTATGCATTATGTGCACCAGTAAGAGCAGTAATGGGAGCTCAGATCTTCAGACATGAGAACAGTGCCTGAATCTACCCTACCATCAAATGTCAGCTGCAGACACTAAAAAACCTGAAAGTTAGAACTTCAGTCTGGAGTTTAGATGGTGAATTTTGGCTGGGGTTCACTGTGCTAAAAATCCATGTTGATGTAGAGAGAGTAGCTGTAACAAGCTGGGCTGATAGGCTGCTAGCCAGGCTCTTGGAAGCACTGGAAGAAACTGTTACGTGTGTTGGGTACTACACAACAGAGCCAGAGACAAAATGCATCACAACATTAATGCCCAGGATTACCAGACGCTCAGGCAGCTTGCCTGGGAGCCAGGCATCTCCCACAATGCCAAGAAATGCCTGGTGGCTGTGGCATACAGATGTATTCTGTGAGCTACAAAGAAATAGCATCAAGGCCTTCCAAACTTCAGAACATCAGAAAATGTTACAAAACACTCTTGAGAAGTAATCTTGGCATCTTAGGACAGCAACCATGATGCTGGACACTCGGTCCCCATTCCAGCTTTTGCCACTTAAGAATGAATGCAAAATACAGAAGCATATTGTGTGCTGTCACAACTCATCTGAGAAACAGATGTTTCTTTTGGGGGAATTATTCATGCTAACGATCACACTTCAAAGTAAACAACAATTGTCATTTGTTGCCTGTTTAAAAAAAAAAAAAAAAGGAAAAAGCTGGAAATCAAACTAATGAGAATATTTCCTCAAGGGAGCAGACAACAGGAAAATGATCCTTTTGCAAAACTTCTAATAAATAAATGGATCGCTCCAAATGTATTGCCTCTATTTCTGTGGAAATTAAAAGGGATACAAAGAGCCCAGCTGCAAAACACTGTTTTTTCAACATAGTCGTCATCAATAGCTGTGTATTTTTGCAAACAATGAACAAGAGTTTGCATGCTGGGCACAAAAAAATCTGCATGAGCAGATGTGACCCATTATTTTGCAGCTGTTAAAATGGTATCTGTGTTAGGAAAATGTTGCTCACACAGTCCAGCTTTCATCAGTCTGAAAAGCTGGAAGTCAGAAGGCACCAATCCAGACTATATGGTGGATGTGGTAGGACTGTCTGGTCAAGATTGGCAATGTGCTTTGTGGTCTTCAAAGTTGTAAAGGGCATGGTGATATTGCAGTGTGAGAGCAAGGTTGTCTTTTCCTCTGGCCTCACTCTGGAGTTTTGAGCCTTCAGTTTAGTGGGCGTTGTGATATAGCAGTCAGGGTCTACAGACTGAGTTAGCTTTGTCAGTCCAGTTCTGAATGTAATGTGTCAATTTACACAGGCCAAGAAGTCTGCAAAGAGAGTAAAATGCAGTAGGTTTTCTGGTGGGCCGCTGCTTTACAGCCTCCTAGCTAAGACTTCAGTAAAACAATGTGAGTTCGCAAAAACCAAAAGTAGTTGCATTTCAGCTTACTACATAGTTTATCCCACAGGCCTGTTCGTAACTATGTAGGGTTAAGTATAGGGTGCTGAGGGAGCTGGCTGAGGTGATTTCCAAGCTGCTTTCTACCATCTATCGGCATTCCTGGTTATCTGGAGAGGTCCCACAAGATTGGAGGCTTGCCGATGTGACTCCCATCTACAAGAAAGGCCGTAAGGAAGACCCAGGGAACTACAGGCCTGTCAGCCTGACCTCGGTATCAGGGAAAGTTATGGAGCAGATGATCTTGAGGGAGATCACACGGCACATGCATGGCAATAAAGGGATCAGACCCAGCCAGCACAGGTTCACCAGGGGCAGGTCGTGCTTGTCCAACCTCATCTCCTTCTATGACTGGGTGACCAGACAGGTAGATGAGGGAAAGGCTGTTGATGTAGTCTACCTGGACTTCAGCAAGGCCTTTGACACGGTCTCCCACAGTATTCTCCTGGGGAAACTGGCAGCCCGTGGTGTGGACAGGTTCACTCTTCTCTGGGTGGAGAACTGGCTGGAGGGCCATGCCCAGAGGGTAGTGGTTAATGGAGTTAAGTCCAGCTGACGTCCTGTTACGAGTGGTGTCCCCAAGGGTCAGTTTTGGGGCCCATCTTGTTTAATATCTTTATTGATGACCTAGACGAGGGGAATGAGTGTACCCTCAGCAAGTTTGCAGATGACACCAAGTTGGGAGGATGTGTCAAACTGCCTGAGGGTAGGGAGGCCCTTCAGAGGGATTTGGATAGGCTGAACAGCTGGGCTGAGCTCAATGGGATGAGGTTCAATAAGACCAAGTGCCGGGTCCTGCACTTTGGCCACAATAACCCCATGCAATGCTACAGGCTTGGGGCAGATTGGCTTGAAGAATGTAGAGAGGAAAAGGACCTGGGGGTGTTGGTTGATGCTCGGCTTAACATGAGCCGGCAGTGTGCCCAGGTGGCCAAGAAGGCCAATGGCATCCTGGCCTGTATTAGAAATAGTGCAGCCAGCAGGAGCAGGGAGGTGATCATCCCCCTGTACTCAGCTCTGGTACAGCCGCACCTCGAGTACTGTGTTCAGTTTTGGGCCCCTCACTACAAGAAGGACATTGAGGCCCTGGAGCGTGTTCAGAGAAGGGCAACAAAACTGGTGAGGGGTCTGGAGCACAAGTCTTATGAGGAGCGGCTGAGGGAGCTGGGATTGTTTAGTCTGGAGAAGAGGAGGCTCAGAGGAGACCTTATTGCACTCTCCCACTTCCTGAAGGGGGGTTGTGGTGAGGAGGGGGTGGGCCTCTTCTCCCTGATAAATAATGACAGGACGAGAGGGAATGGCCACAAGTTGCGCCAGGGAAGATTTAGATTAGACCTGAGGAAGCATTTTTTCTCTGAAAGAGTGGTCAGGCACTGGGATGGCCTGCCTAGGGAGGTGGGTGAGGCACCGTCCCTAGCGCTGTTCAAGAAGCGTTTAGATGAGGTGCTAAGGGATTTGGTTTAGTAGCTTAGTGGGTAGGGATGGTGATAGGAGGATGGTTGGACTAGATGATCTTGTTGGTCCCTTCCAACCTAACGTATCTATGAATCTATGGATGAATTATGGGCTCTAAGTGTTTACGGATAACCTAGGAAGCCAGACTTGTCATATGGCTCTGGGACTCGGAGGCTGGCTGTGTCTCTTCTAATAACTTAAATGGTGCCAAGGCATGTTCCCAGGAACTAGACCCAAGCTGTTTGTCTGTGTTGCTGCACTGCCAGAATCATAGGATCACAGAATTGTAGGGGTTGGAAGGGACCTCTAGAAACCATCTAGTTGGACCCACCTGCCAAACAATGATCCTTTTGTCTAGTTTCCGTAGAGCTGCAGACCTCTATTTTGATATTTGATATTTTGGATTTGCTGAATGATGATAGCCAACAAAACTATTTCATCAGCTAGTTTCTGACCTTTTCTAACTGACCATGTTGCATTTTAAAACATGAAAGATACCCATTCTGCATTTACACCAGCTCTGTAAAGAATGCTGTATAGACAGGACTTCAGCAGAAAATTTCCACCTATTTACCATTTACTGTCACTGAAATTCAAAAAAGTATTTTAAAAAATGAGGGAAAATATTGTGATTTCTTGTATATGTCTCTTCTTGGAAATTCCATGGATCATTTATCAGTGAACAAAAGACTAATGAAAAACTTATGAGGATGTTCCGAAGATAGGTTTCTTAAGTCTTTTATTATCAGTTCAGAAGCATATGGCTAAACCTAGTGCAATTACTTTTATGAACTTTGATAATGGTTGTTTAATGCCACAGCCTTCATTATATTATGCTAAATATGTTCACTGCATGTTTGCATCTCAAAGACGATGATGTTTTGGTTGGACTACCTTGAGAAAAAATGCTGTATGTTTGAGCTCAGGATGAGTATCTTACTTGGAAGGTAGGAAGTAAATGTCGATGTTCTCTAGATTTGCACGTGTGTTAAAGCTGACAATTCAATACCAATTCTGTGCTAGTTTTATTCCTTAGCTCCTAACAGAAACCTGTCTCCCTGAGCTGATTCCAGATTTATAAGGATGGTGCATAAATTGTTACAGCACAGAGTGCTGGATAATTAAGCAGCTGCTTAGCACAGAGCTCCTTCATTCCTCAATAAGCAGATGTTTTGTCTTTTTTCTGATTTCAAACCTTCCACGATAACATACCATATGCATAACGTTATTCATATTTTTAATATTTTGCTGTGTTGCTAACCAAAGATCAAAGCTCCGTGCCCCATTATATGAGGTTCTGCACAGGCAGTTAGCACAGAAGAGATCCTAAATGAGTGCCAATCAGTGTGTCTTCACTGAGTCCAGAGGAACAACAGCAGTTCACGCTGGCTGACATTTCCCCTCCAGATGCCAGAGGAGATGCCATGATTTACATACCAATAGGAGTGAGTGGGAGGATGAGGTAACAAGAGAAGTAGAAATGAGCAGGGATGCAGAAATCGGAGCTTGCCATTTGCCTTTCTCCTGCAGCTGAACAATAGCAATCTGAGTTATTCATCTCCATCCACACCTCTTAACAACAGGATTTGCTTCTGATGATATCTTGTGGCCTTTTGAGTATGTTAGCAAAGGAACTAGTCTTTTCTGCATTTACCTTCTGTGTTAACGGACACAATAAGCAATTCCCAAAAGGCAGATGAGGTGAATAAAACTAAGTATCAGGTTAAATGATGTATATTCCTTATCAATTTAGGAAGGTATTTGTGTGTCGTGATTTTATGTTCTGTAATGCTCTGGATTTAAGAGTGGCATATGTGTGCAGAGCCATAGCAAGCAGGTGCAGCCCTGAGGTACGAGCCCTTCTGTCCTGCCCTGCTTGTGGTCCCCTGTCTCTGCTGCCGAAGCTGCTTCCTGGGGCAGTGTGTTAAGCAGCTGCTAAGAGCATATGAATAGAAAGAGAAATATTATAAACATCAGGAAGCAGCAGTCAGACTGTTCCAAGGATGCATACTGTATGCTCGTGAAGCAAGACAGCCGGACTCTGTTATCAGTGCTGTCAATCAAACACTGATTTCCAAAGGTCTATATCTTCCACATGCAGATTCACGCCATTTAGGTGTGTACTTCACTGGGAAGAACTTCAGACAATGTTAATTTTGGACTTTCTGATCTTTGGCAGGAATGAATTTGCCCTGCTAGGAAATGCACACTGTTCCTATCTCCAACCTCCATGATACAGTTATACATAATCTCAGTATAACTAAAATGGCAATAAAATTTACACTTTAGTTCATACTTATTCCCTGGTTGGGAAAATGCCAATGAACTGTGAGGAAGCAGATCTGCTCGTTCCATAGACAAACTGCACTGTGCGTGGTCCGTATTCTGGATTTATATAAACCGTTCCAATTCCTCAGTTGTTTCAAATTCATGCACCTCTCTGAAGGTGAATGAAGCGGCTGTGCCAAATTCAGAGCCTGACTGAGTCCGGCTTCATATCTGGAAGTGCTGAATTTCCCAAGGCTGGCACTTAACCACTAACTGATGAAGAAGAAATGCTTAGAATTTCTCTCTCCCTTTCACATAATGGCAGAATTCTGAAATTATTGTGTAACATGCCCTTCTTCCCATTACATGATCCTCATTCTGTTCACCATTATTTTTAATAGACCAATTTTCTCTCTTGCTTTCCATCCACCAAGTCTTTACTATTATTATCATCAAAGTGTTTGTGGGCTGCCAGCATTTGATATTTCATTTCACTGATTTAATTATGTCTGCAGCCTGTTCTGGGGCTGTTTATTTTTATAGATCTCCAAATCCTTCTTTATCAAATTGTTTACATCTGAATCCATTTGTTCACTGTTTATATGTCACTTTGCAATTCTATTCTTTTGTACTTTGCATTTGTTCCTGAGGGGTGTTTTAGTTTGATCAAATTTTACAACTTCGAGGGCAGACAACTAAGACATTTTCCTATCTAGGGGTGGAAGGAAGTTCTGGACATAGCTAATGCCATCTGCTTTTTCACCCCTGCTTCCTGCAGGCATAAGTGACTGTGGAGCCACGTCTGTTACCAGTTACTGGGATCTGACAGCTCATGGGAAGCTGGGAGAGTGTTAGATTAAAGGAAGAGACATTTTCAACACTCTTGCTCCTATATGTGCAATGTACATAGGGTATAAATACAGGGTAATGCAGGGTGTATATAAGCAGGGTGTTTCTGAGCTTAGTTTAGTTTCCAAAGAGTGGAGGTTCATTACTGCAAGGGGCTGCAGGAGGGGATGACAACAACATGAATGCAAGAGTGAAGTTTTGGCTCAGCAGAGCTCCATGACACAGTATGCCACCAAGAAAGTGCTTGGAGATATTGATCTTCTTGGGAACTTCAGTCTTGCTCTGAATTTTGCTGACCAACGTCCTGTCATTGCAACTGCTTCAGCAGTGGTGGTGCACACGTGTGCATGTGCTGTAGTTCTGTTTAGTTTCTTGCTTCTACTATAATTAAGAGTCCATAAATAAGTGCTTCTAATGTACTTGACTAAAGAAAGTAATTGCTATTTAAATGGATAATTTATTGTGTGCTGATTAAAAGCCCAATAGGTGAGAATGTTTTAATGAAATGTTACTTAACTCAATAAGCAGGTTTTTAATAATCATTAGTTGCCTGAAATATTCCTGATGCAGCAGTTCTGTAATGACAAGCTCTAATTGATGTTTTTAATGTATATTTATTGTGGATAAATTGCTATTTTGTTGTATATCTCTCTTTCCCTGTCTTTCACATGTACAGCTTCCCATCTAGGGGCCCCATTCTGCTTTATTACAGTCAATCCTTCCCTGCTTTGAGAACTCCTCTCCCTTATGCTGGTCAACTCAGTTACACCAGCATGAAGCAGGATGTGAGCAAACACACATTCAGAGCTGCCAGCTTCTACAGAAGAAAAGGTGCTAGCTTTTAATTTATGTTGACTATCAGAACATACAACAGAGATCTGCTCTTTCCCAGTGTGACTTACAGTATGACACAGAGAAAGCCTCGAGGTCTGGAAGGTGCCAACCATTCATTATAGAGCAGAATAATTATGCAAGAAGTATGGTAAACCTGAGTGTCTCTCGGTAACAAATTTCATTTTCAAAGAAGAAATCTTAAGAAAGGGGCTGGGAAGTGAACACACCTCACACAATGGAGCACTGTGCCAGCTTTGTTTGAATTGAATAGAACTGGAAGATATTTGAGCTGGAAACAAGTAGCATCTGATTTAAGGACTGAGAGAGTAGATGGATGATTTTCTTAGCAAAAGAACTATGAGAAAGCTGCACTGACCTTCCCTCAGCACTTCCTTGATATCCCTCCTCAAACATCTTCATTTTAGCACAAGAGTTAACTGGCTTAGGACGAGAGGTAATGGCTTTAAGTTGATCCAGGAGAGGTTCAGGTTGGAAATGGGGAAAAATTTCTTCTCAGAGTGATGAGGTATGGAGACAAGCTGCCCAGGGAGATGGAGTCACTGTCCCTGGAGTTGTTCAAGAAAAGTGTAGATGTGGCACTGAGGGACATGGTTGGTGGTTGGACTGGATGATCTTAGTAGTCTTTTCTAGCCTTTATGACTCTATGATTCCATAATTTCAACCAGAAATGCCTTTCTGGTGCCTTTTTCCACCATTGGGCAGTGGCTGTTTTGCTTCTGAGAATTTTGAGAATGGCATTCTGAGACTGCAGTGCAGAGGACATAGAGTGGGGCGGCCAGTAGCTCTGGTAGGATGGGGGTATTAAACCATTAAAAAGTTACTGCACTTTTCTGGGCTCTGTTTTCCCCAGTATTAAATGAAGATAACTGCACGTTGCCTTCATGAAGCCATTTGGTATATCCTGTTGAAAATCCTATATATAAGTGTTCATCATTTTTGTCACTCAGGCACTGATTTAGGAATTTCTGGAGCACTCCTACATGTTGAGAATCACACTGATACTGTGGATGAGAATATTAAATTTTGGTGCTGAACGTGGTTAATTTGAAAATGACATTTTTCTAGGGTGATGCCTCAGATAAATCTTATATAAGAAAATGAATTACATTTATAGCTAGAAAGAACTGCAGGATCTTATGATCATACCAGCACTCTCGTATTTAGTAAGTTATTTCATGTTTGATTATGACAGAATACCTCTTGGCTTATGTCAAAGTTCTTGTTTCCTGGAGTTTTCTCTGTTTCCTGGAAAATGAACTGGTAGGAAGTGGCTTTGGTTGTTTTTATGTTTTTATTTTTGTTGTTGTTGTTCTTGTTGTTTGTTTGTTTGGGGTTTTTCTTTTGTCTGGTTTCTTTGTTTTTGGAGTCTAACAGCCCATCTTTCAGCTCTTTGGTTTCTGTCACTGATAGGAGATACTCATAAATGGAATAGTTAAATCCCTTTGGGGTTTAATCTGATGAAGATGATGTTCATTTAGAGAAGGAGCAAATACTTCAGCCAGTACTATCCTGATGAACTATCTAGCTTGACTTCTGAAGAGTAACTACTAAATGGAGAGAAGAAACCATGAAATGTAAGAGCAATCTGGAATGTTAGTATCATAATCTAATCGTAGTCACGCATCATAATTAAATTTTAATTTACCTGTGGGCTTCAGATGCCATACTTGGAATGCCCAGTTTCAATCCAGTTGTTTGTTTTTTTTTTTTTAAACAATGAAGAACCTTTTGAAAGATTCAGAATAACAGTTCAGTAGGTCTAATCACATCAGCAAACAGGGATCCACCTTAAGGCGAGAAAGAGAAAATGGTGGGCAAAAGCTGATAAAGCTCACTGGATGCAGGCAGAATAGTCAGAGAAAAAACAATAGGGCATGACTTGAAGAGACAATATCTTTCACACAACCAATAATAGCATTTGGAGAAAATGAACAAGCTTTCAAGCATTGAAATGCTTCTGTGGGTCCGGCAAAGAAAAGGAAAAACTTGAAGCTTTATCCAACCTGTGAAGAAATTGAGATAATCACCTAGGCAATTAGGGAGAAAAACAGATGAACTTCTTTAGCCATAATGGAGTATCTGGGGATATAAACAAAAGGTTATGAGTTAATGTGCCCCTGCAGGCCAGAGAGAGGAGCTTGGGGAGAGCTCCTGGGAATGGTGGGAAAGAGGTACCACCAAACTATTGCCTCTGCCAGCTCAGGTTTTAGTGCCTGGGAGAACTCTGAATTTCAGTTCCAAATATTTGATCACCCTCCATTGGGGTGACTGGTAGATCAGGACTCAGAAGACTAATTGGCAGACTTGCATCTAATTGTAGTTAACAATGCAGCAAACCAATCCTGAAAAACCACAGTGGAAAATGCCTTAACACAGACTATGAAGAACATCTTTCCCTCCTCTCAGCTCCAGATTCCTACTCTGAATGTTAAAGAAGAAACCTTAAACTTGTATGAATTACAAGCAAAACTGTCAGCCTCCCTCAAAATGGGGAAAAAAAGTACTTCTAAAATGCTTATGCGTTATATAACACGTAACCATATATCATTTATGAGAACATTAGCAACTTGTGTTATTTCCTCATTTTGAAGGTGATGCACTAAAAGAGAAAATGTCACTACTGCCATTTTCTTCTTACATAAAACAGATTTGTGTCCACAATGCCTGTATTCAGGTCTTCTCCATGATTTTCAAAAAGCTGATGGAAAGCCACTGCATGGCTTCTTGGGTAGTGTGGCTGAACAGATAAATAAAGATGGCATAAGATGGCATATAAGGAGACTGGTGGACTCCAATGCCCATTCCATGCATGTGCTCTGTCTTAAAACAGAGAAGTTTGGATATGTTCTTGTATCCAAAGGCAGTTTGATGCACATTCCCTCCTGCTGATCCAGCAGAGCTACTCTCACAACTATTGCTTTTTCATAGCAGATATACATTAATGAAAGCAGTCAGAGATTGTGTCTACCTGGCTCATGATTTACACATCTCTGGAAATATCCTTAAAATGCAAAGTTTATAAAGAAATTGAAGAGAGTTGCAGAAGATTCAGATTAATAGTTGAAAGCTACTCTGTTTATCCTCTTACACAGAGGTATTAATTACAAAGTGTGTCCTCAGTCTCATTTGCAGAGTTTCCTTTTCACTATATGGAACGTGAGGTTAACGAGAGAGACTGGGAAGATACCACCTTGTAAGGAGCTGCATGGAAACAAACCACTCATAATACACAAACAAATTTTATTGCAACTGCCAAAGCTAGGAACCATGTAACATACTGATTTAAAGTGTACTGTAACTAGTGAAATCAACTATTTACACACATTTATTGTGTTGCTGCATATTGTTGTGTTGTTTTGTTTTGTTTTCAGATCTTTTCAGAGCTCCATAAGTAAGAAAACATTCTGAATTTTCTGTTAATGATTTCCAAACTAACATCTAAAGTAAATATTTTTTGTTTCCTTTTTGTATTGCCTCTGGGTTACATGGGTGCTGTAAGGCTGCTCTGCCCATGCTGTAGAGATTCTTACATAAATGTTATTAATACAATGCAGGAGAGGATGATAGATACAAGTCTTACAGAAATAAAGCTAATACTGAGACTCACTGTTTTCATTTCCTGGTGCTTTTGCATTTAAATCTTAAAGGACTGAAACTCCTAGACGGCATAGTGTGGATGGGTGGAACTGGATGATCTTAGCAGTGTTTTCCAACCTTCCTGATTCCATGACTGTGACTCCAGACAGGACAAAACACCATTATGGTCCACAACCAAGGAGTGCTTGCCACAGCACACTATCTCCACAGGAAAGGCTTTGCCACCACTGTGGGGCACGGAGTGCCATGAGCCGTGTGGAACTGAGCAGTGAAGAGGAGATGGCCGCACACACAGCGTGGAATCTTTGACTTCATGGTAAGTCAGATCTCTTAATATTGTTTTACTATATTTTTGAGCTTCATATTTAATTCAGGTCAAATCTGAACTACTAAACAGAGCTGTTATGTAGCACACATACCAGATACACGAAGTGCGGTTTTAGCATAGCTCTGACCTAGTTAGTTCACGCAATGTTGTCTAAAAGCAAAAGTTGAAATCCCTTATCTAAACAAAAATGAGCCTTTGTTCTCCTGCTTATTGTGGCATTTTGCATGTATTTGGTTTCAAAGACTGATAAAGCTTCTATCCTGAATCTTTCATGGGCATCAGAAAGGCTTTTCCCTTTTGGTAACCAACCCAACAGTGTAGCAGGGAAATGAACGTCTGCCATCTGAGATATATGGAGTGATCCTGACAAATCTGATGGCTGAAACTATTTTTTATTATTTTTATTAATATTTATCAACTAGAGTTTGTAAATATTAATGAAATATTAAAAATAGCTAGATGTGTTTAAAGAATTACTCTATTTTTGCTGCTGCTGTCAGAAACAAGATATTGGCAAGAAGGAACAGGAAAACCAAAAACTGAAATGTTGGGATGTTTGTAGGACTCACAAAATACAGATGTGATTCTCTAATCCTTCTAAAATGGATCCACATTCTCTACCACATGCATCTCTTCGTACATAATTATCTTTCTCAATATATATGCATATTAAAATAGTGAGTATAAGAGGAAGAAAGAAATCAGGTTGAGAAAAAATTCAAGTGTAAATTTAAACTTCAGAAAACATGATTTTAAAATCTGATTTTTAAAAGTAGACCTAGAAGTCTATAAAACAGCTGCAGGGGGATTTTCCAAGCTTGTAATCAAACATGTTCTTCAGTAACAGTTTTTCATTATGTTTCATTTTAGAAATCTTGACAGATTCTGAAGATTGTGATGAAAATGGAAAAAGTGCGTGAAAAATGAAAGAGAACATTCTGCATTCAGCTCCCCCAACTTCGCTATCAGGAAAATTAATGATTAATTAAAAAATCTGATTTTGGAGAAATAGTTGTTTTTTGTTATAGAAGGATGATGACAAATTGTGGAATGTCTGTATTAGTAAGTGCTATGAGGCAGTTATTAGGCAAATTTCAGCAAGATGGCTAGGCAGTGCTTGTTACTGACTTGGCAGGAAAAAATGCTAATATCCTAATGGATTGATTTAAGAAGTGCCAGGTAATTTGTAACACTTCAAGGAAGTCCAGCGTTTGCACTTACAAGGAATATAAATGGGAGCTGGAATAAATTGCTAAGATAGGCAGAGGGAATAAGGATTCAGTCATTCCTGTGAGGTTAGTCATTGGGATTCTGCAGTCATCATAGAAACATTTGTTGCTTAGCAGGACATCAGGGTGCACCACTGCAGTGTAATCCTTTGCAGTGTTTCCAGCCTGCTCTCTCTGTACAGACAGGCTCTTTCCCATCTTCTTTTCTCATCTTGCCTCTTTTCTCCATTCATGTCTTCCTCGTTTCCCTGCTTCTTTTTGATAAGGTTGGAAACATAACACTTATTGCTCCTATATGTTGAATTCTCAAACCTGAAACCAGATCATGCTTCCATCCCTTTTATTGAGTGTTTAGTATGTCAGGCTTTTGGAAGCATCACTGACTGTTAGACATAAAGACTGCTGGGGACCTCATCAGACAGCACAATTCGGATATCTACTAGACCAGACATACCATGATGGTGGAACAGCTGTACCAGAAGTAAAAGTGAGAAAAATAGGTGGCATTACAGGATCCAGTCATGCATGGTTACTTTTGTGATACCAGTCAACTTTTTCCAGATTTATCTGCTTTCTAAAATATCATGTAATAGGGACAGTCAATAAATACGAGAGATTGCTGCTTCTGGTTAGACTGAAACCAGTGTTTACAAAGCTGTGGTCCATGGAGAGACGTCAAAACCCTGCCTTGGGTTGTACACCACAATTCCCAGTTCCCTCCTGTTCCCTGAACAGTAGCAAAATGTGGCTGTGGCCTTCCATCTTATTGCTAGCCACAGGCTCCAGCATCTGATATCATAGATGCTATCGGAGTCTGGAGAGGGTTCTCTGAAACTTCATCACTTCATCCCCTCCTGTGCGTTCCTCATCAACCAGAGAAGAGTGAAATTTTGCCTGTGAGTGTTTCATCACTTGAAAGATGAACTGTTTCCAATTCCTTGCCTCACCAATGTCCTCTCAGTGATGACTTTATTCCCTCTCCTTTTGAACAAGGCTGAGTGGTCTCTTTGAATCTAGTTTTATTTAAACCCTAAATTTGAGTGGAAGCCAGGTTGTCTTAACTGCTTTTCTTTGACTTCTCATTCTTCCTTCTGTAACTCAGAGGCATGTCTGTCTTGGATATGGAAGGATATAAAGAGTAAGGGAAGACTTGTTAGGCTACTGTCATTGAGATTCTCCTTTGGTTTCTAGTATTTGTGGCTAATACTTAGAAATTAGTCAAGTTGGATTTTTTCACTTCAAGTGTGATTATGCTAGGCATAATTCTTCTGTCACTCATGCAAGAATAAATACTGAAACTAATGGAGTTACATGAAAGTAAAACTGATCTAAATGAGAAGAGAATCAGGCCCCCTACGGATATGAGATCGAATTACTACCACACTTTATTTACACTGAAACTCCTTCATACCACTCTGACAATCAAAAATGAGTTTAAATTGGTGGAACAGTGATATCCACTCACTTTAAGATGTTATTATGCTCCCAGAGCTGTGGTAAAGTCTCTAATGTATGTGTGAATAAAATTCCCTGTAAAGAAACGAGAGAGAGGCAGCAGCAGGTCCTGGCACCAGCACAGCCCTGCTGCCATTGGGTACATCACTTCGGAGTCTGCTGCTCCCTTCCTGCATCAGAGAGAGCACTGGTACTGAAGCCTGGGTATGGCTCAACACATGGTGCAGTGATGGTAATTTAGTTTCTTGCTGCCATGCCCTGGTGATGGTCTTGATGTTGGTCCTTTGGGATCTTCTGCTTAAGGGGCTCTTCAGACATGTTTTCAGCCTTGCGCCAACACAGTTGTGCACAATTGTCTCTGGGAAGACTCACTCAGGAAGATCACATTTCTAATCTGCTTGCTAATAAGTGCATAATGGGAGGCAGAATATTTCCTTCTCATGGTGAAGAGTCTCTAGTTAAATAATTAATTGATATTGAAGTGGGTCCAATTGATACTGGATTAAACAATAGTGAAATGTCTTCCCTTGAGTGGAGAGCAGTGCATTGTGCATACCCATATCCAACTTGCAGCATTCACTGCAAGGCAGGAGGAATATTGTGTGATTAGACTGCATCTAAAAACAGAATCAAGGCACAAGAACAGATCTGCTGCCTTCATCACATGGTCAGTCATTGGCCAGCAGGGTTTGTTGGGTCTGCTCAGAGTCAGCACAGTTGGAGGGGGCAGGGAGGAAGCTCTTTGCAGAGCTCTGGGAGTCTCAGCTGGAATGAGCATCTGCTCCCTGGTTGCTCTTGTGATTCTTCTTGGCAAGAAACTATATAATCAGCTTTCTGGTAAATTCTTCCAAATCCTTCTTTGCTTTGACTCTGTGTAGATAACTACATAACTCTTGGATAACGTGTATTGCTATGATGAGTCCTGAAATTTGATGTTAAATGAAATGTCAGATAATGAAACTGTAAATCCTGTCTGCTTAAAAGTGACTGAATGAACTGCTGAAAATAACCCATCATCTTCTTGAGGAGCAGCCAGGTTAGATGATAATAACGGTATTTCCCAAACAGACAGTGACACTGATTTTTTATATGTGATATACTGAGACCCCATCACTGACCTGTATGCAAGATGAGGAATGAAATGGACTTAAGTAATACAGAAAATCTGATGATATATTTAAGATGCTTACTGTTGGCCTGTTGCCGTATGGAGCCCTTCTAACCCCAGGGGATCACCAGAATATAACTGTGGTGCACACACATCATGGGCTGGGAAATATCATGCAGCTCCTGATGACTTATTTGCTGAGAGAGAGGAACTGCTTTGTACTACTTCTATAATGTGTGTAAAAATGCTGTTGTTTTTAAGACTGCAAATCAATGTTGCTTAAGAGGGACACTGAAAAATGGAATGTTGATAAATACGTGAAAATCTAAATATGTGAAGCATAATTAGCTGGTAGTATTTTAACAAACTCTACAGAATATGTTGAAGAAACAGCTTGTTTACTGAGTTCAGCAATAAGAGCTATGCTATAATTTATTATTTGCAAATGTGATACTGCATGCCTCTTATTTTATAATCTTTTGACTCAAATCACAATCTGTCATACACATTTCAAGATTATCCATGTTTGCACATCAGATCATATTTTTGGAGGAACATAACATCTATTTATTCTCAACTCTGCTGATGATTTTCTCAGATTTCTGCCATGTGTTACACATCACAGGTGAGTATTCCACTGTCTTAAAATTTGACAACTCTGTATCCAGTTTAATAGTTCTGTCATCTCAGCATCGCCATTAGTTCTGAATTACAAAAGAGGATATTTAAACAGAGGATTAGGGTGTCAAATATTTGTTAAACAATAACAAGGGTAGACATGAAAAGAATCAGTGATACTTTAAAAACATCACTCAGTCAACAAAGGTATAAAAACTGACTCAGTGACTAATTAAACAAAGCTTGCTCAGTGTTTATGTTTACTTCGTTACACTGCAGTTTTATGCTGTGGATCTCACTGTGGATTTTATGCATAATTCTCACACAGTGGCCAAATTCCTGTCTGTTGAAAAAAGGCACATAGGCAATATATTTAATGAGCAGTTTGAAGTTTACAGAAAGGGGAGGATTTATAGACCTGTATTCAGAAAGGATGGGGATATGTTCTTGTGCATAAATTGCATATTAGCTGGCTTTCCAATGTGGTTTAGGCAGAATAGAGGCAAGATGCAGTACTGTAAAATGTTAATAATGTACAGCTCTTTTGAAACCTCATTCTAGTCCAGCTGAAAGTAGGCACTCACCTTAGATCAGTACACAGGAAAAAAAATGAGGTTAGCTAGATAAATACAACAAAAAGCACAGCCTTTTAAACATCAAAGTCAAATAAACCCATACAGTGAAATGATAGCAGTCATTTAATTTCATCTGTTTCCTGCTATAATATCATCAGCCCATCAAAGCACTGAGACACGGGTGAAATGCAAATCCTCTTAAAAAGGGATTATTCATGTGCTTGAAATTATACACTTATTACATCTGAACCACAGCTTTAATGTCTATCAGACATTAGGAGGCAGTGCTTATTCTGTTTATTTCCACACTGTGATTTTTAACCAGCCCTGAAAGTTTAACTGCCACGAGTGAACATTTTTTCTCATGGAAGCAGTTCCTTACATGTTCAACTTACTAACACAGTTGGACTGGATGATCCCTATGGGTCTTTTCCAGCTCAGCATATTCAATGATTCCATGATTTGCTTTGCCTTTGCTAGAAACAATTTATCTGCCTATTGCTCCTGCAGCTGCTGTGCAAGGACTGGCCTCTCCATTCATGGCACTGTTGTGCTGATAGGAAAACTTGCAGCAAACGGCAAAACTTTGCTCATGGTCTTTGTCTGATCAGCTTCAAGAATTCTCTAACTTTGCCAATGAAAATACTGGCTTCAAGACCCACCTGGCTTACCTGTGCAACCTGGGCTAGGGAGCTGCTTTGGCAGGGGGGTTGGACTAGAGGATCTCTAGAGGTTCCTCCCAACCCCTACAGTTCTGTGATTTTGTGAATCAATTCCACTTCTGCATAGTTCACAGAGAATAATAAATATGTGAACTCTAACAAACCAATCTCTATCTAGGAGGAAATAACCAACTTGCAATCTTGAATTATACAGTATCCCTTTTCCTATAAACTGTGTGATCGAGTGAAAAGAAAAATGCTTCTGTCTTCTGAGCTCTTCTGTTTATATACTGTGAGTACTATTCAAAAATTAATCACTGCACCTGTGAGTTACATTTCCTGGATTTGGCCACCATTGGGGCTCCAAAATCACAGCAGAAACAGTGGGGCTTTTCCTTGGGAAACAACAGCTTTGGCTTCACTGAAATGGGAAAATTTTGCCTTTGCCACTTTTGCAGGGCCACCTTTGAGCATTTCTAACACGCTGGGAAACACTGTTTGGTCTCACATTTTTATTTCACGTTTTTCCTCATATGACTCTCTTCCCAGCTCATTTTTCTGTTCTATTTGTTATGCTGCTGCTTTTGCTGTTCCAGGAGAGGCTGAACACTTTATTGATTAAGCTGCCTGTTTTTCAGTTTCATCGTATCCATTTGCATGTGTATCTGTTTTGCTGAATCAGCTGTGTGTGGAAATGCTTGAGGATTCAACTACTGTTTGAGCTGCATCTTTGGTTTAATCCTCTTGTGCTTTTTTGCTTACTCAGCTGGCTACTAAACCAAGTAATTTTGGGGGTGGAGGGATTGCACTGCCAACTTCATTTCTGACTGGGAAACACACTATAAAATGAGTTCCAGTCATTCCTGACTGCAACTATAGATTGTTTAAATGAAATGCCTTTTAAAAAGTGATAAAGAGCTCCTTCCCCTTCTATAAAGAGAAAAGGAAACTATTATTTACTTTCTTCCACTCTTTCCTTTACACTTTTTTCTTTACTTGCAGTGTTTGCAACCTAGTGTCAGAAACACTTGGAAGAGTTCCCAATCGGGAAGACAAACATAAGTGATTGGGAGCACAATCTGAAGCCAAGTGTGTGAGATGTTTAGAATTTAAGATCTGCTCATTTGCTCTTTAGAATCTGAGAAGGCTGGAAAGGCAAGTACGCAGTCTAGCAAAGGGAGCATGGGTTCAGATTCAGCTGCATCTTAAGCAGGCAATAGATGACTATTACTGTTGCTTCTCAGAGAAGTGAGACTGGGATCACAGATAACTATTTTCACATGATGAAGATCTCAAACCCTAAGGGGTGCTGAGCAGTGCAGACCCAGATATGCTAACTGGCCCAAGTACTAATTCTAGCTGGGAAAAAAAAATATATATATATATACATATATATAAAGTGGTTTTCTCGATTCATTTCCTTCTTTTGGCATCAAGCTCCTGATCAAGACCATGAAAATGCTGCAGAAGATGTATCTGAACCAAGATTAATCAGTTTACCTCTTGGAACAGACTGCACATTGTAGCACACAAACAGGTAACTGGTACCATTGACCTTGGCAAGAAGAGTGAGGTCTATTGCCAGCAAAGGTATGATTCTGCAGCTCAAGCATGTCTTACAATCCTTCCTTCTTCCTCATCCTCTTTCATCATCCAACAAAACCTGGAAGCACCTGAAATCAGCACTGGCTCCTGCAAGTCTTTGATGTAGGCACCAATCCATGTACCCTCTAGGATTTCTGTATGGAACACACTGATAGAAAACTGTTTACCTTGAACTGGATGCAAGACTCCGTCAGAACAGAATTGGAAGCTCCACTCCTAAAGCTGCTTTGACATTTAGCTGTGTTCAGTTCACCCAGAAAGAACATGGCAGAGCTGCCAAAACCTACCAACTGCCAACCAGACTGCCTGGCTGGCAAAGCCTCTCTTCTTTCTTTTCCTTCCCTGCTACCTACAGCCCAGGGATGCCCTGATGCTTCTTGGCCATGCAGCGCACAAGACAGAGGCAGCAAATCCAGCCTCCAAATAGGGATTCCAGTAACTGGCTAAATCTGCTTGGCTGCCAGCTGACACGCTTGTAGCCGTCTGCATCTGGATTGTTCTGACAGTGCTCCTTCACAACAGGACCAGACACTTGCAGGAGTATTCTCAACTTACCTTGCTGCCCCTTTCTCCTCTCTGGAGAGGGGAGACCCTAAAAAGTTGCAGGAGTTTTCCCACTGACATTAAAATAGCCCCCAGCATATCTACTCCCTCTGGAGTCAGAAGAAGTTTGTGCAACTTGGATACCTTAGTTATCATGCACTGGGTCTAGAAGGAGTTCATGTTATTCCATTCTCTTCTCATTTATGCTTCTTTTTCCCTTTCTCTTTCCCCTTCTCTTCATTTTTTTATTTTTTATTTTATTTTATTTTCCCTGATCTGTGTATGACAGTTCAGGTCTGTGTTTGTAACAGGAGCTCTGTAAGACCTTCCTTGTCCTCATATATGATTTCTGATTATCACTTTTAATTACAGATTTCTTTTCTGCCAAGTAATTTACTTGTGATATTTGGAAAATGGGCATGATAAGGAAGAACTATTAGTGGTGAATGTCCTGTTTTCTCTGTAGCACTAAACAATACTGTTAGTAGTAAAAAAAAGAAAAAAGAAAAAAGAAACACCTGAGAAGTTCCCATACAAAGCTTTTCACAAACTCCCTATACAGTGCTAAACAGGCTGCTGTGCAGGCTGAGGACTGCAATGGCATTTCACTGAGATTTATCTCAGTGGCTACATCTGCCTCTTCTGTTTGAGTGGTTGCAAATCTGTGAAACAAGTACTTGAAATGCTGTGACCCTTTTCATCTGGGCCCTGCAAAAGGCTATCATTTAACAGGGAAATTAAATTAACCTCGAAACAATGCAAAATAAATAAATAAATAAATTTTAGCCTTATGGAGAAAAAAGGCAAAATTGCAGTGAGATTTAACTAAAGGGAAGTACAGTGATCCAGTGAGCAGCATGTCCATAAATGACTGATGCTTACTGCTGTAGGACCCAGCTCTGCAGACCCTTACTGTCAGCAGGAAGATCCCCAGCAGTTCTTTACCTTCATACTCCTTTTAAAAGTATGGTATCATCTTTTTATAGCATCATTTCTATTCAACAGACAGGTTTATGTTATTTCAATCCTTTCATTGAAAAAAATAAATAAATTCCACAAGCCTTCCCCTGGGAGAGACATGGGACAGGAGAAAGCTCCCTGTGCTGAGAATGCAAAGGCTATGTAGGAATAAGCACTGTTTTCCTGTCCCAGTGCTGGAAGTGTCCCCTGAAGTGGTTTTGCCTTTTATTAGCAGCCCACAGAGATTAGAGCAGCCTGAGCTGTTTGCAATCAGCCCTCAGAGACCTTTGCTCCCTTGAGCTGAGCTGTAACCAGCATCTAGCCCTGACGTAACCTTGGTTGACTGAAATGACATTGAAGTGAAGGACTTCTTAATTTTCTCCCACCTTTTTATTTTTCTCCCTCTCTTTTTCAGCGTGTTTAATACTGATGTGGATTAGAAAGCCTGTGATGTAAAGGAGAGGGAGCTCAAATGGCATCAGTGTTATCAATTCATCTGTAACCAGTTTTTTAAGTGAGGCTTTACAGTAAGCCAGCCTGGAGCTAAGCGACTCTGCCATCATCAGGCTGAATTCTGCAACACAAAATGCAGGAGGGACCGCTGCAGCTGCTCTGCCAGCCCTGGAAATGCTGCTGAGAGGCATCCCATGTATTTGTAGCTCTCACAGAAAGCTTTCCTGTGAGAAATTTCCTTTTGAGTACTGGAATTTTCTAGATCAAAACTTGGGGGGGAATGGAGGGGGTGAAACAAAATCTGAAGGGGAAGGCTATAATTGTAGTTCATGAGCTGACATTTCATTTGAAGGCATGAGAGATAGGAAAAAAGATTAGAGGAAAACCACCTTACTAAGTTTGGGATAGCTTTGGAAAATAAAACTTTAAGTATTTCCAGGAGACTTCTGCAGATCACCTTCCAGCTGTGTTTCCAGTCCTGATGGAGGAGCAATTAAAACACAGGTGGGTTGTTGTTCAGGGTCACTGAAAGCATGTTTTATTCCTAAGGCTAAGCCAGCTAGCTAAGAAGAAAGGAAAACTTGAATGAAAACAATACTTAAAATTTGAGCAGAGCCCAATACAAACTGTGAGATAATAGGCAGAAGCACTATTCGGAATGGAATTAACCCTCAGTAGCCAGCAGTGTGGTAAGTACTTAAAATCTGAGTGGCAAATGGTATTCTTCCTGCTTTACCACTTTTATATGTCTGATGGCTGTATAGCACATTCACTTGTGCTGTTCCTTACCAGGAAGGAAAACAGCTATAACCAGGTATGGGAAGCCATCTAAATGACTCGAGTGTAGGTGAATCTCCTTCATTTTTGATGAAATTATCCTTCCTGTACTTCGTCCTTATAAACAGTGGTTCACAGGTGTGCATACTGCCAAAAAGCGATGACATGAATAAGGTGTGGTTGTGAAGCGAAGGATATTTCTCTCTGGTGTGAGGGGATTTATGAATGCCTGGTAAAGAGGCACGACCATGCCCAAGGGAGGGACAGACCGCAGGGTGGCCTGGGCTGTGTGTGGCCTACAGACTGTGGGGGGGACATGACAGGTCAAAGCACTTTTAACTATTTATGTAAAGAGAAATAAAAATTGGCTAACTCGTGGTAAAATTCATGGTTTTCATATGTGGAACAGAACCCTTCTGTTTAACGAACGTATTCTGTTATAGCTTGTGTTATGTGGGGAGAAATCAAGGCTCCAGTGCATGTAATGGAGCTCTGAAACCTCGCTGTCTTCATAGGGCCCAGTGCTTCATAGGCCCACAGGAGCTGGAAACCTCAATGTCTGGAGGCCCCCGTGGCCTCCTGCTTTTTCCAGGCAGCCTTGTTTTCCTTGTGCTGCCGCGTGGCATTGTTATTCCTTCAGCCAGTATTGGCCCACACAGTGCCGTGATGTTTTAGTCCTGCTATTAGAGTCCAAATGCCTGAGCAGGGGACAAACAGCGCGGCAGAGAGGCGGGCAGATCAGCAGGCCTACATGCTGCTGCTGGGGGTTTACCATTTGAATGAGCTTCCTGGGCACGACTGAGATCTGATTTCCATTCAGCACAGTGGGAAAGCACAAGAACAAAAACATGCAAGGAGAAGAGAGAGGAGGAGAAATGTGTCCCACAGCCACACATCCCTGCCTCTCTACCTGCAGCTGCTGGAGGCAGAACGCTGTATATGAGGTGAGCTTTGGGGTGACCTTGTGTTGCTGCTCAGCTTGAGCCTCGATGGCAGCACTGGAAGCCCTGTCACTGGGCTCTTCACCCGTCAGGATGAAGAGCTCACCTCTGCAGCAGGTGAGGTCCTGAATTTCACTGTGCATTCCCTTCCCTTCTTTCTCCCATTGCATATGTCCCCCTTCCTCACTTGATGTGTGTCTTTAATAATGCTAGAATAGATAAATAAGAATAAAGCCCCCTGGCAACCATCACTTTTCTCTTTCCATGACCAGGATGGACATAGGCTAGATTTTTTGCAACCATTTGGGATCAAAGAGAAAGATTTATGATTAGTCTTACTATAATAAATTCAAAGACAAGAATATGGGGGAAAAAAAAAATTCCAAATTGACTGAGATGAGTGATCTGGATCCTCCTTCTTCCACACAAGCAGCCTACAGTTACTCCTGAGAGCGTTGCTGATGCCTTATAGTGCTTTTATGCACAGTACATAGATGCACATAGATGGTTGCAGTGTTAGGTTTATATGCAAGGAAGAGTGCAAGTACACAATTCAGGGTCAGGATTTTTATTCCTAGCTGGGTATTTTTCTGCAGACAGTTCAGATTCTTATACAGGAGTAAATGTCACAGCATCATTATGGTTGTGCATTCTTGTTTTTCCTATGGAACTGTTAAGTTGGCCAAATATTATTAAAAAATATATATATATATACATATGATCCAAATCTCCCTGCTTGTATATCTGACATTAAATTACTCCCACATCTATGTATTTCACTAATGATCTTAGGGTTCTAATTAGCCAACATCTGTATTTTTGTGTCCAAAAACTGGAAACCTTAGTCAGCTGAAGCTCTGCTTTCTACCCCCACAGTCTATATGTCTATACTTCTAAGGTATATGACAGCTAATGGAGTGAAGGAAGCCAACTTTCAGAGTATCACAGCTGTTAAATAGAGGTTAGCACCTGCATTTGAGGATTTTCTATCAGAAAAAGGCTGGAACTGCTGTCTTTTAGAAAAATATTTCCTTACTGACTCAGAGTGAGACAGTAAGTTCAGCTAACAAAATGAAATGGACCAACTCTGCAACCTGACTGGTGTGCACAATTTCTTTTCCTCTACCAGATAAAATGCGCAAAATGTATAAAAGACCTTTTTCTAAACTCTAAACCCCTCCTACAAGTGTCTCCAACTCAGAAAGGCTTGCTTGTGGCACAGAGGAGATGTTTGCTACAACTGCCCAACAAAAGGAGAAACTTGTGATACAACTCAGATAACACAAAACTGGGGGGGGCAGCTGACAGACCTGAGGGATGCTAACAGGCTGGAGAAATGGGCGTTGTGAGGAACCTCATGAAGTTCAGCAAAGAGAGTTGCAAAGTCATGTACCTGGGAAAGAACTACCCCAAGCACCAGCACAAGCTGGGAGGGGCACTTGAATGGGAAGTATCTTGCCAGAAAAGCATTTGAAGGTCCAGATGGACATCAAGTTGTTCCAAAGTCGGTTAATGGGACTTTGGGCTGCATTAGGCAAAGTATTGCCAGCAGATGGAGGGAAGTGGCCCTTCTCTCTGCTCATCTCTGGAGACTTGTGTCCACTGCTGGGTACCCCCAGTACAAGAAACTTAGACCTTAACACACTCAAGAGACTTCAGTGGAAGGCCATAAATATGATGAAGGGATTAGAGCACCTGTCCCACGTGGAGAGGCTGAGAGGGGTAGGGTGTCTCTTACGGGATCTGTAAGAGAGCCTGGAGAAGGCTCAGGTGGATCTCACCCATGTCCATAAATACCCAAAAGGAGGTGCAAAAGGGACACAGCCAGGCTCCTTGCAGTGGTGCCCAGAACCAGGAGCAGAGGCTCTGGGCACAACCCCTCTGCCTGACAGGCAGCACTGCTGTGCTGTGTGGTGCTGGAGCCCTGGCACAGGCTGCCCAGAGGCTGTGGGGTCTCCTCCTTGCAGCACTCCCAAAGCCACCTGCCCATGAGGCTGGGCCCTGCTCTGGGTGGCTCTAGTGGGGCAGCACTGGGGCAGGGGGACCCCAAGGTGCCTCCAGCCTCAGCTGTGCTGTGATCTTGTGCTATGTAAACACATCATCACAGGGATGGCAAGAAAAAACTGGAAAGTGGCTTGAATGGAGATAAGCTTATTTTTTACTGACATGAATTCTTCGTGAAGTGTGCATGATAATTAATGTTAATCCACAAATAAATTCTTTGAAAATTATCTGTTACATCTCCAGGGTGAAAAGGTCTGAGTTGTGGCACTGAATACTAACAGTATTATGTATGATTTACCAGCAATTGTCAAGTTTTACACCAAAGGTCAGGAATAAATCCTGAGTTTGTAAGTTGGGAGAAAGAAATGTATGAACATTTTAATTTATTGCTCTGTCACTGTTAATTCCATTTGGTACTCGCTGTGATAGCATTGCTGCTAATGAATGTATTTGCTAATAACGTGGATGTCATATATATTTATGCTCTAACCACTTTCAATGGTTCAGCAGACAAAACAAGTTAGGAACTCAGCCATCTTAAATTTTTATAAATTAAGAGGGAAAAGAAATCATATTTTATTTCAAGGAAGTACTTAACAAATATGTATCATATTTAACTTCTCTCAGCAGGGGCCTGTCCTACAACTGCAGAGTTCCTTGTATTTTTAAGGAATAAATAAGGATCAGACAATTGTATTGATACGATTTTTCCTGATGTTGGATGAGTTCTTAATGCTTTGAGTCCAGCTCAACAGAACCGAGCAGGAGGAGGAAAATAAATGACAAGTACACCTTAGAAATCTTAATTATAACCTAAACAACTTTGCACATAAATCATGATGCTGCAGTTTCAAAACCTGACAGAATATGATATACACACGCTAATGTAAGCTTGTGTCCCCATCATTTCCCAGACTGGTTCTTGAATCCCCATGAGCCCAGGCAGAGCAGAGACTGAGTTTTCTTGTGTTGAGGAGGATGGACAGTCATTCTCTCCATTGCCCTCACAGGCCTCTTTTCCACCACTGTCTATTATTTCTGTAATCACTTCATTAGAGCCTTTGTTAATTGATTAGGTTTAGAAAGTGCTGCAGTGAACAAAAGGAGAGCCTGGTAGCATTTGTACAAATCTGATGGCTATTGCTGAGAGATGTGCTACTCTGCTCTGCCTTTAGAAGTGGGACTGACTTTCAAAAAGCGTTTGAGAGAGGGAGAGAACAGCTCGACTGTTTTTCAGACTCTTGCAGTGTTTTCTTCTGAAAAGATTACCAGTTTACCATGCAGTAGTGTGACGCATGAATTAACTTTATGCTTTGATTAGGAAAAAAATATTTCCTTTAAGCCTTTTACAATGTGTTGCCTATTAATTAAGATGGAAAAGGATGTAACTGCCTGAACAGTGGACGGATTATGAAATAATTTACAGGTTGATGCTTTCCCCATTTATATTTGCAACTTAGTGTCATACCAAATTTAATACATTCATTCACTGATGATGAATGGTTTGGGAGCCTTTACAAGTGTTAGAAATAAAAATAGAATCCGTAATATTTACAGCATACTTATTTAAAAGCTTATGAAATGTCAGACTTGTCTTCATTGCAGACTTGACTCATTGTAAGGGAGTCTTCTGGCTTCCTTTGTTACTACACGAAGAATTCATTTTGGCATTTTCCTTTAGGGTTGGTTTCTTTTAAGCTGTGATTGCATTAATAATATCTCATGGAGTAACTCTTCTCATCAGGCAGTTGGACTGAATCAACCTTCCAAGTGAATCAATCAAATTCTAACCTAATTTGCTATTAACCAGTAATCAGTAAAATGGAGTAAAAAAAAACACGTTTTCTGACAACTTTTCTGTATGGAATATACTAATTTTTATGTTTTGTACTCCTGAGTTAATTAAATGCCCTAAATGTGGAAACTTTTTATGTAAATGCCTTTTTAATAACAAAGACTGTTCCTGCTTCCAGGGAACTGTGTAACTTAAAAAAATGAAACCAGATTATTAGTTAAAGTGAATATATTTTGAGGCTAAAATTGTTGATTTATTAGTAGGACTTTTCTCAGATACAAAAACTAATTTTCAAGCAGAAGAATAAAAGGTCATCTTGCTTCTTGCAAGTGTACATACTGTATTTTTTGCATGGTTCAGCTTGCTGACTCTTCAGGTCTATTTGCTTTAGGATTGGCAAGATTTCAAACATATCCAGGTTCTAAAAAGGTTGTTAGTGGTGATGGTCTTTAAAAGGTTGAAAACAAAACAAAACAAAACAAAAAAAGCTTAGCTGGAGCTTTATAAACAAGGTATGCTTACCTCTGCCATGATAACACAAACAAACTTGTCATGGAGTCACCTATATAGTATTCAAGAGCAGGATCGTTTGAGTTTCTCAAGGAAACCTACTGTCATTTACAATCATTGAGCAATGCTGACGGATGGCTGCTAGATCTACATGGGAGTTTGATTTACATCAATGACTTGACGTTAACTGAAGGAACAAAGGGATTTGGCTGTGTATTATATTGACAACTGCAAAAATATTGTCCAGGTCATTACCATAAAGCAGTAGAAGACTAGCAGGTGCTACTTCCCTGAAATGAGTACTCTGAAATGAGTACTCAAAGCCAGAGAAACTATGGGCATTACCCTCCTTCTGTCAGAATTTAGACATGCCCTAAAAAGAATTGGACTTATATGTGGACCTCCTGCACTTCGTTTGTTTGCCTTTATTTGCTTATTTATGATGAATTTCTCTACTGGATGAAAAATAAAGTTTGCACAGGGACTGTCATGGTTTGAGTAACCCCATCTCTTCAGCGCTCTGGTTGATGATCTTTCTGAGGTTATTGGAAAAGGTAGATTTCATGTTTGATTCCTCCATAGGTAACCTCTTTCTAGGCTCTAATTCTTAAATGCTTCATTAAATCTGAAACATAAAAAGATTTTTTTTTTTTTTTGCATTTCTTCAATGGCATAACTTCATCTTTTCCTTTCTAGAGACATAAATGCCTGTCCTTTTTGAAGGTTGTTACATTTCTGGGCTTGGTGGCTCCCTGTGATAATGAATCCTACAGCCAAATTGGGTTATGTGAAAGACAGAAACTGTTTTCCTTTGTCTCAAAGTTTGCTTTGTAAGGCCTTTTCTGGTGACAAGACTCTGACTGATAACTGCTGGTTATCTAGACGAGTGTTACGGTGCCTCATTGTCTCTGCTTATGGTTGTAAAGATAAGCAGAAATAGGTGCAAATAGTCTTTTCTGGGGGCGTACAGCTTGGAGAAGCTGACCACCACAGAAAAGACAATAATGCTCCTGCATGGCAATGAAGGTGACATCCGCTGCTGGCTTATCTGTTGGGCCAGACATGTCACACAAACAAAGAGAAAAGGAAAAAACACCTGAGAAATGGGGGATAAAAGGCCTTCACTGAACTAAGGATTTGGGGAGAAGAACTTTCAGAAAAGAACTTTGGAGATGAACTCACAAGGAAAAAATCTTTGAGGAGCACTCCCGAAGACACTTAGGACGGACCCCTTGGCCTGCTCGCTGCCATCTCCCATCCCCTGTGGTGACCTGACGAGTTCCTGAGATCAACGGACCTACTACGAACCTCGCTGGATCCGCAGTGGTGATTATATCTCTCTTGCTTTCTGCCAAGTCTCCTTTCTTTTCATCTCTTTTCTATTGCCCACCTTCCCTTCCCCATATCCCTAAGCAACTAGTAATTGTAATAAACTGTCTGGGCTAACATTTGACCCGTTGTGTCTTAATCTCGCCGTTGGGTGTACACATAACCAAAGAACCTCGTCTCGCTCCTTTATATTTGGAGCGTGACAGGTTACAAGAAAAATATTCTTCTGCTCAATTGTGAGTAATATATATATTTGGTCATTTTAATGATATTTAATGTTGTGCAGTGAGTCACCTAAAACACAGCAAGACTGTGATCTTATCCAGCCTAGGTAGAAGCTACCTGTATATAGCTGGGAATTTCAGTATGTGCCTAATTTGCTGTCTTTGAGGCATCTCTGGACCTTCTGAGCAATGAGAAGGTAGAGGGAAGAGGAAGACAAAGGACTGAACCATTTAAGCCTATCTCCAGAGTTGTTCTGGAGCAGGACGGAAACTCAGAGAGCACCACCTTTACCTGTCTACCGAGGAAAAAACTTGTCTCCCAAGCTGATAATCACCCATAGACAAACCCATGTGGATTCCCACAAGATGGTTCAGAGACGAGGAAAGTCACCTATGAAAGTTAAGCTTAAAAATCAGAAGCACTGATGAGTATTTTTGGCATGAACTGAAGAATCCTTTTGTCCCAGCCACAGCCCACATGCCAATTCAGCACAGCAGCTCTCCTTTCCTGCAGTTTGTTTTTCAATTTATTTTTTACCCACAGCTTTCTTGTGAATACCACTTCTAGATTCCTGTTTTCTTCCAGCCTGCTTAAGTTATGTTTTGTAATGACAGTTCATAAAAAATATTGACATATACTCTCAAATGATGGCAATAGTCTGTGGGAGCATGCTATCAGTCAGGATATGACTGTGCTCTTTTCCATGTTTTTACTATGATGTTTTGGTGTAGGGTTTTTTAATCTCATTTATAATAAAGCCTTTTGATACTACTGAAGTGATGGAAGGACATCATGGTAATTAGACCTTTTGATATAAAATGCTTCTATAGTTTATGGTAGTCACTGCCCAAATCGGTCAGCATTGTGAATCAAGGAATTGAATTGGATTGAATCTAAACTAGACATCATAGCTTGAGCAAACAGGAAACTTTAGGAAGAAACTCAGGGACCATAAAATTGCATGAGTACTGCTGAAGAGAGCTGCTGTTTGCAACTCAATACAAGGGTGGTCCCATAAAGATAAGGACAACACAGTGGTGGGTAGGGTGGTTGTTTACAACACAATGGAGGGTCCAGAGAAGATAAGTGGAATTGCTGTTTGCAACTCAGTGGGGGAGTCTGTGAAGATAAGGAGGCAGATTTGCTGGCGACACAACGTAATCCCTTTAACATCTGGAAATTTACCACCGGAGATGTCACTCACTTTGGAATTTTTGTCCATCCTTGGAATGCAATGAATATTAATGTGTTATGCCTTTAAATGTGTAGCCGTTTCTCTCTTCAGTGTGCACGTTTGGTGGAGAGATCCCCCATGCACCCAGCGCTGTAATAAAGGGAATACCTGCTTGACATATTTCATTGGTGTGTCAAGTTACTACGTCGGATTTCTCGGCATCAATCGGCAGGCAGAGTTTTTCTGGGATGGAGGGAATAGTGTGACCCTCATACACCTGTGTGTGACCTGCTGACCTGAGCTCCAGAGGAAAGGCAGTTTTAAGCAGAAGTCAATCTTGTTTGAGTGAGTTCTATTCTTTTTTCCCATTTAGCTCTATTTATTTGCTAAATTGTCATAAGAACGATAGCTGAATATGCCAGTATTTCATCTAAAGCAAGAATCATATCTCAATATATGCTAAAATATCTATTGTGTTAAGAAGGTGTTTATTTAGATCTAAAAAATGAAAAAAAAATGGGGGTTACTGTAAAAACTGTAAGAAGATAAACACTACGGTCTGAATATGGAGAAAGAAGGGGAAATACTTAAGAAGAGCTAGATTTTAACCAGAGCTTAAGTATTTTCCCAAATGTACAAAATTTCCCTGCAACGATCCTCTTTTCATCCTCAGGAGTAATACAGTTGAACAGAGCTCATGAGGAACTTGCATCTGCACTAGCTGAGCTCTGTTTAAGAACTGAAGAGGGGAAAGCATCTAATTAACAAGTGATGAAACACTGAAGCAATGAGGGAAGCTATTTTCCCAGTGGAGGTTGTTCACTGTCCTGCAGGGCTGATGTTTCCCCACAGAGATGTCCTCAACTGCTGTGTTGAATTCAAAGAGAAAATAAGGTTTGTTCGTAAGTATTATCCGGGTTGTATTTTCAAGTAACATACAACTTGCAAAAAGGAATTGTTCTGATGCTGACTTACCTCACCTGGGCTAAAGATATGACAGGGACATTTCCTTCACAGCAGCTGGCATCAAAGGAGTTTAAGGGACATTCATTCATTTTGTTTCAAGACTCAAGAAAGTGATAACAACATAATGTGTATATTTGATTCCATCCAGAAAAAAAGACAATCAGCTTGTATATATCTTCAGGCCAATCAGTCTGTACCTTTTTGTTTCCCCCCTTTTTGGGGCCTAAGGCTGGCATGTGATTTCTAAGTTACGCAAAATGGAATTTTTTCATCCTCTATCTTCAGGTTTATAAGTTTCTTTTTGGGCACTGGATAACAAAAAGTGTATGCTGCCACCAAAAATACAGCTGTGTTTCTTTTATTTGTCATACAGAATGGTTTATACAACAAATTGCAAGCTGTTCTTTGACTAACATGACTCATGTCTGGATGATTATCTTAGCCCAAACCGTAATGGCAGAGCCTTGTCTCTGAATCCTCCCCTCATCCTTATACAGAGAGTGGTTAGGTACCGAAACAGGTTGCCTAGTCATGTTGTGGCAGCCCATTCCTGGAGACACTCAAGGTCAGGCTGGACCGGGCTCTGAGCAACCTGATATGGCTGTGGATGTCCCTGTTCATTGCTGGGGATTTGGACTAGATGACTTTAAGAAGTCCCTTCCAACTCAAAGGATTCTATGATCATACTTCCACTAAAAAAACTCTGCAAAGCAGCTGACAGTAATTCATACTTACATTTTATTACCAGCAGCCATGCAAGTTCACATTTTTTCTTCTCAATGGAGATAAGTGTTGGTATTTTTTGGTTTTTTTGTTTGACCCAGATTTTGTTTGACCCAGATTTATTACATCCCAGACAATTTTTATGATCATCACCTCTTGAAGTACATCTGCCATAGTGAATGTTCACCAATAACCAATGGGTGGTATTCACGTAGCCCAACTTTGAGCATATGCTTTAGCTGGCTAGGTTGAAGAGTTAGTCTCCATTGGTTTCTCGGAGGTAAGGAACCAAAAATAGTGGTCCAGATCTTGTGGAAGCACCTTTACAAGGGACCTGACTTTTATAATTAAATATAACAGATGTTTGAGACTTTTTCCCCCCAGTAAAGTCAAAGATGACAATATTTGGTAGCCTTGAATTAATAGTCTGATGTTTCTTTATTATTATTTTCTGAAGACAGAATTTTTCCATCTGAAAAATATCATAAAGAATTCAGGAGATTTCAGCCATCTGTATGTCTTATCTGATGTCCTTCCACAGCACAACTGTGACATTATCAAAAATGTATAAAAACACCTTGAGAATAAAATATTTTTTCCTGATTGAGTTTAATCTATAGAAAATATTAGAAATTCCCCTAGCAAAGTGATGATTTTTTTTCCCTTTAAAAACTGGAGAAAGTGAACATTGCACTGCCTGTTTTTTCTTCTATTGTTTAAAATAGCGACTGACCTTTCTTTGGAATGAAAGATCTAAAAATGGCATTCATTGCTAGTGACAGAATAGTGTTTGAGATGCAGGCTCTAACCCAATCAGTTACTCAAATGTAGGAGTAAGCTGTTTCTATTGAGCAGTAAGATGGATTAAACGCAGAGTGGCATTAAAGAGAGACAGTGAGAGTAATGCACAAGCATCACCATTGTTTCTGGAATGTAATTTTAAGTAAATGACCTTAAATTGCTCACATGCTTGAAAATAAATCTCTGTTCTGCTTGGGTAGTGTTTCCACAGAGCTTATTTTATTTGCAAGCATGTATGAATGAGCCAGATCCTGAATTTTCATATTCTTTTTCTGCTTTTTTTTTTTTTTTTTGTCAAGCTAGCAATTCTTTAAAGAACAGTCAACCATTAAAACCTTTTCGGGAAGTATTTAAAAAATGGTAAATAATCTGCCATGAATACACTGATGCCATCAGTGCAGGCAGTGACATCGGAATACCAGGATGCCTGAGGCAATCATTGGCCAGGCAGTGCTCTCCCTGTCCCCAGTTTGTGACCACTGAGGCAGATTGAACACTCACTGTGGCCACTACATTAACCTCTGCTTTTTGTCCTTATTTAGGTAGTAGTACTTACCACGTCTGGCAGGAAGCCCAAAACTTCATCAAAATATAATTTCCACTCCTTATTTCCATGCTGGGTTGTTTTTATTTACTTATTTATTTGGCAGCAGCTGAAAGACACTTAAGCATATGCTCACTGTTACGTGTACCAACAAACAAACTTCTCCCCAGAAAAGCTCATTTAGAAGAGCCTCACCAGGGCTGAAATTAAGACAACTATAAGATGACAGTATATTCAGACAGGATCTTCAGAACATCCTCGGAGTGTTCTGAGGATGTTCTCCAAAATACTTGCCTTTTTAGGTAAAACTATGAGGAAAAAAAATAATCTGTGGAACAACGAAGTACATATAGTGAAATAGGACAGCCAATATATATTGATAATTTGGAGGCTCTGATTTCTTTCCTAGATAGGAGAAAATAAGGAGGTACTGAACTAGCTGTACTGCTCAGCTGAGGAAATAGACAGTGAAAAACTTCAGGGAAAATAACAGTAACTCAAAGGTTTGGAAAAACCTATGTCCCACTGCAGATTTTCAGAGTAAATAGTGTCGCTTATTCAAATTATAAGCCATAAAATAACCTGAAATTTACCTATGTTAAGAAGGTGGCTAAAAGAAGTAAAAACTATGAAAATGAATTACAGTAAGGTCTTAGAAACATATATGATCCACCAAAGCAAGATCCATTCTTTGCACAATTTCAGAGGAAGATGATGTAAAAAATATTAATAGTGCCAACTAGATTGTTTTCATTTATATATTTATTTTGTCAACAGAACACAGTAATTCAGTGATTAGGTAAATGGATTGGGTATGTACCTAAGAAAGAACAGATTACATATACATAATTTTCCTGCTGATGGCATAGGCATAAGAGGCTCTCTTATCTACTCTCCTCTCCCTGGGGTGCTGTGCAGGAGATTTCCACAGCTTACTGGGGTTGTAGCATGGGATGGGAAGGAGGCAACAAGCAACACCTGAAAGTTCACTTCTGTATTATTGGTGATGGGAGTCGAAATGACTGAAATGGTGAGCCTGTGTTTCCTGGGGCCTCGAGGCTTTGGCTGGAAGTTGCCTGCTGACTGCAGCCCAGGCCATGGGCAGTTACAACTAACATTGTCATTGTAGGTATGCCCTGGGAGGGCAGTTCATGTATTGTAAAAGATGATAGTTACGAGGTTCAGCACCGATATATGCACATTCTCTGCAATTATAAAGTCTATGAAATATTAAAAAAAAAATGCAATGAGAGTTATTACAAACCTTTGGAAGTTTAAGAACAGCTTTCTTCTTTTAAGCCATCAGGTTTGCTTTTGCAAATAATAGGCTGTGTAAGGAAAGAAAATTTGGGTCAGAAATTCGGGTTTTAGCAAATATTTTCTCAGCGATAGAAATAATATCTTTGTCTATAACTAAAAACAAACAAACAAAACCCTGGAGGTCTCACTTGGCTGTGGAAACATTCTGCTTCTGCTGCTTCACAAAAAAGTAAAACACGGCCTTTGGGTTTTTTCAGGGATAAGTTCAGTGTGTGGCACATAGCAGGGTTTCTGGCTCATTCCCTGCTAATGACAGCAAATGTAAAATCTGAAACATGAACAAATAACTTCACAGCAAAATTGCTACAAAAATGGGAACCTTTCTACACTACTTTCCTTTGAAAAACTAAACACTGGTTGCCACTGGAGCCTATTTGTTAGTGACACAGTGAAAGCAAGAGCTTCTCTTTCCATTGCCTGGCCAGGCAGATGGCCAGCAGTACTCCAAATTAAATAACCAGGCAATGGGAATAAAGGCACCTAGCCAGAAAGTGTAAGGAGACAAGAAGAGGATGAGGGTTGAAAGCCTGAGGGACTCCAGCTTCTATGGTACATGATCACCTAAGCACTCAGACACGGCAGGACTATGCACACAGCAGTGTCTGCAGATGCTTCTCACTGATGTCCAGAGATGAGTGATTCATCTCAGGGCTGTGACTGTGTAGCCCTGGAACTATTCACATTTTCTTGCATTTTCAGATTTTACAAAACCTAAACTCCACCTTGATGCGATTCCCACTTGTGAGTGGATTCAAGTCAAAGGTGATATCAACTGCTATAGGATGCAGAAACCAATGTACTGCTTTAAACTGGAAGTAGAAAACCTTCAATTCTGTCATCAGGCCACTACTGACTTCATATTTCTGTCAGACACTTTTTCTTCTGGTCAAGGAACAGAAATAGACAGACCCCAGTTCCTCACACTCCTTTTACAAAGAATCACAGAAGTGCTCAGTTTTCATCAGCTGCATTTCACAGTGAAGAAGGAGACAGGAAAAATAAGTGGGAAAATTATGAAGTTTGACAGTGATTAAAAGCATTATCTAACGCCTTCCCTTGTTTCTTAAGGGCCATTAATCACAGCATGGATGTGTATTTATGTAGTGTTTAGATGTGATCATGAAGGAAATAATGCTCCCTTGAAAAGAACTAGAAAGTCTCACACAAGCTTAAGGATCATCTCTGAAGGGATCAGTATGTGAGGGATGAGGAGCTGCTGGAGCACATGGGCAGGGGGATGGAGTACCTCTCCTATGAAGATAGGTTGAGGGAGTTGGGCTTGTTCAGCCAGAAGAGAAGGCTCCAAGGAGACCTCACTGTGGCCTTCCAGTACTTGAAGGGAACAAGCAGGAGGAGGGCCAACTTTTTACATGGTCTGATAGTGATAGGACAAGGGGGAATGTCTTTAAACTAAAAGAAGAAAGATTTAAGTTAGATGTTAGGAAGAAATTTTTTACTTGGGAGTGGTGAGGCACAGGCTGCCCAGAGAAGCTGTGGAGGCATTCAAGACCAGGTTGGATGGGGCTCTGGGCAGCCAGACCTCATGGTCAGCAACCAGCCGATGGCAGGGGCTTAAAACCACATGGTCTTTAAGGTCCCCTCCAGCTTAACCCATTCTCTGATTCTGTGACCCGTGGCTCTCTGGCCCCATCACTCCCTTCTGCCCTCAGGCTCTAGGAGCACTTCCAGAATCTGGAGTTCCCTACAACCAAAGGTCTGAGCAGCTCTCTCACCCCTTGGGAGGGCTGTTTGGGTTCACACATCTGCCCAAGAAGTTTGTGACCCTTTTGTCTGGGTTTCAGCTTCTGCCCAGCATTAGTGGTGGGCAAATGCCATTTTTGGTTCAACTCTATGCTGCTTCCTGCTTAGAGGAGAAGAAAATGGTACGCCTTTGGCTTTCATAATAAAGGAAAGTTTTCCTAAGGGAAACTGGTTGTTCTGCAATAGTGATTACCTTACCTTTGCATTTTTGAAAGTTTCTATGGCAAATGTTATGAACATGAAGTGCCACTTAGAACTTGAACTGCCTCGTTTGGCTAACTTGAATTCTGAAATCATACTTTGCTGCTCTAGTCCTCTTTTCAGTCTTTAATTCAGCTGAGATTGCTCAGACATTATGAATTCACACGAAGATGCTTCACAGACTGTCTCTGGGGAAACAGCCTTTTAAAACGGCAGTCTTTTAACAGCATGTTTATGACTCCTTTTTTCAGATTGAATTCATAAAATTTGGAGGAGGGAGATATTACTCCCTTTATGGAGAGAATGAAAGAGCTTTCATTTCTGCTATCTATCCATCCATCCTGGTACTCTGTCTGCAGAAAACACACTTCCAGAAAGTTATACAGCTGGATAGAGTCTACAGAAACAGATGCCTGGAGTAGAATCAACATGATTTTCAATAATCAAGATTAATGGGACCAAACTTAAAATTATTTAATAGATACCAGTAGATTTAGACATACGCTTAAAAATTTTAAGTACTTATGTCAGTTCTGCATGGGGGTGCTGACAGACAGAAGTATGTGGAACAACGAAACATGAAAAGTTGGGTTTGAAAAATGAAAGGTAAATCTGCATGTTTGCAGGTACAGACATTAGGTAAAGTTTTAGACATTAAATCTAATGTCTTTTAGACAGAAAGAAGCTCTGATGTTTGAAATGTATTTCAAATGCAAGGTGTTTTTTTCTGAATGCAGGCTTTGACATTTTTGGTGGAAATAGGTTCATTGGCTGCAGAGCATTGGTGGCCAGTTTTAAACATCAGCTTGAGAAGTCACACTTCTAGAAATGAGGATAAATGTTTACATGAACAAATACAAAAAAATAAAGATTAAAAAAAAGAAACAGTGTAGTGTGAAACGAAGCCAAATTGAAAATGTACCTGCTCAGCAGTGTGTGATAAATTTATTCTGTTACGTGTAAAATAAAATAATAAGAAAAAATCTGAAATGGACCAACAGTGCCCATCTTCCCAGCAGGCCATCAGTAGCAGGTGGTTGATCTGCACTACCTGTGACTAAAGCCCTCTCCATGCCTTAGGAAGACTCACAAGGCCCCCAGGTCACAAACTGCTCTGATCCCCTCTATTCTCCTTGCTGATGTTTGCTGCACACACTGCAAGAAAGGACTCATCAGCACGTGGCTCATATCAGAGTTGTAGTAGGAACCCCAGGAGGTCAAGAAATACCTAAATTCCTTCCATCCTTCACCTGCTTCTTCAGATAAATCACTAGACTTTTAAATTTATAATTCACCTCCTAGATTTATTTTGGCTTTGTCACGTTGCTATTAAAAGACCTCCTGCTCACTACATGCACCAAGCTTTAAAAAAAAAAAGCAAAAGCCTCAGCTGTTAAATAGCAGTGTGTCGATAAAATGACTGCAACACAGCAGATGGGCTCCCACCACTGTGTGCGTTGGCCCAGGGCTCCTCATAAATATAGAAGAGAGATTTCTGTCATCCCATTGAGTGTATTTATACACTGCTAGTCACTATCCTATCAAGGGCAGCATAGTATTAGCACAATTCCCCAGCATGTTTTGGACCATTGAAAATCTTTGCTGTGGCACACCAAAAAAGTCACATAAAATGTTAAATGGGAAGTAGATAAAATAAATGTAGGTGAGTGAACCATCCAGATAAGAAACACAGTGAACTCTTCCTTCTTCCTCCTTCCAAGATGCACAGTAGAAACCTGAGCTTCAGGAGGAATACTTCCAAGTATGACATATTGTAAACAGAAAGGGAACAACAAAAGTTAATATTGTACAGAAGATAAAGTTTCTACTCTTTATGTGTGTTCTATTAAAGAATCCATAGGAACACAAAGAACAGATAGTCAGAGATATTTTCCTTCCTGTAAACTTCACCCCTGATACTGCCTGATGAAGAAACAGTGAATTCAAGAAACCAGCAGAGTGCAATGAGCACTAGAAATGCTACAGCAATGAAAACAGGTCACACTTAATATCTATGTTTTACTAGAGATAACATTGTTTATAAATAAAATGAGAAACAGAAAAGTAATCCTGCTCCCAAACACATGCCAACCCATTCCTTCCCAGTTATTTTGCCGTTCTCTCACAGGATTAGCCTATTCTCTCCAGCCAAAAATGAGGCCAATAGTGCCATGAGAGCTTTGCTCCTGACACAAGCTGCTCTGGCACCCCACTCTTGTCACAGCCCTTTGGGAGGAGTAGAGCTCGAACCTTTCCCCATTACTTGTGTCCTTGACAAGTGTTCAAACTCAGCCACATGCAGTGTACAGGAAAACCTCCAATATTTTTTCAGAAGAAAAGTGAATACAGCATTACTGATGTACCTGTAACTTAGAAGTCATCTGTTGGCGTTAGAGGATTGATGCAAACTCCACTGACATGGATGGGATTCTTTCTTTGCAATTCAATGAGCTCTGAATCAGTTCTGGAAAAGGAAATTGAACAGTTCTCTAGAAAAAGTACTCTTACTACTGTTACATAATCAAAAATGCCTACTACAAAATTCACATGAAATCCCTCTTGTCTATAGAATTATACTTCTTTGGCAGGTTCAAAAGAAAAAACTCAGAGACCTCGAGGAGAAAAAGAAGTAGCCTTGGTCTCTTCTGGAAAAAAAAGAAGTTTGAACGAATGAAAAGATGCCAGTTACTCCTTTGATTCTGTTAAATATTAAGTACAAAGACCTCAATTTATCTAAGGTTGGAGTATTTTAAAGATTAATCTGTGCCCATCACTGGCCTGCACATAAGACGTTTTGTACACATGTACTTCTTCCAAAAGCCTCTCAGCAGCAGGGCAGTGACACAGTGCTGGTGCTCAGCGCTGTTACGGGGCTTTTTCTGATTAGTGGTATTTCTGGCAGGCCGTGCCAGCCTGGAAAGAGTTAGTAATGCAATAGATGGAACAAAATTCCTGTTTGCTTCGAGAGACTCATTTGATTTAGACCATGTCAAATATCCACCTGAGAACAGCTCTGCTAGAATCAGAGCATAAAAACCTAAGATGTGGACAAAGGCACTGCCATAGGAACAACAGATGAGAGTGATTTTGGACTGGAAGTATCGATTAATAGCTTTGGATCAGAGTTTTTATTTTCAGTCAGATCTTCTTTCATGGCAAAATGGAGTCTTCATGGTCAGGGCTGAAGGATGATCAAGGCAGGTGTGGCAGCAAGAGCAGGGCATCCCCTGGGGTCTCACAGTACAGCTCCCTTGGCCCAGGGTGCCTGACCCCTGTGCAGCTTCAAGGCAGGAGATGCGGGATGCTTTGATAAGTAATAAGTTTTGAGTGTTTTGCCCTTTTCTCCCTCTGAAGGAAACCTTTCACACAGCTACAGAGGTTCACCTCCCTACCACTCTTCCAAAAATACCTTTCTCCTGCTCTTAGCAAAGCCTTGAAAGGCTCTTCTTATTTACTTGCCCACAAAAGTAATTTCTCAAGACTATTACTCCTGTGATATCTTTGTGTCTGTGTTATGAGTAGGAAAATAAATCCCCTCTTGGGTACAGAAGGATTTTTCATAAAATCCTGATAACCCTCACATTTATGAGCAGCGAATTCTTTTTGAACAACAAGACCCAAAAACTATTTTCACTTTTGATGACTGGCATGCATAAAATCTGCAGTCCCTTATCATCCCAGGTCTTTACCTTCTTCTTAGGGAAAATGTCTACAAAATAAGCTTATCCTTATCTTCTGGAACAGGCAGGCTAGTTATAAGAATCCAGTCCCTTTGCTTTTGATGACATCTTTCTATTGGTCTTAACAGAGAAATTGAACTGAAACTTTATGACCCGCTCAGTCATGACATCACTGAGAATTTAATTCTCATGCTGCTTCCCCACTTAGCTTGACTTTCCTGTCATTCAGAATGTCATTATTTATACTTGCCTAAGTGGACAATTGGATGTGTAAACTCTCTTTAACATCAGGCCACTTATATTCTAATGGCTATTCTGTAAGGATGTGTTCAGGTTTGAGTTTGTTACACTCCCTGCCTTTCCTCTATAGAAATACAGGTGGATTAGTGCATCGACATCTCCCCTCACCAGAACAACCCTCTGCTGAACAAAAGAAATCTCCAGCCTTCCAACATTAAATAAAACCAATGCAAATCAAGCAGGGAAACAGAATGGTGTTGTATGGGCACTAGAAAACTAGCATCTCTCTCTCTGTCTCTTTTTGTCTTTAATCCCACAGGTAACTAATATAGAAGTTTCTAAAGGAAATACAGTGCAGTGGGGAAAGTCATACTACTTCTAGCTTCTGTGATAAAAACAACATTTCATACAAACGTTTGCCACAGGAACACAGACAAAATGAATGTGACTGATGTGCAGCACACAACACAAGAGTCTCAGTGACTCTGAGCTAGCGCAGTATTCCCACGTGTCCACAGATTTCCAACCATGAGAAGTTACTCCCTCAGAAACTATCTACCCCAGCAAGAGCTGCTTGGCTGTCAGCAGCTGCTGTCTGAGAGAAATGGGAACAGGAGTTTAGTAAAAGTCAGAGCTGACCTCTCCCAGAGAATTGCTATCAATCTTCACTGCAGCTAAAATATCTTTTTTCACTTCCCAGAGGGAAATATATATAATCCCACGTGGCAAAGAACTGTTCATAAACATCCACTTGTCTCATTCAGAAGAGATAAGGGGGTAAGTTTGTCCACTGCTTATGAAAGCATTAGAATTCCATTTCCTTCCTATGTATATAAAGAAATAAATAAATTCTCATTTAAATAGGAATAAGAATCTAAGAAGACTTCATTTTGATGGTAGCAGCTTTTTCTTACTTTCTAACAGCCCTACCTGTTAGAAAAGGAACAATGTGCACAGAGTAGGAATTGAGTCATGAACACAGGCTTCAGGTAAATACCAGCCAACCTCTTTCTTGCCTTTGTTTTTCCTCTTTCCTCCTGAAAAGAGAAAATTATCACATTCTTGCAGATGTCCCAATTTCTAAGGGAGCTTCAATCAGAAAAGCAGGAATGGCAAGCAGCTACACTCACTTGCAGGTTCAAAAACAATCAGCCCCTTCACTGTTGACTCACTCCAAGCCTTCCAGGAAGATAACAGAACACTGTGATCCCCAAACCAAACTTTATGTGTCTGAATTTTTTCAGGTATAAAAATATCATGCCATCTCCAGCAGGAGGGGGTCTTCTTTGCTTCATTTTAGTCTTTTCCTTTCGAATCAGCTCCTTGCTAACTGCAATATGACCTCTGTTTTGTGTCTGTGCAGAGGGCATGCTGTTACCCAGCTCAAGTCTCACCCATCAAAAAGGAAAAACTTACTGAACTGAGGGATCCAGCATGGTATGAGATGATAGGTGAGACACAGCAACACAAATGGGCAGCAGTAAGGTGAACTGTACAAATCTGCCACCTGCTAGCAGAGAGCTTGAGCTCAGCTAGTGTGAGAACCTGGTGGCTCTGCCCTGCCCTGCCCTGCCCTGCTGGAAGGTCTCCTGATGCCTCCAGACTCACGCTTCCCTGTAACCATTCCAGTGTCATTCCATCACCATGAAATCATTGGTGCAGCAGTAAAGGGATTCATTAGGTCTATCAGTGCATCATTACCCACAATCCTAAATGAAAATCAGATAGCTTTTCCTGTTTCAGGTATGTCTGTGCTCTCTAGCTCAGAGATGTGGCTGACCTAATATTGGCACCTTAGAAAAATCATGCCCTAGTGTGGATCAGGACTCGGGAAACAAATCCTCTCTTATAACTGCACAGAGCAGGGCTAATGCCAGAATGATATGATGCTTCATGCTTTGACCTTGCTTTCCATGCAAGTCTGTCCAATATTCATACCCCTGGGAACTCACAAATGATGAGAAAAAAATCAGAGCTGGAATGATCAGAGATGCACGTTTGCCCATAATGAAGAGTAACTGGTTCTTGAAAGACGTATCACAGTTTTTCTTTAAAAATAATTTATCTCAAAGCTGAATTCAGTATTTTGGGTCAATTATAATTGAATCTGCTAAGACAGAGAAGTTATATGAGACTAATTACCTACTGTCTCTACTTGAAGTAAATATTAAAGGCAAGAAAGATAAACATGGGCTGAAGTGTAATATGAAAGTAATATTGTTAATTAGGTTAAGACAATTTATAGTCTTCTAATCATTATGAGGTTTTGATGGTATCTCCAGCAAAGAAAAGTCAGTATGATGGTATATGACTGTCTGTGATTTGGTCCCTAATTGCAACAAAAAAATATGTTAACCTACTTGTACCTTGTGTCTCATTATTGTAATAAAAATGATAAGAAAATTCCTTCCTTGTGAAGTCCAGGCTGCTTTATTCTTTTCAAGGATTGCTTTTGTAAGAAAGAAGAGCAAGGCTTGGGTCACTTATATTGTATCTAAAGTAGAGGGAGATTTTTCAGAAGCAGAGTGCTTTAAAGCATCTTTAATCCTTCCAAAGTTAATGAAGTGAAGCCAATTCTGAGCACTTCTTCAAACTCCAATGGATTTGCTATCGGTTTTCCTGCATGATAATATGATGAAGAACAAAACAGGAGAAAAGACGGTTCAAGAAATAATTTCACAATGGCATTACTCTCAAAGAAAAGACACAATCAAAATATCCTGGGTCTGGTTAAGGCAGCCAAGGATTTAAAATGAGACTGGGTATGAAAGGGCTGGAGGAAAGAACAGGAGTAAAAGTTATGACATTTTCACTTTTTTATACGCAAATTCTTTCTTGGTGAAAAATATTTAGAAAAAGAAGTTAGAATAACTCTCAAAGATTAGAATTACCTCTCTTCTTTTCATTTTTTCCTCTTTCCTTTTCCATACTTTTTTTTTGTTGTTAAATTTTTCTCTTTAACTTTTCCTTCTTCTCCTTATCCTGCAGGGAAGTGTTTATAAGGACCCGTGAGATCTTAACAGGCATTTCCACCAAATCTCTTACAGAAGATTTGGTTCAACTGTTCTCTTTTAAGATGGTCTGTGAATTTGGCAGCTCGAAGCCCCAGGTCCCTTCCCAGGGCTGCTGGGCCTGCAGCCACCACACTGACATTGGCCCCTTGTAACTGGAGACAGTGGGAGCTCCTAAAAATATACAGAAGGAAACAAGGAGCTAATGCTGCTGGTTTGTGCTCAGAGAAGATGCATTATTCATACAGTACGTAGACAAAATAGAGAGATGCCTGGCAAAGCCCCCAGAATGGCTTAGTTACCCTCGAGTAAAAACTTCTATTTGTTGAGTAGACTCCATAAATATAGCAGGACTCCTGAAATGACCAGATGTTTCTGAGCAGATGAATAATGTTCTCTTTCTGAAAGCTTACTGAATTTTTTATTACCTTACGTGCTATTTGCGTGGGCTGTGAGCAAGTCAGAGCAAACAGCAATCACTGCTGCAGGTATCCAGTGAAAGGACAACAGGTCCTAAGGAGGTCCTGAAGTGGAGATTGCTGATAAATACATGAAAAATAATCTCTGAATCAATGAGCTAAACTTCTCTGAGGAATCTTAATGCTATAAAGAGAAGATTATTGAGCCTTGATAGCCATGACCTCAGACACAGCCACAGTGGGGTGCTCTCTCAGGCACACAGACCTCACTCTCTTTCATGGCAGACACAATGCCGTAAGAAGATTGTGGAGTTAAGGCAGATATTGAGTTAGCCTTCTCTATTGAATTTAGTTTTTGCACTTTGGAGATAGTTTCTTCTCCATGGTAATTCTTTAGTAATGCTGCTCCACTTGGACCAATTTAAACTGGAAGGAAAAGATTTGCCTGTGACAGCTTTGCCTCAGTAGGACAGAAGGTCCAGATTTATATCTTTACCTTGTATTTTTGTCTGGAGGGCTTACACTTTCATCTGATTGTGCTCTCTCTTGTGAAATTCTCTCCATGCTTAAAATAGAAAATGCCACTAACCCTAGGACTGCAGATAGGGCCAGAGTGCCTCCAAACAGCAGCCTTCTGTGTTCACTCTCCCTTATACCAACCCTGTGTCTTCTCTATCTCTGCTGCAACTATTCACCCCTTCTTGCACTTTGCTCTTGTGCTGTATCCTTGCATGTAGGCCAGCTTGAGCAGCTGGAAGCTTGACTGCAACCTAACCCCATTTTAAATCATGCCCAAGATTCAAGAGTCAGATCTGTTACTGCTCTATGTTAAAGCATAGATGGAAGAGACATCAGCAGCTATCACTTGTGGCCCAGGAAGTGCAATGGCAAGGCAAGTGGGATGGATGGCTCCTCCCCAGGTGAAGGGCTTCATACCCAGCTCAACCCTCCCCTACCGCCCAAGCCATGCAGCAGGCTGCCTGGAAGCACGGCACTGCTCATCATGTTAATGTTTGACTGCTGTGGATGGGAAGGGGAAAGGAAGTCAAAGGCTCACAGGACAGAAGAGATGGACAGAGCAGGCCTTTGAGGAGGCACAGCTTTGCAGCTTAGCAGTCAGCACATAACCTTGGGAAAAGTCAGTTTGGAGTTGGGATCACTTCCTAGACACAATGTTAAAAAGCTGTTACGTAAAACCCAGAAACCATCCCGGGGCAAGGGGCAGGACTTGAAGTTTCTCTTGCTAACCCTGTGCTCAGCTTGTTCTTCCCTGCGTCATCACTGATAGCTCTCCTGTCTCCGTGCAGTAAGGTGCCCTTGCCAGGATATCTGTCATTTTCATCAGTTCCCATCACTCAGCTCCTCAAAACTTCCTACTAGTGTCATTTAGGCTCTCTCCTTCTCGTTGGCTCCTTCTAGCTGCTAACATATACCAGCAATTTTCACAGTCGCCTGCTTTCCATCTGTTACAGTTTCACTGACGTTTTTTTGTCTGACTTCCTCTATGATCTCAGCTTGCTTTTGTTGAAGTTATACACTTTTCCATCCTTGCTGTGAATTTTTTGATTTTTAGACATCAAATAAAAAAATATCTCAACAGTTCTTAACCACATTTTCACCCTATTTCAGTTGCTTCTCACAGATGATTCAATTCATATCAGCTTTCCGTTTGGTGACTTTAGAGGTACAGAGATGATTGATTGGGATTTTTTCCTCGTGGTATATAATGAGTATAATCCAATCATGCTCTCTTGCACCTAAGTATTTCTTAACTTCCAGCACGTGGTCAGTCCTTAAGCTGCAGCGCTCCCAGCTCTGGCAGCGACACTGAATTACAAAACATCCTTTATAATTTTAGAAAGTTCTGGAGTTGTGCTGCAGTACCCCAACACAAGTCTTCCTGCACTTGCCAGTCCCTCACCAGCCTGCCTGACAGCTCCCCTCACAGAGCAGCAGGAAAGGAGCTCCACTTCCAGTTTGTTGTGTGATTTCCCTGTCCTCAGCCAAGGGGATGTGTGTTGTGTGCTGACCCTCTGGGCTGTGAGCTCTCTGCTTCAGTGTCGCCTCCCTCCACTGTATAAGTGGGCAATGGAACTTTGATTCTAGCATTTGCTGTGTTTTCATGCTTTCAAATCATCAGCACATTCAAGTTGTACAGAGCTTTTGGATTTTGGTGGAAGAAAGGTCAAGTATATGAGCAGTCCCAGGTCTTTGTTTTTATGATTTGGGCACGTGGCATCTGTAACTAGCAATTTGAAACGACTCTTCTCTTTCAATCCCTCAGTGTCTTGACCTCACATGGAGTTGTCAAATTTTTAATTCAACTCGTGGCTAAAAGCTTCTTGTTCTCAGTGGCTGAATGGTTAGAAGGCATTCCAAGACTGCCTGAAAACAGTTGCATTCAGGACCGTGCCTTGGCAGGGAACATCTCAAGTCAAGTATCCCTCATGGCCCTGTCTCCTGAGTCCACACTTGGTATGCCTACACTTGAGAGAGGAGCTGCAGGCCCTCAGGGTTCTCTTTCATCACTAAGGACGAAGGCAAGAGATGCCAAGCAGTACCAGAAGAGCCAATTACAGTGCTATGAACAACAGCAGGTCCCCTAATGCCTTGGATAAAACCAGTGATTCGACAATTTGCAGAAGAGGACAACTGAGGAAACTCTGTAGCATACAGTAGAGATCTTGAACAGTTTTAATTAGGATGATAAAAGAAATGAAGCATTAAGTGGGAAGGAAAGGTGCTGAAGGCTGCAAGAAAAGCATTGACCGCTTTACAGGTAACAGTGGTTCTGAGAAGTAGGCCTAGGAGTCCAGAGAAAAAGGAGCAGGGTTCACTGAGAGGTCTATAATGGCACTGAGGAGCCTTCAGAAATAAATGGCAGCTGATTTCCCACAGATCGATGATTTCCTGAGACAGACCTCATTCTGAAGCAGTGAACACAAAAATTTACATAGAGTACTTTTTACTGAAGTGAAAATTGAAACAGCTAAACTGTGTTTATGCATGTGTATGCATATGTATCAGCTTTCTTTCCTCGCTTGACATGATTGCAAAAGAAATTTCCATCCTGACTTTTCACACCCACATGGGTACAGGAAGAAGAAATTTAAAGGTTGCTTGAATTTATGTATCCACTGTGAAATTCCTGAGTACTGAAAAGTACATGTTGGTGAAGAGATATGAGTGCTATGTAATTTACTGTGTGAGTGCTTCCAAGTGAAATGTTACTGTACATCACATAACGCTTTTTACTGAGTGGGAGTTCACCTTGCTTATCTTTGGCCAAAGTTTTGCAGTGCCATTTGCCGTGCCTAATCTACCCTTTATCTTAGCTAAGTGGTGCTATAGAAGCAATAGTTGGCGCTCAGAAACACCTAAAAAGCACAGAGCAGCTTCCTGTGTTTAAGACAAGAATGTAATTTTACTTATATAGTTATTTGTTTCAATTTTAATTTAATCACTGAAATCAAATAAAGATTACAGATAACTTCTAATAATGACCAGAATTTCCTCAATTAGGAAATGAACTGTGAAATTCTCAAAAGCAGGTTTACAGCAAGGAATGGAGGATATGCTCAAAAACCTCTGACTGAGACTGAATTCAATGCCAGAGATACTCAGAATGGGTTTTAAACCAAACAATTCACAAATGTTAAGTTGAATTTCATTTCCTTACTGGTTGGCATGACTGGCTTATCACCATGTCTCTGCATCTGCATGTGTAAGTGTAAATAAATGCATTTTCCTTGCTTTATAAATACAATGTCATAGATTTGACTTTTCTGCCTTGGGCAGCAAGCCCCACAGGCAATTGTATATGGATAAGACATGCGTCAAAGAAAATGTTTTTTAGCTCTCTTGAATTCAGTGTCAATTATGTCAGGCCAGCTCTTACTGCTTTAAATTAAAGCCATACTTCATCTCAGAATTAATTTAATTTTCTGCAATAAATGCACTTTAAAAAATCCAGCTTGGATTTGCCAAAGGATAAGGGTCAGCTATTCAAAGCATCTGAGGAATAACAGAAGAGTCATATTCAGGCAGCCTAAATTCCACTCAAATCACTGTGCTCAGGATTTCTTATCGAGCTGCTGTAAGTCTGTTGAGCACAGGGACTATTTCACTCTGGGACTTAGATGGAATTTAAATTCTGGATATTCAGCAAACTATTTCCCAATCCTTCATGTTATCCAAAGAAGTGACCCTAGCAAGACTTGATAGGCATTAAAGTGTAACCTGTTTAAACAAAGGACTCAATTGTCACTGATTTTCATTAGACTTAAAAGAGGAAAACAATCCATATATCTATTGAAAATGTACTTGGGTCTGCCCCCTAAAACAGTATTATCAGAAAGATGTATTTCCCTTGCTTTGATAATGCAAAGGAATTGTAGACCTCTTTGCTTCAAGAGACAAGGAAGGTAACTAACTCTTATCTGTCAAAGTTTTTATCTTTTAAAATAAAAACTTTGACAGTACAGAGTTAGTTACCTTCCTTGTGATGAATCATAGCCCAAAAAAGCCCTGTGGCCTCTACTCAAAAAAAAAACAAAACAAAACAAAAAAAACCAATCAAAATAAATAAACCAAATTCTATCAGTTTGGCATTCATCTCTGTTTCAAACAATTGGGAACAACAGCATCACATACCTTCTGGTCTATACCTCCCTGGCCATTCTAACTAATACTGGCTCAAGGCAGTATTTATTTCTTAGCTCATGAGATAATAGGTTATTGACTGACCTGTGAGGTAATAGCCAACACTACGTCTCACATAAGAAGCGACTGTGAGGATTGAAGTTTGCCATTGATTTTGTTTCCATACACTCAGGGGGACCATCTATATAACTGTCACATAAATAAGAAGAAAAGGCCCTTAGTAACACATAGGGACTTGTGAAGATTCCTCACTGGCATACACTTCAGATTTCTGTGGTTACATGAAAAAAAAATACTAAACTCACTGGTAACTTCAGTGCAGTTCACCAGATCTTCCTTATATTGAGCAAGGAAATAGAAAGAGTTGACAACCTGAAGTCCCGGACCTGTGCAACAATATTCTATATTCTACTTTTTCTTCATCCTGTGCTATTTGCCATCTCCTAACTGCACAGATTCTGAGGGCCCATGAGAAGAATGAAGTATCCGTAATGATATTTTAAAGCACTAAAAGAAAGCTGAGAGAGATTAAAATCAGAACAGTACTACTAGGTGGCATGTGCACCTTGTTTTTATTAAGTCATATAATGGGCAAAATATTAATATAAAATCCAAGGAGAACTTTAAAAGCTAATTTGCCTTAAGGTACAGAAGCTCATGAAAAGATGCTATTTTGTTCTTTTCAAACATCACAGGGACATAGCATTTTGGTTCTCTCATTTATGTCATTTAGGACAGCTAATGACTACATGACCCAAAGCCAGCATTGCATTGTCTTCATTGTACCTGGTACTGCCTTTCCAACTATTCTGTACCACCCAAACCATTTCAGATATAATCTCAATTACAGAAAATATTAGGATTCCTGAGGTGTAAATGCATACTGTGGCATGGCTGTCCTGCTCTGAAATAGCCGAAGAGTCTGTCTGCAATTCCACAACGTGAGCTGAGGGTGCTCATGTGCCTTCCACAGAACAGCCTTCAAGGACTGTGTGCAACATTAACATGCATGAACTGGGAAGAATGTCTCACAGTTTAATTGTGCACATCCTCTACAATCGCCAAGGAGGAACTAATGTCTGCTTTCTTTTCCTGTGAATTCAATACAGACCAAACAGCAACAGTAAGATCAAACCCCAAGCCCAGGTATGGGGCATTCATTATACAACATTGAACTTTTCAGCCACAGCTGGAGCAGATTGTGCTAATTAATGAAGAATTCTCAAATGGGTCCCTGCGATTTCACTGAAGCCAATCTTTTGGGGGAAAAATACTCTGCAGTGTCAAAAGAAATTGGATCCATTTTGTAAGAATAAATAAATTAAATGAAATATATAGAGTATTTCTAACTTCACTTATTGTCTCCTGTCCATTGATTCTCTCTGCAGAAATCTAAAACCACATCTTTTTAACTTAGAGGATCTTCCTATGAGACTCTTCTTAGGTTTCTAACAACAAATAGAAAAAAAATATCTCTTTTTGCTTTCTGATCTGGATTTAAACAAATTAAAGCCATAGGAAGAAACCTCCTCCATGCTTTGAAGTCTGGGCAGAAGCTGATATTAAAATCCTTGGGAAAAGAAAGGACCCAAAGAACTGTCAATCTAATGTGTGCTTCCTATTCTTTTAACACTATTGCAGCTTTAGCAAGTCCATGCAATGACGGTGATTTTATGACCAGCATCTGTTCGGTTCACCCTGCGTTTATCTGCGGTTGATGAGCACACAAAAAAGCAGCAGGTGTGTGAGGTGTACATCCCTTCTCAAGCCCAACCTCATTCTCTGAACGCATATAGGAGAGTACTCACTCCAGAAAATAGTAAACCAGAAATAGTAAAGAGTATTATTACAGCTTCCTTGGTAAGTCAAAAGGAAATGACCAAAAAATAAAGCATCTGAGTCTTCACAGAGTGTGAGAGCAGCCAGGCTGAGCGATGGGATTTGGTGCCAGCCAGCTGCACCAGCAAATACTACTCATTTCAGCTTTGTGTTCTTCTAAATGAAAGGCACATTTCTGATGTTTTACATCGTAGAAGCAGCAATGTTTGCAGAGCTAAAAAACTTAACATGTTCAGGTAAAGTTTATCGGACGATAAACAGGAAAAAAGCACACTGCAACAAACAGAAACAAACTTGTCATTCTTATCAGCAAAAAACATATTTCTCTACATACTACACTAGCTGCTTTTCGTATTTCCAATAAGAGGCTATTATTTTCAACTGGATATCAGACAGTACAGCCTGGATATTTTTAAATACTCACAATTGCAAACCTAAAAGACATCGGCACGGTGAGGAAGCTTAACAGCGATAAAAGGAACCTAAGTGGAAAGGTAGAACAGATGAGAGCAAGCAGTAATGCTTTGTGTGATACTAATCTCACTTTCAAACAGCTCCTTGTCTCTGCAAAAAGGTCACTGTGATCGTGGCACACCCAGCGGAGCAGTTCGGTGCTGCGGGGGCACGGAGCACTGCGCTGCTCTGGAGACCAAGGAGTGCTGATAGCACTTGCCTCATCAAGTGGTATTTTCACACTGAGAGAGGTTCTACGTAATGCCACCCTAATTCAGAAGAAAAGTAATGAGATCAAGCAAATGAGCTGCTGCAAAAACCTGCATTTTTCCCAGTGCACACTCATTAGATCACTTTTTTATGTAATTAATGACATACCATTTTGTTTACCAAACGTCGATGTGTAATTGCTGGCTATTAACTCCTGTTAGCTGAAAAAGATCCAATGATCTTCTTAGAGGAACAGAATTTTCTGTTCCTTTATTATGACGTTGCAGCAGCCATTGCAGGATGAGTATATGACAACAAAGCAGAGAGCAACAACTGCCAAGTGCATCAGCTTAAATCCTAACACTAGTAATTTTCAGATAAAGAGGAATAGGTCTTTTCTTTAATAGTTTGGAATCAACTTGGCAGATCTAAATAAATTATCCTTAAAATATAACTTGACAAAAGGAATTATATTTAAACAAATAGTTTGCCTTATCCAGGATTTTGAAATTCTGCAGTTTAAGAGGCCCAAAGATAACAGTGATTACAAGTGGAATATCATTAGTAATAAAATCTCCTTTCTAGGGGGTACCCACAGGTGAGCTCTGTCAGACTGAGGGCAGTTTCCCGTTCTTTGGGTTGCATTTTTTTCCCTCCACAAAGACTGAAGTTCTCCAAAGCAGTGCTGAGTCCTGCTGTGCACAATGCAATCATTTTGACCACGGTAATAATTTGATAAACAAAAGTACTTTATTCACCAAGGACAGTTTATGTTTCAACCTCTCCCACTGCACTGCATATCACACGCAGCAGGTGGAATCCTCTGCTTTATTTATTACACGGTTTACCAATTTTAGCCAAGAAATTCCATAAATGTAAATGTACGTGTTCAAATGTCATTAAACTTGATGTGCAGTGGCATATACATTTCAATATTCTTTCTGAGTCCCAAGACATAGTCCACCTTTTGTGTCTATGGACTGACTTTAATGCCATCAATGGGCTTCACTGATTTACATCAACAATTAATTTTTCCAAGAAATTAGCTTCTGTGTGGGATTCCCCTGCATGAGAATGAAGACGACAGCAGAAATGCTGGCAGCAGACATGCAGTCTGCCACCTACTGAATTCTCTCTTCTTTCCCAGTTTCACCCAGTTCAGCACTCCTCCTGCAATGCACTGGGACATATCATTCATATCACTGGGATCATTCATAATGGGACAAGACCACATCTCTCCAGTGTCACCCGGGGCTCATTCTAGGAAAAGGATTTATCAGGCAGGACCTGGCAGGGGATCATTGAGATACAGCTCAGCTCCTGTGGTGGGAAAGGCAACAAAATTCTGCTTTTCTTTTACTCCTTGATTTGCATAATATAGGAGTAAGCAGGAGACCTTATTTTGCCAAGTTTTTCCATCAGTGCACTTCGGTGCCCAGCTGAGCAGCACCAGTGCCCACACAGATCTCTCAGTTAGGCTCAGGAATGCTGCAGCTTCCCATTTTATGTACTCCATGGACTGTGGCAAGAGCAAAACTGGAGTCTCCATTTCTATTCAAGTGCTGTATTTGCTTGAACAGACAACACAATTAATTCACTATCGCATGTGATTAGTAATCACAGTGCATACTTGCTGGCACATTGTGTAAAACATATCCTTAGCACATGTGCAGCTCACTGGGACATTGCTCTGCAGAGCTATATAGCTGCAAGTGGCTGGTGCCTTCTGCCCCCACTGAGGGTCAGTGGGGCTCTACTGGCTTCCAGGTACCTTCAGTGTGAACCTGGGGAATGCTGCATCTAAAAGTGCTGAAAGCTTCTGTCCTATGCTGAAGCACATGCAGTCACAATGTTCCTTAAGCTGCTGCTAATGGTCATCATGTGCTCCTAAACATCTCTCATAACTGCTCAGCTGTAAAATCACAAATACATTCCCTCACAGTACCACTCATATGAATAAACTGCTTACCTATATGGTAAGGTGATGCAGACTTCATTTAACCTCATCATCTTAAGGTAATATTATGATGATATTACAGTAATATAATGATCACGTTATGATTACCAGATAAAAGCAGACAATTATTACCAACCCAACGTAACCACATAGCCACTCTTTATAACAACTGCAGAGCACTAATACTTCTGCCGAGAGGGTTTCACCTGAGCACAAAGTGGGTGCACGCACACGTGTTCCTGCATACTAGGAAAAGAAATTCCAAATTCAGCTGGGGGTACCAAGGAAATAGCAGCAGCCAAGTACTGGAGAGGTCAGGCATACACAGTGAGTCGATCGATAAGAGCAGGGCTGGGCTAGGCTCAGTGATGTGCTCAAAGCAGGGAGAGCTAATTGAAGAAGCAGGACTACTGCTTGGCTGTGGGTGAGGCCCCCCCATAAGTGCTCATTATCTAGGGTCAGCTGCAAATCTGAAGCGTGGGGCATGAAAAATGAACCATGGTGAATGGTGGAAGCCAAGTAAGAAGAAAATAGCCAGCGCCTACTCACAAAAAGGCACAGATCTTGCAGAGACAGCTGTTATCCTATAGTACCTTTGAAAATCCTTGCGCATATAAAGAGAGTGCACTGCCCTGAGTGCTTGCATTGCATAGATGCAAACTTTTTTTACATAAAGTTTGAGTCATGGCTGCACAGTCCCAGTTCAAGGATCAGTCAGCCCAGGTGGGCACACAGCCAGTACAGACCAATGCTGATGCTGTACAAAGTTAAGCCTTAGGCCATGCAGGGTTTGGGAGTGCAGTACATAAACCTTCTGTATATGAAGGAATTCAGAATCAGAGCATAAACTGCTACTGCCTGTAACTAGTAGAATTGCAGGTGGTTTGCTTTGCCCTTAACTAACAAAATGTTGCTACTAAAATATGCCTATGCTTTATATATGAACAAAAAGAAAGCATTCCAGTTATGTAGCATATCTATCAGTGGCTTTCCAGATGTGCACTGAGATGCAGCACCAACAGTGTAAGTAGCTTTTTTCTTCCAGAAAAACTGCCATGTAAAGTCTTTTTAGCAGCAATAACAACAACAACAACAACAATTGCAATACATGACATAATTGCCTAAGGAGCACAGCTTGCTTTTGGAGTCAGAACACAGGTTTGCAGAAGTATTAGTTGCTGTGAATCTCTCTGAGCTCCCTTTGCACCTGCTGTTGAGCAGTGGGCTCACAGTGCTACCACTGCCACAGTGGGAGTTACAGGTGGAAGCTACACGCTCTGTGTCACTCAAAGTCAGGCTGGACCAGGCTCTGAGCAACTTGATCACACTGCAGGTGCCCCTGTTCATTGCAGTGAGCTGGATTAGATGATCTGTAAGGATCCCTTCTCAATCTTCTTCACAGTGCAGTGACAGAGCACTGGCACAGCTGCACAGAGAGGTGGTGGAGTCTCCTCCTCTGGAGACGTTCAAGACCCACCTGGATGCCTACCTGTGCAACCTGGGGGTTGGACTAGAGGATCCCTAGAGGTCCCTTCCAACCCCTACAGTTCAGTGATTCAATTGTTTCTGTGATTCTGTGATATACACTCAATGGAGCTATCTGCAGGTTACATTTGCGGGTCCAAATTCACTTCTCGGGCTTGTGGACACAAACACTGCTTTAAGTCTGTAATAAGTCTGTGTTTGGGTCACTTTACTAGGTGTACTGGCACATCAGCACAGTGCGATGACACTGCTGCACTGTGCCTCACTCACTCTGAACAGCTTAGCACAGAAAGGCTCCTGAAAGAAACACCCCGAGTACTCATTTGCTTTGCATTGAAAAAAAAAATCAGACTGTTTTTGTTCTTTTTTGAAATGTAACCTGCCCTGTTTCCTGACAGAATCTAACCTAGGTTATTTGTCTTCTGCACCACAGGTAATAAAATGATTTGCCAGGATTTAATGGAAAAAATGTGTTTCTGTTTCCCATTATTTTTCGCTCTGCTGTACAATGCCTACGGCAAGTGGCCACTTAAACCTCTTCTGGAAACCACTTCTGCACACTGGCACCTGTGCAGTGCGCACGTGGGTGCTATAGGCAGAGCCCATCATGTTTCAGCTGCAGCAAGAAGTCAATGCAACGTGACAGTGGGGAGAGAAAGTGGATTAGAAAAGGTATTGCTTATCTAAAAGCCTTTTCCAGGATGAACAATGCCTTCTCCACTTGCAGAGGGCTCTGAATACTTGTGAGGGTGCACATGTCACAGCATCCCTCCCCTAAAATGCCCCAGGTCTGTCTTTTGTCTCTCAACACTTCATTATAAGTGGAAATTGACTGTGTCTTGCTGATACTGGGGTTCATCATGTTGCATAAACAGCACTGAATCTTCCCATGGAATCCCAGGTTGTGGAACGTGACCTAAATAGATATGAATGTTCTCTGAAAAATGTTTTCTGGCAGAGGACAATGTGCATTCTGAAGGTTACAAATTGCACCTAATTTTCTGTTTGAACTGCCTGATTTCTTGTCCTGAAGCTGTTGATTGCTTCAACTTTTCCAGTTCAGAGAAACCCCTTCTATGCAGAAGGAAAAGCAGCAGTTGTAAGCAATCAAAGACAGCTGAAACAATTCTTTTCATGGTTGCTTTTTATGCCACACTCTATTCCTGTTTCCTACTGTTGACTGATATTAGCATATGAGCCTTGGTCTCAACTTATATGCCAAGATCGCTCGTAAGCTTTGGTGCAGCTTCTTTTCTGAGCTAGGTGCTTATGTCACAAATTTGCCTCTTTGCCCACAGTATTGAATGGGACCACGACCCATTCAAATCGCCCTTCTTGCTGCCCCCTAGCCACCACCACCACCATGCAAAATCTCAGCAAGGTGTCAGAATGGTCATTTCTGCTGCATTTCTTTCAGGACCTGATGTTTTATAAGTGGCAAGAGTTTGTGGTTCAGAGCATAGGTCCATTCTATAGAAAGTTCTGGCAGCCCAGGATGGCTTCCGGCCCTTCCAGGATAATGAATTTAACAAAGCTTAAACATCTGAAAAACTAGGAATGAAAGAATGTAACTGTGCAAGAGCTTCGAGCACTTAATTGAGTCAGCTATGAGAGAGAAAGCCAGGCTCAGCCATAACCATGTAGGAGCTGGCATGCTGCTATAATAAAAGCAGTGAAGAAAGGGGCAATGAGATTCTTACATAAGTGCTACAAAAATTAGGAAAAGGAAGAAAAACTGGCACCAAATAACAGTTATTTGCTTTCAAACCCTGCCACAAAAATCTTGACTTAGCTTCTATTAAGCTAAGTCAATTTACTTTTATCCATTTCAGTTCCCCCATGAACTGGGCAATAATGAACAATATTCTCCCTTTACCTTTGGCATTTTCTGTCATGGAAGCTCCCACTCTATGTAATGCATGATGATCATATCCCATTTTATCATGCAGTAATTTTCTGTATTGCTGATTCAACTACATGATGCTTTGAAAACAAAAGTGGTGTGCCTCATCCCAAGCATGAAGGGAACGAAGTGTGTGGCTCCAAGATGCCACAAAAAATGTCCTAGTCATGGACTTACGGTTTCATTGCTGATAGGGTCTTAACTAAAGCAACTTCAGTACAGCAGTGTTCATAAAAACATTGTCTTGTGGCTTCTCAGTGAAAATCATAGGGTACTCAAAATGGTAAATTGGAAGGTACAAGCAATTACTGTCTTTAGAAAAATGCATCATTTTGAATGACAGTACATCAAAATAAAGGAGGAATCTGAAGCTGAATTCAGCTCCTATTGAAGACAGAGCTTTCATTAAGCCCTAGTGGAGGTTCAACTATTCACACATCTCTAACACCGTGCCACTGAAATGCTGTGGAAATTAATGGAGGGAAAAGCAAATACTTTACAGTCTACCCAGTATATGTAGCCTTTCAAATGTTAATATACCCCATAAAAATAACAAGGTAAAATCATAATCATATATTTTAAACAGGCTACAGGACCAGTTTCAAACCAGGGGAAATTAATCATCAGGGATAAAAGAAACTTGTCCTGATTTCTGTTTAAGAAAAGAAAGCACCACAAGAAAACAAAAGAGAGGAAAAAAGAGTACCATATCAAAGCAGTACAATGCCTTTTATTCACAGAAACCAGAAACGCTTTTGACTGAAAGGAATGAAAGATCCAAAGACTGGACTTCATTTCTCCCTTCAAATCCAAAGCATATCTGACACACAAGTGTGACACATCTGAACCATCCTGATGCCAGTGAGAAGTCTCTGACTGATTTCAGAAAGGCTTTTGGGTAGACCTCACACTGTGCTTCAAGCTTTTGTCAAGTTGCCTGGTGTTCAGCTAAGGGGCCCGGGGTCTGCAGCCATCTCAGACTCACGTGCCAACCTGACACTATTCCATCAATACCAAAACCATCACGTGAAGCTGGCTGGATCAGAAGGCTTTTTGGAGGACACGTTAACACGGCAAACTGAAGTGCTTAAATGCTCATATAAAGCTGTGACTGATAAATTCTAGCAATGGGTTCCCTGTTCAGCGGCATAAACAGACTGCAGTGGGAGGAAGAGATGTAAGCATTATCATTTCCCATGGAAGAATTTTCTTTTATGTTTTGTACAGATAGTTCCAGCCGTGTAAGAACAAGCCAAATGCTCAAGTGTACAACGATCTCCTAACATGTCTCACAGAAACTCTATCCTACCCTACCCTACCAGCAGAAGGTCACTCAAGACCTAGAGCTCAGAGGCAGCTCCCAGCACCGTGAAGCCCCTCTACCTAGGGGAAAACAACAAACTCCTCAGTCATTACGAGATGTTATCAACAGTACAGTTCAAGCTGTCACAGGATGCAAAAGAAAGCCCCAATGCAGCCTGTGGAGGAGGAACAGAATTCCCATTTTGGTTAGTACAGGCTGACCTTTCTATTTGTCATCACATGAAGTAGTCCATCCATTTATGACAAAAACTTGTTTAATGAACTTTTGGCTATGAGGTTTCAGATCTAAATATGTTTGTTCAGGTTTCACCTTATGTAAACAAACCCTCAAGAGCGTGAGCCTCTGCAGAGTACACCATGTTAATGAGAAAGGCTGTTTACACTGACTTTCATAGACAGTTTGAAGGAGGAGAATCCGGCCTGATGGTGAGATGTCTGTCAAAACAGTGGTAACCAGATGGTCTTTGTCCTGACTTCTCATGGCTAACAACCCAGTTGGCTTAGGAAAATTGAAGATATTTCCCTGAAACCCAAGTCTCATCAAAGTTAAAAAATAAGCCCTGCTTTTGCTGCTTTTTTCTGCCTACCTTACATTAAGTCACTTACTATCATCTTTAAAACCTGAATATCTAGCCATATTTAATCACTGTCTAGCTCCCAACAGTATGACAACTCAGCATCTCATATTACTACTAAGGCAGGGAGACAGATCATACAGGATTGACTTTAGGATGGCAAGAAAATAAGCCCAGGTGCCCAGCCAACCTCCAGGGAGGACATACCTGGGTCTCTTGCCCTCTCTGTAATGAGCAGGAGGTTTGGGGACACTTCTCCCAGCCTCTCCCACATTAGGACCATCAAGTTGATTGCAAACACACTGAATTTTGGCTGCTCAGCATAAGCCAGAACATGTCTATATTTTTTAAACGTCTGACATCTGACTTCAATTAAGCTTATCAGCATTAATAAAATACATTTTGCACTCTCTGAGTAAAGGGATTTCTTAATCTTTTATACCATCATCCGGTAACACTAAAAACTGATTTTTAAAAAGCACATTCATGTGTAAATCAGTCCTTTTTCATTTCCCTTAACTTTCTTGTGTAACCTTACTTCAATATTTTAAGTGTCTAACCTCTTTCTGAGTCGTAAATAATTCCTATTGGCATTGCTAACAACAAGCAGACAGAAGGAAGCAGGCAGTCACTGCCAAGGACAGGACATGCATCCCCGTGCTGCACTGAGTTAGAGGGCTGGTAATGAAAGACAGAGCCCTCCACGCTATGATCTTTAGTTTGGATCTGCAATATTCAGTCCAACCTGTGGTTACAGGTGGCAATCAAGTGGCAATTACCTGGTTGTTTGTCTGTCTGTCTCAGTGATTGCTGCTCTCCTTGGCATCACCAGTGGACAGGTGTTCTGCTTGCTGGCAGTAGCTACTTTCTCCCTTGATAGCACTCTCAACCATTCTGTTAGAACTGAAGAAATAATTCTGCCCTTCTCCCAGGCTCTCTTTTCCCCAAAGGCCCATGTCATTCTCATAGGATAACACTCCACAATGCTAGTTATACATCTTCCAGTATGCTTTTGCTGTCTGCCTTTTTCATCTACCCTAATACTGAAAAAAGAATTCCTTTAGTGGGAACTGGAGAAGAGAAACATCTTTCTGATTAGAGATTATTTATGGTTTCTGGCTCTCACAGTAGAGCAGTGACAAAAACCCAAGCAATGGGGGATGAAAGCTCTCCAACTTCTTTACGCCCATTAATTCTCAGTATCCCCCAGCGACCCTGTGAAGTCCTTATGGACTGCGGACAAAGCAAAAGACGTGCTCCAGTTTGAGACAGCTGAGCCCAAGGATTGTGTCAGCCCCAGAGGAACACCAGACCCTGATGGCATTGACCAACCTATCCCTGTCCACCCCAGGTGGGCACCCAGCTGAGCCTGGTGCTGCTCTGCCCACGTGTGGAGGATTTTGCTGTGCATCCCAGCCAGGCTGTGGCTCGGGGCGATCCGCTCAGCACTGACAGCCTAAACAGGGGAAGCACAGAGGATATTCAGATCCTTTCACTCCCACTCCCTTTGGCCTTTCCTGGGGAAAAACAGCTTTTGAAGACCACTCAAACTGTCCATTTCCTGCTACTGCTGAATATGTTTTCAGAGTTTTATTTTCCCGATCTTTGTCCAGTGAAATCTACAAATGCACCAGCGTGTTGCTTGTCACTCAGGTCATCAGCTGAGAGAACGTCACACAATAAAGAAACATAAAATGAAGCAGCTGCAGTGTAATTTTCTAACATGTCTATTAGACATTTAGTCATTTTGAGCAGCTCATACCTCTGTTCTACTGTGTCAGCTGGCAACTTCAGATGTCTGGTAATTATATTCTTTCAAAAGATATAAAGCCTATAGCTCTCATTAAAATATTCATGGCAAAAAAAGATTTCAATCAATTGGTGAACTGCTACTACAGTTAAAACATAAATCACACCAGTGCTGTGGTGTGGGAGAACTCGACGGACCTGCAGTAATTGATGAATAAATACAAAGAACATGAACACTGTGATGAGCTTGAAGTGGCCAAGGGATCCTTCTGTGTAAGTGAGAGCCTGCATACAGATAAGTCTGCAAAGCACAGAAAATTAAATAATAATAATAATAATAATAAAAACCCCACCAAATTATGAACTACCTAGCTCAGCTCCCTCTGACATCTTACAGCTCACACCATGGAAATCTTATTTTCCCTACAGGAATGGCAATCACTGCTGTACACGCCCTTCACATCAGTCACAGCTGGCAACTACCTTGGGAGCATTAATTAGAGCAGCACCACGCATTTAAGTTAGAAGAACCACCTCATTTAAAGCTTTTCTAGACTAACATCAGCTTGTTCTGGAGAAGCAGTCTCTTACATTTATTTGTAAGGAATAAAGAGGACGCCACATCCGAAAGTTAACTTTTCCATGATAAAGCACAAACAGTTTCACATGTGACCTGCCTTGCTGGGAACTGATGTTCTTCCATAGCTGCACATCCTTCTCCCTGAATTATTTGTACTATTTGCTACAAGAGTGGCCCAAATTAAAGGCAAAAAAACATGCACAAAGCCATTTCCTGGGGCTGATCAAAATCTCAGTGAACTCTACACAGTCACTTCACTGACTCCTGTTGTTTAGCTCAGACTTCTGGAAAAGCTGCTGCTGGGATGCATATGCAAATTACCTGATTCAGCAATCTTAAATAAATAAATAAAATAAAATGACCCAGAAACACTGTCCCCCATCTCCCCACTCCTCTCTCCCTCCCCAGAAAGGAAATTACTTTCATTGCTGCTTTCCATCAGCATTACAGATGTCTTCATAAACAAGGCTTTACCCAGCATGTAGCCTTCGGTATCTTAAATAGTAGTTTAAAAATCCCACTATCTTTATCTAATTTAGCCATCCACCAGATCATAATGATTATAGATCATTTCTATTCTCACATTAACCTTGGGGAGCATTTAGATACTCTTGGGTAAATGCTCATAGGACTACGGAAATCTCTAATTTCTACATCAGCAGAGGGCTTTGCATGCTTGGTTAAGCCTGGAACTGCCTGTTCATAATTTGTTTCTCCAGATGAATATTTATTTGATTCACAGCCTGTTTCACAGATGCTTTTAAATGTTTTGTCAGCAAGAAGCCTGCATGCAGATAAACCCCTATTTTGCTTTCCCTTGTGTTATGAGTAACCCTCTCCATTATTTGACTTCCCAGATCTGATTTAAGCTACAGATAGCACCTAAACTTAGATATATATATATAAAAAGACCATTCATTTTGAGACTGTTATTTTGTTGCTAAAGAGCAAATATCTGCTGAAATATTGCTATAAAAGCCATTTCTTGCATCTCTTTTCACTTTGAGTGGCCACGGCCAGTTCCTGACTCCAAATACAGCTGGGTTATTACAGCAGACAGAAGGAAATTTTTAAGAAGGAAAGCTGAGCTGTAAAACTAAAAAGATCAATAAAAGTGAGAAAAGGCAGAAAAAAAAATAAGAAAAAAAAGTAAAAGACAAATAAAATGAAACAAGCCCTTAAAGAGTGATGATATGGCAGTCAATGGAGTTACACCATGCCTGGCCACCCCAGCAAAGCCATGCACAGAGCCAGCCCTACTCAAGCAAATCATTCAGCTACCAAGATAAACTAGAAAATGAGTTGTTCTGACCAAAAAATAAAAGAAAAAAAAAACTATTTTTATGTCAGCTTTGATCGGTGAACCTCTTTCTCTGATTTTTCTCTGCTTTCCACTTGTGTTATTCTTCAGCTGCTCCATGGAATCAGAGAACCACAGAATCACTGAGGTTGGAAAGACCACTACGATCATCTAGTCCTGTGGCTGCAGGTCTTCCAGTACAGCTGAATTACCAGTGCTGAGCACTTGCTGCTGAGCTGAGGGCAACATAATATGAGAGCGTGAAAGTCCAGGGCTCGAGTAACTTCTGCTGCTACAAATTACTGTATTAAAGAACACTCATCACTCAGAAAACGCCACGAATCAGCATCATCGTGGTTTAAATGGATGAAAATTATAGGTTCAAATTTTAATGCATTTCTCAATTTATGACAAGAAACCCAACATTACTCGTGTCCTGTACGTAACCCCACACAGAGCCGTGCAGAGATCTGTTTGGAGAATGACTATAAGTAAAGCTGTCAGAAGGCTGTCCCCACAGGGACACTTCTCAGCCACAGTGACAGCAGCAATGCTCGATTTTCAACAGCTTTTTTGCCCATAAACACAGACGTGACTTTGGGCTCATACAAAGTGCGGATGGGCAGAAGTTGTAGCCAGGTCCTGTGGTGCCATTTATCCTTGCCACTACATCCTCAGTGGTTAAGCAGCAGAGACCCAGCTGCGTGCCAAAGCAAGGGTAACCCTCAGGAGAGATTAACATGTGCCTGAAGTTATAGCTGCTCAAAGGCTTAATCCTGCTCCCAGCGAGTTCGATGCAAGCTGCCTCACTTTGCTGAAACCCTCCCTAAAGCCAGGGCAGCTGAATTCACATTGCTGAGGCTCCCATGTCCCCATCATAAAGCAGTCAGCAGAAAACTCATCAATGATTGGGGAGAGGTGCCTCGGTGCCACACACCACATACTGCATGGGATGTACCCAGGAACAGCAAATACAGATTTGGTGCTGCTTTAGTAGGTGTAAATGTGATTTCATATTTATATTTATAACCAAATATAATGAAAGAGGAAATATGGAAAGGAATGCCTATTTAAAATGTGAATAGTTGCTCACTCTATCTGGATTTGTAATCAGACTTATCTATTTAATTTCTCCTACAGAATGCTTTGTAATTGTACATGTCTCAGATTCAAAGACAGCTGAACTCAGTTTATTAACCTGGTGTTTCAGTGATTAATGCCAATACATTACATGGAATATGCAAAAGCAGGAACTAGAGATAGTTGGGAAGGCTGATACAAACGTTAGGACACGTGGAAAAGACTTCTGAAAATGCAAGGAGAAAAGCTGGAGATGTAAAGCTACTGAAAATGTGAGGAGAAAAGCAAAGCTGAACTCGCCAAGAGAGATGGGCAAAGAACAATGTACATCTGGTAATCCATGAGATGAAGATGAACGATCAGCAGCAGCATGTGTGATTCCCAAACACTTGATAAAGAGCTGGCAGTACTTAAAGGCTTCGGGAATACGCACCCACCGATCATACACAGATGGGTGGGTGAGGAGTGCACTTACAGCAGTGTATCTGTGCAGGTGCTGCTGCACAACTGTGGGGCTGCATCAGCTGGTTCACATGGGTCAGTGGAGGAAGAGGAAATGCCCTCTTTGCTCCACATTGGGATGGGATCACCACTGCTCTCTGGTACCATCATACCCACCTCCGCCCACCAGTGCCTGTGTATTTTCAGCTACTGTCTGTAACAAAACCTGGGGAAGCCACACTGCCCTGACTGCAGCCCACTGCCCAACCTGCTTCAAAGCTCAGAAGCAGCAGGACTAGCACAGGCACCAACAGTGGGTGACACCCACCGGCGTGCCAGGGGACTCAGCACCCCCACCTGAAGTCCCCACTGCAGCTGCACAGCCTCTGGGCAGATCATCAGTGAACCCTAACGCATCCCAGGAGGACAGCTGGAGCCAGGGCTCCTGGCACGCTGCGTGGCTCACATCACGCCAAGCACTGCTGACAGCCCCGTGGCTTCAGCTTCTCGTCCTTCATCTCAGCTCCATCTTTCACTCCATCCTTCAGAACAGGAAATCATACAGCCTTAAGTGATTTATTTCAGATCTCTACACAGGTATCTACAGATATATTTTAAAAGCATGGCTATTTTAAAGCAAGGTCAAGGATGACGTTGCTAGATGGAAGGGAAACTAGCACTGAAATGCAGACACAAAAGTTTTTTGGGGAAAAAAAAATATAAGTTTTACTCAGCTTTATAATTTCCCCACTGAAATCAGAGCACACACAGAAGCCAAAAATTCTCATTAATATTTGTGAATCCAAAATGAAATATATTCCCTATTTACATGTTCCATACCTTCACAGGGAACATCTGATCTCAGGGGGATGTCGTGATTATTGAGATATTGAACCTGCCTCCCTTCCAAGTACACACATTCGATCTTCGCTTGCACCATACTAAATCAATCCATGCAAATCCCTTCTCGCAGCTCTGCTCTCATTTAAGTCAATGGCAAAACTCCCACCAAATCAAATATGGGGATAATCAAGCCCTTACATTTCAGTAAATTCTATATAGAGCAGCTCACAAATCTGTAGAATGGATATATGCAGTTAATAAAAAGTGTACAGGAGAATGTGCAAAATAAGAAGTCACATTTTCACTTGCATTTTAGCCAAGTCTAATACTCCATTTTGCTGTTCCAATAAGGAAAAGCATTGAGACTTACTAAAGCAATTCATCGCTTCCTCAGACCTATCTTTGGATGAATATACTGCATACAGCTTTCAAATCCAGGAAGACTAGTCTGCAGAAGATCAGTGTCTTACCCCTTTACTCACTCTGACACTTTCTCAGCAGCAGAGGGGTGATTTTGGCAATACAAGAACTCGCATGCACTGTGACTGTACTAGGTCTGAAACCAAGGAATTAACCCCAGCATTCCTTCTTCAGTGTCAATCACTGTAAAGTAAGTTTTCGTTCTGGAAAATGGCTTTAGAGTGTCATTCAAACCTTCCCAAAACAAGCTCCAACTCCACAGGAGATCTGGTCAGCCCACTTTGTTTTGTGGGCCTTGTTTTCCCCTCCTGATCTGCAGCCCCCAGCCCTCCTCTCCAAGCATAGCCCCATGCAGGCAGGTCTGAGGGTCAGTGCCAGGGTTGGAGAAGATTGCTGTGCTCCTACAGGAAGCTTTTAGTTCTGATGCTATGTTAACACTCAGCTGAACATGAGCCATCAGTGTGCCCAGGTGGTCAAGAAGGCCAATGGCATCCTGGCTCGTATCAGAAATGGTGCAGTCAATGGGAGCAGGAGGTGATCATCCCTCTGCATTCACCACCTGAAGTGCTGTGTTCAGCTTTGGCCACTCACTACAAGAAATCCCCTGCAGTGTGTCCAGAGAGGGCAGTGGAGCTTTGAGGGGTCTAGAGCACAGTTCAATGGGAGAGTGGCTGAGTGAACTGGGATGGTTCAGTCTGAAGAGAAGGAGATTCAGACTGCCTAAAGAAGGGCTGAAAATAAGAGGCAAAGGAGAAGGAAGATGTTCTGCTTCCAGTGTTGCCTTCTCCAAATATGACCCCTGGAGCACCCTCTGCAGCTGAGGGCTGTCAGACATGCTGTGGAGATGCTCATCCTGCCCTTCTATGGCAAACTGCTGATAGAGGGGCTTTAAGCAATGAAATTCAAGGAGCAGCATCTTAATCTGTGAGTCTGTAAATCAGGACAAGTTGTTGTGCAAGCCTGGACTTGTCTTGCCACTATTTTCCTTCTAAATCTTGTTTGGCTTCTCTTTCAGGCAGGAAGCAATTTGCTGAAGGGACAATTTTGCCATGTATATGCAAAATTCTCTACAAAGCCCCAGGGCACATTCCCTATCCTAATGAGCACAAAGCTGAGATGAAAGTGTGGAAGCATTAATTCTCAAGCGAAGATACAGGGATAAATATATTTGTAACATATACATACATACGCACAAACACACACGTTTATGTATATATGAACATAACACCAAGTTGCACACTGGTTTTAGTTTGGAAGTGACACAAAAGAGAGAGGTCAAACAACAGCTGGAAAAGCCTTTTTTTGTGAGCTGGACAAGGTGCTGCCAATTGGTACTCCTGAATGCACTGACCAAATTGAGGACCACTGAAGGCAGGCTGGGGCTGTCAGGGGAACATCTGTCTTGGCTAAATGTGCCAATGTCCCAGCTTCCAGATACAGTGGGCATCATCACCCTTTGCTTTCAACATCTAAAATACAGACATTTACTTGAACTCGTGCTTACTTAAACCAACAAAGAGAAATTAGAAGGTGTGTTTAAGTCTTCCCTGTAGGATGAAATGACTTGCATCCTGACAGTGACTACATTTAGCACAGCCTCAGTGTAGTCTGAATGTGAATTGTTGAAACTTAATTATACACACCAAAGAGCAAACAAGACTGTCTTAACACAAACACAAGCTTTCTCGCGTGGTTTTGATGACTCACACTGAAACAATATTGTTTTCTTCCGGCATTATCTGCTGAGATGTAAATAAGAAATTTCTGGGCCAAAGCATCCACACCAGTGCATGGCTAACATTTTGGACATGGGATAAATTGTTCACTGCATTGCTCAAGTTTTCTCACGACAAAAATTTAAGATATGGTAATTATGGAATTAAAATATGGAGAAATTCAGGGCAAAGAAAAAGGTCAGAGTGAGCTGCACACAGAGGGCAGAGATGGGAGAGAGACCAGCAAAGGGAGAGAGACCAGCGAAATCCTTCTCACAGTCAGTGCTCCACTCTGGATAAGACGAAGGTGAAGAGAAGGAAGGGCTCCTCAGCCTGGTGCTTGGTTACTGACATGAGAGTTGGGCTATTAAAGCTCTTTCAAGTTTTCTACATGGAAGCTTGGGTCATGGAGGCATAGAATATCCCAAGCTGGAAGGCACCTGAAAGGATCATCAAATCCAATTCCTGTCTGCACACAGGGCCGCCCTTACCCATAGAGGAGATTCCTGCCTTGCAGGTGCACTTACCGTGTGCTACTGGGAGAGCTGTTATCCTCTGGGAGCTTTGAATCACAGCCCAGTTTCATTTCTCTTCTGTCTGAAGTTACATGTTTAAATTTGTAAATATTTCCTGCCTATGCCACATTTCAGAAAAACATTATTATTTACAGACTGTTTTTCACTGTCAACATCTCATGAGATCAGTAGTCAGCAGCCTGTTTTACAGTAAACTGTTTACTTTCTTACAGTAAATAAGTATGTTGGCATAAAAAGGATGCTATAAAATACATTCTTTTAGACTGATAGTAAATGAACCCCCTTCTACACATAAATCCCTTTCTGCTGCAATCAAGCAAAATCTATAGCATTCCCAACGTCACAGACCACATTTTTAGGTTTTTGTCCAACACCTTCAGCATGAGATAAAGCCCCTAAAACTGTATGGTTTTATGCATAAATTGTTTTAATTATGCAAACAATAAAGCCGAAAGAATCCCAGTGCTTGAAGTCATGCATTATTATTTCTTTCCATACCTCCATCTGCCCCAGCTACCAAGAAAGTTATCTGAAATGAGTGCTCATCAGCTTTTCTTGCAATGTATTTTTCCAAACAAGTGATTCAAGACAGCATTCACCCATTTGGCTTCCCACTCATGAAAACACCGTTCCTGGATGGCAGCTAATGAGGTAATATAATAACTCATCCTCCTAATGTGCTGATTTGCTTAGTGAAGCAAACAGTATGTTTCTGTATTTATTCATGTCACTTATGTAACTGTTTGCACATAGATTTTTCAGTTACTGTGAAATAATTATAATGATACCATCTTAGCCTAAGTGTTGCATTTTGCCACGCTGGGATCATCCCTTTTGATTTCAAGGGGGCAAGAAGAAGTGAGAAGATGCTTAAATGTTTGAAAATGAAACACATTCATTAACTGTAGCTCAGTTTATGAACTTTAGAGGTTAAACATCAGCTACAAAAAATCCTTTAATCTAGACGGATCAAGGCTCTTCACGTAAATGCATTATCCAAATTTGCAATCATCTCTAGTTAATGATTTGGCCTGAATTAGCCTTTCAAAAGAATTAAGGAAAAAGAATCAACACTTCAATGGTGTTTGAAGCACAAGTTGAAGTAATTGAATCAGTGTGTTAAATCTTAGATGAGATCATTTAATCCGTAAACCAGTGATTGAGAACTTTGTGACTGAAACTAGATGCAGTGGTTAATCTTGATGAATTAGTCTATACAGGGAGGTCCTCCACAATAACAGCTTATCTGAAAGCAGAATTTGCTCATATTTCTCTCAGTTGAAGAAAGTATGATTAAGATCGAAACTTGCCAATTCTTCATGCTATGTTTCCCTGTGAATTCAAGATAGATTTTAGCCCTGAGATCAAGGATCACATATGAATATGCTTCAAAAACAGGAATTTCTAAGCAAGACTTTTGTGAGAGTTAATAAACTTTTATCTTCCAAGTCTCTGCAATGAGAAGTGGGTCAGTTAACAGATTTGCAGTATAAACCTGCTCTACAGATAATTAGATAGGGAATTTCCTGTACTGGGCCAATAGAAGAAATATCCTGTTTCACCAAGAACTACTCTAATTTGAGCTCTCTTGATATAAAATGAATGCGCCCTCCCAAGATTTTATAAAGAGGAGAATCTGTGCTTGTATGTACATAGGGGCTGGTAACTCAGAGCTCTTCAAATTATATAGTGAGAGAAACCATGGCTTTGACAGTGGTCTCTTGCAGCACAGCATGCTGAAAACAGTGCTGTGCTAAAGTTGCAAGGTGGGATTTCAGGGGAAAGCAGATGGTGAAGGGCAGCTATGATGCTGTGACAAACCACAAGTACCAATGTACATTCACATGCGAAAGGCAACCCACTGGTGCAAATGGTCCTTCCCAGAACATCCTACATTCATTTTAAGTTTGGATCAGACCTCAGAGACCATGTGCTGCCCCAAGTCGACACAAGCAAAATCAATGTTGACTATGGGATTTGCTCAAAAAGCACTTCACCTACCAGACTGAGTTGCAGGAAGAAGTCAGCCTCACCGAGTCCTCGGACTAGTCCCAGTTTCTGGCTGCCCCTCAGTACAACTATTGTGGGATCAAAAAAGGCCTTGCATTTGTTAAAAGGTTCATTAATGGCAGGATTTTGTTTCTGTAATCAAGACATGATGAAACAACAGCCAGTCAAGCATTTTTTTTTTCAACAAAGTGATCACTTCAAAGCTACCCATATGCCTGCATATGACCTGTAAAGCCACACATCCCTTCATGTTCTCCAGCTACAAGTGGCATTTCTAACAGAGCTGAATGACTCTCTTGGAAAGATTTTGACAGAGCTGAAAGGACAAAGAATGGGCCTGAAAATACAGCTTTGAAAGTAATACAGCCAAGTTTGAGAAAGCACAGCTTTTCCTTTATGGATCCTGAAAGCTGTAGAGAATGTGCAAAACAATTCTGAAGTAGGACCTCTAAAAACAGTGCATTACATTGCACTGGGTCTCACACTACAAACACACTGGGAAATCAAACATAAAAATAAAGCTCTTATTCGAAAAGAGACACACGCTGAAGATAGCTAGGGAGCTTTTAGTCATGGTGCACAGGGGCTGAAAGCAGGAGCCATAGGATGACCAAAAGTCACACCTGAATTCAATGCAGTATTTAAAATCTCATTCATTCATTCAGAAAACGGATTGTTTAGTTCTCTTGTTTCCTCTCCTATTCTTCTTTTGGTCAGAGGGTCTCAGGTAGGATGCTCATGATGCAGAGGGACTCTGGTGGCAGACAAAGCTCTAGAAATAGTTTAACAGAGGTCCTTCCAGCAGAAGGAAAGGAAAAAAAGAAAAAAAAAAGGGGTAAATGCCACATGAAATAGTAAAGATTTTAAGAAAACATCACATAACATAATCAGATTTTTGTGTGGGAGAAATAATCATTGAGGAAATTCACGTCTGAAGTGAATTTAATTGAAAGATTAAACATAAGTCAAGGCTCAGAGGCCCGAGAACCAATGATAGCATGCAGTAGAAGTGGCAAGTCATGCCCTTGCTTAGGAGAGACTGCCTAAGCACGTGCTTTGTACTTACACAACCTGATTCGATTGCTTATAAGTAATCCAAGGCCCCTTATTAACCATGAATTCTTAAGGTTTGTTTTTCATAAAAAGATAAAGTACATATCAGGGCAAGGAAAAAGAGACTATACATTCTCTCTTCCAGCACACACACATATGCCTCACTGACCACCAGCATCAGAAAAAATAGTCTGTAGTTTAAAGGTGAGAAATAGAAAAGACCTATTAGGTCGCCTCATCTAACTCCCAACTAAAACACAGAGCTTTCTCCATGGCTTGTTTACCCATATTTTCTAGAAGACTGTCTTTTAGACAAAATAAAGCACTGCATAATGTTCTTAGTAACATCTGTTTTTTTCTGAGCTTAAATAATTGGATAGATTTCCATAAGGCCTGAAATAGTCTTTTGCTTGTAGTTATAAGGCTTCCGTGGTGTGAAGGTTTGCAGCTCATGGAGTTCCCTCCATGCTGGGAAATCAGCTGTGGTGGAGCTGATACCTCCCTCCCCGCCTCCTCAGGAATGGGATTTGGGGGGTCGTGCAGTGTTTAGGTTGAGAGAGCCTCTGAATGAAGGAACAGCTCATACTGGGAGAGGACTTGTGCCAGGATTCATTTGCTGGACACAGAGGGGCACATGCATCATGGGCCCCTGGCCAACGTTGTCCATGACCATTGGAGGAAGCTCTGTTGGGCACAGTAAGGGACTGCTAAAGAAGGAAAGAAAAAAATCCTCTGTATTAACACTAAATCTTACAGAGTTCTCTTTAAAGAGGCATGCTAGTACTGTGCATCAGAGGTATTAGCAGCATTATAAATAACTTCAGAGAATGTAGGTCACAGTCTGAACCGATGATTGGACATGTAAGGAAGGACAGCAGCTTCCAGCAGCCCTAGTTTCAGCTCTGGGTACCAACAAGGGAGAAAACAGATGCTGGATGGCATTGAGGGAGCAGTTCCTGCCCCCACCAGCACCAGCACCAACAATCCACTGGCACCACTTTGATTCACAAAGAAGCTGTGCTATATCTCATCATGTCAGTTATTAATTGGCACAAGTCTCCCAAAGGTGCAGGCCCTGGTTTCAGCAGTGGTTGGGCAGGCAACGTGGGATCTCCACACAGCATGATGTAGGCAGTGGTAACAGTGGAAATACACTGCTGCTTTTTTTTTTTGGCTTCAGATCAGGGTGTCTTTTCAACAAAAACACAGGAAGAGATAGCAGCTGTGAGGGTAAATAGCAGAACTGGGACCATTTGACTTCTGTAATTAGAGTAAGAAAATGGCAAAGAGTATCCAGGTCTGGATAAAATCAGAATAAAAAACTTGCTATGAATCTTCATATCGTGAGGACAGTTAGAAAAGCAATGACTAATAGCAAATATTATCTTGATCTGTACTGAGAGAAAAGGAAATGAGCAGACATCATCTATTTCTCTTCATTGTCTCCCTTAAAATATACTGAATTACAAAAAAAGCTCCCAGCTTCAAACAATCCGAATACTTCTTACTGTTGATCACAACAGACATGCTTTTCAACAGAGAAAAGCTGATGCATCTGGCCTAAGTCAGTACGCAAGGAATTATTGCACTGCTGACTATGTGGGTTTTTTAATGAGAAGCACTATTAGTTTTCAAGTTCTGTACACTTTTATCGTCAGATTAACTTAATAGAAATGATAGGGTATGTAATTATGATAGAAATGTTACTGTGCAATAGCACAGATACATATAGAAACCCTAGAAAGGAATGCCCTCCATCCAACTTAAAGCAAAACCTCCCACAAAAGCCAAAGAAAAAAAAAAGCCACAGTGTTTGACTTGAATTCTCAGCAGAAGCTCAGAACAAAGAATTTTGTCATCCCTGAAGGGAAGCTGTTGTGTGATGTAGAGGATGGTTTGGGTGCAGCACAGCAAGCATGCACTGGGAGCCCATCTGGACTGAACACACAGGAACAGCAATGTGTTGCTCTGTCCCATGCCCAAGCCCCAAGTATCCCTCAGTGCAGGACACCAGTGCCAGCCTGAAGGCTCAGATCTCTTGGTGCCACCACTGGGCTTCCACCTTTTTCTATGGAAAAACTCCACTGAAAAGCTATTGAATAACCCACGTGCAGTGCCAGTTGAGGCAGGACGCATCTTCTTCTTCACCCCCAGGAGCTGGACAGGGGCCAGTGCTGAGCAGCGGCCCCGAGGTTGCACCCCCAGTGCTGCTACAGAGCTCCTTCACTCACAGTGCAAGCGGCCCTTATCCTCTGGCACTGATGCGTAAAGTGAGCCTGATCTGACAGTCACCAGGGGCACGAGCAGCCAACAGGGATGCTAGGAAGACTGCTCAGAGAACAACCTGACTCGTACGCTGCACGGAGCATTTAGATGTGGTGCCATGGTGTTAATAAAAGCCCTGAGCTGGCTGTGTCCAAGCACTGGCTCTGTGCTGGCCCTCCTACACCCGCAGTGGGGCAGGTGATGGCAGTGCAGTGCCCAGGGGTGAGCAATGCAGGGCTGTGCTGCAGCGCCTGGGAACAGCAGAGTGCCATTCTGGGGAAGCGTTCTCCGTCATCATCCAAGTATCTATTAAAATGCAAATTGTCACAGCAATTAAGACTAATTAAAATAAATAATAAATGGTAATGGGCGACCAAAATGCTCTATTTCAAAGTGATGGAAGGCAAGCTTTTTCCTTATTACTCATTGTGACCTAGTTAAACGCGTTCATTTATCTGGATGTGCAAGAGCCTGGATGCCAGGAGGAGACGTACCTAACTATTTCTTTCCTCCTCATCCTATCTTGAAAAGATAAATGCTGTTCTGCTCAATCTCTTTGAAAAACTGCTGAAGGAAAAGCCAGGAATAATTAGATCTGATGGGGCCGTAAACATTTTTAGAGAAAAATAGAATCCCCTTCAGAAATCATCAAAGTAATAATTACAGTACAGGAGCTGTAAGCCTGAGAACAAAGTAAGAAAAGGGTATTTATTTTGGAGGTTATTTTATTTCAGTCAGAAATTGCTACGTAGTCTGTTTCTTGTTTTCCTTCCTTAATGTTCTTTCAAGTATGGTATTAACCTCCAGTGAAGGTTTCCTTTTTCAGTCTAGGCTTTGCTATTCTAAACAAACTACACCCATCTCTATGCATATATGGAGTGCACGTTGTCTCAATTACAGACAGATGTTGGGTGCAGGGTATAGGCTGGGGCTGCCATGTCTGAAGGGATCTGTCTCAGGCTGCAGACCCAGGAGTGTGGGGACCCTCTGAGACAAGCCATTCTCAGTGCCTGGGTTTGGTCTGTTGGGTCCCCAGGAAGTCAAAAACAATGGGGTAAACCTTTACCTGCAAATCAGGACAGATGGATTTCAAAGCTGCGCAGCTCCAAGCAATGTTTTTGTTTGTGGTTTTTTTAAATGTTATAAACAGTCTTAAAGTATGTGCTTAGAAAACAATTGTCAAGCGTATTTTTGATATGAAGAGTTTGAGAACTGCTATTCCAAACAAATAAGTAAGAAACAAATGTACATGCAGAGCCATCTTCAGTCCAAGTCTCTGAGAAATTCAGAGTACGGCCCATGAAAAAAAATCTTTAAATGTAAGTGCTCTATGCCTCTGCCCTGATAGCCAACTCTAGATGACATCCTGGGGGCTTTCTAATTTCACTCCTGTCAGACCTGAACGACCAGGGTCAAACAGACCCATCTGAGCTCTTACCCTACTACCAAAGGGGGTGTGTGGTTGAGTGCATTGTCACCAAAAAAGAAAAAAAAAAAAAGAAATCAATGCATTTTAAATGGAAAATCATTTCCACGTGTATTACTGTAGATACAGATGTGGAAACAACATTAGTCACAGCTTGCTGAATGACAGGCAGCTTTGCCTTAGTGCTGTTTTGTGACTAACACTTCATAAGCAAACAACGGCTTCCGTGCAAATAGAAAGGCTAAATCTCCCCATGTACACAGTAACCATCATCACAGAATGGGAATGACTCACATTAATGCACTGCATTTCATAACAGCCCTATGAGATACAAAATTGTCCGATGATAAGGAAGCGAGGCACACAGATTAAATGATTTAACTAACTCCCGTAGACTGTTTTCTGAGAGGCAGAAAATTAACTCAGAATTTCTCAGCCCCTATCCCCTATTTTAATCTCAACATTAGCAATATTCAAGCAACCCCCTTTCCATGCATGGCATTTATGGAGCCATTGGGGATTGCTCCAGACATCCCCTCAGATTAGGGCTTTGCATCTCCCCATCCATGCCTGCTATCCTGCATCAAGCACATAAATACACATCAGGCCTACAGCTCTTGGGTTAAGCTTTAAACAGTTTTTAGTACGTAGATGAGGCTTTGGCTTTCCTGAACCTGCAGATCCCCAGGCTTTCAGTGCCCTTAGTTTTTGCCCTTATTCCCAGAACCATTCCACTCACAGCTTCCCTTACTGCTCTAAGCCCCCTATGCACTGCAGCCTACAACAACAGCATGCTTTGTGCAGCAGTGCTGCGTGGCACTTGGAGAACTAGATATCTTATTTGGGATCATTTTAATTTCTCTCTAGATTAGTGTAACAAAGAAACAGAAACACACCTGCCAGCTACAATCTCTTCAAAAGAGTTTCAGAAACATGTTTTTAATCTTTTTAGCTCTTAAGCTTGCAGTTCCACCACATAAAGTGATAAATCACTAGATTTTAATGACAAAACAATTCTTGCATAATGTTTTGCCATTATACACATGCACATCCACACAGCAGCTTTTTTTTTTTTTCATCCAATTTCACTGCATTACCTAAAATCAAATTGGAATTAAACTTTCCAGCCTTACTGATATCACATTCAAGTTCACTGACTCTTTTTCTGCCTTGATCCACGTGTCAGACCACTAAAATCTTAACCTATGACTGACAGAAATCGGCCATACTCAACTGTTTTTCTAAATGTTAGCCTTTCTGTAAAGACAGTGCTTTGATATTTGTTTGTTCTGTTTTGCAGTCTCTTTATTTTGCCCAATTCAAAGTCATTAGAGCAGAAACAACCAACTGAAGTCCAGCCAGGGATCTTCCTAAGCCTCCTGCATGGGCCACTGCCTACAGTCCCTCTCATTTAGGATGCTGGGGCCTCAAAGCCCTGCACCCCTTGCTAGCAGGGAATGGTCCTCTTCAGATGGTGTCATGCCAGCACCACATAATCATATACATGTTAATTTGCATTCACCAGCCAGTCTGTGTTCAGAAAATCATCAGATGAAGTTCTGAACACAGCTGGCTGCCGTGTTTTCACTGCTGTGGGTTTCCTCAATGAAATAAATTGCTTTGTTGAAGCCAAACTGTTTCAAAGGAGAGTATTGATAAAAAGTTTCTGATGAGAAGGTTTCTGGGGACTATGGTGATTGCTCTGGCCAGCTTCAGAAACAGAGACTCAAAGTGCCTGACCTTCTCAAGTCAGAAAACAGATGTTTGGGCAGAATCTTGCTCCAAACGTATGTTTGGAAAGATGACTGGAAAGTGGTATGGAAACAAACAAATCAGAAATCTATAGATTAAAATTATCAGTCTTCAGCCATCTAGCTTCAAGAGCATGTTATATGTAAACTGACGTTATCAATCAAAAAGTAATTACAATAAAAATACCAAAGAACTCAGAACAAACCATTAGAAGAAGGCACTTAGTGCTAAGTTCAATGAAGTTCTCATCTCATAGTTATGGTTCAACTACAACACAGCACACATCATACACAACTCTAAATTTGTTTGTGGTAGGTGGCTATTGAGTGCACAGTTCTCAACAGTTACAATATATTAAAGCGACTTTTCTATAACTTCCAGAGAAAATGAATTTAAATTGCAGTAGACTAAAAAGTAGATGTTTAGATGTTCAGCACTAACCATAGTGTCAATGGAGGAATATTCTGCACAACCCAGAAAGAAAATACTACAGGTTCAGGAAACTCATGCCAAAGACAAATGCATCTGCTGTTTCTACTGTCACAGGTGACCGCATTTTGAATAAATCAAAGTCACGTTTAGAAATCATGTTCAATACTTCAAGCTCAGATGATTTAAGTAAACACAAAGTATTGTAATGAACAGCAGGTTAAAATAAACGTGGCTTTTACCAGAATAGATAAAGAGGTTGCAAAGTCAGTCATCTCTTATATTGAAATGTCAAACAGTAGTTGACTTATCGTTCACCACCAAACTGAACGCAGCTCACACCGCAAGAGCAGAAAGTTCATTTCAACCTACTTCAATATAAATCGATCTTTAAGGGCCATTACATAAAGCAATCTTTAGTAATGTGGCTCTGAACATGTGCAGAAAGGCTATTAGAGACTGCAAAAGACATTTTTACTTGATGAAGGGAGGTTTACATAACCCAATGTGTGTGCTGCTCACAGCCCTGGGAAAATTAATGCACACCGGTGTAATTTTCAAGTCAAAAGGTTTCTTTAATTTAAGCTATTATGCAGCAACACAACAGAGGATTTGAATAGGTTACTACTCTGTAAATAAGGAGTCAAAGCTGCATGCTATGCGTGCATCCTGAGCACAACCCACTGAAAAGCACACGTAGGTCTGACTGAAAATGTGCTAACTCCTTTTGGAGAACTTTTGATGAGAGTTTTGTCCCTTCCCCACCACCCTCTTACAGTCTGGAAAACGTCCTGCTTTTTAAATGAACAGCTAGAAAGTTTTGTATGTTAAGACTTTACACAGCCATGACATAAACTTCTGATGCCGTTAATCAGCAGCAGTCCAATTTCTCAGCAGAGAAATCTTGTTTAGGCCAGCACTGGGGCTGAACAGACTATTTTCTCAGCCCAGACATAGGTAAGCATGATGGAGTAAGGTATTCAGAGCACCTCAAATTCCAGATAAAATTATCCTCTGGCAATTCCTCTCTAACACCCTGATTCCTCATCCCAGGTCAGCATCCTGTTAAGAGTCATTTTATCACTCAACTATTTGCTTCAGTCATTAATCTCCTACGTGGAAGCTTGTCAGATGTACTTAGATTAGAAGTTTTTAAGTACCTGTTATCTTTCCAGTTCCCCTTATCAGTATAGGCTCAGGGACCGAGTAACAGCAAAAGCAAGATTTGTGGTGCAGCCAAATTGATCTTCTGCCATATTCATGGAGCTGAATGTTGGGTTAGGGATGTTGGCCAAGCTTGCAGACAGACAGAGCAAATGGAAATTAGCTGCTGGGATACTTGGAACAGAGATCACTGTCACAAATAATTGAAAACTCTCACGCTGGGGCTATTTGCATTTGTTTGTGCACTTTTAGAAAAAGTAAATAGAAAAAAAGAGTGCAGGGAAGAAAATAATCAGTTACAAGGCTTCAGACTGTAGTGAAAAACAACTAGAGAGGTATGAAAATCTGATAACATCTACAGCTACAGCCCATCAACATGTGGGACAATTAAACTGAGCAACACGCAGAGATAGAACCAAGTAACATCGCAGGAAATGCATAGCCAGCAGCAATGTAATCCACAGTACAGCGATATCAATCACACCTAATGGCAATGGAGGAAGGCAGGAAGGAGAAGGAGAGGCAGAATGATGAGCTCACCACTCGGGATTGCTAGAACAAAGAGGAGGTGAACTACTGTGTGAATCCTTCCTAAGCACTTCAGGGTATCATCATATGTGCGACCACCACAGATAACAGAAGCTCTGAAGATGCTGCACAATATTGTAGATGTGAACTGAGACCCAGAAATGCCTACAAGTTGTGCTGACAGTACTTTGTGTGCTACTTTTACTCTGTTTACTTACTGATGCTTGTTAATTTGTTGATGCCCTTTCCAGAATGTGATTCTGAACAGAGGAAAATCTCCAAGTACCTCAGGGAAGAGCTTGAAAGATAGTAGATCTAAAAAGACTTTTTAAAAATCCCCCCTCCTTCCCTCCCCTACCTTAGAAAATGCTTTTTACAAGTCTATTAGTTTCATTAAAGAATCAAAAGAAAATCCATCAGCACTTTAAGTGCGTTCTCTCCGGTGATTCTGAGATGTTTATGGACTTGGACGATGCACATTTAGGGCATCTCAGACAGTGATGGGAATGTATAGGGTTCTCAAGACTCCCTGTTTGTTCAGTGGTACATGATATTTGGTGAGATCCTGTTAAAAACAGGATAATTTACGCTCCTTCTCCTCTAACTCATCATTAGTTTTAGAAACACTCATTAATAGGGGTGTTGATGAAACACCTTCTGAGAGAGATGTGTTCAGGGCTGGATGGTGCCCCCCATGCAGTCTGTCAGGTGTGGGCACTAAAACATCTCAGCTTTAAAAAAACACCTTTCCTCTGAAGGTTTCAACTGTTTGTGTCCTGGGGAAGGCACTGAGGACACCTCCTGTTTTCCATCTCTCTTGCATATTTCTCAATTTGGATTTTATTTATTGGGATTCTGCACATTTCATTTCTGCTCTGTAACGGCCACATCACATCTCCCCAGCACCAACCTAGGCACCACTTGGTGAGAGCTCGACTGGGAGCCAGGGAACACAGGAGGGCACCAGCATTAGTGCCCAGCCAGCTCCTGCCTGGGTGAGGACATGGAGAGTGCTGGGCCAGGCATGCCAGACTCACCCACAGCCAGCTCAGCACCCTTGGGAGCGTAGCCTTGTGCTGTTAACACTTGCCCCAGTGTTAGTGAATTCAAGCTCTTGCAGGCCACGATGCAAGTCAAGGTTCCTGATTGCAGCCAGTGCTTACACTACTGCTCTATGGTCTGCACACTTTTCATATTAAATCCATTTTCCAGTATCACAGCCTACCTGCCCTGATCTCATGCAGCGGCTGCACCTGCCCAAGCAATGCAAAGACTGAAGAATGAGAGACAGCAGGGACAGAGAGGGATAATCCCTCACTCTGCTATCACACTCCAGACTCCGTTCCGTAATTTTGGAATCAAGGTCACAGTTCAATTATTAAATGTGTTAACTGAGCTCCATACTAAGTGCCTGGAATACAGCTGGGAATGTGTGACTATGGCTAAGAAGACAGCACTAATGCATTTTCCCTTTTTGCCCTCACATAATTGCAGCCTATGATATTTACAGTAATTTGGTAAATAATCCAAAATGCTTCATCACTTTCCCTTTACGAAGCACTTACCTACACTGAAGCATAAATTTAATATCTTCCATTCACATGAAATCTGTCATCTAAGCAAACCCTATAATGGTTGAGAGATTTTACTGGGAGGTCGTACAGATTCCTTGACATTCATGCCACGCACGAGCAACTTCACTTACACAGATACTCAGAAACTTACAGGCTGCATTAACAGCACAAAGGAGGACTCTGCAGGAAGTGTGAGTTACAAGGCAGGGACTATCTGCATAGAAAGGGCACTGCTATTGCCTGTTGGCGGGGCTAATCCACGGTGAGATTATTTATTCAAAAAGTACTTTGAGGACTTGCGTGATGACATCACTGAAAGAGATCCTCTGGACACGTTGCTTGCACACCAACCAGCCCCCTGCACAGCTACAGGAGCCCATGGGCAACCATGGGCCTCTGCAAAACACATTCAGCTCACCACTTCCAGCTGAAGTTGAGGGAGCTCACTAAAGGAAATTCTCAAATGCTGTTACTGCTTTGTCTATAGGAAAAAAAAAACAAAACTGAAATGGGAGCATCCTTTCAGTGTCCTGCACCAGTGTCAAGGGCTGGGGTCACTTCAGAGTGAGCTGCTCTGTACGCAAACATAATTCAAACTTCAATTAACTCTTAGAGTGCATCTCCTCATGATTAAAGTGCTAAAGTTTTAATGGAAGCTCTAATGCCGCAAGGGGAATAAAATAATGTCATTAGGCTCTTTGCAGTGAGACAAGCTCCCATAATTGTACCGTAAGAGTTTTTTAATCTTCTACCTGCAGCAATAATGAGAGATTTCAATTTTTAAGATGAGCTTTTACCTCTCACTGAAATGAATTCCAAAGTAGCTTTGCAGGTCCTGCTGGTTTCCCTCGGTCCCTAAGTGGAGGGCAATTAGTGATTTAACTCATTTTTTAGGAAGACGGGTCAAGTTTCAGACTAAACTTCACCTTGTAAAAACACTGTCTCGTGGAAAAGCTGCGACAGAGAGGGATTAGCAATTTTCAATTCCCTTTCTTACAGGTACATTTACTGCATCAGCACCTGCTTGCCATAAGTCAGCATGATTTGTATGCAAAGAAAAATCCATTTCATTCTTCGTCAATCCAGAAAAATTGAAATGGTGTTCTGCTATGGATGTCCCATCCTCCTGGGGGCACAGCTCCTCTAGAAGTCATCTACAAGGAAACTGCTCGTGCACTGCAGTGTATCTGAGGCCCTGCCCCTCGCTGGTCTGCACACCAACCATGTCTTGTCCTGTTATGAGCACGAAGACTGAGATTGCTTCCCTCCTGCACCTGCTGCAGCCAAGACTCACAACCCCAGCAGCCATCAGTTCAGGAACGGGAGCAATAGCTTTAAGGGCAGAAACTGCTTTTTGAACCTCCTCTTTCAACTAAGCACATTAATGGGGTCTCATGAGTGCAAGATAGTTAGGTCTGTTTAGTTTTATTACACTGTGTTTACTACTTTCTAAACACAATTACAACAGTTCATGAGAAAGCTGTGATCAGTGTCATATTTGATACTCTGCCAGTAAATCATTATCCTATCCAAAGCATAAAAACCTCAGTGCAGTAGTCCCTTAGAAGAAATCATGGAAAAATCAAACACTGTGACAGGGGAAAGGTCATTGCTGCAGGTATTTGTAAGTAAAACAACTTCTGAGTATTTCTCAGAGCACCTACAAGGTGTTTGAGGGCTAAAACCATCTCCAACAAAGAGCATTCCTGTACACTGTTGAGGGGACCATTTCCTGTGAAAAAGATTCACTGTGGCTGTAAAGAAACTGAATGGTTCTCCTTTTGTTTCCCTGCAGCTCTGAGAAAAATGGCATCTCTCCTTTTTTCATTCCCTGGTCCTCAAAACAGCCTGATCTGAAAACCAGGATTTCAGAATGCATTCTTTCTCCTAGAGGTGCTGCATCCTTTAGGTTTCCTTTGTTGATTAGCTCTAATTCAGCACAATTAAAAGATCATCTTTGCTTATCTTCCTTCCGTGGCTAGTTCTCAAAAAGCCATCCAAAACTTTCACCTGGGGAATACAAGCTGCCTCAGCAGCCTACCAGCAGCCAAGGACGTGACAGCATTGAGGCCAATGGCCGAGAGAGATGCGTGGAAATGCAGTTAGTGAGGAGAGGGCTGTGTAAGCCCACAGCTGCAGGCAGCCAGCAACACCACCAAACCCAGTGCCTGCAGCAAAAACAACATGCTGTGTCTGATAGTCACAGCACAGCGGAGGCTGGAGGAACTTCAGGGTCCCCATGCCCCAGCACAGCCACCCAGAGCAAGGCTTAGCCCCATGGGCAGGTGGCTTTGGGAGAGCTCCAAGGAGGAGACCCCACAACCTGTGCCAGGGCTCCAGCACCACACAGCACAGCAGTGCTGCCTGACAGGCAGCGTGATGCTCTACACTGAAATGCACTGTAGTGCCACAAGTTTGACTCAGAATCAAAGCAGAGGTCACCACTCTCTTCATTTCTCTTTTCTACCATGTGCAAATGAGGTCTCCACAAAGTCAGGCAGACAAGAAAGCGCAACAGATAGGATAACAAAAAATAAAGGAGATCTAGCAAACCAGTGGGAATAGGCAGTGATTGGAGGTAGGTAATTTCAAATGTTCTCTGTAGGCTCAAGTTAGACATGCTGCATTTTTTAAGACTCTTGAGAGCTCATACTAGGAACATTTTGAATCATACTCTGCTCAAGTGCCACAGCGTCTGCTCGGCCTGAATCCACAAATCCATGAATTTAGGATACACTTCAAATGAACTTTCGGAAGCATCCCTACTGCTTGACCTTTAGGTGTGAAAGAACTTAAGACTCTTTAGTGTGGATTTCATCAACTATGAGCTATTGTTTCTCAGAGAGCAAGATGAACAATTTGTAATTCATCCACACACACAAACAAACAAAAAAAAATCAGAAAACATCAGATTTCTTAGAGAAAGAGAATCTTTACACAGTTTGGTTTTAATATAGAAAGCTTCAAGTTTTCATAAAGACTGGATCATGAAAGGTATCATCAGAGCCTCAGGAAAGATTGAGGAGTAGGAAACTTTTTCCCCATTTTGATTTTTTTTTTTTTGGTCTAAAATACTATCAAGCAGGAAACACCAGGACAGCGTTTCCAAACTACACATAACATGACCTACCGAGAAGCAATTTGCTTTGAAGGAATCCAACTCTTCTGACAGCTGGAAATGCTAAAATGCTCCTGTGTCCATTCTTATTTCATCTAGAAGATAGGTTTTGCATTTATATTTGTTTAATGCTTATTAGGTCATTCAGTTAAAACATGTAGAGGAATTGCTAACACATATAGGTTCTGTTCCAGATGTGTCCCACAGCAGCTGAAGTAACTGATCTAGAATCCTGACATCAGTTATTTCAATTTTAGAGATGTTCGTGGATTAATTTTATCATCTCTTCCGTGCTGTTACAAAAGCCTGTACAAATAATGTTATAGCCAGTGCAGTTCTCCAGGATTATTTGGGCATTTTTCACTTAGAAAGCCTCGTCAGAGGGACTTGAGATGCACCAGAGCCTGCTCTCTGGCTGGCTGCTGATCATGATTCCGTGACACAACTGGGAAGGGAGTCAGAGTGAATAGGAGGTATCCCCAGAACAGATTCAAGGACACAAAGGTGCCCTAAGGCTACAAACATATCAGGGAGATCGAAGCCAGTCTGGTTTAATGCTATTTAGGAAAACAGTCACAGCTGTAACCTCTTACATCCACACTGCTTCTCTGCAAGTGGAGGTGACTGATTTCAGCCCGAAGCCCATCCTGGTTTTGGTCTGGGAGGCACTGAACTAACTCAGCATCATTTCCACACCTTAGCACAGTAAGAGCTCAATTGCTGGCTCTGCAATGCGCTTGTCTGCAGAAACTGCAGTCAACTAAGACTCAGAACAACTTTTTCCAAGTAGGACTGTTACTCAGCAAGTGCGTAATGATGTTATGTGATAGAAGGCTGAAGAGTCAGAAAACATTTCCTGACACGAACAGTGAATCTGAGCCTCATTTAAAGGTATTTGCAAAATGGATCAATTAGTCTCGGACTGTACGAGAAAAGTTGCATGGAAAAAGTGATTTGAATTCTATGCTGTAAGTCAATAAGCAAACCCTGCTGTGTATGAATAAATGAAGAAATGACTACCAGTTTTCGCAGTGTCAGAGCACCCCTGGACATTTGCTCAATCTGTATTATTAGTACCATGTGAAATGCATTTTAGAATCTCAGCCCCATAGCTTTCACTGTGACCTACTCATGCAGAACTTCAAGCATGACCTTGCTTAGAGCACTGGGGAATTGAGTAGATTTGATCCTCATACATTTCAGAGTTTCATCTGCCTTTCAGGCCACAGAAATTTTCCTAATGTAAGATCTAAACTGTACAGATAAGCAATGGCATTTTATACACACATATTAAAATAAGACTTTCTGAATCAGGACATATTTTCTATAGCCTGAAGAGCCAAAGAGCAGGCTCTCAAGTGTTGTGCAGCTATGGGCCTTATAAAGTTCCTTATAAAGTATTGCAAGTGGGCAATACTGGTGCTAGGTGGACAGTTGGATTAGATGATCTTAGAGGTCTTTTCCAGCCTTAAGGTATAAACTGACATTTCTTGAAGTATCTTTTATAGTGCCACACAAACCAGAAATATTTTGACTACTTTGAAAACTGACACTGAATGTTACCTTCAACTATGAAAACAGTGGCCTAACAAAATAGTTACTAAAGAGATCAGAAAGTGCATACACACTTATAGCAAAGACATCCAACCAATGTTCACAGTGACACAGGATTTCCATTTAACAGAAGTACAGTTTCTTTTGATGCCTTGTGTAGAATTACGTTCTAGCTTTCAAGTGATAGCAACCACATCTGAGAGTCCCAATTTGTTTACTCGATTTTGGATGCCATATGGGAACAACAGAGCTCATGAAGCTTACACAATTTCAATCCCCAGCTGTAGTGCTGTTGTATTATTAAAGACTTGAGATCATCTTTGTTCATTAGGTAATGTTACTTTTGAAAGAGAGAACAACATGAAGAGTCTGGCTTGTTACACTGAACTGAAGGATGATGAAATGCTGATAGTGGAAAGACTTTTAGCTTTTATTTCAGGCATTCCAGTACTTCAGCAATGAGAGTGAAAGGCAACTTCTGACTAATACTTCATGAGTTTCTCAATTTAATACAAGGGGGGGAAGGAACTCATTAAGGAAACAAACCTCAGTGCAATTATCAACTCTAAGCCCTTCACCTGCTGCTGTACCTAAGACCAGCAGTGCGCGGCCTTCATGATGAATGCTACAAGCCCATTTTCCACTTATAATACCTTCTCACTAATTTAATTCTTATCTCTGTTCATACAGTAGGATTATATTGGTGATAGCCTGGACCAAAATTTAATCTCAAACCTGTGGAAATGGAGACTGATGATATAGATGGCAGAAGTCTCATTGCTCCAGAGAATTAAGATGAGATTCAATGTTTACTCCAAGTGATGTGCAGGCATTTATTTATTTTTTATCCATATTGTTTCTCATACATTAAAATGTGACAATACTGAATTGCCTTGAATTCAAGTGTTTTGTACCTCCATTAAAAAAAAAAAAAGCAGAGCTGCTGAGGAGTTATTTCTCTTAGATGGACTGCTTCATTTTCAGTCTGGATAGAAGCAGGTAAAAGATATAGATTCACAATGATAAGAGGTGGAGCTGTGGCTGCCTTGTCTGTGGATTCCATGCACTTTCTCACAAACTTCAAGATTTTTTGCTACTAATTTACATAACTTCATTTTAAACTTACCAATAAAATCATGGAAAGGTTATATCTTATTCTAGCTCATACAAGGACATCTCACAGCTGCCTGTGCCAGTGTCAAATCTCACGTCTTCCAATGTGTGGAATTCCTACATTTTCATGGTTTCCTTAAACAAGTATCAGCACTTTTAGGAGTGGACTTGAAAACCCTTGAGTTCACCCAAACATTTTAATGTACATTAGCAGCTTCTCCTCATTAGTCTTTCCAAGTCTCCTCTGCCCTGCCCTAAGGGCTTGCACATTCCATTGCTCCACTTCTACAGCACCTCCAGCTTTCCACACTATTTGAGTATTTACATATTTACTTGCTGAGTAATTGTCTGGATAACTTATTTTATAAATATTTTAGAAGCATCTGCTTTTCATGTGATATATAAACACAACTGCATGTGTGCAATGCTAAGAGTAAGGGTGTATGAATACACAACCTGCATGAAAGATTACACAATATAAAGTGACATTGAATATATAAAGGCAATGGGAGAGATAGCAAGAGGTGACATCTTAGTGGATCGACAGCTGAAGCTGGAAAAAGGAACAACCTTTCTGAGTACACAAGGGCACAGTAAACACTGAGTTGAACTTAATGAGGTTAATCCACTGAACTCCCAAAAAACAAGGTTGGGGGAAAGGGGAGATGGGAAAGCTGAATAAAGTGTGAAGTGTGAATGTGTTTCTCCACTGTTTTTGTAAATGAACTATTTCTGGAGATGCATGAAAGATTGCTAAATGCAAATCACCATCCAACCAGGTCTATTAAAAGAAAGTGTTTCATTTTGAATTCTAGCTTTCAATAAAATACCCAGAGTGCTGCTTTTCCAAGCAGACATTCAGCTCTCAAAGGCACAAGCACCCAGAAGTGCAGGCCCCCAGAAAAGCCCAGCGTCCCCCACTCACACCCTGCCCAGTAGGGTCACAGCAAACGGATGCAGAGGAGGTGGATTTGTATTGCACATCTCCAGCCCTCACTGCACTGCAGGTGCTCCAATAATCGCTCACAGAACAGTGCAAGGTGATATGTTCAGAGAAGTACATGTCATCAGACTGCTGAGTGGGCCTGGTCCAAGACCAGCAGAAGTCAACAGAATGATACCCTGCCAACCGCAGCTCGGTTGTATTACGTTTCTCTTTCTACAGCAATTAAATTCCAGAAAGCAAAAAGCATCTCACACTTGACGTAATAAAGCTTTCCTCTCCTGAGGGCTCAAAGGGTGAAAATCACTATTGGAGGCTGCACTGAGATGGAGAAGTCAAAGTGCTGCTACGCCTGGCCAATGCTCAACACCACAAACACACTGCATCCCACACACATTTAAATAAACACATTGCATCATATTTTCCTTCTTCAAATGCATATGTGGAAGGAGAAGTTAAAAGGGAAATGACAAATATGTTTAACCTTTACCCTACTGATCTGTAGTTTGACCACTGTTGATAAAAAGCTGAAATCGTGATGAGATCTGTGAATGCAGTTTGGGATGTTTTTCTCTTTTCACATTATACAATCTCGGTTTATACACAGGCTGTAAGAAACTACTTCCTTCTTTTCCCTTTGACTAAGCTTAGCACCACAGTTTTGTCTCCATACTGAGAAGTAAGCAACGTTGTCTAGGCAGGAGAAAGGACATGGAAAAAAGTCTTTGGATTAAAAAGAAAAAACAGGCACACAAAAAACCTATGAACTACTGCAGTAGAAGACAACTCAGGGAACATCAGAAGTCAAAGCACCATTACTGACATGGAAAATGTCTGGATTTTCTGTAATAAAATAATAATAATAAATATTAATAGTGACAATAATAATAATAGATGCATAATAATAATTGTTAATAAGAGCCATATGCAACCCCACAAGTCTTCGACATGAACGCTCCCAGCACTGCCCCTTTCCAGCACTGTTCTTCCCCAAGAGACATTAACTCTCCTATGCAGTAGGGGGCCTGCCTGGATGTGGGTGTTACCTGCACTGCAGTCAGTCATGCTTGCAAGGTTGGTACAGCCACTGAGCTGGGGAAAGGGTCTCCTGGCCTGAGCTCTCGAGAGGTTAAAGTGACTGAGGAAGGGATGGCAAGCAAAATTGAATCAGTGAGTGAAAAATGACTTTCCTGCATCATGCTTCCTAGCATGACCATTCAGCACTTTCCTATTTCAGCTGCTTCCCAGGCCCATAATAAATGAAGTTTTAGTGAACTGAAAGCCTTTTATTTCCACAAAGGAGCTTCTCCCTTCCCTATTGTGATGCCTTGGCTTTCGGGCAAGGTACAATTTAGGTTAAATGAACAAAATATAAAATATTCATTTTTTAAGAGCTATATTTCATCCTCTTCTGACCTTCTCTCTCACTAGAGCTGTCTGTCCCTGACATATGAACGGACACAACTCTATCAAAATGAGCTAGAATGATCATTTCTCACAGCTGAGCAGGAAATTCTCTACTGTAATCAATTTCATACAATATCATACAAAAATGTATATGCTATTCCACTGTTTCTCAAGAACATAGTAAGCAGGAATACATTCCCAGCAAATATAAGCCATTGCTCTGAACTTAGAAAATCATCACAGCTCCAAATCCAATTTTCCCTTTTGTGGAAGTTCCACAAAAAATGCTGCACCAGCAGAGAAACTCACGCTCCTGAGTCTCAATGCAAGCATACCTATTGCTGAAACCATGAGACAGCTCTTCTTCCTCATAAAAAAGGGAGCAAAAACCTCTTTGAGTGGTCCAGCCTCTGGTGAAGGTCAAAGATCTGAGCGTGATGGGAAGCAGAAAGGGGGAAAACAGGCTCACATGCAGGGAGGCCTCCCATTTTGCCTCCCATTTGGCCACTGTGGAAAGTGGCCAAGATGTTTGTGGTTTTGATTCTCAGACAGCACCTAAAGGACAATTCAACTTCATGACCTTCTCAATCTTGTCTCTTTAACTGAGGCTGCCTCAGTTAAAGATAAAGCATACACTAATCTGAACTCTAAGTCACTCAATTAAAAAAAAAACCTCAACATTAATTATAAACCCTAAGTTTGATTGCATCTCAATTTAGACCACACACAAGGGACTTTCCCGAATGATGGCAAATTTTACAGAAACTCCCTTCCAAAAACATAGCATGGAGTGCAGAGATTCTCTGATCTGACCCATTCTGCACCACAGAGACTACTTCCCCAGTACCATCCCATCTCATCTGTCGTAAAAGTGCCTACTTAACAATACCTGCCTAGCAAGTGTGATTATTAACATCCAGCAAAAGACATGCTGGCAGTATTTCAGGAACCCTGCATCATGAAATCATCCTCTATTAATCTAGACTCTGTTCCCAAAGCTATAAGAGCAACTTTGCAACCTTTATAAAAATAACATCCTTGTTAAGTGAAAGAACAGTTTCTCAAACCTGCTACAATGTCTGAGTTTGAAGGAAGAAATTCTGTTTTCTTTAGTGTGTAGATAATGCTTGGCATACCAGCACATTACAGGATGAATTGTAGTTCAAGAGATACGTTTCAAATTTTAAAATTCTCTTCACAGAAATCCAGAGTTGTTCTGTTACTAAGAATGAAGATGATTGGAACTTCAGTTGGCAGAGACCCATCAGCACACAAAGAATTGCAATGGCCCTAGAGCCTACTTTAAAGGACTTATTTTTAAAGTCAGTTGTCACAGGGACCATTCTATATCTTGGAGTGAGGAAAGAGTTGCTGAGGATGGGAGAAAAAAAATAAAGATCTGTCTAAAGTGATTGCTTTTAAGAAAAAACTTCCAAATAATGGCACAGCAATATATTATATACCACATATACTTATTTATTAAAGAAAAAATAGAAGTTACTTTGCCTTCATACGATGATCAAAGACAGAGTCACAGGTAGGAGAAGACATTTTTCTGTGGCCTAGTTTATGAAGTAGCCTTTTTTCCACTTCTCTCCAGGACTTACGTCAATTATTATTACCAAGATCATCATCATCTTGAAAAATGTATTTAGAATATAATATCTGCCACCAAATTCATTACAGATATTAGAATCAAGAGCCAGTTGAATATGGCAAAGATGAGCTTATTATTTTGCTATTGATTAATGTAGTGTTTCCAAGAAATCAATGGACTTCAAGATTCAGGATGCCAAAACAAATAAACACCCATAGAATAAAGCATTTGAGACTGATGAGAAAAAAGGTAAAAAACTCAAGAAAAATATAGAAGTGTGTATTTGAGGGAGATACTGACTGAAAACAAACCAGAGGTCTAATAGTTAATAGCTTCAGTAATCAAGAGCCACAAACAGGAATGGTTTCAGTCAAGCACACACAAACTCCTTGAAAAGGAGAGGTTTTTAAATCAATTGCTGAATTTTTCTACAGCTACACAGTAAGCTTTGCTAACTGCAGTTCATCACTGTAACGATCCAACAAACTGTCAATTCTGAAAGCTGACGCTTAAGAAGTAAGAACACAACTGAGATGAATAACAGCCATCCCTACAAAATGAGCCCTCTTCATTACTTAAATTCCATTATTGACAAAATTATCTTTTTTCTAGCCATGCCACATCTGCAACTTATTGCCAAATTCATAGGATTTTACAACATGGCGAGCTCAGGCAGGACACACCCCGTGCACATACACAGACTACAGCCAGGCCACACCGCCCGCCCATCTGCATCACACTGTGTGCCACAGAGCAGCGAGGAAAAAGCAGTAATGGAGGATGCTGTCAACCTCAATTACCACCAGGGCCTTCAGCACAACACAATCCTGCCCGACATTGCCACAGGCAGCCTGCCTTTGCTTGGAGTCAGCTGCACCAGGAAAATGGCTCTTCATCATTTCAGAGTAAAAAGTTTAAATGATTGAACATCGCACTTGGAGAAGAGATGGCTTTTTAGTATATCATTAATAATGCAATGATTTAGACACTTTATTGTCTTAAGAAAAGTGCTTAAGAGCAGGGGGAGAGAACTTTTTGTTCTTCCCTTTTGAAGTGATGTCTTTCTTAGAAAGATGGAGCCCCACTGCTCTTCCTACACAGACATAGCCACGATTCCCCATACAGATGGGAGAAGATTCACCCTGCAAACATCTGTGCTTCACTGGCTGCAAGCATACCTCAAAACATTGGGAAGCGTTTTTGATGAAACAGGGCAAATTTCCTTTGTTGATAGAGGTTATCCTCCTGCTCTTCTTTGGTGAGGCCACACCTGAAGTTCTTTGTCCAGTTCTGGACTCCTCAGTTCAAGAAAGACAGGAATACAGGAATTTTCTAGGCAGAGTCCAGCAGAAGACCACAAAGATGACTGAGACCTGGAACATCTTCCTTATGAGGAAAGGTGGAGAGACCCAGGCTTGTTCAGCCCAGAGAAGAAAAGACTGATAGGGAATCTTGTCGATGCTTACTAAATATCTAAAGGATAGGAATCTAGGGGATGGGGCCAGGCTCTTTTTGGCAGTGTCAAGCAACAAGACAAGGGGAAATGGGCACATACTGGAACATAGGAAGTTCCTTCTGAACATGAAGAAAACTTACTGACTTTGAGTGTGACAGAACACTGGGGCAGGTGCCCGGAGAGCTGATGGAATCTCCTTCTCCAGAGACATTCAAAACCTTCCCAGAAACTTTGCTGTGTGATCTGCTGTAGACAACATGCTCTAGGAGTGTTGGACTCGGTGATCTCCAGAGGTCCCTTCCAACCCTCATGATTCTTTGATTCCTACAACACATCAAGTTAATCAACACAAAATGACTATTTGCAAAGTTGGTAAAACTCCCTTGAACTGGCCAAAATTGAAAAAACTAACTGAACTTCAGACAACTTTGGAGAAACAAACATTTTTTCTTAAATACAAGATAAATATCTTGGCTTCTGAAAAGTCACTCAAATATTGTTCTATAATGGCAGCACAGCACAGATCCAACTGCTTCTGTAAGACTGTGATTCATCAAAATAAATTACAGGGAAAACAGTCAGTTTTCCCTGTGCACTATTTGTAGATGAAATACCTAGGGGAAAATGCAACTGTTTATAATGCAAAAGCATGAGACATGCCAAATATAATTGCAATGAATACAAATAGACAGGAAAATAGCTTTCTTTGACAAATACTACATTAAGTTTAAGTAGAAAATGTACTACTCAGCATGAAGTCTCATTAAGAGCCTTATACTTCTGATGGTCATAGTTAAAAAAAATATATTGTAAAAATTGCTTGTTAAGTTTCTCCTGCTCCACCGTCTTGCTAGCTCGTACCAACCCAGCAATGTCTTTAATTTCTCACAAAAATAACGAAACAATTCTAGGTAAGTAATATGTTTAAGAGAAACAAGGTTTTTATATATATGTATGTGTGTGTGTGTGGCCTTTGTTCTTTAAAGAAAAAGAAAATATTTAAAACTGGACAGAAAACAAACAGGAAAATGGGCAAGTATGAAACGTAAGGACTTGAATGAAAGCCCTATCCTAGCAATAATTTACCAGTAGCTGTACACAACCAGAGCAAACACATTCCAACTATTAAAACAATATCAAGCAGGTTTTTAAAGAGCTCGTTTTACGCATATTGAATCTAATTATATGCTTCTCTCATAACCTCATTAGATACAGTTAACCTGCCAGTTTCTTCCCATTTTTCATCTCAGGCCATTAAAACATTTGTGTGTAGCCCAAATCACTATAATTTTAAAGCAAACATTCCCTGATTGTTTGATTCAAACAGATCAGTTCTGATGAACTAGCTCTATATACTATTTGCATTTTCTGAGTATAGAGAAGCCAGTAGAGAAGATTTAAAGAGATGAAAAGTGCTTATTCTTACTAAAAATTGTTTGATTTCACAGGTAAAATAATATTTATTTCTATGTAATCATAGATCTTGGCAGCTTAGTCCAAGACCAAGGTCCCATAGCAAATGAAGACTGGAAAATTGCCTGCTTCTGCACTGAGATTGCTGGTGACAGCACGGAAGTGAGGGAAACTCCACAAACTGCACAGTGGGATGCATTGAGAGTCAGCAACCAGAGCTGGAACACAGCCTCTAGGACACGGAGCTTGAGCCCAGTTCCTTGGAAGATAGCACAGTTCACCCCTCGCACCTAAAAACCTACAACTTAAGATCTTTTATATCTGCAGCATTTATAAGCTTAAGGGAAAAAAAATTCAATCTAGTTTATAACTGCTTTTATTAACTCTTTAGGCTACTTTTGAATACTGGATATGCTATTCTAAATTATAGACCACTGTAAAAATGAAGAACATGTTCATCCACCAGTACTTAATGAAAAAAGCCAAGTTTTCCACCTCACAGAAAGCTGCTGCAGACTTCCTGCAAATGTAAATATCTGTTTTTGTTATCTGTGTTGGCATATGACTTGACATATGCATTTGGTAAAAATGCCGTCTTCTCCCCATGCTTCTGGAAGCCATTTCTGTCCCATCTGCCTCATTCTCAAATACTTAGATCTGCTTTGTCTTCAGCATCAACAACTCAGAACAAATAACACACATCTTTTGTTTATTGATATGGCTGCCAGCCATTTACTACTTCTTCCTCCATCTGCCTCCTCCCAGCTGTTCATTCCCACCGCTTCTTTCCAACCTTGGCATTCATCAGCGGCAGCAGCAGTGTGAAGCACTAATATCCAATCTTTTGCTAAGACACACTAGGGACATCTGGGGAAGAGAAGCACTGCGTGGTCAGCAAGGATCAAGTTAGGTGCTTCTAGAAGGAAGCTGGATGTATGCAACAAGTCCATGGAACTGGAGAGGATGCATCCAAGACTGCTGCTATGTCTACTACTTTTGAAAAGCTGCAGCAATATAAATTTAATAAAAGGCAGGAAAAAGATGTGGAAACAACAGGTAGTTCAGCCTAACCTTGCATCTTCAAGAAAGTGACAGAAGAAGACCTCACAAAAGCTGCTACCAGGCTTCTAAAGGACAAGACCTCAAGAAAGAATAACATGGATTTACCAAGAGGGAGCTGCTCCTCACCAACCCAACAAACTGCTGGGAAGCAACCATCTCTGCAGAGGAGGGAGCAGTAGAGTCATTTTGTTTCCCATTAGCAAGGCTTCTGATGAAGTCTGACAGAAGTTTGCAGTGATGGAGACATATCTAGTTGGGGTACAAAGTAGACAGACTAGACTGAAAACTGGCAGGACTAACGGGCTCAAGCAGCAGTGGTCATCAGCTACAATCCATCTACTTCCTGTTCAGAAGTGAAGTTCCTCTGGGGTGGTACCAAGGACAGCGTTGCCTCAAGTCATAACTTGCAACTTGGATGATGGGCTGATGAGAATGTCATGAGGTTCAGCAAGGACCAGCAGCCCTGTGCAAGAACTCCATGCATCCAGAGAGGTTGTGGGCTGAGGAGAGGTCCTTTTGGAAGTAAACTTTCAAAAGAGAAGTTCACTGAGCTAAAAAGATTTCTTTTTTTTTTTTTTTTTTTTTTTGACCTAGAAGATTTACTCATTTTAAACACAAGTCATTTGGGTACATCACAATTAAATTCTTCTAAAAAATGATACGTAATCTCAACTCTCAATGAAAAATAGCCTCTCAAGGGCCCATAAGTAAGTTAAGCAGTTTTATGTGATTTAATAGACACGCATGCATGTAGCTAAGTAGCAAAAGGACAGATATACAACTTCTGGACTAATGTTCCTCCACCTGTGACTCACAAAAGAACAAAAAAGACAATGTGAAACAATGGTAAAATCAAATAAAACTAGATATATGCCTCTTTCCCCACACATACTTGTTCTGTAATTAAACTCAGGGAAAATAATTATAATGTAGAGGTATTTAAAGTTGATTTTTATTTCAGTTGTAAATTGCAAGTATTTCAGCAATACCGTGAATTAGTTCTTTCTTTTTATTTCTCCCACATGGTTTTGTGTGCTTTTCAGGAAAAGTGTAGACCACCAAAGGAAGCTGGGCTGATAAAGATAGAGCTTAAAAAGCAGTTAAAAGGTTTTCATTGCTCTGTACTCTCCTTAAAGATAAGAACTAAATTTGTATCACCTTCCTGAAGGGGAACGTGTTCATGAAAGAGAACAGAGTCTTGAGGAAGAAATTAAAGATCAGCTGGATGAAATGGGATTTGTGCAATACTTCAGCTAGCCAAGACTCGAGTGATGTTCAGGAAGGCAACAGAAATATGTGAAACCAAGAACACCCAGAATAGCATCAGAGATGGGTCTTGCATTCCAACAGCAAATGAGGAGCAATTAACATTAATTTCAACAGGAACTGACCATCCAGAGTTCTCGAGCGCTTTGTAAATTTGGCATTTAGCTCATCCAGAATACTAAATAGCCTTAATTTGGTACTTTTATATAATTAGGACTAAAAAAAAAAAAAATGAGGTATTCCCAGGAGATACTGTTCAGGGAGAAATAAAAATATATTGATGTGAAGAATGAGGAAACAAAAAAAATTAGTGCTATGCAAGAATGTGAACAAACTGGAAGGACCAATCCACAGTCAATGGAAAGCTCATGTGTCCTTCATTTGTTACATTGCTCCTAACATTTTGACAAAAAGACTTCAAAGCAGCTGAAGAAAATCCAGGTTAGTGATTAAAATGACCTACTTGATATAATTTACTCAAAAACAGATTTTGCGTGCAACGTTCTTCTTAGTTAAATGATGCATACTCATGCATCTATTTTTTTGATACATTCCCTTCAAAAAACAGTCGAAGGAAATTAACAACTCCAGACAAACTCACTCCATGCATCAGATGCTTCAGTACTACTTGACACTTACCTTTAAATATATATATACATACACATATTTCATTATCAGTTTTTTGGGGTTTTTGGGGGTTTTTTTTTGAGTCTTAGGGCTAGAACTATTCGTGCTTAGTCCATTCTAAATGATCGGATAAATTACTTCATATCAGGCCATAATCAACAATGAATTTTATTTTTTTTTTCCAGGAAAAATCTCTGAGATTTGGACATTACTGCTTATATAACCTCTTTAAATATATACTCAGAAACCAAAAGGTTTTGCATATCTCTACAATGTCATCTAAATATAACTTTGATTGACATAGATACTTAAGTAAATTATACCGAGTAGAGCAGAAAACTACAATTACTCAGTTTTATTTGCTAATCACCACCCTATATTTATTGAAGTGGCTAGAAAGACTGTGTCACTTGATTCCTTGCCTTTGTAAAAATTACTTCAGAACATTGACTTCAGTTATTTTTATTGCATACCACCAGACTGGCCACTTTATTCACAAAACAAGACCTAATTACTAGTGTTTGTTTTTTATATTAAGGACAAAAATATTGGTAAGTGCCCAGGAGACCCTACCAAAGGTACCCAAGGGACAGCCCTAAAAACAGAGGATTAGGAGAAGTTTTGGCCATCCCCAGGGGCTTTCACAAAGGGTTGGTGAAAGACTGGAGGCTCTGCCACTTCACAGAGATCTATGTGTGGCCCCCTCTCTTTGCACAGGCAATCTCTTTTGTGGTTTGGCAGCGTTTGTAGTTCCTGCCCTTGGGACCATGCTGTGCTGTTCACCTTATTCAGAGGTGGTGGCATGCATGCCTGCCCTTGCTCCTCATCTTCATTGAGCCCACAACCACCATGTGGCAGACAGAGCAGCTGTAGATTATTATAGGCCCATGATAACTTGTTGGAGAAGCTACCATGTGACAACGCTGAAGTGCCAGTCAATGAGCAAGACATGCCACAAGTTGCCTTGTCCCCATCAACAAGTTGATTCATACAAAGAAATCCTTACTAGCATCAATACAGGATAACCTAGCAAGGTTCAAGGTTTCTGTTCTCTTCAGAAATCCTTTACACCTAAAGGATCTTCAAAAACAGCAACAGAAAAGCGTTTCTTTTCACATCACAACCAGTTCCACCCACCTGTTCCTACCCTGGTGGCCATCCACCCATACAAGCCCCTTCATATTAATTTATAATGCAAGCATGCTGAAAAGTTTTGTTCTCTCTCACCATTAATGTAGGCAAAAATAAAAAGGAAGAATATTTTAGCAGTGCAACAAAAGATAACAAACATAGCTGACCTGTTTTGTCTGGAGTAAAATACCTTAAGCTCTGAGTCAGGGTCAGTCTGCTCATTTTACTGACTCTAAGGCACTTTAACACCTGTGCTTATTCACAGTGCATATAAATAGTAAATGAAAGAATCCATTGGTCTAAAGAGTTAGTGGAAATAATGGATATACAGGAAACACTTTTGTCAGGAGGTCCACTCAAAGGGAATAAAATTATCATGACTATTATTCACACGCATCTCTTCATCCTATTCCTGCAGATTCTGTGTAATATTTCACTTTCCAAAGACACAAAAGAACAGAAAGCAGATTTTGTTCTCAGCACAGGGTGACCTTTCAAAAAGGGAAAGTATGTTCTCAAATCCAAGTTGTCCAGTTTTGCTGAAATTCCACTTTTAAGTCAGCTCACAGAATGAATTATGTCTTCGGGTAAAATAGGAAACAGAAGTCTGACAGCTGACTGCAATCTTAAATTTCATGGAAAATAGCAAAGTACACTCATGGCCTAGGGTATCTTCAGCTTCCAGCAAAAACCTTTTGTTGCAAGACTGAAACTGACCCAGAAGAAAAGTCTCACAGGTGCATTTTCACTATTAGATAACTGGAATGATTTTGAAAAAGTCTTTTTGAAAAATCTCAATGATCTATTCAAAATGGTTTTTGACAACAAATAATACCAAAATATAAAGGCTGCTGGACATGCTTTTCTTAGTAGAAGGAGCTTTTACATATTTTTTAAATCTTCCATTCCATCCATCAGCCAATTTGCACTCCTGAAATAATATTGTTAGTAATATATGCTGCAGAATCATTAAAAAGCCAGTAATTTCTGCCCATTGAGGATACTCAATTGTGAAAAGCTTCTGAAGTAGAGAAAAACTTTTCCCTTCACCAAGCTGCACAGAAAGCCAACTTGACTGTGAATAAGGAGTTTTCATTTGCCTAGCCCTACATCATGTTTCTAGATCACTCACTGGAAGCTTCACCCAAGTGACTGGCCTACTAGCAGCTCTGAAATGAGAGTCCAGGCATAGAAGCATTACTTCAAGTGGGTAGCCATACTTCTATGAGGCATCAGCTCTCATCCCATCCAGCAATTCCCCTTTGTGATACTTTCCTACCGCTATTAGAAATGCAGATTCCTATTTGGCTTTATTACTTTTCCATTACATTTCTTATTTCTAAATTTTTTTGCAGTTAAATGAAAAAAAACAAAAAACAGTATTCCAGAAATTCAGAGATAAGTGAGAAAAAGCTAAGCAACAAATCCAAGGAGTTCAGTGTTTAACCATCTGTTGCAAAAGTCAGTTATTATTATTTAACTTATAGTATTTTATATGCTTTCATCAAATGCTTGTGTCAACACATGATGTTATCAGCAACAGAGAAAAAGGGAGCAGGTAGCCTACTCTGGACTTCAGTTTTGGATACAAGCAAACGTAAAGAGGAAACAGAATGGAAAGCATCTAGTACACTGCTTTCAGGGAAGGAAGAAAAAGAGAGAAATAGAAACCAGGACTTGAAATCCCTATTTCATAATGGGAAAGTTTGAATGCAAGACAGCACAAGCATTCATTTCTTGCTATGACCACAGGAATGAATGACCAGACTGAAATACAGTCAGCAAGGAGCATCTTGATGTCTTACCTATAGAATATGATTCAGGAAAGGCAACTTGAGACCAAAGGAAGGAGACGGTAAGTGAAAAATGTAAATAAATAAATAAAAGTCAATATCTTCATTACTTGAAAGAAGAAAAAAAAGGAGAACACTACAGACCTAACAAAATTAAGGAAAAGTATGAAGAGAACAGAGGGCAAACTTTGCAGTATAACAAGCTAATAAATTGAGGGGTATGTCCATTCAGAAAGGACAGAGGAAAAAAGATCTGCTTTCATTGCTTAGATGCAATACCACCAGACACCATGTAGTCATTCCTACTAGCATATACAATGTCAAAGATATGTATATATACTTGTTCAATATCCTATTATATAGTTTTATTAGAAGTAATATAAAAGTAGCTTTTTTCCCCCATAATCTTATCAAACTGTTGCAAACAATAATATACATAACAAAAGTGGTTTGCTTGTTCTGTGACTTACAATCATTTATGGAAGTTATTAACCACATATTTTTGCCTCCTAGATAGATATACATAGGTATTTGAATTCTCCCAAGTCATCAAGCACAGCCACAGAGCCAAACTTGTATCTGCATGGGACAATATAATTCTAGAAAATTTACTCTGACCTTTTTTTTTCCTTTCACCACAAAATTAGCTCAAGTGACCTTAACTGGGCTGATGGTAATGCCTTTGTGCAGAAGAAATTGTACATAAGGGAAACAGCTTAATATTTACTAGCATACTGAAGAAAAGAGAAATGACCTTTCTTAATTAAATGTCAAGAAATGAAGGCCAACACTGGTATAGAACATGCATTTGAATAAAGCTAAGACTCACATGTCTGTGGTACACTTAAATAGTCTAAGCTCAATCCTGACATAAGCCTGGAAAAAAAAACAAAACAGAAGTGACTTCTTTTTTTTTGAGATAAGTGGAATTACCTTGCTTTATATCAGTAAAAAGTAGCACAAAAGCAAATGCTCAGATCTTAGAATCACTGGGATAAGAACACTTAAAGAATTTATAAAGTTCCATGGAAAAAAAAGAATAAGTATTTTCACAGCCTTGTACTTAGAAGGAGATGCAGCTCTATATTAACTTTCACTCAGGAACGCTTCATTATCCAAGATTATAAATTCATTTGGCATAATGGAAGGACAGGATAAATTATTCAAAAAAAGATGTAAATAGTTTATGTGCCATCAGTAAATTCTCAAGGACAGGGAGATCTGAAATATTTAGAGGACTGAGATTAATTACCTATCTGGTGTGAATTCATACACAGATATTCCAATTTAGAGTATGATTATACTTTTAAAATATAACCAGAACAAAATGTTATAGTCTTCTCATTTCTTTGTCTTAATCAAAGCTTTAACATAGATAAGAAAATACACACTTCTTTGAATTATCAGCAGGTGAAATAGCAATGTGATTTCATTTGTTTCAGCAAAACTGGGAGACTTCTAATATTTATACCGGATTTTATCCTGTAAAATCTGTGTTTTCATTGCAAATGAGAAAGGATACAGCATGAGCATATAGTGCTATGAAAGCAAAATATAAGGCTTTGAAAATTCAGAGGATGTTCGGAAAATGAAAGAGATAAAAGCATTTCTCACACATAGACTTCTAAACCTTGACATTGTCATATGTTTAACAACCTCATTGTTTTAATTAAGCACTGTAATAAGACCACATGGCAATGAAAAGCAGATGAAAGGACTGCTAATAAATCTCATATAGAGAAGTACTTCAACACGTACTTGAGAAAAGGGATAAGACAAGTTTCAATCCTACTCATAGACCAAGCAGATGCTCAAGCGCTGCTCTGGAATAACTGAGACTCACCCAGAGCTGCAGAGAGTTTGCAACAGCTGTCTTTGCAAGCAACAGTTCTTCTTCGGTGCCTGGTGCCCAGTTAGAAACACACATGGATTTTGTACTACAGAGTATAACAAAGGGATACAGAAAGGAAATTACATTTTGTTTCTTACAGGATTTCTGTTCAACAGTGTTGTACACTGTCTTAAATCGCTTCGATACTCTTAATATGTGTTTCCAAGAAATTCTGGCGTAATTACATAAACATAAATCTGTCAGCAAAAGCGTGAGAAAATTTAAGGATGCTCTGCTTTGAGAGCATTTATTAGAGTCACTCTACTATAAGAAACCAGTGGGAGATCAGATTTGAAACTCAGGCGCATACCTCTTTATTGAAGAGAATATTCTTGTCAAGACAGTAAAATATCAAAGGAGAATAAATAGTTTGTTCTCTTTACTCAAAGTTGTAGGATGTAGGCCTAATCCAAATCCTCCCAAGATTACCAGAAGGACCAACTTCTACCAGGCTCAAAGCTACCAAAATTCTCTGCCATTTGGAAAGGCCAGGACTCTCAAGGCAACAGATACTCTTTTTTCACTTGCACAAAAAGCCATCAAAAACACAATGGGGCAGGGTATTATTTGCTGTAGAAACTCCTCAAAAGATGGATTCTCTATTTGAGTCCATCAAAACATAAGCCAAAGGAAGGGAGTTGGGATCAAGATATACCCTTCTGTAGGGTAATGATTTACAGCTAATATCTACCTGTAGGATCTGGTACTATGAAGCATGTGCTCCTTGTTCCAGAGGCTCAGCAGGTGTTAGAATTGACAGGATTGAGCTAAATCATTGTTATCCTTTCTTACATGCTTAAATCCCTAAATAGCATTACCATTTTTAAAATAGCTGTTTGTGGAGCAAGTCGCCATCCCAACAAGTGTAACCATGATGCTGTTTAACTCTTTGAAACCCATAGCAAGTTCTGTTAATTAAAACTGGTTAAGGACAGATAAGGACCAACATTACTCCTGTACAGAAAAAAATGTTCTGAACCTATAGAGGCTGGACATACAAGGGGGGCAAGGACAATCTGCCAGCTTGCAGAGTAACGTCCTACAGTCACATTCAAGCACATCCACTAAGCTGTGGCCTGTAACCTTTCATCTACCACCCTAGTATGGAAGTTTTAAATCCAGCTTACCCCAGGATGTCCAACCAGTATCTGAGCATTGCAGCCCAGCCAAGGAGAAGTCCTTGTGCCATGGACTTGTCTATGGAGCTGTGCTAGGTCATGCCAGACTTCAGCTGTGTTGTCTTCTGTAGAACTACACTAATTTTTTATACTAGTTGAGATTCTGACCTTTTAAGATCTGTTTAGTTTGCATCAGTGAATGGTTATCTCTAATTAAAATCATTGCTGCACTACATAATTACTCAGTATAATTTGATAGTTGACTATGACTAATGAAAAATTCATCTCACTAAAGGGCTGCACATAGTTGAACTTTCCAGCATTAATCCTGGTAAACTGAGAGTAAAATGTGCCACACTAGTAAAGAACGATGCGTCACAGAGTAGCTAGTAAAGGAATTAAGAGTCAGTGTTCAAAGAGAATGCCAAATCCATCTGTCACCCTCACATTACAAACCCTCAGCTCAGGTGTTCAGACAAACTTGTGGGACACCTCCTCCCCAACACGGGTGAGCAGGTTGCAGGGAGCACAGGCACTCACAAAGCCACAGCTCCATGGCTCCCACAGAATGGGTGCACAAGCAAGGCAAGCCTACACCTGGGAGGTGTGCATGATTGCATACATGAGGCAGAAGTAAAGCATTCAGGGTGTTGAGGAGTGCTCAACTGTTTACTAAATCATAGCAGCAGACCATATTACCTCTTGCATTACCAATATCAATCCTGAATATTTAGATCACTGTTAGTGTATTATGTGCCACTAGTAAGCCATTAAGCCACACTGCTCCCAATCTGATGCAACCTGTGTAAGCTGAACAGCTTTTTAACCACACCACAGCCTCCCAGCCTGACACAGCACCACACCTTTATACATCATCTCTGGTAAAACTTTGTCAGAGACAATAATTTATAATGTCTGTACTAAGATATAGTCAACAGTCCACTAGGCTACTGCACAGTATGGTGACTGCTCTTCCTCTCCCCTTCTTTCCACCACAGGTTGCACCTGACCCCAGACCACTACAGTTGTGTGGAGTTTGGGTACTGTGATGGCAACAGTTCTCATTCTAGGAGACAAGGACTCCTTCCCTGCAACTGCTGTACCTGCAGCCACTATGTCCTGCCTATCCACTACCCCAGTGTTAATTGTTTTAGTTCACAAAACAATATACGTACAAATATGTGTGTGCACAAAGTAAGCTGCCCTTAAGAGGAGGCCTGTTCCACAGCCATTTTGTTTCTCAGTTTGCACTATGATTATAAAATGAAATCTGTATGACCTCTTGCATCAGAGCCAGGACTGTATTTCTTCTATTATAATTCATCAACACAGGATGCTTTCAAGGATTTGCCACGCACATTCATACATATTCTATTAGACAGCCATTGCATTTGCATCTACTGTCACCATTCCTGAATGCAAAATGATTTCTAAACCAAGGGTCTTCATAACACAGAGAGAGAAACAGCGTAGTCTGTAAAGCTCTCCAGCTGAATAGCTGGCTAGAGACAAGATAATGATTTTTAAGGAGCAGGATATGCATCATTTTGTTATAACTTTACTAACAATTTATAGCACACGGACATCCACTTCCAGGAAAATTTCCTCCCCTCTGAGAAGTTCAAGAAAACACAGACCCTTACCAAGGGTCATCAGTTATGATTTTACTTGCAATATACAAAAGCATTAAGAAAAATAAAAGCAAGGGCAGTTTGATAGAGAAAATAGAGCCCGCTCTCCTTTCTAGTTAGCAATGTCCAACTGAATAGCAGGGGTGCTCTGAGGAGCCGCTTTCAAACAAGAGTGCTTGCCCTGACTAAATCACCAAGGAGTCATCAGGCAGGGTGCCAGCACTTCGAGATCAAAGTCAGCCGCTTGAGTGAAGAATTCAAGACCTGCAGTTATTTAGTCTGGTCCACAGCATACGCCTGAAGCAAGAGCAGATGTAGCCTTTAAGTACAAACTCAACAGGACATCCTCATGATGCAGGCTGAACCCTCTGAAACCCTTCATTCCAACATATATATCCTAGGAACTTCAGCCTTATATGACTGCTTATTTTTGTCATCATAGAAGCATTTCATAGCTGTATCCCACTTCTACCTGAGGTTACACACTGAATGAAGGAGCAAGGACTTCTCTGAATCATCTCAAGATCCTCTCCTCTTTAAGTTATACAGCTTTGTGTTGCAAGAGTCCTAAAATGCATTTATTCTATTCCACATAAAACTTGTTTCATATGAATTTAAAGCTTAAGTCAAAATCCATCAGAAGCAACAATGCTTTATGAGTGTGCAAAAGCCAGTAAACTACCAAATCACAGTTCCTTATTTTGTCCTAGCAGTGGTTCATTCAAATAACCCCACTACCACTTTCAAGGTATTTCAAGCTATAATGCATGGGCTATAAATTAGTCCCTAAATTAGTCCCTCCTAAGCTTAAAGCTTATAATGCAAGCACCAATTAAAGGTACCTAAATATTTAACACTAGACTGCATGTGACACTACAGATTAATATTAAAGATCCTAATCTTCCTTGTTTATTCCCAGCACGTACAGTGTTGTCACTCCTTTTTCTACTCACTCAGGGATTGTGCCCTTCTACTGATCTGTTGGAAAGTAAGAATGAGCATACATTGTTTTTTTCATGCATGAATGATCTTAGACGAATTAATACAAACTTGTATCAATTCAATGCTTGTATAATGATGGGATGTGTAAAAATAAAAGTTTTGGTTTTCTTCTTTTTCTTTACACCAGAGGGTAGATTCTAAAGAAGTATATTTCATTAAGTTAATGAATGTGCCAGAGCAGCTTGTATTACTTGCATTCAGAGTAAAACTTGTGTACTGCAGAACAGATGGGTATTGTGAACTGTTAGGATGCCAGAGGAGTAGGCTTTAAATAATGCATAGAGAATTTTTCTATCTCATTAAGTTTCCAATTTCCTTTGGAAACATCTTTAAAATAAATGCAAAAGATTCTTACTGGAAGCTGTTCTTATTTTGTGTAATTAGATGCCTTTAAATGTCATGCTGAGAAACATTGCTAACAGAACAAAGGGATCAACACAGCTTTAACTTCAATTTACAGATATTGTGCACACAGGTGTTCAGTGAGTGCTGTTCCTGGTACTTCTTCCAAACTGCCAGGGTCAAACACGGAAGTGTAGAGAAACAAGAAAGGAAGGTGCTAAAAATACCCTTTCTTCTTCCTTCCATACATCTGAAGTACATACAAAGGTTCTCTCCACATCTTTCCAACTTCCTTCTATGTTCTTAATTGTTTCCTCTTCAACTTCTCACCTGTTTTTTCCCCCACTTTCTATCATATAGCCATTTAGTACTCAGACACCCTGTCCTCTTGCACATTTCCTGAATTCTATTAAGAGAGAAACGTCTTCAACAGTTAGACTGCACAAACAGTCCATTCAAAATAATGCTAAATAAAGTCAAAGCTAAACAGGAAAAAAAGGCAATTCTTCAAATTCTCACTTAAAACACTTCCTATTAGGTGGAAAGGATGAGGCAGCTTGAGTCCAATAGTTATGCTGAGATTCAAAGCATACATTTTAGATTTATACCAATCACAATAATGAAGAAGAGATGCCAATTGTCAGAACTCATTTTCCTTCTGAACAAGCTGAGCTCAGATGCAATTTAAATGAGATGAGCCAGAACAGTAGATCAGCACATAAGGACTATGGCTCAATATACAAAGCAAACATGTTTTGAATCTTGGCAACAAGAATACTTTGCTTTATTAAGACATTTACTAGAAGACAGAAAAAGAGACTGAAAGCTTGCTGAATGACAACGGCCCATCAGGATGGTCAGCCTGACTGCCACTGCGGTCACTCCAAACAACAATGAACTGCAGTGAGCAAAACCACCTAGAAATATCCAATCTTTTATTAAAAAAAAGAAGAAAGTTCTCCCTTTCCTGCCAAGGCAGTGAATAAAAGTAATGCGCAGATTCATACTACTTAGTTTTTTTGTTAATTATTTAGCTGCCTCCTTCCTAAAAGCTTGTAGGATTAAAGAAAATAGTAATAGCAATCATTCTTATGGCCACAAACATGAGACTTCCTAATTTCCATAGGATACATTCCTTCCAAGAAGCACTGCATTCACATTTTCTTCCAAGAAACAGAAGGAGTCCACAGAATCACAGAATTGCAGGAGTTGGAAGGGACCTCCAGAGATCATCGAGTCCATTCAATGCATTGCAGCTCAAAATGGAGTAGCGTGCATCCGAACAGGCCATAACTGATCATTGCAGGAGAAGGACAGTGAGGAAGCGGACTGTAAAGTTATAACTCATTCCCTGATCTGTTCTTGGGTCTGCTACTTACTGCCCTCCCTTACTTGTCCAGGAAGTTCGCTGAGGTCCAAGTATTAGTCCCCAGCTGACCCAGTCCTTTGGAAACGATTATGGCAGTGCCAGTGAGACTATACATTATTCATTTAATTGCTAACAATTTGTTAAGCCATTACAGTTGTAATGGAACAGAATGTTGTTTCTGCAGAAGAACAAGGTGAGAAGTTAGTTCGTGGTCTCTATGGCCACCTAGCATCAATAGAAATTAGAAAAAGATAACTGATGAGCAATATACAGGTATAGCTAGTAACAATTTATGCTTAGCTGCTATGAATTTAATGTTTGTCTCATGACATGCCCAAGGACGTGAGGGTAAGTTGGGACTTGCCTGTTTGAAGATATAATGGGAAGACCTGACCCCCTCCAAGCTGGGGTCCAAGGTCACTAACATACTGTGACAGTGCTGATAGCAAAGGTTACCATGATCCAGGTACAACACCTTGCACATGGATTTATTGAACCTCATGAGGTTTTTCTGGTCCCACTGCTCTCTCTGGATGGCATCCCATCCCTCAGGAGTGTTAACTGCATCACACAGCTTGATGCCACCTGTAAACTTGCTGAGAGTGCCATCAGTGCCACTGTTAATGTTATCGACAAAGATTTTAAAGAGCACTAATCCCCCTTAGTGAGACCTCTTGTCACCGACCTCCATCTGAACACTGAGCCATTGATCACCACTCTCAGGGTACAATCTTCCAAACACTTCCTCATCAACCCATCACCTCTAGTTGGGTTAAGTTGGGTTAGACCACAGCCATCTGTTCTATACTGCCCCCTTATACTATCCGTCCCAGTACAATTGCTGACCTACTGATCATCTGATCATTTGTGTTCTATTAACACTGCAGGTCATCCAATAATCCACGAGAATGTCAAACTGCTTTTCATCTTGTCTGTGTTAGTGTATGTTCTGTCACAGTCTAACATTTCTAGCCTAACTTCCAGCAGGATTAACTTTAAGCTGCCTCCCTTTACCACAGATGGTTTATTTTTTCTTTTACAAATGTAAAGCATTACATCCTCAGTTTAATAACTAGAAAGCTTCCTGCTTTTTAAACATTTATGAGCTGACTCAGGTGACATTGGTTTACTCTTCAAGATTAACAGTGTCAGCAGCTCTGTTGAAATGAAAAGTGGTTAGCTTTGCTTAGTCTCCACAGCTCCTTAGGAGTTTCCAGTTATTTCTGCCTGTGCATTACATATTTCCATAAATGACCCCTCTCTTAGCACTGATGAGCGAGCTGATGTTTTCCTCTAAAATTACTGGGCAGTAGTTCCCTCTCAGATGAATTCTCTAGTACATCTAACAAGCAACTCAGCACTCAGCTACATAATCACACTGAAAAAGCAACATACAGGGCAGGACATACAGGTAATTTTGAAGCTCAAAACTTGCAGTCTCCTGGTTTTATTTCTTTATTTTTTTTTAAAGGGACAATGATGACAGTAAATAGGATAACTTATAGCAGTTACCATAGCTGATAGAATTTGGCTGCACACGATTGCTTATGGCACACAGCCATTGCTTCTGGCAATGCACAGATTACAGAGTTGTGTATTCAATTCTTTCCTTCTCATGTTAGTATTCTGGCAAGTCTCTCAGGGCTTATTCGTGCTTTTCAACAGCATCTGTACCTCCTACTTCCCATTAAAATACACTAAATCGAAACGCAATGAGATGTTCTCAACATTTCCTAGTTTAGTCAAGAGCTTGGTTGAGTTTGATTAAAGTTGTTAAGCAATTTTTAATTCAAGGGGGGGAAAAAATGAGGGAAGGCAGAAATAATCATAATAGAATTATATACCTCATTTAACACTTAAAAATGATCTATGAGGCATCAGCAAGACTGGATGGCTGTCAGCCCCAGTGAATGCAGATTCACAGAACCCCAGATCATACATAGGCACAGTCAAGTGGGAACTGGCACCTGCAGAGACAAACACAGTGAAGTAATCTGAGTGTGGAAGCAGTGGGAAGGAACAAGAGCCATCAAACAGAGCAAGGAGCTGGCTCTCCCCTCCCTCTTTCTCCCTGGGACTTCTTGCAGCATGTTTTCTTCTCTAGATACCAAAATCCAGTCTCCTTGTGCAAGCCCCTTCTCTTAAGGGAGAGATGGAGTGAATGGATATGAGATGGGTCAAACAGCATAGAGGACCATGTGTGATTAGGACAGATGGACAGAAAAGGAACATAAGGGGAATGAAAAATCACAGCAGGCTAACACAGGTGATGAGCTGGAAGCAGGAGATCTTCCTGGGCCAAGCAGCATTTCATCTGTAAACATAAGAGAACTGGGAAACCTATCAAAAGTCACAAAGTTGTGGCCATAGAGGAGATCTCTCTCTGTCCCCACAGACTACTAGAAAGTTTAGACCCATTCTCTGTACAGTGAAGGTGATCAGATAGAGAAGATAGCGTAACTCACAATACAGCTCCCACAGATGTGGGAATAGCTGACCTCCACAACTTCTTCCAGTGTTATTTTCATGACATAGACACCTCAAAAATTTTGTTTGACCTATAGTATCAGGTGGGATACATTTCCCAAACACCTAAATGCATGCTGTGCTTGCTCACATAACTACCAAGAATTAATTTACAGCTTTCTTTGACCAACTTTTAACACGGACAAATAGTGATGGAGGAATAGTTTTAAACTAAAAAAGGTTTAAGAATAGATGTTAGGTGGAAGTTTTGGGGTTTTTTTTGTTTGTTTGTTTGAGGTCCTGACACAAGAAGCTGCATGTGCCCCATCCCTGCAGGTGCTCAAGGACAGGCTGGACAGAGCAGCATGATCTGGAGGGTGACAACCAGACCCTGATGGATTGCTGGAACTAGATTACCTTTAAGGTACCCTCCAACCCAGGCCACTCTATGATTCTTTTTCATGAAGACTGAGGAATTCTATCTTCTTCCTTCATCTCTTCCCTTGGGAGTGGAGAATCACTAAATAAACATTACTGCCTTCCACAATCATTGCCCAAATAATAGCGTGACAGCTCCTGGTACTCTGAGCACCTTGGTTCAGATGTTTTCTGAATGAGTGAACTTGCTGCCATTTAGCTTGACAACAGGGGACTATTCATTTTAACAGTTCTTCAGACCAAAGGATGTTAGTTCATAGTGTGTATTTGAATCAACCCAGAAAAGTAGAGTTTTTAAAAACCCTTCTTGTTACAGGGCTGTCAAGAGAACCCTATTTTTCTGTTCTCCTATTCTTTCCCAGGGAATGCTAGGGAGGCAGACTTTTCAGAAAGACCAGTTCTTTCACACATCTTCCTGTGCTCCCAAATGTGCTCAGCAATTTTTCTTAACGTAAAGGACAGAAAATCAACTACGAACTATTGCCATTCCCCTCCCTCTTCACCAGCTTCCCCAAGAGTAATTTTAGCAGAGCTTTGATTGATGTCAGATGAAATTAACTGGAAACATTTAATGTGTTTAGCATGTAAAGGCTTAGGGCTCTATTCACTCAGAGACCTTCCATGCTTCATAAACTCAGAGGACACTGGAGCCTGGATTTCAGCTCTGCAACCAGATAACTTATTAAACAGCACCTTGACTCCTGCCACTGCTGCTACTTTCCCTTCATTATTAATAGAGAACTTGAATGATGCCAGCAAGAATGGAATCAAAGGCCTTGTGGAAGAGATGCTATTAATTTAATGAAATGCTTGGTGATCAACATAATGCTAAAATTAGGCTGTAGTTTCCTCAGTAGCTGTTGAAAATCCTAGTTCAATCAAAGGAAAAAAGGAGTATTGCGTTCTGCATGGAAGGAAGCATGCAGACCCTTGTGAGTAGCTTAGAAGGAAGGGCCTCATCAAGTTTCCCATTCAGAGCAACTTTATCAATAGCAAAGCCTTCTTCGGCTTTCTTAGAAGTAGAAAAACTTCCAGATGTTCAAAGTGTCAAATGCTGAACCATTTTCCTGCCTTCTCTCATACTTGTAGCAGCACTGTGGAGAGAAGGTTACTTCAAAATTAATCAGTAGGTACATCAATTTAGTTAAAGGAAGTATGTGTTAAGAAAAATACTCTATGACTATCTAAGGAAAGGCAGGTTAGCCTTTACAATGGATAAAGGAAGGGCTTCATGACCTTTGAAAAACATCTTAATTCATATCAGAACTAGATATTTCAAGGTCTCTTACAAAACAAGAGATTCTATGCATCTACGAATATGAGAGGTCTCAGGAGATCTCAAATGACTATTTATACAACCATTCAACCCTCTGTTGGCTCCTCATTGAGCTGAAGAAGGCTCCAAACAAGCTACAGAGCAGCAGGTTCAGTTACCTCCAGCCATCTGACAAACATGTTTTTACTGAATCCTCAGAGCCATTTCAGAAATAGAGATTTCTGAGTCTTCTCAAACTGCAGGTCATTGATAGCCAGTTCATGGAGAAGAATCTGAACTAAAATGGGACTTTTTATACAGTGGATGCCTTTGTGCAGATTGGCTCTCTTTCAAAGAGCCTCATTCACACCCCACAGCCAGGGCACTCCCCTGCCCACCTGCTGTCACCGGGTTTCCTATGGGAACATTTCACATGTTGGTAACCTTAAAGCTTAAGGGAAGCTCTAGTGTAATAAGAGGTGCAGAAGCAGGTTTAGTACGGGGAGTGCTGTTTGAAGTTGGTGGGAATTAGAGGAGCAGATGTTAAATACACATAGGATTTGAATATTGTTTGTTCCACGAGGATTTACTTCTCACCCCACTTTTTTACTATGAAGTGCAGTGTTACTTTACAGATCCATAAGCAGGTCTATTAACAGTGGAAGTTTTTTCCCCTAAGTGATAAAAAAAAGCTTTGAAAGATCAATCTGTGCAAACACCAGATATTAACCATTCTACTTTTTGCTATATCTAGGTGTATTTGTTTGTGTTTTATATTGCACTGTCAGTGAGAAGACTCATAATACTCTAATTATTTACCTGCTTATCCTTAGCACACAATCGATACACCAAGCTCAGAGCAGTTGAGTTTTTATAAGGCTGTGCTCCAGTGAGACAATTACACTATTACTTAGTTATGATTTACAAAGCACTACCAGCACAAAAACAAGTTGCAGACAACTCCAGCAGCATATTTGGTACAGCAGTGACATTAATGGAACAACTACCACAAAACAGTGGTTCCACTTTACTGCGTGTGAATGCAGATTATTGGCTGACCCATTTCCTCCCCATGCAGTAAGATCTAACAAACAAACCTCAGAATATCTTGCAGATCATTAGAAACTTCAAGTAGTAATCCTACATCCTTCTTTTAACAGTTTTTTCACTTTCATAGCTCTCAATTATATACTATTTTTACTCACAGTACCATGTAAGAGTATCTTAGGCTTTGGAGTCAAGCAATGAGTGGGAAAAAGACTGAAACAAGCTAGATGTCCCCTTCTCATGAAGGATTAAGCTACCTGCAGAAGCTCTGCAGATACGTTTGTCTCTAGAGGTATTAAAGGTAAGAAGCCAGTCAGCTTGTCTGGAGCACAGAACCTGATGAGATGCAGGAGGTTTTCTAGCTAAGATGTATACACAGACAGCAGAAGTATCTGTTTTATGCAAACTGAAATAATTCCTTAAACTACTAGAGCATGTATGTGACCTAAATTGACATTACATACATTTCTCAGAAGTGAATCCTATCACTGGATTGATTTAAATCCTTGGCTTCCCCCAAAAAATCATGCTGGAAAATAAGAGCAGCAAGGTATCAACACACGTATTAAGTGAGAACATTGAACAACACATTTCATTAGAGCTTTATCTTTCTGAAGTCTTTTGGAAGTAAGCATAGCACACGTGCTCTTTCGTTTTCATTCTACTCAAGGTGGCTGTAAGATACCTTGGTTATACTCAATAACTGGAGATAGATAAATTTGAAAGGTAAAGAGAAAAAATCAGTAGACATCTTCTAGGCTGTGTCTAAAGTCAGGGGAACAGGACTGGTTTTACTGTCTTTGACATGCTCTTTTGAGCATGTGTTCTTCCACTATAAAACAGTCAATTAGAAGATACTAAAGCAGCTCCATCCAATATGAAAACAAGGTCAATCCCAATGAATTAGGAGCTGGCAAGTCCAGTGGATCACAGGGTCATACTGCTGATAAATATATCATAATGTTATAAAAACAAAGAATTCTTTTGCTATGTCTGTCACATCTCCAAAAATCAACCACACTGCAACCACAGATGCTTCTATTTATCAGTACCAAGGAACTGTGCAGCCTGTATAGCTCATGATCAGCACATCTGAAGTGACTTACAGAAAAAGCATCAGAACTTCCATTGCATTTCTCAAGTTCTGCCTAATTCAACTGAACAGCCAAGTTATTCTGAATTATTGCTGGATCTTATCTGCAGTGATAGACCACAAATTATGCTGTGGACTAGCTGATGGGCAGAAAATACTTCCATCATGGATAGACTTTGAAACCTCTCTAAATATTTTCATGTAACCATGCTCAGTGGTTACCACCAGGTCATACTTACAAAAACACCATGAAACAGCTTATGGTAAATGAATTGCTGCTTATTTTTGAAGATATTAAAAACCAAAAGTGTATTTTCTGACTTCAATTGACACAATTGCTTCATTTTTGATTAAGTGTGGGCTCAGTTTGAATTCAAACATATCATTCATTACCAGCAAATATTCCAGTTCTTCACGAAGCAGCCAGAGAGGCAAAAAATTACTTCACATATTCCCAATATATTCTTCATATATATTCCATATATTCTTCAAATGTGAAAAGCAGAAATTGAGATTTCACATAGAAAAATCTTCCAAAGAATAATTAGATTTTAATCAACATTCATATTTATACCAAATCCTTTAGAGAGAAGGAAACATGATATAGATGTGATAGGCAGGTGTCCAGGAGAGGTACTATCAGCTGGAGAACATCATTATCCCCTCACATCACTGCCATCACAGCCCTTTGGAAGTTGTGCACCATATATTAATGCTTTGAGACATTACCATCACTGTTTTACTTCATTAGCTTCCAATTCCCAAAACAGCAGTGGCAGATTTTCACAAACACAGAAAAACAAATATTAAGGAGTTGAACACTTAACTCCATAGAAAATGCTGACAACATCCCTACTCCTCCACTTATATTTTTACTGGAGAGAAACAAAGCTGGAAGAGCATAACCCAGGAAACAAGTTGCAAGTGCAATCCAGACCCCCTCAGGAAAACATACTGCCTAAAAAAAATAATAAGTCTTTCCTTATAGACTTCAAATCGCATTCAAACAGCCCATTTAAAACAGATGAGTTTAAAGGGATAGCATTATATCAACTGCCTGGTGGTTTGCTAAAGAAATAAGGAAGCCACACAAACACCCATCCCAGAAAGCTTCTTGTCTGTAAGCATAAGGAGCTGCTGACTGCATCAGGTCGCAGAGCATAGGAACGAGAAGCAGTCTCCATCTACTGAGCTCTATTAGAGTCAAAAAACAACAACTGTATTTTAAACACAGTGTGTCGCCTTCCACAAAGGGCAATTAGTTTCACAATGCAGTGGTTAGCCACTCCGTGGAGCTCAGATGGTAACTGTGATCCAGAGGCGAAAACATGCAGAACAAGGGGCTGCTCTGTCAACAACGCTTGACAACAATCCGCTGCCTGCACTAAGGTACCCGGGCTGCAGCACCTCACCCCATGGGAGCAGATCAGTTTTCTAAGCTCTCACCCCATCACGAAAGCAGGGAACTTCTACAGTCATTTCCATCCCAGTACAGTGCCATTCTATCTGTCCACAGTGAAAGCCAGCACGATGCCAACAGCTACTGCCTAATCCTATTGCTGTGGGATGAACAGAGATTTCAGGCATGAGACCTCCAAGCTTCTTCTGGGAGGTCTGAGGAGGGGAAGAGGAAGTTTGCAGCTCTCCCTCAGGCGGTAAGGAGGCTTCAGGACAGAAATATGAGATGAGATGGCAGTGCTGGAGGAAAAGCTCAAAGCAGCCTGTGTCCTGAAAATGGAATTTGTATTTACAGTCCTCAGCTGCTGGAAGCTGAGAAGCATTTGCAATGTTGTCTTTGAACCCAGTCACCTCCCTTTATATCAGAAGTCCCTGCTATAAAATATAATAGACTACGCAATCTGGAGTTAAATACTTTGGGACTAGAGAGGAAAAGCAAGGAGCAACAGTAAAATAGTTCATCCCACAAGAGACTTCACTCATCTTTTCTCAGACATAAGCACACAGAGAGCTGACAAGATAAATTTGCCCTTTATATCTCTCCTTGGTAACCAGTGAGGAGAATTAAACCCCATTTCCTTCCTGAACACCATATTTATTTTGCTTAAGGAAAAATCATGTTTCTCAATTATATATAGCACTTCCGATTAACAGTTAAGGTGAGGGGAAAAAATTAAACAAGTTCAGATGTTTTTTTTATGACTATGTGTGTAGCTTTATACTATTTTCCGCATGTAAGCAGATATTAAGGGGAAATTGAGCCTATTCCTCAGGTCATGTGTTTTCCTCAGAGTACTTTCCTGCTTCAGCTATGTGATGTGAAGGCTTCTAGAAACTCCCATGGGATCCAGGTCTTTTCTTGACCTGCTTTGAACATAACTTTTCATAAATTCCCTGGATTATCATTAGATATCTTCACACACATGCATGCCTCATATTGTTTCTCCCTCTTTCCAAAAGACATATTCAAATTCTCTTCAATGAAAGAAGTTAAATACAATCTGTCCTAACACATTACTCAAGATTATCTAGAGCCTTGCTGACAAAGATCAACAACTGTTTACAGAATATCTATGTTTTTGAAATTTTTGGTACTCATGCCTTTTTCAGATATTGATTTTCTTGCCATTCTGCATATGTATCATATTGTCTTCTAACATCAGCACACATTTATAATTAAGAGGCTAAGGATGTTTGCAGAACCAAGGTCCTAGTTCACAAGATGCTCAAAAAAATCAAATTACAACTAGTTTTTATTAAAAAAGAAAACAATTTTATATTATTTCAAGAAACATGAGAATGGTTTCCCATTTAGCTTTCCTACATCCCCCAGCAGAGGGTCTTCTCTTGAACTACAGAATAAATCTCAAACTTCAGCAGGTCTCTTTACCAGGCACAATCTTAGTTGGCCATTCAAACATGTTTGAAGTAGAGGTGAATTCTGTGAGTTCAGACACAAGCTACCAACTCTCACCTTAGTAAATGAGGTTTCACTCCAGCCAATAAACAAACTAGGAGAGCTTCTGCCACTGTGCCTTATACAAAGTCAACGCTTCACCTTGTCTTATATGAAATTGAGTGAAACCAAGCAAGAATCTTCTTGTTCTCTTAGTGCCACAAACCTAAGAATTATTAATGAAATACACAATTCATTTTCATTAGTGCTATACATTTAAACAAGCTTCTAACATGGATATAGGACTTCGACTCAAGTGGTGGAAGAAATACCCTATAACAGTCAGTCAACTAATGACACCACCAGGACAATTATCCTGAGGTCACATTATATAAAGCACCCCCCATCTGCTTTTCAGCAGAAGAAACCTTCCCTCAAACAGTAATTTTCAGTACTTTTTAGGCATACAAGTCTGAAGCACATAACTTAATGAGTAATCGCTTTTTTTAAAAGTTTCTTAATTTAAGCAGCATTTTTATTGCAAAAAGCTAAAGTAGATTTGCTGACTTTATGCTAAACTCACTTTCCCCCCCCAGTTTAAAGTGACCTTTGATGCAAACTAAAATGTGCAGGTGTCAAAGTACATCAGTATTGTATACTAGAGATGTGCACAACTGAGGTTTTTTGGCACTTTCTCCTTCCAATTTATTAAAGGTTGTGTCAGAATAAATTTATGTAAGCAGGGATCAAGTTTTATTAGTGGAACTTTATTCGCTTTTAATGAATAGGGGTATTTTAGGAAAATTGTTGATTAAATGAACTAACCGTTGAGATGCGAGCTATTTCTTTTCACTGCTATCACCACTCCTTTTAACCCTGCAAGTAAGCATGGCATATGCTACTGGATGGCAAAATAAATAGCATTAAGGCTGCAGCCTCCATTCAGCAAAGTAGCTGACACTGTTATCATATCCATTTATTTTCAACACAGCACACTATGTTAAGGCTCTGCTTGTTTAACAGAACTTTAATGACTTAAAGTTATGCAAATAAACATCTTCAATTTCACCCTAAACAGGGACTGATTCAGTGGTTAGGCTACAGATATTTAAGAGGTCACAAAAGCTGTCTAGCAAACTAGATCACTCTGTACTAGGTGAGGACATAACAAAGATGGCCTCTGGTCCCAAAGTTTAATGAACTCTTGGAATATCCTGGGGATCATCCATTAATAATGACAATTCATCTCTTTTCTGAGGTGGATCAATTGCAAGAGCTATCACAATGGGCAGTGATGTCGTCAAGCTCTTCTACAAAGCTCTTTCCTCCCTTAAGTAGGCTTCATGGGAACTGTGTTCACTACCATGAGCAGCAATGTGTATGCAGCCTGCCACAAGAAGAGACTGATCTCCCCTGAGCACAAAGTCAGCACAACAAGAAAGCAATCAGTTAACTCTGATTACTCGTACTTCCTGCTCACCAGGAATCTCTCTAAAGGCAGTGGCTTCCCTCTTCCTCCTCCACCCCTCTTCTGGGCTCTTGTAGAAGCCAGAAATGCTTCCTGCATCCCAGCATGCACAAAGGCATCTCACAGACCCCTAAAAGGCATGTCTGTGGAGGTACCAGCAGTTACCTCACCACAAGAACCACCCCTTTTGGAGGCACAGAGCTGCTGCTCAACAAGTTGGCTTTAGTTGTCCCAACAGCACCATAGATAAGCAATGCAATTTGCTAAGAATAAATCCAGCTTTCACAACTAACTACAGGATTAGCATTTGGGCGGCTGATACAAAGTGCTAACTTTTTGAAACTTTGCCTTGGACCACGCACCCTCAGCACCTCTACAGGCTACCTAACCCAACCTAGAGTACACTGCATCATGTTCCTGGCCTCACTGGAGTGTTCTTGATCAACATTAGGTTTGTACACAATTTACCTAAAAGGGATTCAACAGTATATAGATTGTCCTCTTTTTAAGAGCTCACCAAAAATTCAATCACTGAAGACTGAAAACAGGAATCCATGTTGAAATTCCATCATAGATCTGTCAATCAGAGAAATAGTAATGGACCATTAGATTTTTAGATCCTAGTCGTTATAGATTGCAGAACTGATTTTTTCCACGTTCTGGATCAGAGGTTTTGGGGAAACATTGTAAGAGATTTTGCTTACGTTTCCATTTGAAAGTTTGAACAAAAAGTTTTGTAAGGCAGCTAAGCCACAGATGACTGTGGCATATCAGAAGCACATTACAGGCTTGCACAACCTTAGCCAGAAATCATCTCACACTCTCCTGAAACCAGGCAAACAGTAAAGCCAGGTACCTGCAACAATATCTTCACTAGGCAGCTGGTTATCAGCATTCCTTACCTGCACTGAGCCTGGACTTGAATTCAAATCAGTCAAGTTCTTAGAATTTCCCCCAGGGCAGTCCTGCTTGTAATTAGAATCTAACAAACCAAGAATGCACATTTACATAATTTTCCCATTAAAAAAATACATTCCCAACACTAGGTCTGCACAAATGTGCACATCAGGGATTTTCAGCATCGGGTCATTTGAGAGATTTTTAGCCACATGCAGTATGAATCTATCAAATTTTATTAGTGTGAAGAGGTTGTTGGTAAACCAAAGAGCCACTTTACCTCTGCAAAGATCTGAAAGAGCTATAGCCTCAATCCTTCTGCATACATCCACAACACACGAGACAATAATAACTTAACCTGCATCTCTGATTTCTGAGCATACAGAATACAAGTGAAACTGGATGCAAACAAGCCATGGGACTTTTCCCTGTCAATACCATGTTTTTACAGTTGGTCAGTGTATAAAAGATAGCACCCAAATAGCCTGAAACAATTTCACTGCTGTAATTATAGCATACATACACACCCCTCTAGAACTGCTATGCACAAACACTCAATTTCTAGTTATCACCCAAGACTGGATCCATTCAACATATAAGAATGGAAAGTTTCTCTAATCATGCTTTAAGCTCAGCATAATACAGCATGAATCATTATAGTGAATAATCTAGAATTGTATTTGAAGTATAACTTTCACTATTCTCTTCTTTAATGATCTTTCTTTGATGGATCATGACTTTATCACTTTAGAAGTACTTTAAATAATAGCTCCACTTCAAATGAGCTTTCCTTTTATCTTATTTGAAAATTTTTACATCAGTTGGCATAAGTCATAATTCAGCACAGTTATTAACACACTGACATTTAAGTAGTGCTTCCTTACAGCTTCACCTGTTAAGTGTTAACTGTTGCATTCACCTCCTCATCCAGGAAGATTTATTCCCTACAACGGTAATTCCTTCCACACTAGCACACTTCATCTGTGTTCTTGACTTGCATTGCAAAATCCCACAGACACCAGTAGCATTCTCTATGATCCATTTTGAAAGGACTGCAGGACTCTGGCATTGGCATAAACACAGATTTTAATCCTTGTCAAAATAGATCCAGTTGGCAGCCTCTGGTTTTGATGATGCCATTGGTTACATAGCATTTATGGCCAGGAGTCATGATTGACTTTAGAGGAGGATCAAGTAGCTACTCAATTACAGCAAGAAGTCCTGCTTCACTCAAGCATTAGTCAGAAAAGGCAGACCCCTCAATTATGTTTTATGAGGGAGGATTCCCTGCCTGCATGGTTTACCTACAGTTCCTTAAGATGCATACCTTGAATGTCAGAACAGTATTAAGAATAGTTGCTAACTGATTTTGGAACACGTATAGGTGAAAATCCCATAGCAAAAGCAGTCAAGGGGTCTGGCCATGAGAAAGATACTCTCACTTCTTCACCTCCTGTTTATTCTGCACCCTCAAGTCAACATTGTGGCCTGGAAGACACTCATTTGTCTGCTTAGAGTGACAAAACTGTATTTATCGAACAATGTTAAGATTTTTTGCCAGCTACTAACCTGGTCTTCACCCAAAGAACAGAAAAATTAACAAGGAAAATGAAAAGCAGCTTTCATATGAACTTTAGACACATTTAAATAAATTCATCTTCTCTATTAAAAAAATAAGAATTGGAAGTGAAATCTCAAAAAGAGCTTCAAACTGAAGTAAGCTCAGCAACTGCTTCAGAGAACAAAACATTTGTTTTGTTAATTAAATTTTTTTAATTTAATTATTGCTAGAGAAGTCAAAGTTGACTCAAGTGAAATCTTTCTAGCAAAGAAAGTATACCTGTATAGCACACAGCAAACTAACAGCCTGTAAACATAACCACAGCACAGCAGTTTTTAATTGATTTTCTGTGTATAAAGATAGCTGACACCTTTGCTCAAAGCTGCCTTTGCTGTTTGCGTGCAAGCAACACACATTTCAAGAGTTTTGGAAGGTAAGTTCATCTGACCAGTGCATTGCTCATCTGCAACAACCATTCCTTCAAGAAAACAAGCTGTAGTTCACTTTCAAAATTAAACTCTGTGAAAGAAGAATGCAAAATATGAAGTTTACATCCTCTTGGTTTAGTTTTAATCCTATAACCTCTCACAATGCTCAGTATGCAGGTATTACTGAGAACTACAGTTTGTCCCTTATTCCCCTGTACGTAGAAGTGCTCTTCAGTACTCCAAACACATTCATGCATTTGGCTTACTTCACTGTTTGTTAAACTGCTTTGTAGGACAACTGATCTTTCAAGCTCCTTAAAAGAAAAAAAAACCTTCTCTGCTTGGCAAGGAAACTGTTTATTTCCATTAATGTACTGAATAGACTTTTTTATGCCGACCTGGCCACATGTCAACATTTCTTAGTATATGCAGGAGATGATCCCTTTTAAGTCAGAACCAATTTATTACTAAAATAGGAAACACTTTCCAGCATGCTAGCTGGTTCCCATGACACCTTCAATTCCACACACATCATACAGCACTTGATAATGATTGGTGCCACCTGTTTCCCCACATACACAGCTTATACCCCACCAAAGTAATCCTATTCTTTCCTCAATAAAGAGACCTACAAGCGGAAGAGGAAAAGGATGATAGAATTAGTACATGAGTAACATTAATAACTGAAGATGCTTTATTTTGCAATGATACCACTCCCACAATTCTTGGAGAAAGACAGTTCAGGTGCCTGCTTTGACTCAGCCACTTCATACGATGACTGGATAGGATTAGAACAATACAGCAGTTGAAGTCTCTCTGTGCAGACACAGATGTAACAGCACTCCTCTATTCATTGAGGCTTTCTGCTCATAGCAGCCCAGGGCCAGCACAGTCATAAGCATAGGATTTTACACTGTCTAACAATGTGGTGCCTTCCTATGAGAGCAATTTAAGGCTCTACTGGGCTTCTGAGAATTTTGAAGCACAGCAGTCCACTTACTACAGCCCAGCACAGGCTTACGGAGCTGGTTTGAAGAGGTTTTTTTGGCCAGAGCAATTGTTCCTCTAGTGCAATGTCTAGGCCTCTAAGGTAGATGAAGGCAGAAGAGAGCAAATGCTGCAGGGATGTCCCAGCTTGCATTTCCAACAGCTTGTACTCTAGAGTCAAAGGAAACCGTGTCACTGGGACAGCTCTCATGTAGGGGAATTTCCTACAAGAACATCATACTGACAGTGCAACACAGTCCAGCACCTCCATCTCGCACGTGCTGAGTATGCAATACTAAGTCTTTGCAGAACCTCCACATCAGGGATGCCAAACAAGGTGCCAGTCATTCAAAGAATAGACTCTGAAGCTTAACCAAGATGATTTTAGGACTGTAGAGCACAGTTAGTTTTAGATGGGCTTCCTTTTGTTCTCAGATATGCTGTCTTGAGCGTAGCTGCTCATATAGAGATCTTTATATATTAGAACTATTGTTAGATAAGGATTAGAAATAATGAATCCAGAAGCAGTGCCTCTGCAGAAAAGTCTTCACATTCTGCCATCAGCTCTGCAGCAATTAAGGTTCTCTTTAGGATGAGATAAGCCATTGAGTTCCTGGCCTTCTGTGTGCAAAAACACTGGCAAAGGTAGATATCTATTTTAAGCATCAAAACAAAGCTTTAGTAGCTGACAGAGCTTTTCTATTTATAAAGATAATTTCTTTTTCTCATGTAGCAACTAGTTTTTATACTGGTTATACTGAACACACAGGGAACAGTAAGTGGATTTGCACTGTCTCAGCCATTCATAGACAAATTTCATTAGGGAAAAAAAAAAGTTGCTGCTGTTACTGTTACCCCACCCACTAATTTCCAGGATCACAGACTGCTATAAAAAAATCTCATCCACATCCAAGGAGGCATTTAAACGTATAGATTGTCCCTTTTCACATGCAAAAGGACTCTGAGCTTTTATTTCTACCTTATTTTAGTATTATGCCACCTTCACCCAGTGCACTGGATAATTCCTCAGCTACATTTACTTTGAATACTGTTTGAGCTAATGAGAGACAAACCACTGGCAATCTATAATCTATTTTGGTCCACGGACACATTGCTCAGCTTCTGCTAGGCCTCTATGAAGTAAAGGGATGGATGACTCTAGGTAGCACCTGGAAAATAGTAGCAATGACTTGCAAGCATCATTCAGCAAAACCAATGGCTTTTTCATTGATACTGTTAGGCAGACTCCAAGATCACCATTTGTGTTGCACTGTGGTTGCACCTCAGAAACAGACACCTACAGCCAATAAAGAAAGCCTGCATACATCTATCACTTGAAAACTGCTACACTGGACTCTGCTATGAGAAGATATCTATTACATTCTTCACAATACTGCAGTGATGCCATCCTTCCATAAAGCAGTTGCAAGCATCTAGCAGTAGTTCTTAACCTTAGTACGACAGTATCTGCTGATAAGGAGCAAAGACCATCAGCAACTTATCCTTCAGTATTTTGATAGAATTTGAGATTGCTGCTCATCACCAGAAAGACACTGAAAGATCAAGCATGATCCAGAAGTCAGCCAAATGCACACCTTTGATGGTGCACCTTCATATTGTTTAATACTTGCAGGTTTTTCTTCTTAAAAGCCTTTGGTCATTTTTATGACAATGAAAGACCCTGAGGCAGCACAGTCTCCTTACCTAAGACAGTTTTATCACTCAGACAAATTAAGTTTGGCACAGATTAAGCATAGCAGATGCCTTCAATGTGGCAAAAGGCTGAGCTTCTCTGGGCTGTTCATAGCTTCAGTCATTCCAAACGGGCATCAATAAGGATGCATGAAGACCTAACTCAGAACACCTGGAAATGAATGGTGACACAGAAACCCATGTGGTTAGTTGCTCTGGACACAGTGTTCCTTCAGTCAGCCAGTCTAGGTGACACAGGAGGGATCAGAAGGGCCTGAGCTTCCCATTATGCTTCACTGTCAAAGGGGTAATGATTTACATATCCTTTAAAGTCACTAGCCACTGTCTGATCATATTTTCCATAAATTAAAATCATTCTGTGTGAAACACAGACACTACGTAATACTCCAGGTTTAAATACAAATAAATCAGCTTCGTATCCAGTATTTCTTTAAGCAAATAACATGCTTTGTTGAAGCCACAACTCAGTTATACATTACAATTCACTCCAGCCCACTGAGTATTTGAACAAAACCATTAAGAGCCCCAAAAATCAGAATAAAGTACCCCAATGAATCACTTAAAAGTGGACTTCATTCTACTGAAAGTCTTCTCCAGTGCAATACATTCTATAAAATGGAAATATCAACTCAGTGCAATTACTGAAAATTTGATGCTACCAAACAACTGCAGAAATTTTGGTATTTTACATTAAATACTGACAAATATTTTATTCAATTCACAACAGTGACAACTCCGAGAAAGAAGATCCAGAGACAGTCTTGATTCCCTGTCATCAGATTGAAATCAATCTGGCGAAGTAACATTAGTTTCCAGATGGTATTACTGCACAGAATCAGTATGCACTAGGATCACTGTACTAACAATGAAAGTCTGTCTGCTCCAATATACCTGACATTTCATTTTTTTCCCTTACAGATAAAGTAAGACCAGGTCTATTCATCAAAATTAAGTTTACTTTAAGCATATAGTTATTTGAATCAGTTATGGTATGCTAGAGCTTTTTTCACCTTCTGCTCAGTGAATTGCATATTCATAGTTAACAAGTGTTAACAGACATCTGAATAAGCCATCCTCCTAGCAAGGAATATACAAGTGACTATTTCAATTTTATTTCTGTTTGATAGTTGCAAAGTGTCACGTAAGTGATTGGCATAATCAGTCAGCCTCAAAGCTAAATTCTAAAGTTATTTTTTTCCTTCTGTTTTTGTTTAAAGCCAAAGATATAATAAACTGTGTTACTGTAATACGAAGTGTTGTGCTTTAGATCTCTACTCCTAGATTTGCTTTCCAGAAGAGCTATGTTTATGACCTCTCTTGTGTAACATAACTCAATATCCTTATTATGTAGATAACGCAGATTTATGTCTCTGTCCTATGAGACATTTCACAAATGCAGGCTTAGTGTTGGCAGGCAGCTTGATGGATGTTAAATCCTGAAATTTACTCGAAGACATCCTGATAATGGCATTGCAATGCTGGTTCCAAATATGAATGCATCACCCTTTTTAGTAATTCATTCACTTCTTCCTCACCCTTCATCATCTCTGATAGCAGTCATACTGCTAGTGAAGTGTAAGGAATTCAACATCATGCAAACGTTACCCAGCACACATGCATCACTGTGTGGAGGCACTTAATGAGTCCCACCCAAAAGGAAACCACATTTTTTCTTTAGGTCTTACGCATACTATGATCACCGAATGCAGTAAAATGAAACCAGGAAAGTAAAGATGTTCCCCCCCCCCCCCCCCCACAAGGACTTCCTCCCTGAAAGGAAATGCAACATAGCAGTACTGAAGAAGAGGCATAAGGCCCAGAAGCAAGAAGGTCCATTTCCTGACTGACACAGGAGGGGTTATACAAAAAACTTGTCTCCCCTGAAGTGCCCCATCCCATTCCCCCATATCTAACATGGTGGCAGAGACCTCACTATATGGTAAGGCTGATACTGCATCATTTCCTTCCCATTCCTGTTTCCCCACGGCCAGGAGCACTCATGTCATTCAGTCTGTAAGGTTCTGCAAATCAGAACATTACAGACTTAAACACGAGCAGAAAAATCTACAAGATACAGATCTGCTCCTTCAAAAGAAAACTAAAGCACCATACAATTTTTTAAGACGCAAAATTGTCTTTAGAACAACCACATGTAAAGCTTTATCCCATGACATAAACAGGTAGAATAGAGCAGCTTTAACTCTGCTATCTGAAGCTACTCACTGATTTTTGTCTTGATAGTAAGTTTTTCTCCCATGCTCTATATCTTGATGTTCAGTAAAACTTCTCACAGCACTGCAGCCAGTTAAATAAACAGTCAGACAGGTATTTCAGAGAAAGAAATGTGTACTCCCTCAAAATGTCCAAGTGAATTTCCTTGAAGAGCCTGTGCTTTTCAGTACATCCAGACTCCATTTTGTATCATCCATGATATTATCACCTAACATCACACCTTTGGATTGCATACGCTGTTCCCTCTGAAAGCATTCCAATATTTAAGTTGCAATCATTTCTTTAGAGCAAAAGGAACAGAGATAAGCTATAACCAGCACAAAAGTAGAGAAATTTTGCATTACATTAATCCTGCCATGAAAGTCTACCCAGGACTTACAAGAGAACTGATACCTTATACTTCACTATTACATTAGTATCAGTATCCTGTTTGCATGAAAACGTACGTATAATTCACAGCCCAGCAGCCTCCACACGCACACATTGCTCACAGTATCAGTGCCTAACTAGCAGAAAAACAGTCCCACATCAGTCAATGCAGAGCTGGAAGGAAAGCCACGAGAACATCTTTGTAATTTCATGGAGAGTTATTTCACTGCTTATATCCAAAAGTACAGTGGTTGACTGCCGTATAACATTCTGGCCATATCTTTGCTGTGTATGACATGGCACCAAATTCAGTCTAGGGAAAGCAATGATTAATAGCACTGAGAAAAGCCTGCCAGGCACATATCACTTGGATCATGCACGAAATAAAACAACTGTTTCACATGTCTTGAGAGCTGTAACTGGAACATGGTACATTTGGGTTTAGCTGTATCAGAACCTTCCTGCTTCAGAGCAGGCCAATGTACACCTCCTCATATTATAGGATCTGTCCCCCCACAAAATCAGTAGAAAAGTCAATCCCAACTTCAAAGCAGCATTAGAAGGATGCGTATTTTAAAGTGGGATGGTGCTCCAGTGCAGCAGCGCTGGCAGAAAAGGAGGCCAGGAGATGCAAGGGCAACCATGGAAGGATTGGCAGGCAGAAATGTGTTTGCAGTTTGTCCCTTCATACAGGGTATACCACCACCCCCTAACTCACTGAACCTCCTCAGTGAGGAATAGGCCAGGTCTAGTGCTGGACTAGTAACAGCTTGAGACAGGTAACAGCTAGACACAGTTTGAGAACAGCAGGTACTTCTTTGGAGATGTGATGACGTTTGGCAACCCAGGAACATAAGACAGAGAAACGGGAGTTCATTGCCAGTCCATTTGCTTTCCTACAGGATCTGCAGGTATGCTGGTGGAGAACAAGAATGTTTTTACCACTTAAAAATATTTTTAAGAGCACAAAGAAGGATCATTGCTATCGGAGCGGATCAGCGTAAAAAAAATCTTAAGGTCACGTCTCCACCTTCCATAAACTCACACACGGAAGCATGCAGCAAGAGCAAAAGGCAGTGCACAAAGCCAGCCTGTGCCTTGGTGAAGTAGTGACTTAGAATAAGTCTGTATTTTCACAGAAAGCAGGAGGTGTATAAAGAGACAAGTATAGTAACCAAAGTGCCATTATTACTAACAGTATATTGGGCTCAGAGACCAAGTAGAATTACAAGATAAGTCAGTGCAGTGCTACTAAGAAAGAGATGTTACCATATCATCTCTTTAAAGAACTTTACAGTTTCACATCACTTCTGCTATGCTGGCTGATGAAGCAGCACTAACTGATGATTTCTGCACCAGTTTCCTTTCCAGCTGGTGTTATCTCTAAGTTTGCAAGTGCTTTTCATTCTAAACCTCAGGGCCTGTTTCACAGCCATTTGCATCTGTAGCACTTAGTGGCACAATAAAGCAAAATAGAACTCAGCAGGAAAGGCAAAGGCAACTATATAATCAATAAAGATCATAAATTTGAGTGTAGCCAGTGTAAACAATAAAATTACTATGTACCACATGCAAAACAAAGACTTGCTTGCCACAAATCTAGCAAAACCTACTCCAACTGCAACAGTGCGTGTGATTCTCTTTCATTTCACTAGAAGCTGAATACAAACGAGTTGCAAACATTGGCTTAAAAGAGAAGTGGAGAAAAGGCTTATAAAACAAAGAAAATAAAAAGGAAGTTTTGCTAGAGAGAACATCATGGCTTTTAAAGCTGTGACAATGCACCAAATGGTTGTTCCACAATACAACTGGCAGTGAATGCTCACTAAAGAGCAGTATGCATTTTCAGTCCAAAGCACTGCACTCTTTAAGAGTTTTTTGTTACTGTTGTTTTTTGTCTTGTTTTTCTCTCCAGGAAGAAAAGAGCCTTCTTCTCTATTGCAAAATACTGAAAATATATTTCCTTAAAGACCAAAAAAATCTTTCCATGGATAGGAGAATGTAAGCTGATAATTGTTTTAATTAGGCCTACCTGACCCTGATTAGCCTTCACTCTCCTGGACCTCCCAGCAACTGAAGAACTAATTTGTATTGCTTTCACCTGGTGCTTGCTGGGTCCTTTCTGAGAAAATCACAGGTGTTTAAATTCAGTGCCCTTTCACAAAGAGCTTTTCTTGTAATTGTTCTTCCCCAGGTTTTAATTAGTTACTGTATATCAGAATGCTATTTCTTCAGATTTCTCTGCCTGACCCTTTCTTTCGTAAGTCACCTCCTACCTCCCTACCTTTTCAAGCCTTACTTCTTTTCTTAGATTTGAAAAACAAAATTGATCAGAAAACCAGCAATCTGTGCAATGGAAAAATGGTACTTTTCACACCCTTGCTTGAGTGAAAAACACCAAGGTCATGAATTTCCAGATTGTGGCTTACAAGCTTTGTATTCCTTAAAATGGTGCACCTCCCTTGGTCTACCCTGCAATATCTATTCCCCATGCAGTAGCACCTTTTTGCAAGGTAAATGCTCTGGGAATCCTTTCAAATATTAGCAACGTATCTACTGTTCAAAACCAGCTGTAGAGTGAACCTGGGGTCAGAAATGATGGCTATATGAAGCTCTTTTTTGTTCTGGTCATAGGCAGGAGAGACAGCACTATGTGCTGGACCCGTTGTGGCTTGCTAGATCACCCTTCAAGCTGAAATGGAGAAAGTTGATTTAGGCATTTGGATTCTGAATTGCTCAACGTGAAGCTGTGTTTTCCAGCACTTCGTGGCTGCTGCAATTTGGAATCTTTGGTATTTTTTATACTGTGTTCTAAAAAAAACTACTGTTCATTTATGTTAAAATCAGCATTATCTATTACTGATTTTTGCAACAGAATCTTTGTATGTTATATATTAGTCAACTCAGTTGCCAGTGTGTACTCTATTACTAACAGCAGCAACAACAGAAACCTTTGGGGAACTAATGGAAAATTTACATGTTATCCATTCCTGTGGTGGAAAAGAACCCAATTTTTTGTAAAATGAAGCCATAGAGGGAAAGTAAACAATAAAAAATGCAAGCAGCTTGAGGTGTTGAATAGAAATAGCAGCAAACAACTTCCCACAGTGGCTCTCTGCTTGTGAACTTGAATCTCAATATATTATCAGAAAATGAAGTGATATTGAGCAGAATGAATGAACATGATCACAAAGGAAGGCAACCCTCCACATGTACAAGGAACAGACAGCAGCAGCAAGGGCTGTGCCACAGAAATCCCACAGAAAGCAATGTTGGAAAGTTTGTGCTTCTTCACTCCTCACTGTAAATTAACATTTACATGGGGGAATAACACAATATGAAGACACCAAATTGTTGCTAGCAGATTTTTCATTGGAGTGAATTTTCGTTAGGGTGAATTTCTAAATTATTCTAATCCTTTTGCTAGTACTATTCTAGTTCTTTGCATTTTGCTTGAATACTCAAAACTAAATAAGGTTTATTCAAAAGAAAAAAAAAGTGAAATTAGCAGATGAGACACAAAAAAATAAATAAAAAACAGCCCCCAAACAGATGGAAGTCAGATATCTCCCTTTAGGGGTGACTGTTACTCCTGACAATCCAAATCAAAGATTTGCTGTAGCTTGCTTCAAGACAAGGGAGAAATGCGTATATTTGGGATGGCAATATCAGAATGCTCTTAGCATGCTTTTGGGAGACATTTATAGACTGTGATAGGCTTCCAGAAACACAAAGTATTTTAGTAACATGTCTTTATAACTGTCACAAAGAATCTTGCACAAGTGCTATAGAACTCCTGGCTAAGAAACAGTGTTAAGTCTCCCTTTTATAATTTTCATTTGCATCAGTGATAAGAGTTAATATGTACACTTCAGATAGTAACTTATATTGAGCAGTCACCAAATCACACAACAATGAAAATGGGTAGAAAAACTCACTACAGTCATATTGTATTGTGACAGGTGATACATTACGGACAGGCAGAGTACTTTATCCTGTACAGCTGTTCTATTAACAATTAGTCATGGCTATTAAAAAAAGGCTACCAAAATGTAAGTTTTCAGAAAAGCAAGACTTAACTGTGGTACAAGTGGAATTTAGGAATATGTGCCCAAATTTGCCACTTTTCCTAATGTGTGTTGTTTCATGTGTGAGGACATATGTTTATTCATTAGCACATTATTATTCCACTACGAATAATCTAACATTTGGCTTGCTACAAGAGATCCATCTTTAACTAAAGAAAAATGTAGCCAATGTCCTAATTTAGGAAAACTCTCAACTGCTTGCTTAATATTTCCCCAGTCATAGAATTCTTGGCTTCTGATTAACTTTGATTTAAATGGGACAGATTCGTACATTTGAAGTTAGAAGCATTTTTAACAGCATCCCAATGGATTTCTTGTCTTTAAGCACTCCATGCTGCATTGTCCCATGTTTCTACCTCATCTAGTACCCAAAGTCATGAGAAAAACTTAACTTCTCACAGCTTTGAACTGAGAAGAGCTTGCTTTTCTGAGCAATGGATATCACCAGTTGCACAACAGATCCTGAATCTCTTACAAGCCAGTGTGAACGTACATACCCCTTGAGAGCAGCTGCAAAAGCACTAACAGTTTTGAATTTTTGGTTAGCTAGGATAATCCAGCTATAGTTCATTTTGTACTGTTCGATAACTACTTACACCCCATTTATTTTTCCCAGAAAACATTCTCTCATCAAGTAGCAAGGCTGCACAAACAGAAAGCTTTTCATAAAATGAACTTACTCAAGGCTATTCTGTGAAAAGTATGACATTCATTGTGCATTTATATTAATGTATAAACAAATATGCTCCCCAATGTGTTTTGCAAGTCCCTGGAGTGCTGCTCAGAGTGGATAGATGGCTTCCAGTCATATTCATTACAGAAAGCAGATTAACATGGCAGAGTAGCCAGGAGTGGAACATGTGGATTACGTATTAGAATGACAACCCTGATTTGATAAAGATGCTAACAATGGCAATTAAAGAGGTTTTAAAAAGACAGAGAATAAAATAGCAACAGCTGGAGACTTATAACTCTTATCATCTTCAAGCTTATGCTTTATCTCTGGCTGCAAGTGTGCAAGCTTGGAACGCACATTTATCCAAGCAAACATGAGAAATGAAATATCACTCTTTAACTTATTACAGACTACATAAACTCTGTAGTTGAGGTTGAGTAAAATTCTCAAAGTATCTTTATAATTAGAAGTAGCAGAAGTGTTTCAGTGATTCTCCTTCAGTTCATTGGGAGGGATGAAAGAAGTTTGGCTGAGGTGGTAATTAATGCAGTATCTTTATGCCTCAAAGCATGGTAGTCTAGCAAAACATGATTTATTTAATAAAAGAAATAAAATATTAATTTTTTCGTCTTGGCTAAGCAAATATATTGAGCATTTTCTGTTGCATTTACATTGAGGTGAGCCAAGGGGATTGGAGATTCAGTCATATTAATAATAGATAAATACAAAATTTTCTTGTATAGTTTGGAAGAATGCACAAGACTTAACGAACACAAAGTGACTCACTCCTTCTCCTTATTGTGTAAGAGAGAGAAGATGCAGATGTGACATTTCCAACGACCTGGGAAAGGGGTGGAGTCAGGAAGGAATGCTGTAGAATGAGCAGTATAGTTTGACATAAGCAATTGGTAAAATGGGTTTAAAGGAGTAGGAAGACCATCATAACAATGAATACCCAATAATAGTGTGAAAAATTGTAGTGGACCTCATATTAGTTTTGATGAAAGCAAAAATACTCAAGAATGATTAAATTTGGAATACGAGGTTTAGAAGAGGGTTTTCCTGCTGTTGTTTTGGAAGTGCAGAATCATAGAAACTTAGAATGGTTTGGTTGGAAGGGACCTTAAAGGTCTTGTTCCAAGCACCCTTGGAACACCTCCCACTTAGACCTGGTTGTCTACAGATCCAGCCAGCCAGGGATGGGGCACCCACAGCTCCTCTGAGCAGCCTGTGCCATAACCTCACCGACCTCAAAGAGAAGAATTTCTTCCTAATAACCAACCTAAACCTACTCTTTTTTTAGTTTAAAACCATTACCCCTTGTCCTGTCACTACACCCGACAGAGTTCCTCCCCAGCTTTCCCATAGGCCCAGCTTTAAGTACTGGAAGGCTGCAGCATTTGGGAGAAAACAAGAAGACTCTCAGAATAATCAGTAAACCAGTATCCAATAGGAAACTAAAGATTGGCATTGTAATCAAAACTAAGGAAGTGAATGCATGAAGGACCGTGCTCGAGACACTGAGTTTGATGCTGATGTACCATTTAACAGAGCTGAGAAGGAGTGGTACCAGAGGCAACCAGAGGTAGAGAGCAAAACAGGGGAACGAGACAGCAAGGGGCAAACTGAAATGGAGAGAGCAAATCCTTTAGTCAGGTACACGAGGAGCTTCTATCAACTAAGGTTTGGTGATTTGCAACACTTCAGTTATTAGTTAAGCAGTACACAGAGCTGGTATCCAGCTGATAGTGCAGTATTTAATGGAGTGTCCATCTGCACTTCTGTTAGCCACTCAATCATTACATCCCCAGTTTCTCTTTAGAAATCCCCAGAGAGGGCGGAGAAGTGCACTGTTTTATGGAAGTTAGCTTTTCTTTCATAGCTGGAGTTACACGAATTACAGGTTTGTGTGCTAAGTGCTGTTTGTCACTATGCCACGTTTAAGGTAATGATTCAGTTTCACATGCATCACTCAACAACTGACAATTTACAGTGACACATGATACCTTCTGGCTGCAGTTCCCAATTAATATGAGATGCTGGAGAATGTGGCCGTTGAAACAGCAGCACTGGTGGTGTAAACAAGCCAGTTAAATGTGTGTCAGGCCTCGCTCAGCTAGGAATCACATTCTTGTTGTAAACTGAAGCATAGCACCTGCTTCATTTTGGTTAACTGACAAATTGCTGCTATGTAAATCTGCACTCTAACTACAACACCATGCCTCTCCTGAGGCTGAATGAGAATAAGATGAGTGAGAAAATGAAATGGAACCATAAAAAAACAAAGCAAAACACACCAAACTTGTCACAGCTCACATGGCAACATATCCTTCCTCGGAGGAATGCAACTCTGTCCTTGAGGCAGGATTACTCACAAATGCCTTATGCATAATAGCATCCTAGTACAGTCAGAGGGGAGATGGTGTTTTCCTAAAGTAACAACAAAAGCTGAACTAGTTGGTGTCACCTCTGATTCCCCAGAGAAATAAGTTAAATGAACTCTGACAGTCACTACAAATGTTGGCCATTCATTCCAGTCCTGCTCCTAGACATGTGCAGGCAAAATGGCCCACTGTCATTAAATACAATTCCACAATCTTTTTATCATTTGTAGATGAGTAGCAGTGGGGGGCACTTTCCAGTCTGGACAGTGTTGTCCTTGTGAAAATCCTGTTCATCCCACCAGGGGCTTATATGAAGCTGTCCTGTCATTCCAGCCTCATCTGAAGCCAGCTTGGTTTTACAGCTGATTAAGCAATGAAAATAATGCATAAGATAACAGAGTCTCTTCCATGTTACATAGCTGGCACAATCCCAGGCACAGCTAAGAAAGATCCAGTCCCTGCTGCACAGTAGGTCTTAGCTCATCCCACTAATCCTGCTAGTGACAGGGCTGTGCTAATGGGATGATAGCCCCGAGATGTATCAAAAGAGTTTTGCCCTCTTCAGGCATCAAGAACTTTTGAATGCCATATGTGAGTGTGAGTCTGACAACTGAGAGATCCTTCTGACCTCTTCAGAAGGTATCAGCAGCTAGTCATCAGCGGAGAGAAAATTTTGGGCTAAGTACACCTTTGTCTGATTTTGTGTGACAGAAAATCAGAGTAGACTCTGGGCAGGGTTGGCAACTCTACCAACGGCAGGGCCATTGGAATCAGATGACCTTTAAGGTGCCCTCCAACCTAAGCCATTCTATAGCAGTGCCCATGTCAATAAAGTGGCCTGAATGATTGCCTAGGCACAGATACAATTCAGACCTAATCTGTGCTCTCCCTGCTTTCCTTGCTTTGGTATTCAACAGTAAACTCTGTTTCTTCTTACAGATTCTATTCACACTATTAAACAATCTAAGACACAGACAACAGAACCACGTTTGTTAGGGTTTAGTATTCTCTGCTTTGCTAAAGTGCGAAGGGACAGAGGATGAAAGCATCTATTTAAAGCCCTTATGACAGTGGCCAAAGACAGTGTCATGCCAACTGCATTGTCAAAATATTTCCTTCACCTCACCATGCCAAAACAACTCCAGCAACACTGACACTGACATCCAGCTCTGAGTCACGCAATAATATGAAAAAGCTGTTGTCCTCATAGCTCTTCAAGGACTTCTGGTTTGAACTCTGTCACTCCGAAAGCGCATCACTTTTTATGACTTGTTGTCTTTGGAAGACTAGGTTTTTCCTATCAAACTGTGCTGCACCAGATGCATCAGTGTTTTAATGTACCTGCCTAGTCGTATTATTCAACAGATGCAGGGTTGAACCAGAGCCTGAGGATGGTGTTTCCTATGATGAGAAGTCAATCTGAAAGGGTCTAAATAGCTACCATCAACAAACAACAGTAACAGTGCATACAGCTGAGCCTCTGACCAGGTTAGAAGCAGCATTTTTGAAATTCTGTAAGTTCTAAATTTGATATTTTACCATCATCACTTGTTGTAAAATTGATGCATCTAATGTCAAAGGCAGGAGGTAAACTGTACATATAACATCTAATCACTCATCTCAGTATAACATAACTTACCAGAATGAATACTTAGATGAGTAATTGAAGCACAACCAAAATACATGCAAATATCAATATAGTTTTTTGTAAATATTGAAGGAGGACAAACCAATTCATCCATCAAAATCACAAAAGAAAAACTTCAGGTTCTGTAATTCGGTAATTTTCAAAAATAGAACTTAATTGCATGAAATTGTGCTCTAATCCATATGCTTCCACAGACAAATAGAATTACTGCCTCTTGCAAACAAGTTAATTGTTGTGAGAGAATATAGTTCAGAATACTTTATTTGTGAACATCTCTTCACCAAAAGCACATAGTCTTGGGGTTGTGATATGATCTGCAGTAATCAATATGGTCCCACTGAAACCAACAACACTGCCACTCTGACAGAGGATCAGCTGGGAGTGTGGCTTTCCTTAAAATAAAGACGTCAGTTTATCTGGACATAATAAATTAGCCACTCAAACACTCAAAAACTATTCTCATCGAGCACAAAGGCAAAAATATATTTTTTCTATAAGGCACCCAAAAATCTTAAAGTAATTCTAAAATCCCAATTTTATCTATGATTGCTCAGTCATTACACAGAGTCGTCCCAGGAAAGTGGAATTCAAAGCGGTAGGTCTTAAGAACATTGTCAATAAAATTACATATGCTAGTGATTTTTGATTTTGCTATCAGATTCATCAGTTTGGATGGCACAAGAAAGTGTGATCAAGTAGTCAGACATTTTTATGATAAAAGATCTTAACGTGAACGCCCTTAATTCATTTATCCTTGAACTGTGGAGCTTGTTGAAAAATGCACACTTCTGAAGATGTTTTAACCTGCTTACTGTATATTTGACCTTGTGTCTGTCTACTTTTTAAACCCAAGAGACATAGGCCATCAGTCAGGCTCCCACCTGATGTCACCTTTTCTGCTGTATCAGCCAAATTTTACTCTTAGAAAAAATAAGTTATTTCAACAAGCCGGCTTCTCTAAAATGCCATAGCTATTGCTATTTACCGTAGAATTCATTAACTAAATCTCGTTAGGAAGAAAGTGTCCACACTGCACTCTGACAGCCTCTGTCAGCCTCAGCAAACACTGTTGCACTGGAGGGAAGTCTCCCAGAACATGGTACCCATGAATGGATGAGCACTCCGCCCATGCTTCCAAATGACTTGGCCTTGAATGGCTGTAACACCAACTGTCCTAGTCAGAAGCTAACCTCCTGGGTGTCTGTAGGGCACTAGCAAGTGAACCACACTGGTGGTTTCTTCAGAGAAAGTCTGCTCTCCTTGGAGCAAACCCAGAACAAGTGACGCCTGCAGTAAACCACACTGCAAAGCTGCCAGATTTGTCTTTCTTATCTTATTGAAAGAGGCAAGCTGAGAGTACAGGACACAAAAGTCACCCCTCTCAGTGGCTGTACGCAGCAGCAGCACTGCCTTCAGTGTTGAAGGCAATATGAGAAATCAAGTAAGAAAGTATGAGAGACTGAGACTTAGCTGTTCAGAGTAGTAGGATTAAACACGTTTTCAAATAGGGAATGATATACATAGAAGCACAACAGTAAGCAATTACTGTTTGTCACCAAATGTAATTAAGTAGTCACAGTAATGGGAAGTCATAATGTTAGATAAAACACCAATGTCATTGCTGTTTCAGTAATCCAAGCAACACATTGCTTGTGTGGATGCCTATCTTTCACTGGAATACCCACAAAATGCATTTCCTTTACTTGCATTCATGCCAGCAGCAGCATTTTTACGTTTTCTGCAGAGAAATTAGTTTTCTCTGTAGAAATTAGTTTTCTCTAGTTTTACTACTGTATTCCTGTACTTCAGAACAATTTACTCAGAGTACAAATGCTCAGGATGTAGCAGCAAAACCAGCACTAAGTCATGCACAGAACTAACTTGGTGCAAACAGAGCCCCTCCTATCTTACACTGTCACTGATGGTGCTGCAGAAAACCACACTCAGAACAGGTTTCATCTGGAGGGATGAAAACATTCAACTCTTCGAGTGAAGGCAGTGTTTTCTAAAAAGCAGTCCAAGTAGCAGAAGACATGATTGGCAAGGCCAAAAAAAAGATGTCTGAAAATAACATGGCTAGAATCACACACTGTAGATCAATGTCTTTTTGCTGGAACACATCTTTTCCATTTAAATTACTTTATTCATAGCCTGGGAGCATTTTTATTTTGCAACTTAAATATCTATTTCATGAGCTTCCCTTAAAAATATACAACATATTTATTAGTTTCAGATTGAATATAATAATGATTTTTTTAAGTTTCTCTTTGTCAAAAACTGATTTTTAATCACCTTTAATGTAATCCTTTCTGCTTAAGCTTTTGCCACTTAAAAATGTTGACTTTCTCCACAGCATGAATTGCCCAAAAATTACACCTACACACAGATGGGTGGGAAAGCCAAAATTTTCTGTTTACAAACTGGATTTGAACAGAGCACACACACACATACACATTTAAAAATGTGTTCAGCATTGGTTGAATGCAATTTATACAAATCATGAATTGAGAGCAATTTGTCGAGGTTTTATGGAATTGCTTTCAAATAAATTATTCGTTAATTTTCTTTTTCCTTTTAAGGCTTGATCCAAAATATGCTGATGTCATCAGAAAGACACAGAGTCTCCTAAGCTTTGCATCAGACTACATTTATTCAGCATTCAGAAGTGAATAAATAATTCAGAAATACATACAGTGAATTATTCATTTATTAAATTTTATGATTTTAAAATTCGGGCCTAAACTATTTGGGAAATAATATTGCCCATTATTCCTTCAGATCTAAATCATACTCACTCATAAACAAAACAGAAGATTAAAGAAGCATTGGACAAAACTTTTGGTTTTTTTAGCTCAGGGTAGATGTGTTCTCATGCTTGGGAACATGAGAAGAACAGCACTGCTTGGGTTGGCATTGTATTTCACGGGCTACCATGAAATGCAGTGCAGTGGGGCCTGCCCAGAAGCTTTCTTGTTCTCCCCCTGAGAAAGCATTATCCTCACATCCTGCTGCCACATCACACTGTGTTGAAAAAGGAGCGAGCCCATTGTTGGCTTCTGGGCATTCCCACATGCAGACCCATCCAGCTGCAGCTCTGCTGTATCTATCTGTACCGCGCAGGATCAAGGGAGAGAAAATATCTATTCTGTGTGAAGCCTCACAGAAGCTAACTGACATCTGATATAATTTCTTACAGGTATTGCAATTCTCTCTCCTGTACATCCTGCCAAAACGCTTGCAACAATGCATTTGACTGAAACTTGGCATACCACTTCCATCAATTATTTTCAATTCACTGAACAGGTAGATTAGTCAGGAAAAAAGCACATGATAAAAGGGAAAGAGAGTGAGCCACTCTTTGGCATGTCCCTTGCCTCGGAATTAAAGTAATCTGACTTTTCAATGCAAAAGGGTTCATGGAAAACAGAAGTTTAATAACAACGTTTCACTTGGTGCAGATAACGCAATCAATAGAGCACACGTGGAAGGCTCTCACAAAGGGAAGCCTGCTCTGCAAGGCAAAACAATGAGCTATTATGAAGCAGAAGAATATGCAGCTGTGCTTCCCAGTCTGATAAAGGAGTTTGAGAATAAGTTTCAAGATTGCCAACAATATCATCAATTTATGTTCACGACACCATTTTCAGCTGATAGACATTACCTGCAAATTTTCAAATGGAGTGCATAGATCTGCAGTCAGATATTCAACGCACCAATCTGTTCATGTCCCTTTATCAGACTTTCACAACACCTCACGTATCAGAGAGAAATATCCTTTGCTTCACAACCACACCATATTCAATAGGTATTATTCTGGCAGTACACACATTTGTGAACAGTTGTGGAGGATGAAGTTCAGGAAGAGTAAAATTGTTTGCAAAAATCTCTGTTGAACTCCTTGAGAACTCACTAGGAATTGCAGCTGCTGCCATCAAACCAGCCTGATGTGTTGGTTTCACAAAAAGCAAGGTCTCATTTACTTACCATATTTTATCTGCTTTTCAATCCTAAAAAATAAGGGTTACATCCTCCATCACACGAAGGATCTTTCAGTATACTTCCATGACGTTAAGTAAACTGAATAGGTGTAAAATTCTGTCAGGAAAAGGCCTCCCTGGCTAGTTGAAGTCTCTATAAATCAAGATACCAGCACCATTCTAACTGCAGTACAAAGGGAAGTTTGGATGTGACTGGAATCATCTGACTATGGAGGCAAGAACTGTTTTGTTATATAACGCATGTGAGCACAGCTGCTTTCTTATCACAAGACCCAAAATGAATACATCATATACTGAAGGGCAGAGTTACCTTCCCTTCTGCCTCCTAATAAATCCCCCTTTGTGGGCTACGGCCGATGAGTCCTTCACAAAACAAGAACGAATGCGTACTGCAGTACCTAACACAAGGAAGTGGCACCAAGCCTTCTCCACCTTCATTCCTCACCCGTGTATCTATTTCTAAATGCTGTTTTCCAAAGGCATCAGGAAGGAGATCTGCTCTGTTCCTTGAGGTGGTGACATAGAATAACACCAAGGCGGAGTCCACCCAGCTGAATGCTGGATTTCGGGAATCCTCAGGTGCCGTTTCCAGTGCAAGCATGTACAATGAGTTTTGCAGAATATAGGAGAAAGCTGCCTTAAACCCCCTCAAACTGAGAGAATTGTATTACTGAGTGAGTTCTGCAACTTATGCCATACAACCATGGTGACATTACGACCTTCATGATATCAATGTACAATTCACACCTTTCTCCATCAACAGAGCTCAAATAGCATATTAAAATCTCACTTACTATGCACCTAAAGCATATCCAGTTTGACTGCTATCTACCTTCTAAGAGAAGCTGAAATGTTAAATGCCTAACCAGAAGAACTCACATTTCAAGCAGTTTTCCATTCTTCTGACATCTGGTCAGTCCAATCCATCTAGGCTTATAGAGGTTTGTGCTGAGAGCCCTACTTCTACACTTTGCTGATTCATTATTATTGCAAAAAGGGAAAAATATTCCAGGATTTTATAAATTGATAATGAAAAATGCAGCAAAATAAGCAGACACTTTGAAGGACGTTTTCCAGTAATTCTAACAAACGTTTCTGCTTTCTCTGTGTAATGTTCATCAATTGACATGATTGGCTGGCTGTGGCAGGAATCAGATGTTAGTACCCATCTGAAACAGATCCACTTGGCGAAGGCTGGGCAACAAATACTGACAGTTAGGAGAGAACAAGAAAGGCATTTTTCAAAGACAGCCGCTACTGCCACAATTCCAGAGGCTTCCTTGAGAGCTGGAGGATTCTGCAAGAGCAAAGGTGGGCCAGCGATGGAGGAAGGAAAATGGTTGGGCAGGGACTTCATTTCCCCTCTTGCACAAGGATATGAACTCTCCAAGTTATTGTTCTGAGAAGGTGACTTTCTGCTAAAATTATACACCATACAGACCCGATTCTCCACTCCGTGATTCTATCATAAAAGCACAAAGAGCAAAGCAGCTTTACAGACACTGGAAACAAGGCTGCTTTCCCTCTGCAGGTGCAATTGTATCCGTGTAACTAAACCATTCTCTGCAATCTGCTACCAACAAAAGGATTATTCACAGTTCAAGTCTTTGATTTTAACTTGTCTAGAACAATTTCTCTTCTGTGTTCCATAAAAGTGAGAAGAGCAGCTATACTAAGTACACAAAACTGTGATGAAAAAGCCTCCTGAAGGGATTTTGCCCTGCTGAATGTTGCCCTCTGGCCTGGTTTCTGGCAAGTGCTAATAATGTAACCTGACTCTGAACTATTCTGACCTGTGGCTATTGTCAAACGCTTTCCCAAATCATCCACGAGATGCTGAACGAACTCGGGTTGACTTATTTTTCTTATGCAACTGTGTGAAGAATACAACACAGGCTGGATGGCCCAGAATAACTCTGTGCAGAAATGACTCAGTATCCAGGGAAAACTTTAAAACATGACATATTCCTGGAAAGCAACTGCTAAAATCTGACTAATGCATTCCCCCCTTTTCTACCCTTTTTTAAAAGTCTGTCTGTCTGCAGTTTTCAGTGCCTGGGAAAATTTAGTGTATGGTAGAGACACAAAGAGTGTCTGGGAAATAATTAAAAAAGATCAAAATCAGAGAGGCAGTGAGTACAAGATTTGCACTGCGCTTTGAAACATTAAAAACAAAAACCACTCATCTAGTCCTGACTACCAATAGCTACTACAAGAATATTACCATATATTACTATTGCAGAGTCATAGATTACTGAAGACAACAGATAGTGCAATAGATGAGCATGACTTAACTACTTGAGCTAGCAAGAGAAACACTTCTTCTCATGGGCAGAGCCTATAGCATGTTTGGATGAAGAAGTTTGCTTTCTCCAGAGCAATGGTGACATTTTAGATCATCTTCAGTGCTATAAATGGAATACTGTGATCTGCTGAACACTTGCTACCTAGAAGGCCATTTCCTGGTGCCTGAGTCATTAACTTTCTTGGATGACATTGCCACATCTGTAATGAAAAGATGTAATGTGCTGCTAATTTATGAGGCTACTCCAGTGCTGATATTTTAAACTACTCGGGTGTGAATAGCAAAGGCTGGCTGGTATTTCAAATCTCTTTGGCAATATTAGCTCACTGTGGATGGCATTTGAAATCATTCTGGCACTCTGGGGCACCAGAAGCAGATAGAACAGTAGTGGCCACTGCAGGAGATGAAATAATATTTCTCAAGGATAAGACTTCACTTCTGCTGACAGTAAAGGAGTGCATGTGAAGAAGAATTTAACAGGGCTGCTGGTTCTCTGATCAGTGCTTTGAAGAAAACACGTACAATGGTGTTCCTGGAGAAAATGAAACCACTGACTTGGGATTCATCTCTTAATAAAAGATGGGGAGGGAGCAAAACTCAATTCTGTGAGCAAGGCAGAGCTGGATGGTAAAAGGTGGTTCTCACTTTACAAAGTAGGAAATGTATAACCATTTTCTGTAGGTCCTATTGTAAGCCTTTAGGGGACAGTTATTGCCATCTAGTGTGAGCTTGAGTATGATATGAATCACAAAACTGTACCCAATCAGTGTACTCTGAGCCCACTCAAAGTAGGTTAACTCCTTTAGGAACATCTGAAGGCTTTATTCTAGAAATACCTAACAGGTACAGTTCCTCTGACTGCTACGTCATGTTATGATTTCATTTGAATATCCAAATAGTTACCACAATTCTAATTTCACCACTTACCTTTTTGATGTTCATTGATCCACATTTTGTAGCTACACAGAAAATCAAAATCTCTGTCCAACATAAAATCTAATTTTAATAATAATAATAACAATAATAAAATTCAGGTGTAGCTGGTGCAAAGGAATTAACCTTACATTAAGCAAGTTGTCTCAGTCAGAGACACCAAGTGTGCTCCCACTTCAGCGCTCAGTGAAACACACACTAATGCAAATTTTATTATGCTGATCTTAGAAGTATGGCTAAAAAACTATTAACATTTAAACAAGACACATGTGAGGCTGTCAAAACTCTCAAGGAGGGCTTTGTCTCAAGGAAATATCTGCAACTTCATGTCAACCATGCATGCTGACAATCAATAAACATGAGGACAAGAAATCAAAAAGTCTCCTGGGTAACACCAGTGCTTACCCTTTCAGCTGGCAGGAAGAGCAGTCCTCTCCTCGCTAATCCCAATTCCCTTCTTTCAAAATACATCATGTAAATGAGTTTGGCTGCAGACAATGACGTTTCCATTATTAGTAACACCCTGAATAGCTTCAGACTCTGGTTGGGAATTTAACTCGTTTGGACTTGGCTTGGCAAGTTCTCCTCTTAATAGATCCTGCTCAGCACAGGGTGTGAAATGACTTCAGAGTCTACTCCAGAGGCACTGATAGGCCTGCATGCCTCATCACAGCCTATTACACACTCAAATTCACTGAGCTGAAACTCTGTGGGCAAAATATATAACTTCATAACATCCATGAAGCTTCTCAATCTGCCCGGAATTATTACCCTGTAATCCTGAATGTATTTGCTGGCAGAAAATAAGGACTTGGTATGAAATCCTTTTCTTCTGTGTTGTTTCTACAGCTTCCAGTTATCCTCAGAGGAGAGGATGAAACAGAGGCATGGTTTAGTTTCATGACATACAATTTTGCAGTGTAAACCAACTGACCAGCCTGAATCACACTGGAAACAGCAACAGGGATTCTCCTTAGGCAAATGAGAGCAAGATGCTTTGATAGAAGATTCTTTTAAGCTTCACCGAATGGCTAAGATATGTAACAGTCTTTATTAGGGATGATTTTTACTAGCAAGAAATAAACCAAAAGTCCTTCAGTATGACCCATATGCCTCTGGTTTCTGTACCTTTACAGCACTCAAAAGCCTTAATACTATGTTGCTTCAACCAATGGAGAGAAAAGGCACTGCCACTTTGACTGCAGCCTTCCTGGAGCAGTGCATCTTTCCACACTGGCCCTCTCAGCAAAGAGCCTCCTTGCTCAGCACATTAAGGAAATTGCTGAAGTTACACGGGATAAATCTAGGCCTAGGTTCCGCTAAGTGGCTTCCCACAGGAAGATCATGTTTAAGGGACAAGTACTCCTGAAGCTTCACAGCATTTTTTTCATCCCAATTTCTTCAGTAGCTATTGTTTCTTCCCAATAATTGAAATTTCTTTTAAGTGTAGAATTTGGTTAAAGCGTATTTATAAATGATAATGGTTTGATAATGGTTTAAATATATTTCAGAATGTTTGTATTTTTTTCATGAAATATGTGCATTCATTGTACTTAGTACCCATTTCATGTTTTAGACATTGTAAAATAGAAAGTAGATTATATTCTCCATAATCCCTTTTCCCTCCCACAAAATTTGTTTTGGGGAAATAAAGTAACAAAATGTGCTCTCTCTGGCTGCAGAACAGAAAGATGTGCAAATATGCAGTTTCCTAAGAGCCATACAAGAAAGTGCTGCCAATATCTTTCCTGCTGCTCGTGCTTTTGAAAACATATATTTCATGCAGTTCAATACATTTCCCCCAGTTTGTTCACATGACACCGTCATCTAATGAACTCTTGTACAAACTCTTATGCCTGCAACTGCAAACCAGCTGAAGATGGAGGCTTCTTTTAATTAATAATAGTATAAAGAACCCCCTTTTTTTTTTAAATAATGTTCCTTGAGATAATAAATCTAGAGTGACCTTAGCCATGATTTTTTCTGTCTGTTCAAGAACACAGACTTCATTCTTAGTTAACAAGTGATTTAGTGTGTGCTTCAACTGCCCAGCAACAGATTATTTCATTTATGCCTTCCATTTACTCTTCCAACATTGCTGATCCAGGTAATAAAGAATAAAGTTCACAGCTATTATCTCTGGTTAATCTGTCATAATTGTCTACATCTTAAATTAAGGCTATTATGCTGAATTGCACTTTATACTGTAGCTCTGCTGTGAACATCACACAAGCTCAAAAAGAAAAAAGAAAAAAAAAAGACCTTTACTGACACAAAAGCCATTCTAAATTGCAAACCACTAAAAATATCTCATTTAGAAGTACTAGGCAGATGCAGACAATGATCCTTGGTTGTTTTCCACAGCATATTGACAACAGTGCTTTTAGAAGAATATACTGCCTTGTAGTTGCAAGAACTCTGTGAATGACAGAAGTGGCCATCAGAGGCTAAGTTTGCATACAGACACTGGTATTGTGTTCTGTCTGTCCTTCATTATTCACCTAAATTACGTTCTGCTCCACTTGACCAATGTTTGCTGCTGAAATTTGTTTTGTTCCAAAGGATGTTCCAAATGCCTTGTTTTCAAACTAGATTGAAGCAATGAACCCTTAACAAAAAGAAAACAATCAGGTTAGTGGGTTTAGATTAAGACTGAAGAGATCCAGGGCTGCTATTCCCACATCATTACATGACAGACACAGATGGCATCGGAACACTGAATGGCAACCCTACAGAGTCACAGCACAGCTGAGGTTGGAGGCAGCTCGGGGTCCCCCTGCCCCAGTGCTGCCCCAGCACAGCCACCCAGAGCAGGGCACAGCCCCACGGGCAGGTGGCTTTGGGAGAGCTCCATGGAGGAGATCCCTCAGGCTGTGGGCAGCCTGTGCCTGGGCTCCAGCACCGCACAGCACTGCAGTGCTGCCTGACAGGTAGAGGGAACTTCTGTGTCCAGTTGTGGCACTGGACAGCACTGCAAGGAGCCTGGCTGTGTTCTCTTTGCACCTCCCTTTGGGCATTCATGGACACCGAAGAGATCCCCCTAAGCCTTCTCCAGCTGAACAGCTCTGTCTCTCTCAGCCTCTCCTCACAGGACTGATGCTCAGCATCTCAGTGCATCCTTTGTTATACCCCATCCAGTAGCCCTAAATTTCTCAATGCTGAGAACATTCTTTTTTAATTTCTCCAGCAAACATAGAACACAAGAATAGGCACTGATGATATCAAGAGCACAAAGAAATAAAAGTTAAAAAATAGAAAAAGGGTAACCACCAAGCTGAAGCAATGTTATCAGGTAAGACCATATAATTTCTTGTTCTGTGCTGTCAAGAAACTACAGACCAAACAATGCATTTTGTTTTAAAAATGTCCTCCAGTGCATGCCATGGAGTATCTACTGGAAGGTGACACTTTTCTGTTCTTATGATTGGTTTTGTACCCTGGGAAATGTAAAAATATCACCAAGGTATGCATAAGAGAGAAGTTAATTAGTTTAACTTCCCAATGGGAATACATTAACAGCGTAATAAGATGCTCAAAGACTATCTTTATGATTGTACCTGCCAAAAGAGTTGCTGGAAAGATTTCCCTTTTTAATGCAAAAACTTTTATCCTCCATATGGAGATCCAGATGCTGACTCTTATCTTTGTGCAGCAGAGGTCGGTGCAAACACAGCCTCCACACCTCAGTACGATGCACCTCCGAGACTGCTCCTGGAAGGATCCTGACACAGGATCGGTATCTATACACAGCTTTTGACTTAATTCCTCTATGAAGTCAAGAAGGAAACATTTCTCTGTATCAATACACAATGTCTAAAGAGGAAGAAAAAATAACGTATTCTTTTTAACTGCCACTCAGTGTTTTTGTTTTTTAAACTGTCTTGTGGCCAAGTTCAAGCGCAGTTTGTTCCTCACAGTCATTGCCCAAAGTGGACAACGTATTTAATCATCTATCCTTATGTACTTGTGACTTAAAATGACTTTTAGCTAAATACTCTTACCCTAGCTCTCCTCTTCATTAATCCTGAACCATGTAAGCATGAATTTTATTACAGGCTCTCTCGTTCTGTCAGCTGGAATGTCACGCTGGAATATAATGTAAAAAAAAATCATAGCATGTTCATTTCCCCACTGCTCTAAAAAATCCCATTTATTTCCTTTTTGAAATACTTTTAAAAATAGATTTTTGGATAACTGAGATGACCAGTGTGTTATTTCCTTTGGAATAGTTTTCTAAAATTATACATAAAACCCTGCTTAAATACTGAATGTAAGCAATGTAGAATCGCATTTCCCTATAATAAAACTTAACTTTCAGGTTCTTTATAACTGTCTAGGCAAGAAAAATCTTCTCCAGAAGCCTCAATAATCCTAGGATGGTCAATTAAGAGGATGTTGTCTCCTAGGCTATTTATATTTTCATCTGTATCTGATAGAAATCTGTGGGTAGGACACAATCCAGCTTCCATTTCTCTGTTTTATAAAGAATACCAAACAGCTACACTTAGCTGACTCTTTCTCTCCAAGAAATGCATTATATAAATGCTAAAGAAGCAAAGCCTTTGAGCAGTATAGGCATAAGTGTGTTCACTTGTGCCATTGCAAATGAGATGGACAGCAAAATCTTCTCTTTCAAATACAAAGGCGTAGTGGCAAATTTCCAGGGATTTCAGGAGATCAAGCAGCCCTTTTCAATTCCAGAGCTTTTCAGATTTCTGTAACGTTGTCTTGGCTGATTCAGCATCCTCATTAGTAATTGCTTGCATTAAACAATTATGAAAACATTGGAAGATATCAAGACAAATGCCTGTCAAAATAAAAATTTCAAAATTAAAAATAAAATGAAATAAAAAGCCAGCTGTCACTGCACATCCCCAAGCCCCCACGTTATTTTGCTGATTCATTTATCAGGTTATACATTAAACAAACATCTTTTTGAAAGGCCTTTCTAGTGCAAACTAAATTGACTTGACACATAAATTGTTCCCATTTTGCAGCTTTTCTAAGAGATTATATCTTGTTGCCAAAATAGAGAGCATCAATAAAGATAAAAGAAAAGGAAACAACAACAAAAATAACAGTGAGGGAGTGAGAAGACAGACTTGCTGCTTTGACACCCACAGGTCTGCCCAGGAACTGGGATCTTCCAGCAGACTCACATTTCATGCTGGAAAAACGTTTTTTCTAAGAGAGCAGATCCACTGCAGCTGCCAACACACTGATTTATGAGCAGCTTACACAAACATAGCACTTTTTTTGTTGTTGTTAATTTTGTTGGGGTTTTTTTTTTCAATAAATAGTAACAAAACAGCGATCAAGAGCTCCTTTGAAAATCTTTCCCTTTAACTCATTTACAAGAAATGAAGCTGTAGTATGAATTTCTGGTTACCTGACCATGGTTTCACCCTGCTAGAAGATCAGACCCAGTGCCACAACTGAAGAGAAAGCCTCCAGCAGCAGACTGCATTTTCTGTTCCGCTGTAACACCATCTACATGACTGCTTGTGCTAAGAAAGTCATTAGGATAACACAGTTCATTTCCCTGCTGATCTGAGAATGAGTACACTGATACATTATATTAAACACTATGTTTGCTCTAGTAGGGTCTTACCAATTTCATAGCATTGTTGCATCTTAAATATTATGGCCAAAATTTGAGTAACCATCTTCTAGCACGAAAACAATTTCATTTGGTACAATTCATGCATTTCTGCTTTTTATTTATTTTGAATAGAAGAGTTTATAATTCTTTAAAATCTTCAGCTTTAAGTCTGTATCACTTACCTGTATACTTAAATAATTTAACCTTCCAGAATGACACAGCCACTGTTTCTGGACTACTGTTTGGTTCTCACAACTTGGTAAGATGTCACAGTGCATACTGTATATCTCCTATCTCCATGATTTCAAAGACTTTCATACCTACTCTGCTTCTTTCCAAGCTCTATTTATCACTACGTGCTGATAGAATCAGTATCTTTTCAAATCAATTCACACCCTGCTCAGGTACATAAACATATTAATCTATGCATGTGATCCACGTTAATAGAAGTCCTTTATGCTTCCTTATTGGTTATTAACCAATTATAAATTATTGATGCTTTATCATTCTGCAAAAATTTGAATGACAAAGGAGAGCTGTGACAGCCAACTTAACCATCTAGCACCATCTTGAGGTTAAACTGATCTTGACATTCTAAAATAAATGGACGTTGCTTGATCGTGGCCTCACCAGAGCTCTAGAGTATTGCAGACTATTTTTTAATGGGAAAAAAATAATAATGATCAATTATAAGATAAACATCCTGGAGATTTTTCTCTGCTTTCTTGCATTGACTTTAGGACAGTTCTGTTGGTAATTAAGTTATAACTTCTATTCCAAAGGAAATCTGGGATACTACAGATTCTTATATTGAAACCCTGCTACACAGTGTACTAAGGAGTGACTTAAGGGAAGGTCGAAGGTTAAGAATGCACAGACAAGTTCTCCCGTAAATATTTTGTTTCCCTTGGAATTCATTCTGAGTTTACTTTTGTGCAAAGTATGCTGGGCCATCCAGATACAGCCATCTAGTAAAATTACTTTCTTTCTAAATGAAAATATCTGGGTAGGACATTTCAAAGTTTTGAAGCATAATGAAAATGTCAGATAGAGCTACTGAGCTGCATGCTTTTTCTCTGCTCACCTTATGTTTGAAGCTGATCGTGATACTGGGACCAATCTAAAATGATGACTTTGGCACAATTATGGCTTGGCGTGGAAAGGGGAGGAAGGCTGGGATTTCTTCAAGGAAGCCAGGCACAGGAAGAAAACTGTGCTGACTTTTTCTGAATAGATAGAGGTGTAACAAACTTTTCAATTTTATGCAAATATGTATGTATAACTCATACCTGTTTATGTTAATTGAAGGGATGAGATATAACTTGGCTGTATGCACATTTAAAACTGATTTAATGAGCATTTAAAACTAATTTAATGTAGCACACTGAGCTGTGCTACCTGATGAAACTGACAAGCCAGTCATGACAATTTGGGTAAATACAGCCCCAGTTTAATAAGCATCTTAATATGGCAATATTCACTCAGTCTTTGCTGTGTCCACAGTGTTGTGTTAGTTACCATGTTTACAGACTCAGCATCTAAAAACTTTATCACTTTCAACAGTCAATATTTTCATTAAGCTGAGTAGTCAGGAAAGCTACAGAATCTAAACTAGCTTCCCCCTAATACTGACACTGAAACATTTAGGACTCAGAAGAGGGGGAAAAATATATGATTTCCATAATGCTTGGTATCAGTACTTTGTACACTTTCTCAGTTCTGCCTCAAAACTTGCCAGCAATTGCAGAGTGAGGAAAAAACAATTTAAAATTCACTTGCCCTTCTTAAAGCATCCAAATGATGTTCAGTTCTGTGGACAGGTGACATCTCACTGAACACAGAAAGACCTAATCACACGTGAACTGATCTATGCACTCACAACACATAAAACTCCTAAATGTAATTGTTGTATTCTTACTTTTTACTTCGTGGCTCTGTGAAAGTACCCATCATCTGCAGGGACACGAACTTAAGACTGGAAAGCCGATCCTGCTAAAACACTCCAACTTCCAACAGCATGGCTTGTACATTTCACATCAGTTTAATGTGAATTTTATCTAGACTTTTTTCCACAGCAAAGACAATTGCTTTTTGTAAATGAATTACAGCCATTGCCAGCAACAAGGAATTGATTTAAAGTCAACCTTGATGGTAATAGTTGTATACCAGAAAGATAAATGCGAAGTAACTTCATAACAAATATATACAATAAGCAATAACTGACATGGATACCCAGAAGATGTCCCCTTCTTGGGAATTCAAACCTTGGAAGCAAGACACCTGCTTTCCTTAGACAGCAGATAAGTGAAGCAAGGGAGGCAGAAAGCCTATCTCCTGCCCACTGCCAGAGGTTCTGGAAGTCCCACAGGGATGTATGACAGTGCTGAGAAAACTGGGCAGGGTACCACTGCCTTTTAGATCATATCAGGATACACAATCCACAGGACAAAAAAAACTTACAAAGAAAACATGACTCCTACTTGATCTCCAGAAAATAGCTGAGAAAGTGTCCCAGACACTACTCTTGTGACTGGGAAAATCAATGCAGAATTACCCATAATCCCAAGACAGTGCTTCTTCCTTTCTCCCAAAACACTAGAACAGCTATTTAGGTTTTAAAGAGTAAATATGAGGCAAGACTATTTGAATGACAGCAAACATTCCCCTGTTGATAGGTTTGTCAAAATATCCACTGCAGCACTTCAAACTTTCCAGTGACAGGATTAAGGGAAATTCCATACATGAAAGTCTCTTCCCAAAGCAGCTGTTCAAAACATCATGTAAATAAGGAGCAAAGGTATAAATGCAGTGACATATTCTGTCTGTAATTGCCTTTCCTGTTAATTTACACAACACTTAGAAAGCATAAAACAGGAATGTGGCAATACTTTGAGAGTAGCAGGTCTAAAAACTCAGTCTGAAACGTGGCTCTGGATCTCCACTTACTCCCTCCTGCAACTTACGGCTGGAAAGATAACACTGTCTAGAAACGAGATCTATTTCTGGTCCCGCTCCAATCTCCTTTTAACTCCTACACACCGCCTGGCTCCCTCCCGCCATCTTCTATCACATCAATAAAGGCTGTATATCTTCCAGACCAGCAGCAGTGATTGCGTATGACACTGGAGAACAAACAGGTCCTGGCCTCCTGAATCTCACAGGTACTATGACTAGTTTGTCATGAACCCCCAGATATTCATGGAGGAGTCCTCCTGATTTTCTAAAGTCTGTCTGCGTCACAGAATCATAGAACCGTTTGAGTTGGAAGGGACTCTTTGAAGGCCATCTAGCCCAGCTCCCCTGCAATGAACAGGGACACCTACAGCTTGATCAGGTTGCTCACAGCCTGGTCCATCCTGACCTTGTGTGTCTCCAGGAATGGGGCTCTCTGAGAAACCTGAGCCAGTGCTTCATCACCCTTATATATAAAAAAACCCACTATTTTTCTTATACTCAGTCTGAATCTCCCCTCTTTTAGTCTGAAACCCTTTCCCCTTGTCCTGTCACAACCGACTCTGCTAAAGAATCCGTCCCTTCCTTCTTATAGCCCCACTTCAGATAGAGAAAGGCCGCCCTCAGGTCTCAGCAGCCTTCCCCAGGCTGAACAGCCCCAGCCCGCTGTGTCTCCTTATCCCAACAACGCTGCAGCTTATACCTGAAGAAGCTAAGGAGAGCACAGGCATATACACTTAGAGATTAGTCCAAATGAGTGCTTTACTTGACATTTGTTACCTATTGACATTTCTCAGTTATGTCCACGCCAGCCTAATTCTTTCCTAATTGCTCAAATTAGACTTTGAAGATTGGAATTCGTTTTCCTGTTCCAATTACTCTTGTTTCTTCATTGTACTTGACATCCAAAACACCAGCCTGGCTGAGTGCTCTAATTCTGAACAACTTCTAATCAGTGCTCTATTCTGTTATGCAAACAGCCATTCTCAAAACAACAAAAAGTTACGTGAGACAAAAGAAGCTTGCAACTCCCCGGACAGCAGGGTAAAATGCTATCTAGCCTTTGTTGAGATAATTGATTTGATGCATATTATGTTTGCTAAAAGGTAAATGAACCCTTTTACATGTTGGTCTCTGAATAGGTTACTTCATTTTGCTGAAAGCTTTATTCCACATATATTTAGTGAAACAAAAGAAAAACGTGTAGGTCAGCTCAAGTGCAGGAAGCAAAAGGGCACCATTCAAAGGCAGCCACACGAATGAGTTCTCACTGCAACTCCTTTGTCACGACTTGTCGCAAGAACGATCTCCACTACAATGAGATCCACTCTGACAAAGGTCGCTTTCCCAAACTGCTCCTTCATCTAACACATTTGAGAACACCATTCAACTGGAAAGTTACAAAACCAAAGGATCTATATGCCCCACTCCACCAGCTACAAATGCACAGCCACATCTGCAGATTGCTTCTAATTAATGCATGTTAATAACAACTTCACATTTAGCCACTCTGATTCAAGATAGTGTCCCTATTCAGATGTTTCACATTTAGTTGTTAAAGTTGGGCATGTATTTATGTGGGTTTTTCTGGAACCATGTCCAAAACACTGCTGCAGAAATGGATTAGCTCAGTCTGATCTGGAGCCCACCAAAAGTCATGATGTCCGGCACACAGCAACTTAGACATTACCTTCATGTGAAATATCAGATGAAAGTCTGATAGTTTCAGATGGATGTGTAGAAATCAGCACTGTTTGTGGGATAACAGACAAGGAGCTCAGAGTTTGGTTTATGCCATCAACAACAAATGTCCTACCCCAGCACCATTTCGGGACTGCAGTCCAGAGCAATTCGGAGCAACAGGAGACCTCTGGGAGGAGTATATCTGCAAGGACTCTTTCCTAATATCCCCTACAGATGACTGTTCAGTCCTGCCTAGCTGATACCTAATTGGATATTTGTAGCTAATGAGTATTTTTCTTGCTGATGTTACACTTTTCCATCTCTCGCTAAAACTATAACCTTCATAATCTTCAGCTGAAGCCTCTGAGGTGAAGAGCACACAAGCTGAGGATCAGCTGAGTGTTCCCCTGAAGGAAGCTCTCATTAGCATTGTGCCAAGAACAGCAAGCTAATCACATAGCCATTAATATCACTGAAAGCCCCCTGCCAATTAATTTTGTGGTAAGAGATGTTGAGTACTCCAACAAAATGCATCAGCTGAAATATCAGACTCTTCCAAGAGATGACATAAAAGGGTGCTTTTCAACTGCCAATTGTTTTCAAAGCTCAACTTGAAACAAGTGACAGAGCAATAGGTATTGTACAGCAGGCTTTGTGGTTGCCATGAAAACCAAAAGTTTCAGGAATCTTAGCTATCATTCAGGTCCTCACTGAACCTCAATAGTTGCAGAGTACAAAACAGGAACCTCAGTGGGACCATCTACCCAGCAAGGTCAGCGTAGCAGATTTGGAGACCAGTATTTTGAGCAGAGTTCGTGGTAAATCTAGGAGCCTAATAAGCCATAAAAATGTGTATCATCTGTCCTTCATGGGTAAGACTAATATCATCTGATGATCATTCCTAAAATGGGTTATGAATTCTGGAATTTAAAAAAGGTTGTGAAAAGCAATAGAACAACAAAATAACTCAGAGCAAGCATAACAAATTAATGTCTGATAATCCCTCCCATGTGCAGCCACGAGAATTTATTTTTAAGCTACATTTTTAAAATGTCTACTGCAAAGAATAAAAGCAGTCCAGATACAGTAATATCAAGCAGCCCATTAACTGCAAAAAAAAAAAATTCTCTGTTCAGATTTGGAAAGAAAAAAAAGTTATTTTTAGTCCAGGATGCCTTTTTAAATGACAACATGAAGAGAAAGAAAAGAAAAAGAAAAAAAAAGATGGACTAAGTAGGAGCAGTGCTGAAGTGTGCAGTTCCTCAAACCCACCTCAGATATCCTTCTGGCAACCCTGAAATCCATCCCCATTCTTTCATGGCCTGTGCAGTGACACTAAATGTGTTCCCATATGTAAACCATGGCATTGGGCTTTGATATGGAGAGGAATGAGAAATATATGCTTCTGAGCTACAAATGTTTCTACTGCACTGGAAGATAGATAGCACCCTTTCTTGGCTACAAAAGGATGTAATTTTCAAGGGGATATGAATTGTTATTTTCTCTATAAGTAAACAATATTTATTGTCTGTACTGGTTTTCCTTTGGCAAGGCATCAGGAGACAGCTCTCAAAATTTAAATTTCAATAGTTCTAAGGGCACTGTAAATAAATTTTTAAACAACAGTCTGCAGAGTCTAAGGGTGGCTGATCAAGCTGGTACCTGGTTTAACCTGAAGAGTTTGATTTCTTCCAGAACTGTTGCCTTAAAAGGATCAGATCATACCTAACAGTCCCTCCTGCCTGTGAAATGCTAACAATGTACTGCAGGTTTTAGGCTGTGTACTTCACTGTAGTTTGCTACTGAAAATCTGGCATACCTTCTGCCTGACATTTATTAGATGTAAGTTAGTGTTTCTCATCAAGTACAAGAGGTATTAGGATAAACTTTCAATATAAGAAAGATATTGCATTACAGAACAACCACAGAGCCAGATTCTACATCCATTTCATCAGCAGAAACTACAGCTTTTCAAAACATATTACTTGAATTTTTGAAAACTACCAAAAATCAAATTACTGCTTTTCAGAGAATCACAGAAAGGTATGAAAGAACCTTGAATGGCCATGGTCACCTATATCAGATGCATCATGCAAAAGGGTATAAATGTCTTCATTTATTTATTTATTTAGTTATGTGTTTATTTTTCAGAACATGAAGACAGAAAATGAGGAGGATGTCTGCGTTCTTCTTATCAACTTATAGTTTCTACATATAGAAAAATTTTGCACTAATATTCAGGGCTACAATATGAAAGGTGTACCTTAAAAGACTGGTGTTATTATGGAGGACAATTTCCTATATGAAAACGTTTGCATTGATGTTTTAGGAAATCTATATTACGTGTTACCTTGAGAGATAAAGACTAATTTCCCCTTCAGCTTAAAGATTGTGATAGCTGAGTTAAAACCAATCATCCTGCTGCATTTTTATGTGCAAGCAATATAAAATCTGAACCACTGTGCTTTTAAAGAACCAATTTGATGCAGCTAAAAACGATTACAAAGGAGATTGATTGCCAGAAATAGTTTAACAGAAAAGCATGAGTAAGAACAGGTTATAGTGTTATTATTTATCCAGGTACTATGAAGCAGTAATCCAGGAAACATACTAATTTAAAGAGTCATTGTAGAGATGAAAGAATCCATGCAGTAATACACATAGAATACTTAACAAACAAAAATGTAATAGAACATATAGATTAAGAGGTAGAAAATTGAAAGAGGGACAATTAAGCACAGTTAAGAATAATAGGAGCTTTTAGAAACACACGGAGCAACAAAAACAATGCTAAGCCTTTTACTTAAATATTTTGAATGTGAATCAATTCTAAACGAACTCAGCCTGTTCAAATTTGTCTTTTATATTTAAGGGACCAAACTCAGTGTTTTAGTTATTAGAAGTGCTACTCTTAAAGAGCAGATGAATACTCAACACTTCGGCAAATAAGGCCATTAGTTCTTGGGATCAAGGACAGCTTGTGCAGTATTCCAAAATAATTACGTGCCTAGAAAAGTAAGACTCTTCTCTTCATTCCTACTCTCTTAAGTGCCTTTAAAACATACCCCACACAAACCAAAATCAGCTGCTTCCTTTTAAAACTCTTAATCAGTTGTGGTGGCTTAACAATAATAGGCAGTCAAGCACCACACAGCTGCTCTCTCACTCCCCTTCCTCAGAAGAAGGGAGAAAATACGATTAAAAACCAGTTTGTGGGTAAAGATAAGGTCAGGGAGATCTGTCACCAATTACCATCACAGGCAAAACAGACTCTGCAGTAAGGGAGACTATTGTAATGTATTGTCTATTGCTTATACACTAGAGCAGTATGAACTAAAAGCAAACAAAAAACTGCCTTTCTCACCATCTACTTTTCTCCACCTCCTTCATCCAAGCAGCACAGAACGTGGACTGAGGTTGTGGCCAGCACATAGCACTTCATCTCTGTTGCTCCAGCACGGGATCCTTCCCACGGGATGCCATCCTTCTCTTAGTTGTCCTGCGTGGCTTTTCTACAGGCCATAGCTCTTCAAGAACTGCTCCAGTGTGACATGGGGCAGTGCTGGGCTCTGCTCACACAGCCCCCCCTGCAGCCCTCCATCACCAAGAGCTTGCCACGTAAACCCAATACCATAGTTTCAAGATCATGAGGAAACAATGCAAAAGAACAATTTTGTTGCCATTTTAGTATTTTTTTTTAATGATGGATTATTATTATTGATTCTTCATTTGTCTCTTTTCCATGATATCACCCACTGCTATGAGAATGGGTTTTATCAGCCTAACTGTTGTAACTTGCTTTAGAGCAAGAGAGAATTTATTCTCTGGAATTAAAGGCTGTCAAGGACTGAGAGAGGAACTGTGAAAATAAAAGTAATCACTAAAATGTATGTATTTACCAAGAACGTAACTGTGCAATCTCCTCAGTGGTGTTATTGTTTTCTCTTAGGTAAATTGTTTTATGACAGGCAGTGATTTTTTTTTTTTTCAATCCTGTAAGCAAACAGCAACTACAAACAAAATTGCCCCCAGGGAAAAGAAATCCAAGAATAACAAATTCAAATGAGATGGGAGATGTGACAGCAATTCTCAGTGCAGGTTAGGCAATTATGAGCCAGGGAACACAAAAAGTTTCAGAAAAGGCATTTCCCTTTTTCTTATTTCCTGCTTTAGCTGGTTAGTGTTTGAGCCTTTGCATTACAGAATTCAATTTAATTACTACCATATATTTTGAGGCACAGAGTTCTCCATGGGAGATATTTGCTCCCTCTGCAAGGCACTCTGATATAAGCACAAGTGCTAATATCGATGTTTTTCTCCTGTTACTCAATGAAGGAGCAGGACAATACAGAAATACAGACATGGCATCAACAGCTAGTTTTATAAATGTCTGTTGTCTATTAACTTTGGTATTCATACAACAAGCTACAGTGCTCTTCCTCATTAAGTTCAGGAGGTGGAAAAAGTGTTCACATCTGGTAAAATAAGTGTTTGCAATTAAATTGTTCAGGAGATAGAAGCATGCCACAGAGACATGGTGCTCTGACTATACGATCATATGATTGAACTGCATGGTTTTCAAAGTGTCTTCCCCGTGGGAAAGGAGACATTATATCATAACCACCACATTTTTTCTGCTTTCCTGTAGCTTTTACACTAACTCAAGCCTAATCTCAGCTCTGGATTGTGTATATAAATTATTATTCGTTTCCTTTGTGTAAAGAGCTGTGAACAATTCAAGTAAAAACTACTTTTAATTGTCCTGTACTTTATCCAAAGCACAAAGGAAAAGGTCAGAGTTTTGTGAACACGTTTTCCTTTGATTATTTTGGAAATGCTCCCATTTCAGTCACTTAAGATAGAACACAAATTCTCTTCAGATGAACAAAATCAGGTGTGGGAAAGGTTTAAAAAGCAACAACCACATTACCATGCAGCTATTCATGGCTTTGTCAGTGAGGGAGAAATATCAGCCTTGCCAGGCCAGGAAATACTGCACAGTTGCAGTTTTGGCAGGTCTCACGCTCCAGCTAAGCCTTTAAAAGTGAACTGAACAGAAGGTAAAAATACAGCAAAGCATGTGCAATTTATTGAAATGACATAGCTGGCAAACTCTCCTTCAGAACAACATGGCAAAATATTCCAAACCTGATACAAACAGGTCTTTCAGCCAAAATGAGCAGGGCCAGAAGAGATGGCGCAAAAGCAAAGGAGAGATATAGCTAGCTATCAGCTCCTTTAAGTAGGCTTAAAACACTCTTAAAAAGCCAATTCAGGATGAATCTTTGTATTCCTCCGACAAATGAACCTCCTGCATTTCCTGCAGAGAGTATCATTCACAAAATATCCAAGGGGCTTTGGCTGCCTTTACTGTGAATAGTGAAGAGCTGGGATTTCTACGCTTAGAAGAGTAAGCAGTTTGGTTTTGCTACTCCACTACTCGGTGACTCTTCTGATCTCTCCTTTACACCAGAAAGAGTTGGTTCTTCCAAAGACATAAGTCTTCTTCAAGAAGTCTGTATTGTTACTGTCTATGCTCTTAAAGCTGAGGTGAACTCCCCTTTTTTTTCATGCTTTAAGATTTTCCTGAAGGACAAAGCAGAGGACTCTAGCTTTAATAACTAACAGATTAACTCTGGTGTTGAAAAGCACTGTTTCCTGGGAGAGGCAATACATCTTAATAAACTACCTGGTACCACTGGAAAAAAGGAAACGGACTGTCATGAGCACAAAAGAGATACACTGAAAAGATGGGAAAAAATTTCCAGTTTTCAAATGCATGAGCAACTTCTTCCTACATGCTTTATTTCTTTTGTAACCTTACATCTTCACAAATGGAACAATACTTTCCAGTATTTATACTCAATATTTTAAACATCAGAATATGCTTTTTTCTAACTTAATCAGTTAAATGTTGCTGAGGCATTTTTGAAAACACTTACTTCAGTCTGTTTAAATGTATGTTTACATACACACACACACACATTTGCACCAACACTGCACAGAGTTTTTAAGATGACTTAAACATATTAGATGTTCAAGCCTCATTAGTTCCAACTTGCTCCAGCACTGTCAAAAGTCCCACAAGATGTTCACATCCATCATGAGATGAATAAATAATTTTTGACAGGCTATTCCTTAACTGAATTTGAAAATTTCCACAGGAGTATTTTTAGTCTCTGTAGACAAAAATAGTTTTGAAAAAAAAGCTTGAAAAACTAGGTTGCTAGAGTTGCCAGTCAGTATCACAATCTATGACAGGCTTTATTCTCTCCTTGAATCCTTTTGTCTCTTGCATGGTCCAACACAAGTTGGAGAGTGGAGGGAAGAGATAGCTGTTGCTCTTATTTTTTAACAAGCAATAAATGATGAAAATAATACAATATAATTTTATTTTAATTATCTGGAAAGCTGACAGCCTGATGTTCCTTATCTTGAACTATCATCTGTTGTAACAAAAAAAATTTGCTGCAATAATACTCACAAAAAATATTCTGTTCTGAAAAGAATGACAAAAAGTGGCGAAGCCTTACATACATCTATGTCTACGGTCAAAAGCACCCAGAATGTCACACCCAGGTATGTTTCCATATTTATCTCACCTGTACCCAATAGTGCTGTTTACTACAGGTTGGACACAACCTTCTCAAAGGAAGGAATCTGATTCAGGACATGTATAGATTTGCCCAGAGCTGTTCTATGAAGTTTCAAGTCATTTCAATGAGTTGAATGGTTCTTGAGTCAACAGTACTTTATTATACATTTTTCAACCAAGGCTGCCTTTAAAGAGAAGAGATGATATGACATACTTTTCTAGTGAAAAGGTGGGGTGGCCAGCAATTATTTGCAAACAAGAACTGTGTATCTTTTACTGGTAATAATTATGTAAGAGCCAGCAGAAGCGAAAAATCAAAATTTCAATTTCATTGTGGGTTTGGATGCTGACAGGAAAGAGAGCCAAAGCATCATTAATTACATAAAAGAACAATTATATTACAGAGGCGTAAATTTATCTCTATGGACTTCACAATGAAGTTTATGATTGCACATGGACAGTCTTGAGAGGACAAGCCTCACAGGAATTAATGATAAGTGCCAAAAGGCAATCAGATCCCTTCCTTTTACTACTGCATTGCATAAAAATTTAAATTAATTGTAAGAAGCAGTTGGAAAATTAAGCTTATGAGTATGTGATGATTAGTAAAATCCAAAAAAATCTGTACTCAAATACCCTACTCAGCAAAAACTCATCACCACAAAAATTTACCTTCTTTGTTACAAAGACTAACATAATAGCCTAAAACAAGTGTTGAGTCATTTAGGTCATTCCAAAATATGCTCTACACTGCAATGTATACATGCTCATACAACAGTCTTATGATTCAATTTTAAAGCATTATTAATCATATTTATTACAGTATTGCTGAATGTCTAATCGTTAGATGGGATGTACTACAGCAAAAAATGTGCAAATCCCATATACATGAGAAATGCTCTGGAGATTTACAACTGATGCATGGTCAAAGGAAAGGATTAACACTAAGGGAAAAGTATAATGGACTCGTGAATATGGAAGTTAATTCTGTGTAATCCATACTTCCTATATTTTGTAAATATTGCTCTTTAATTTAAATCTGGACTGCCTTTCATTTACATACGCATCTACTGCTACCACATGTTCAACTGCAGAGACTCAGGCCTATTTTTCTTCCAAAAAACCCACCCCCAAAACATTTTGCTGTGATACTGATCATCTTCCCTGATGTATTCTCATTACAGTAACCTATAAAAATAGTTTGGGACTCTCTTTGCTCTGAGCAGTCCCTGCTGGTCGGGTATGAAATCCTGTTCCCACTGGCAAGCTTACCCTTTTTGCTTGCAGAACAATTTCTTCCAGCACCTACTATAACTGAGAAGAATTTGTATGCTTAATTAAGAGCTTCATGATCCCTAATGCTTTCAACTCCTTCATTTAAAAAGCCTTTCTGAGACAGATATAAAAATACAGGATTGGTATTATGCTTATCTCAGATACATAACAATGCTTCCATTAATTCACTAATTTGCATTATGATTATCGCAATAACGATTAGCCAAAGCTCAGGTTTGGATTCAGAACGAATAATACCAAAAATCTCTAAAGACTTTAACATATCAGACTGGATTTTACAAGAGATCAGCCTCTGACTTAATTCTTCCACAATTTTGAGTTAAATTCTCATAAGAGCAACTCTTCTTAAAATATTTCAGCTAGGTCTGAAATAAAGCTCACAAACAGATCCTTAGACCAACTAACTTCAGAAATGACATGAAACTGAACACAAACCAGTCAAACATACGTAATCAAAGCCAGTTCGCAAACAATATACTGTTTTAAGTAGTATTTTTTTGTCTTTAAACCATGGAATCTGATTAAAAAGGCTGGAAAAAATATTAACAAGATGTCGGAATATGATAAATTGGTATTTGCTCTGCAGCTTTCAGTTCATTCATCTGTGACATTCATATCTAATTTTGTATCTACATTACAGCAAAAGAAAATGTACGTTCCATAGATACTGTGAACTTGTAAACTAAAAGTAAAATACAAGTACATAGTATTTTCCTTGATGTTTCAAACTTTCTTAGGCCTCATTGCTGAAGGAAGGAAAGCTGCAGGTCTCTTCCTGCCTTGCTGAGCTATGATTCAATAATGGCAGAAATTGCAGTTCATCTCTCCTTAATGTTTCCTTGAACTCATAAAATGAGTGTTTCTGTAAATATTCCTGAACTGGTATACAAATTATGTCATGGTAAGGAAAACTTCAGCCATAAATTCTACATGTTTTCCTATGACAAGCTCCTAAAATCCTACTGATTTTGTTCATGTTATTAATAGCAAAGCTTGGTTTTTTGGTCTCAAGACTTAGAATAAGTCAAAACCAAGAAGGAAAACTACCATTTTTTGTTTTGGTTTGTTGTTTTTTTTCTCTCTCTTAAGACTACTGCATTTTACTGGAGCCTTAGGCATGCTTCTGCAGAAAACGATGAAACATTTGTAGAATATCAGAACAATTCATCACTGATTTCAAGTACATTTGAAAGTCTCCTTTTGTTCAGGAAACTCTTTAGGTAGGATTTTTCTAATTCAGAAAGCAGCTTTATATCATGTCACATCTGCTGTTCTCTGTTCTTTCTCTCCACCTTCCAGACCATTCATCTGCAAGGTAATAGATTATTTGAGGGCACTGGATCCAACACAGATTGCTGATCTCCCACAGTCCAGGAGAAAATATATGTCATGATAATTTTACTAAAATGCTTATTGCTGTACTGATATGAAGCAGGCTTTGCAGTCTTTTCTCATACATTCTCCCCATGAAAGAACATAGGCTTGACCAATTATCAGTTAGAATAACTGAAAAAGCAATGACAAATCAATGCAGTAGAAATTCTTTCCTGGCAGGGAATAGAGAGGCTATTCTAGGACACTAATAAAATATTGTTAGGGGTTCTTTATGCTAGAAACTCAGATGATGAACACAAGAATAAGATCCACTGTAAAAAGTTATAAAGTAGAAAAAATTTAAAAGGCAAGAGTCCTTGTCTTTGCCCATATGCATGTAATTTTCCATACCACTACTTTTTATGACTCTAAGATCAACATACGTAATTTGGCTACAAGTCAAGACTGACAATCAGACTTGTTTAATGTCATTAGTTCAGTAGTGAAAGATAAATTCATTGGGAGAACATTTTAAGGAACATATACATAAATTTTTATACAAATACAACAGATGTTAGCTTTGCCTTTTAACAACGACTTCTCCTAGTTGTTGTATCACTTTGTCATTACTACTGCTTAAACACAATTGATATAATTTTTAAAAACTTGTACTGATAGTAAAAGACATAACCCAGCATAAGAACATAGAATTTTGCAGGCACGTAATTCTAAAAAAAGTATGATTTCTTTGTGCTGCTTAGCACAACTTCACCCCAGTCAACTGAAAACACTACTCTTTTTAAATGCTCGGCCTGTACCCATATGAAAAACAAGAGTCCTTTTGCATATTCATATACTGTTGTCAAGAAGAGAAAAAACACACACATGCAGGATAGAAGTAGGCTGTAAAATGAAGTTGTTCAACAAGTGTCAGATGAAGTAAAATTAAGTAGTGTTAAAATGTTCTCTGGCCTCAATACCTTGTGAAGATTCTAATTTGGACAGAATGAATTTGCTGTCCACTATGAAGGTTGGGCCACAATGGTAAACTCAGTGATGCTGACTGGAAGTAAGGAATTGTCTAATAGATGAACTAGACTCCTAATGGAAAGCCCTTTAACTACCATAAGGATGAACCCTTACTTCTTCCATTCTTTAGTTTTATGCTGCACTAGTCACTATCCTAAATAGGTTGATGAACTGATCATCCAGTATCAAATAAACGTGATCACAGAAATCCCAGTATATAAAAATACTATAAATAGTCAGATAACTGAAAAACAAAGCAATTTGCATATAATCCACTGAAATGAATCTTATGATGGGAAAAAAAATACCATGAAAATTTGCTAAGAAATAGGTACCAATATGTGAAATAACTTAATTCTGTACTGACCATATTGCTAGCATAAGATATTACATTCTCACAATGGGAGAAGATGAATCATTCTCTCTCTTGCATGTATTTATATTAACTCATAAACCTGTAATATACAGTTAAGGACGAAGTTATGCTAGAGTATTCATTTTATTTGGTCCACTGGCCAAGCATAAACAGGGTGTAAATCTTGTCAGAACACAGAGAATCACAGAGCAGCTGAAGCTGGCAGGTTCCCCTGGAGATTGAGTCCTCTTCTGCCCAAGCAAGGTCAACAAATCAGGTTGCCCAGGGCCACATCAAGGCTGGCATGTTTACTGAAATGAATACAAGTCTCACACAAGTCCTCTCCATTTCAGACCATTTGATCTTCAAATGAGCAGTCCAGAATCATACATCGTGTACAAAATGAACTAAATGGAAAATCTAGGAATGATGCAACTTTTCCACCTCCATCACTCAGAGAAACTTCACAACTTGCATGTCACAGTTTACATATAAATTTGAGCTCCCTGTATTTTTGTCACTGAAAATTGCTTGCAGTAGCAAACAGGACATTTGGAATTGAAAATACACAGTTATAAAAAAATGAAAGAGAAGTTTCTCTAAACATTTAAAGGACACTGATGAACAATTTTGGATTGTCACTCTGACACTTCTTCATGCACCACATTCCAGACTGGACCTCAACAGGTGCAAAGGCAAGTTTCCTGACTGCAGCATAGCCAGGACTTGACACACACTCACAAAACAGGGAAGCCAAACAATAACACAACTGGCATTTCAAGATCAAAAAAATCTATGCAGGTTTTCAGATGGCAGATACTGACAGCAAAGTTTATAAATCAAGATTTAACAAACATACATACTGCAGAATCCTTGAATTTCACCTCTTTTTTTTTCTCATGAAACTACTTTGGATAAATCTGGGGGTGGGGGGGCTGCTGGTGCTACTACAATGAAGTGTTGCATTTACTCTGAAAACACAAAACATTTGCAAAACTGATACAGCAAAGGAAACAATTCAGGATGACCAGTTCTGGTAGCAGCTTCAACTCTTATCAGAATGTTATTATTCAAAAGCAACAGAACATAGTCCAGGTACCACCTCTGTTCTCTGTTCAGCAAGATCATGAAGAGGCTTGCATGTGTATTTATGGAATAAAATGAGACAGATTCTGCTGCCTTTTTTCCAGATTTAAGGTCAGCTAGATCATACATGACCATACATGATCATACATGATTTGCACCAGTTTAGTTGATGGCAGGTTGGATCTCTTTCAACTGACTTCACACTACCTTTACCTAACTCTTGTGTAGACTGACAAACAGAGCAAAACCAGGCATCTAATAGCTCTGATGGGAAGTAATATATCCCAGGTGGACCTACAGACCACATAGGTACATGTGCCCAAACCTGATGCAAGGACCTATCTTAGACTTAGACTCAGACTTACACATTATGCATTAACATCACAGATTGGCCTTGGATTTTCTTTCTTTGGTAAAGTAATGAAGGAATTGTACCATTTCCTGTATTTGACATGTAGATGTCCCATCCTCCCTTATTCCTTCCATCCTCAAAAACTCACACATCTCATTTATTATACAATCGGAGAAGGACAGAGAAGTCATTTGGTGTTATAATCACATAAATGTGTCACTAGCTCTGAAGAAGAATGCCTGACTGAAGGCCAAGAATGCCTCTGCTTCCAGGGATGATGAGGTGCTTTGCTTTTAACAACTACTTTAAACTCTTTAGAAATGACTGAGACGATTACAATTCTGGCAAGCACTCCACAATTGCATGCCATCAAGAGCTTGAAACCAGCACAGTGGCCTTCATCCTTTCATGATCTTGTGATTATTCACGTACAGACAAGATGTTGCTTGGTTAATTACAAAAGAGAATGAGCCAAGAGAAGGAAGAAAGGTTCCCTGGCATGGCTTAATACAGAAGATAGGCAGGGGTTTGATGGTCCTCTCTCCTCCCATCACCCATTTATGGCTCTGTTACTGGGATGAGATCTATTACCAAGGCAACAATTCTTATGTGTGTACACATTGCTGTCACAAATGGGAAGGGCATCCTGTGTTATTACGATATGAGTAGTAATGTCAAGTACTTCTTCTAACATCATTTAAAAGTTGCCAAGTTTTGTAAAGTGGATCCTGAAATAACCCATTTGAATCTCATTCCGAAAAACACATCCACACTCTGGGAAACCAAAACTGTCCGTTACCCAGCACTGAATTCAGGCAGCATTGCAGAAGCATACCTAGCGTATACCTGACTGGCCTTAGCTATGGTCTTTCCTGCATCTGCCAACACCCACTGGCACTAGCTCATAACAGAGAGGAGGGCTCTGCGGAGGAGGCTGAGGGCTGCTGCAGGCAATGGTGCGCTCCTGTGATGTAAGGCCTTTCAGCCACTGGGATGTCAGTTTGCCCTCAAGTTTGCAGTCCTGTCTTCTGTCACAAGTGGTTCCTCTGAAGACACCTGGATCAATTGCTACAGAGGCAAGCAAGAACACAACAACTTGAATTTAACCACTGAAAAGCTCCAAGAAGCATTTCTCCTAAGAGGTGCACCAGACTAAGTTCACATGCTCTGGGGATGAGTCCTTGGTGTGGCTTTGCTCTTATCAGGTCCTACAGTCTCCCTGCAGGATGTGATGACAATTTCATCTCCTGGAAGTTACTCCAGACAGTCAAGCCAGTAACCTCTATGTGCCCCAGTCCTATCTTCCATACATACAGTGCAACCACAAAATGCAGCTCCCGGGTGCACCGAGAGATTTATGCAGTTAATACAGATGCACTTTCTGTTGGGAAAAACAAAACCAAACCAGAAACACACACACGAGAGAAACAGCAACAGTAGCAATAACACCAAATTTCAGTCTATGGGGAGTCTGAAAAGGCATTTTTACATGTTTATACTTTGAATAATTCAAGGCACTATATAAGCTGTCTCTGTAACATTAGGACATTGGTTTGTTAACATCATTCCTCTGGAAACATATGCATTATAGATCTGTGAAAGTCTTAAGAGTGCTCTGGCATCACTTACCAACTAATGCTCCTGTACAACAAAATCATAAATGATTATTTTATTTGTTTAAACAATAAAATAATGCACATAGCATTATGGCAGAAAGGATTTTCCAAGGCAAAGTTTACAAAAAATTAAAAGAAAAAGAAAGATTTTAAAATTAAAGTTTCTTTTTTAACTCGTGTTTTTAAAATGAAATCGATAGTGAAACCTGAAAGTACAGGTTAAAGGAGGATGAAAATACAATGGAAAAGAAGTGATGATGAAGTTGTGACTGATGTATGTCTTCTGATCAGTCAAGAAAAAATTCAATTCTTTTCAAGGCTGATGACTTTCCACTTCACAGCCATATTACACAGATTTTTAATAGATAATAACAACAAGCAAGCCTTCTTTTTGTATAGATTTAGTTCAACATGAAAATGTCAACACTGCAGAGGTGCCTGCAGAGTTAGTAAGCACTGCAGTAACGGTCTGCAAGCCCACCTAGTTCAGAGTGTCAGAGCAGTTAGCTCCTTCACAAGCACTTTATTTTTTAAATTGATTCCTCCTATCTTTATGGATTTCTTCAGTCAAGGTCAGTGCTTTCATTCTGCAGCCAGGAATAGGCTAGACAATAAAAGTTGCAGAAATTAATTCATCTAAAAAGATGCGTGTCATTGAGATTTGAGAAGAATAGAAGTCTCTTCAAAAATTGCTGAGTGTAAATATCATCCTTTCTTTACTCAGCTCTGCAATACGTGTAAACTTGGAAGAGCACTTTAAAGGTCATGTGCTTGTGTATATCAGACATGTACATCTATTGGTATACAGTCCAACTCGCACAACAAATTCCGTGCAGCTCAGACTTCATTGTAGAACCACAGTTCAGTCTTTACAACAAAGCCCTACAAAATGTGAAGATTCACGCTTCGTGCTTCACGTTTATGTTTTCAATGAACACATTTCAGTTAGTTCTAGTCCTGGGTTCTGAAATAAGGGATTTTGTGGAAGCAACAACCTGAGATGATACAGCCGTTTACGTTTTGTGTAAATATGTTGTACAGTAGGAGTGCAGCAATCCCCATCACCTGATGCTTAGTTCTCTGAAACATCACTATCAATTCCCATGATGTTTAGGAATAATATCTACGAAAGGATCTAGAAATACAAGTCAGGAAACAGACTTGAATTTGTTTCATGTTACAATGGCTCAAAGATCCAAACCTGATTCCACTAGACCTATGCTGCATTTACTTTCAGCTTCACCAGTTTTTCCATTAACTGGATTTATACATCATAGTTTGTATTGAGAAGTGCCTCAGCAAGTTAAGATTATTAAATTGTGCAATGCTTATTGTGCATTCTTGCCCTGGTCCGTAATATTCAGCTACAGTTCTGCTGAACAGGTCAAAAGGAGCAGAATGTCTATTTTGTACAATAGTGCTGCTGAATAGATCCTCAGTAAATCAACTAGACTTCCATTTCAATCAAGCATCACGCACACACCACAGAATACAATGTGGGACACCTGAATCATCTTACTGTCTGTCCCTTTGTATAAAGACAACCAATTTATGACAGTACCAACCTTCTTAAAGATGACAAAGATCTGCAGATACTTTAGAATGCTGATTATAATAATAATAACAACAATAAACAGCGTAACAGAGATTGGAATAGATCATCACGATGATAATAACAACCATAATAATCATAAAGGCTGACATACTTTAACTGTGATTCCTTTCTCCCTTCCACAAGGATATTTGCTTTGTCCCACTGGAACTTTTGGCTGTGTGACCTGTGCAGGATGAAGCCCACAATACTCAGATTGCTAATGCATAATTATCATATTAGAGTTACTGGATGTGATTTTGGAACTCAAGAAAGCTGTTCAGGTCAGTAATGTTGCAAAAGAATAAATAAAATTTACATCTAGACACATATACCATCTTCAGAATGCTAATTAGAAAATGGGTAATCATCTAATCATCTTCCTAATCTGCTATTAAAAAGATAAGACAGGATATCTCAGCTGGAATTCTGTGATTTTGTGTGGGTTTTTCAAGTTTTCGATATGATCTTTTTTTTTCTGCAAATGTGTATGATTATGACACATAGAATGAAAGAGCATTGAAAATGATTAGTTTTACCACCAAGAGTCTCAATGGTTTTCTTTGCTATTATCCATAAACCCTTTTTCCCATCACTTTAAAAGCACCTCACTGAAGACATTGTTGAACAACTAAAAGAGGGAGAAAGTTTTAATGGCTTCACAAACACTTCAGGAAGCGAGCACATTAAGATATCAACATTAAACAAAATGAATAAACTGCTTTCACAACACTACCAACAAATCAGGTTTTCCGTGTTTCAGTATTATTTTGAATGAAACTAGGAAGAAAAAACAAAGTTTTTCAGTATCCTGCGAGGTCAGCTGCAGAATATGTAATACCGTTCTCTGGAAGCAGGGAATGGATATTTCTTTCCATATCATTTATTTATATTTGCTACGAGTGCATCCTTAATGAATACATCTACCAATAGCATTCAGAGGGGAGCCAAGGTGAAAGCAAACAGGAAATGAAAACACTCCATCTCTTTCAGTTTAAGGTCTAGGGAAATAATAATAACACATGAGCTGCAATATGATGGGCAAGATGAATGTAAGGTATCGCCTGGAGCAATGAGACCAGTTGGAAAGAACTGATGCTCACCAACTGTATGACAACTTAGTAATTAAAAAAAGAAATAGATATTTTAGGCAGTGCATGGCAATGAATAAGAACTCCAAGAATACAGAAATGGTACAATGCAACTCCAAACAGAAATAGTTCTCTCATTGGGTACACACAGCAGTGGTATTCACCACAGAAACCCTAAATTGCCAGAAGACCTTTCCCTCACTCACCTCCCATTCCTCACCCCTTGAAACACTGCTTTTTCATGATGCTAGTCTCATTTTCACCAGCATCTCCCTGCTTCCTCCAGCTCACCTCCCTTGTACCTTCTGTATGGTATTTAGCTTGCTATCTCTAAAGTGCAGAATATATAATTTTGTATTCCCACAATGCCTGGCACATCAGAGCCATGCAGATTCACTGACAGCTCTCTCGTACAGATGCTATCATGGCAAAAAAAAAACCAAAAAACTTTTTCATCCTGTGCAGAGCTCAACCAAACTAAATGCAGAGGGAAACTGAGCAGAGAGCAGGTGTTCTGTTCACATCAAGAATGAAATCTGTCACAGTCTGAAGGAAAAGCTGAAGTCAGTGAGACTCTTAATTTGTTCCTTCAATACATCCTATAAAGTCAAAATCGAATTTGGAAACTGTATTTTGTGTCCTTTGTAGCACTTATCTACTAGGCTAAAAATGGCCATCATTCAGGAATTTTAAAAAGAAGTCACACTTACAAGATTTGGTTTTCCCTTCTACCACATCTCCTTTATGTCACTGTGCTACCCTAACGTTACTGAAGTCCCTGAACTCTTTTGGAAGGATTGACTGCCACTGAAGTACTACCACATGAGCTATTCCTAAGTTCTAGTCATCTCCACTGTAGCACATCTGGCTGCAGCTATGGGTGTTCTGGAAGGAAGGAGGGAGAAAGGGCACTAATGAGAAGGCCTGTCCCAGGGCAGGAGGGCACAAAGATTCCCCAGTAACTCTCTCTGTGCAGGCACCAGAGAAAATGCCAAGAGTTCTTTGCACTGGAAAGTTAAATCATTCTGTGTTCCAGTTTATAGGCACTTGACAGTATCCTGTACAGGCTAATGGTATACTTTCTATGCAAAACATTGTGATACCAATGCTAAGAGGTGCAAAAATCGCAAGCTTTATGCCTAAAGCCAGAATGTTTATTTCTCAAATGTGATTCCACTCAAGTCTTCTGTGCTGGGACAGTGGCCTTAATCCAACCACCTGCCAGAGAGAAGCTGTGACAGTGTTGTGCATAGACAGCAACAGGGCAGGAAAGGTGATGAAGGAAAAGATTTTATCTTCAAATGAAGGTCATACTCACATAAAGAATGACTATTTTCTGGGAAAGAGGTCAAAAGGAGAAGGGGCAGTTTATTTGGTCTGTGAGTTACATCCACTTTCTAACAAGGCCATCCTGTCTCTTTGGTGGGGATTCTACATACTGAACACCATCTAAGAAAAACAAACCTTCAGTGCAGAGCTGAAAGAAAGTTCTTCAAGTCTGTAGATATCTTTAAAAAATAAGAAAATAAAAAGGAATATATGCATATAAGCTTTCAGGCAGTTTTGCATAACTTTAAGGATAGTCAGCCAGGAATATGTGAGAATGATAGAAAATGTTTAATTTCTCAGTTATCATTGGTAGAAAACTCTCATGGGGTATTTTATTTGCCTATCTGCAACACTTTATTAAAAAGAGAGTGCTTAAGACACAAAGCAAACAGATAAGAAAGAGTATTCTCTAACCTATTATCTTTTATTAAAAACAAAGAAAAGAGGACACTTTCTATAGCTACAGCAAGATGCTTGTTTTAATGACTTTGGAAAGACTACATCCAAGTAACAGAAAAATTCCATGTCCTTTGGGTTATTTAGGAAATAATAGCTATTCCTCTATGCATTTGCAAAGTCCTGTGCTGAAGGGATTTAGAATTAACGCTGATTTTATGCTAGATAGGACAAAAGGTTTCTATCATAGGAATACAGAAGACAACAAAACAAAATAAAGAATAATAGTAAATTAATTCAGTTCCTTACCCCAGTTCCTTTTTTTCAGATATGGAGAGATTCTGTAATTACAAGTAACTGTATAACTTATTGAAACAAAAATTAACCATGAAATTTCAGCAGGATTTGAGCAATTCAGATGGGGATACAGTTTGTGAACACAACATTTCATCAAGCACTACCTTCTGACAAAATATGTTCTTGATGCTCTCTCTCCCTCTTCCTAAAATGCAATTTATCATCATCTGAAGCTATGTGATACAAATAATGTCCATTTTAAGGAACATGCAGGCATTTAATTCTAGAGCACCTCACTCAAAAACTTGTATTCACTTACAGGTGAGTCTCTCCACTTGTAAAGAGAGAGGAAAGGAGTGACCAGTTCATAGACATTTGTTCTCTAGCATCTATTTCACTTCACAATAGAAGTGGAGGCATTTTTTAATAAAAAGTTATTCAGTAGAGCAACAAGGTTTATTTTTATTAGTTTATTCCAAATTCTGGAATTCTTAAATAGCATCAATTAAAAAAAAAAAAACCACTTGATCTAAAATCTGTTTTTCATTCATAGGCATTTTTAGGCAAGAGACTACAATCATTGCTTTTAAGAGAAGGCTGAAGTTTCATGGACCAGAATGTATTCCTCTCATCACATCTGCATTCCCATCTGGGCAGACACTTTACAGAAGTGGCTAACACCACGCAAGCACTGTAAAAAAAGGCAGTCCCAGTCCCAGAGAGCTTGCAAGCTAAATTACATTCAATTAAACACATTTATAAGCAGTAATACATATGAAAAAAAGACTCAGCAATATGAGTTTCTGCCAGAAAACTCTAGTGCTCTCTTTTCTTGCTGGGAAAGGAGCAGCTCTGTAGCCAAACTCTACTGGCATAGGTAAATGCTAGTGCATCACAGAAATGCAGCTGAGTTCACAAAAGTGCTTCCACCACTTTTCTTCATGTTTTCAAAAGCTACATAAAATCTGACCCATCTCCCCACGCACACAGCAGCTGCACTGAGAAGAATCATCATTACTAATTACACCTAAATTACATTATACAAATTACGTCATTATACAATAAAAGCTACTCCATTTGCCATTTCAAAAACTCTGTTTTTTTTCTTGCATCTCTTCTCCCTTTCCAATGTTTCAGTTCAAAAACATCAGCAACTTCCCAACTCTTTTGGGATCTACCTTCCTCCTTCTGGTTACGCAGGTTTCATCCTTTTCATTTCTTCAACAGAGATTAATAGAAAATACAGACTTTTAAATGCTAAGAAAACCCCGGCATTCACCAGCCATGGAAAATCTACTTTTAGAAATAAAAGCTTATAAAATTAAGGGCAACTTTTGTCCTAGATAAGTGCACAATTTCTGCTTAAACTTCATTTATGTTGTGCAGCTGGATTTTTTGTGATGCAGTTAACGCAGGGGAAGAAACTAATGCCTTGGCAAAGTATGAATATAATAAGTGCTGTTCCATGCTTCCAGGCAGTCAGACAATTTCTGTAGAGTGTCAAAGCCTCTGGTTTCAGGAGGTTGCTTTCAAGATGAATTTTGTTCCAGAGGAATCCAAACTTATTGCTGCCTAGCAGCACCAAAGGCTCAGTGGTCACTTTATTAGCAGAAAATAAACACCAGCTTTCAAATAATGCAAGACAATGGATTTCTAGTGATTTATAGCCCATCTGAATAATTTTAATTGGACCTTGCTAATTCCTAAGCAGTGGAGTGGTGAGAATTACTTTAATGATAATGTAGTTACAAAAATGGCCCTAGGTGGAACCAAAACATTGTTAATTATACTCCTTTTGGAAATACTTAGCTGGATGCTTAAAAAATAATGCCCATACACATCTTAATCACTGCATATTAGTTGTGCAATTTTCATACATAAATATTATCTTTAAAGAAAAAAAAAACACATTCCTGCAATGATTCTTCATGTGGATTGAGTCTTGACGTGCAAGTGCTGGAATCACACATCTAAGTTCCATAACAAGGCACGTTGCTTCAAGGAGCCCCGTTCACAGGGTTTGGCTCACATTCAGTCATATCAAAAACATGAGAGGATTTCATGCCTGTCTCTGCCCAGTCACACTGACATCATCTGATCTCAGATGTCCACCTCTCATTTTGAAAATCTGCAAAGGCACATAGACTCTTACATATGCAGACCTTAAGTACGTGGAGAGTAGAGATAAATTAGTTTTTAATTTCCTCTAATTCATATCAGATCATACTGATAGAAAATACATGAATAGACCTTCTTAAATGCAATTGCAGCTACAGAGAAAACCTCAAGCAAGTTAGAGGTCTCCAATACTGAAACAGATCACCATGAGGGTAATTCAGGAGACAGAAGAGAGGGTAAGGAATTAAAAGCCTTTACATATTTTGTGCACTCGAAGGGTATAGTAATAATAACTTATTTCTATCTATAATTTAACATGTATATTCTGAGATAAAGTAGAGACAAAACTCCAAGATTCCTATGCACAGTGCTCTGGACCACAACTTCATCTCAGAAATCACAAGCTGAAAAAATTATTCATGGTGTCATTGTAGATAATGGCAGAAATAGCTATTGAAGACAATAAACATTGCAATTACTTCTATGTTTATTCTCATCACCATTTGGTCACCCACAAACCAAGAAATCCTGTACTACTACACCAGAAAGATGAGCTGAGAACCCACAGAGGGACAAAGTTGCTCACACCAAGGCAGCAACCTTCCATTCTGAGGAAAAAACAAACTCACAAACTGGCTACTGAGGACAATCCCAACTCTCAGCTCTGCAAAATCCTGCCATCACACTGAGCTTCCACGAGCCAGGGCTAATTGGAACATTCCCTCTGTGCTCGTGTCCGTCTTCTGCAGAAAGGACAGCAGGTTGGAAGAGGTCTGCATTTTCTTCAACAAAAAGTTGAAAAGCTGTTCTCCTCAAATCACGTCTTGCATATCATCTCGGATTATTTCTCGCTGTCCCAAACATTGGTTTTTACCTATTTCTCTACTGGACAACAGCCAGAGGTGGAACTGCTCCCTTCCCGGATAGCAGCAGGCAGTGCAATCATTATTTCCACATGAGGCACCAATCCCATCCCCCTCCTGTTGTCTCATTAACGCTCAGTGTTGGCCAGTGTCCTCCCAAATGACAACTCACAGGTGCTCAAAATTTGTTTGTGACTGAGAAGAAGGATAAAGTTTTAGCAGTGATGGGTCTGAAAAGAAGGATTTACTGAAGTATGGGAAATTCCTCCACTAAATGCATAATTCCTATTCATCTCTAAACTAAGTATAACTTATTAAGTAGCAAAACCAAAATACCTCTCCCCCACTAGAAAGAAATAACAAATCAATGCTGTGTTTACTTGTAATCCCCACTCCTGAGGATTTACTATAACTCCCATTCTATTGGCTTATAGACATTTCAAATATTATGTCTTTGAGTAACAATTTTCTGCTTTTCCATTTCTTCCCTCAAGTGGTCTAAAGGTTTTCCTGGCATTAATTTCTCAGAGATTTAGCTGCAAATCAAAATAGAGTAAAAATTCAACCCATGCTGTATCTATTTTTTTCTAGCAAATGTGATAGAGGACAGTACACTGAGCAAGAAGTATTTTTATCCTGAACATTCCCTATATATGAAGAAAGCTCATATATATCCATAAGGGAAGCTTTATGTGTGCCTAATATATTTAATCTTGTGAAAAACAATGAGTTAAACAAGTTCATTATTAAATTCTACATATATTTACAAAAATAACTGAAGTCTTAAAAATAATCATTTTGAATTATTCTGGGATTTTATCAAGGCTGCCACTCTGCCATATGGTTAAAAATTGTACCTCGTATAATGGACTTAGTGGAACCAGTCCTGAAATCTGGTGTTGCTCCACTTTTTGGATATCAGAGAAACAGAGTCTAGATAATAACATTTCTTAAGGGCTCCCTGGATCTGTTATATAGCCTCTGTACTAGGAGGAATCTGGGCTCTATTGAGGCTTGGTAACGTTCATGAAAGTTTTCAGAAATGCCAAGATAAATTTTTTGTTAAATGTGTGAAACACTGGAAATCAATAGGTTCATGCCTCCCATTTACCAGTAATTCATTCGACTCCAAAACAGCAAACAAAAATAATTCCTTTGCTAATCTTTAAAAATGTCTTCATTGCAGAAAACCTGTTTATTCATTATGTATTTTAAAGATCTTTTTATGATGTCTGTACCCATCGTGATTACAATGCCCTATTATATGATAGTTTCTATTCGTTGTAAAAATTTTAATCAAGAAGAAAGTCACTCACGCCTTCCAAAACCCTGGAAAACAGCTACTCAGGAAGCCTAATTGTGCTGGTCTTACAGAAATCTCACAGCAGAGAAATGCAATTTTCAGTACAAAACAGGCATCAGATGAGATGGTATTCCCAGCTCCTGTGCCTCTGTAAGCACTACGAACCAGTGAAGTTAAACCGACCATTGTTATATACTATTCTATTGCAATCTTACATGGTAGTATCTTCCTAAATCGTTTCCTTTAGCACATTTATCAGGTACTTTCTTGAATTAATGAAGATTTGGTAGAGACAATTTCTCTTGACAGTAACAGCTACACCCTGCCAGTGGGTCTGTAGAATTATACTGTCGCTTGCTCAGTTACCAAAAGATTTTCATTCCATTTTTTGAAAAAACTTCGGTCTTTAGACACTGAGCTTCCAATTTTGGCAGCAGTAAGGCTCTTTTCTGCCATAGTGCTATTCCTCGGATACCTAATGGAATATTGATTGTTGGAAGCAAGTGTAAAGCAATCAATACATGAAAAAGAGGAGAAATAGGTAAGAGAAAGCATCTCCTCATTCTTTTCATATATAATTGGAACATAGAGAAGTGCACTGAAACCAACAAGCCAGAGATGTTGGGATTCTAAACATTTTTTATGAGATTCCCACTACAAGGCAAAGCTTTGTCACATCATGTTTGACATTATATAGGAATATCTCTGTATAATAGTTCAGTTACAGAGGACTTAGAAGTTTATGTTTCCAGACAGAGGACCTGAGTGAACCAAGCAAATGCAGACTAACTTATGGTGCAATTTTTTTCTGGTAAGCATCCATGAATTTCTTTCTATTTGTTTTTTTAAATAAAAATAAAGGAGAATGTAGAGTACAACCAACCAGGAGACCAACCAGGTATCTCTGTTAGTATCCAGAAACAGTCTTCAGTAGCTGCCAGCTAGAGGTGGAACAACTTTGGCTACATTAATTTTTGCACTTCTGAAATGACTTAATTTAAATCAGGAATCTACCTTCACTCTGTTTATTAAGGGAAGGTTTAAAATTGCATGGTATTTTCATGAGGTATCTACCAACTAGGAGAGGCAAGCAGCAGGCTGAAAGGATGGTTGAAAGCAAAACACTTGCTATGCAAGAAGAGGCCAAGGGGACTGAACTGGTTCACACAAAAGAAGTCTTCAGAGCAAGTATTATGACTGCATCCAAGTTTCAAAAGGGGAAATGGGTAGAAAAGACAAAGCCAGAGACTTCTCAGGGATATGCAGATAAAGAAGAAGCAACAGTCACAAGCTGCAGTGAAATCTCCATTCTTTTTAACACTCAGAAGTGTACCAAAGTCCTGATACTCCCAGGCCAACAATGAAATTATCATTGAACCATAGAGTCCTCAGAGTTTGAAGGGACACTTAAAGGCCTATTTGTAGTCCAACTCCCCTGCAATGAACAGGGACACATACAGCTAAATCAGGTTACCCAGGGCTTGATCCAGCCTTGCCTTGAAAGTCTCCAGAGATGGGGCATCAACCACATCTCTAAGCAACCTGCTCCAGTGTCTCGCCACCCTCACCATAAAAGACCTTTTCCGTATGTTCAACCTGAATCTATCATCCTTAGGTTTCAATTATGCTTGCCATAAGCAGTTCAGTTAGAAACATCCGCAGATTCCTTTCAACCTGTATTACTCCATGATTCTATATTCCTTAAGTAAAAAAATGACTTATACTTTTATTTAGACTGTAAGATGACCCTAATCAAATGGATTTCCAAAGACAGGTTGTTGTTGTCCCTCCTAAATTCATTCTAAAATTATAATGGATCTCTTAATGAGTGATCTGTGTACCTCTTTCTTGTTATACTTGACCTATTTTCAGCAATTTCTTGTTAGCTTAGCTAATCACATCAGAGTTTCTACACTGATGTTATCCTTCCCTTCCTTCTAGAGAACTATGACTAAAAATCCCACTTACAACAAACTTCTGCAAACCAAAAGTCATCATGTAGTATTAAAAGTGAGTTTAGAGCAGCTGGAGTCCAAGTTGCTCCATTAAGTAGATACTAAATATGCTTTTTCTAAATTTATAATACAAGTTAATATCTCACATGGTCCTGTCATTTCTTCTTACCTCAGAATTCATGCTCTTTTCTCTGGGGACTAGTCTCTGCAGCTATTCTTCCACACACTTCTGTGAAATATCCTCAGTGGTGGAAATAACTGAGCTTAATTTGATGTAGTCTGGATGCAACATGCAGAGACCACAGTACCTGAAGTGGTATTTGGCATCTGAGGGCAATGCTTTGTTTTTCTGAGCATTGCTCTGACAGTGGGTACCCTTACATTGCCTAACCAGTCTCTAGCATGACTGTGAATGCAAAAAGGCAGATCCGTAGCAGAATCATGGCATTCTTCTTTCATCATGTGGTCTTTAAACTGGCAGAGGTCTTGGGTGTGTTCTCATATTCTTCCTGGACAACTGAGATTCAAAGCTGTGTTGACACAAGGTATATTCCCCCACCCCCCCAGAACCAGGTTTAAAAAAGCTGTTTGATAGGTAGAGTGAATCATCATCCTGTTCAGATGCAATTTCTTGGATTAGACACGGGACTCTTGAGTATGCAACAGGTGATGAAAATGTGGATATGAGGGCACATGGAGACTTCCATTCTCCCTCTAAACAGAGTCAGGATGCCCTAGATGGACTCTTACAGAATCAGGGAAAGAATGGAGGAAACTGCCAGAAGGCAAAAAACTGACAGAAGTGAAAAAATATGTTAAAAGATGTTTAAACAAGGGGTGGAAAAAAGAGTCATTTATGTGTAATAGCTTATATACATTTATATTACAAGATTAAGCCCTCGAACATTTGTGTAGGAGTCCAAGAGTATTTAGCACAACTCCTGTTGTTCAGCTCTGAACGCAGCTGGTGATTACAGCATTAAAGACCACCTTTCATTTATCTTGACTGAGAGGTCCTTAGCGCTTAAAAAATAATAATACAAGCCTCCATTTTCTTATCAAGTATGAAAGGAAGAACACAAGTAGCAACTTTATCCACGTCATTAAGCTCTGCTGTAGGAGGGCCTCTCTTCAGCAGGTTAAAAATGTCCTGGCTTGTCAACTAACATTTCTGATTGCTACGAACATACATAGGATTTTACAGTGTCAGTCACTCAAGAGAAGAAAGCCACCTCTGCTGGGCCTTCACAAACAGTGACATTTTCTGATACAAGCTTTACCAATTTATATATGCTTGACTCAAGTAAAGCAGACAAGTATTAAATGGTTAGAAACTATAATAATTAATATCTTACTAAATCATCTTGTTTTACTTTCATTGCATACCAAGACAAGCAATCAAGCTAAAATGAACCCCACTTCATCCTTATGTCTGTCCTCTTCCTGTCCATGTTGGCCAGAGGAGCACAGGTTATCCCCAAGTATAAATTGAGATAACTTCTTTGCCTGATTGGGCCAGTGACAATGTTTCTCTGCACTGAAAAACAGCCAAAGATGGTTCAATCAGGACTGCATGCATTTGCATATAGTCTTCAGTTCCTTTGGATTTCTAAATTAATACAATCTCCATTAAACTTTTACAAGTTTGTAAATTCAACTAGAGGACTTAGATATCTCCCCTCCCCACCTTCCTACCCCCCCCCCCCCGCCCCCCATACACTTTCTTTGCATGTTTACCACACCTAGAATTTATCAAGGCAATGACTGCTTGACCAAAATTCTATCAACATAATGGAAACGCAGTGAACAAGCATGTATACTGGGTAACGTAAATAGACAGGATTTCCCAATTTGAGTTCAAATCACATACTATGTAAAACAGATGGCTCTTCAGAATAATCCAAAAAATTACATTTTCTTGTAAGCACTCCTAACATAATGCTCAAGGAACAGACTTTTTCCTCTGGTAATTTATTTTGCCTTACTCCTTTTTAAGTGTTACCAGAATCCATATTCATCTAATGCCCCATATCTATAAGCCCAAAGCTCTGGGCCAATGGCAAGAATCTGTGGCAGTTCCTGCATGGGAAAGAATAACAACAAAAGATAAAGCAAACCAAAAGCAATCACCTAGTCTGTGATCAGCCACTTACATACATTCTCTCAATTTCTTTCTGCTCATTACCCCATTATTCCATCATAACATATTATGTCAGTTTATGCCATATTAATAAAACAGATGAGAGATGATTTTGATATTCTTCAGCTAAACAATTTACGAAGTAAGATCTAGGAATGAGATCACCTTATCTCCATCTCTTTGGAAGATGTTGAGTTTAGGACTTGATGAAATTAATTTCTGATTATTTCCTTCTAATCAGGCAACTGCAAATCATCACAATTTCTTCTATTCTCTAGGGTATTTTTGACACGGCAAATATGATTTTAAAATTCTTTGATCACAAAAGGCACCACTAGCTGTTTCAAATTGCCTTTTAATGACTGTATCTTTGATCAGGATTAAACTAAAGGAGCTGCAAAAAAGGCAAAAGAGAAAAAATTCTACAAGGCAATTGTTTTGGGATTCTACCTTGGTTTCAGTTTGTGCGTGCCAAATTTTGATCATGGGTTTTCATAGAAATAAGAACCATCTGATGAAGAAGCAAAGAAAATAATTCAAGAATAATTAAGAAATAGATGACACAAAGCAAGCAGAATGAATACTTTTCAATAATGGAAACGCTGGCAAGCACTATTAGTGTACACAGTCATCATGCAGGAAAGCAGAGACATACAGATGAATTTAATTTCAACCTCATTTGAGACTGGAGCATGTGATTCACTGCCCCATTTAGTTCAAAATTAAAATTAAGTATGTGCTTAAGTACTTTTCTGGACTGAGGCCATATACAGGAGTTACACTGGTTGTGAAGCCCTATGGCCACAAGTTGATTTGGAATGGCAAAGTGAAAGCATTAAGATGAAATAATTGAGTTTTTTTGATTGTTAAAGTAAGAACACATCAGTAACAGGGAAAGCTGTAGCAGTTGTGCAGTTTCTTCTGGGGAACAAATGAAAATTTAACAAAAAATTTAAGAAAATGTATCAAGTAATTCATCTAGAAAATTAGCAGACCCCACTATTAAAGACTGATTACACCGTCCTATTTGTCTGTGTGCACTGTGTCCACCAGCCCTAAGTATTTCTTCCCCATTTTACAGGCACACAATCTGTGCTGTAGTGAGGACTGAGCTGAAAGAAGGTGCGATGAATATCCCAGTGCAACAATTAGGAACACAGTTTCTTCTTGTTACCCCTTAACTGTAGCCTACGCAGAGACAAAATCCCACCTCATGCCCAGGGAAATGTCATTTCTGATGTCACTCTCAAGCACTGGAGCCAAAATGCATTTCAATGCCCAATAAATTCTCCAGGTGAATGCAGAGAAGAAAGGGAGCCACAGTTCTACCTTTTCCTAACTTCAGGTAACTCGTTACTGCAGTGTAAAACAGAGCAGGTTCAGCAGAAACTGAGCGAAGGAAGCATTCGTAACACAGCTCAGGGTACCTGCAGTGATGCAGCACTCCACTCGTGTGTGGGTCATAAGGAGCTCTGGAGACAGTCAGCACAGGGAATTGCTGCCCATCCCCACTGGAGGGCTTCAAGTGGGCACAGCACTCAGGCAGGGCTATTTTTCTTTTACAATCTAGTCTCTCCCCCACTCTCTTTCAGTCCAACAGGATCAACCCAGGCTTTGCCTATTTTATTTAATGTAGCAGGTCAGACTGCACCAGTGTATAACAATATGGTATTCTTCAATGTACAAGAAGCAGCTGAACCTAGAATGAGTGCAGAAGTACAATGGCTTTCTCAGAAGACTACTTCGTTCCTCAAGAAAGAAAAGAGAGTGTCTGTGATTGATGCTGAGAAATCAGAACTGCTAGAGATAGTATATTCAGGTCAGTTGGGGCCTTCTCCATTTGAGCATCCATCTCCTCTTCAGTTCTACACATCACACTAATTGAGCCCAGAAGATTCTGGTCTGACAGGGCTATTTGAGCCTTGAAGTATTAAACTGGAGAATTATGATGCTGATATGTTGTTAAGTGCCTGAGTGTTGTCCCAGAGAGGAAAGAGTCTCGAGTTCCAATGAAAACCATTAAAGAAAAGAAATGAAGAAGAAACTTGACAAAAGAGAAGCCTACCTGAAAGAAAAATTAAACTTCCTTTCTCTTTAATGGACCATTACTTCATTGTAGAAACTCTGTGTAATAAAGTACGTCTCTGGGCTTATCTATGTGTTACTGAGTTCTTCTACCACCACAGCTACCTGTGTGACTGCTTGCCCTAAACTCATCAGCCTTCTTCCACAACATAATCCAAGCACAACTGTAACCCAGTATTACCAACATTTTTTACATGCATTTGACTGCAAAATAGGACACACTTTTGTGCTCTGCCAAACAGAGATTTACAGAAACAGCTGAAAGCTTTATTTCCTGTAAGCTGCGTGTCAGAGGAGCACAGGTTTGAATTTCTATCTTTGCTTGTCCATGGGCTGAGGGAATGGCAGCACTTCCTTCCATTGGAAGTAAGGCTTGGAGAGGCTCCTCTTGCATCCTCACCCCACGCTGCCGTGGGCTGCTCCATCGAGCTACCTTTGCATCCCAGGCTCTCTTGCTACATTCCAACATTGTCCTGCATCTGCTCTCAATAGTAACAGAAATGTCTGAATTTCACAAAGAGCTTGTACTGGTAGCTCTGTTTGCAAAGTTATGCTGAAAGATTTCACTCTGTATGTATCTTGGAATAGAAGTTTTGCCTACTAGCAAATGCTAGGATAGAAGTACAAGCATCATTTAATACAAGTACCTTACTACTCCTAGTGGCATCCTTATGGCTTTAGTCATTTAACTACCTAGCTTTTCAGTAGTTCTCATCCCTTGAAACACTGTCTGAAGCATCACACTGCATGGCCTGGAATCTGCCTGGGCTGGAAGCAGCTGTGCAAAGGTTTGGAACTTGATTCCTGTCTCAGCTCATTTAAAATGCCAGTTGGAGCATTAACATGGGAGAGGAATGCCCACCTTTCCCCTTTGTCTTCCCACACCCATAAAACATCACAGGTGAGATGGAATTATGGGTTGAGAACCCTTTCAAAGGCAAGTCAGATTCCTGCTGTAATCATTACTATACATAGTTGCAGAGCCCTGATGTTGGCAGACACCTAGGAATTAAAAACTCTTGCTTACAGAAGTCAGCTGGATTTCCTTATCAATATGGGAAACTGTAGGATGGCTCTTTGTTAGCATTTACTGTCTCAGATTTTCCCTTTGAACAGCTTGAGAGAGCATCTATTGAAAAAGACAGCAGCTGAAAGCTGCACATAACTTAACACCAGGGCTGTAAAGAACAGCAAATGTGGATTCTTTTTTAATGAATTTCCTTCCCAAGTCTTTGTGCTACTGTGCATCTGTTGGTGGACTATGCAGTGAGGTAGCAGCTATGCATATAAATGGGCAGGCAGAAAATCTGCTTGGAAATTTGTTTTCATGCTTTTTCTCTCCCTCTATAGAATGGGGAGATGTTTTTTTTAAAAAAAAGGAGAAAATGTTACTGCATTTTTGTGCAAGCATCTCTTCTGGTCCAGAATAGCTTTCATTTTTTCTGTTTTAATCACAGAAAGGGCAAAAGAGACAGGACCATCTACCAAAAGGTAAGCAGGAATCTCATGCAACTGGCCTGCCCTACAGCTTCAGTCTTTCTTGTTATCTTTAAATGTTTGCTAGGCCAGAAAGTGGTTCAATCTATGTATGGTATTCAGGATGCTTATCTGTCATGAGAGCTATAAAACCCAAGTCAACGATCTTGATGTGAGCAAAAGGCTTCAAAGGCCCAGCAAAAGCTGCCAGCTAGTGGATACTGAGTGCACGTTTTCTTTCTCACTCTATAAACAGTTTTAGAAATTCTAGAAAATTATTTTCGTAGACTGAAAACTTACTTTCAAAATTCTCATTTTTTGCATGTGCTTTTTTTTTTCGAACATACTTTTCCATCATGAAAAATTCTCAAAGTTCTTGCCAGTCCTAAAATTAGACATCTCAGCTGGACAGAAGATAACAAGATTTTCTTACTTTGGTAGACACTTATCATTCGAGGGAAATGATTTCAGGTGTGCTCCCTGGGAAAAATCTGCCTGATTAAAGTCTCTCCCTCCTTGAATTTTTTATAAGATATTTTCCAGTTAGTATGTCTCCCCTGTACAGAAGAATCTAGTCATTGCCTCTTTCTCTAGACAACCATATTTCTCTTTATCTCCTTCCCTTTTTCTATGCTCTCCCTCTCATCAGCGCCATTTCCTCAGAGCACTTAAACATATGCACAAACAAAAGTCCATTAAAGGTAAAGCATGTGTTTAAGTGCCATGAATTGCTGACAGAAGATGGTGTGTCAAAGTGCAGGACAGAATCTGATCCCTCAAAATGTCTGTTCACACTAACGTGCTCCAAACAGTCTTCAGATGCACCTGCTGAGATCCCGAGGAAGAACTGAGGACTTTTTCAACCTCCAGGCATTACTCTAAGGACTTATGAACTGAAAACATCTGCACCTCTATTGACAAGCCACTGATTTTTGATCCCTTTTCATCGAATATGACACAATTATGAGAAAATTGTATCAAAAACTGTTTTTGTTTTTGTTTTTTTAATAATGTTCAACTCATAGCAGCTTCTCAGGGATGGAAATTGAGTCTTGTACAGTCCAGTTGTTATTGTGAATGTATATAGATAGGAAAAGCACTTTAGTGCACAAAGTATGAAACTAAAGGCGTGAGGGATATGTCCCTTGGCAGTTTCATCCCTTTTTATAGACTGTCCTTTCTATTTTGGAGACTGGCTGGTCACCAGGGGAGATAAATCACCACAGTCTGCAGGAGTTAAAGGCATGCTCCTGTTTTAAGCTCACCTGGAAACTCGGCTCTCATAATCCACCATGCTTATGCTTTGGCACACTCTTTCCTTTCTGATACACTAGCCTTATTCCCCTTATCTTGAACAATAAGGTGATCAAGCTGTTAACATTTGCAAAGACCTGACAAGGCGGGGTCTGAGAAAGGAAACACTGAACTGGGAATAAATATCAACGAAGTTCAACCCTTCTAACCTATAATTTCTCTCATAAAAGACTGACCTCCGTAGTCTCTACAGCATTATCTAACTGAAATGCTTTGTGATTTGAACACATGAATTAATGTTCAACACAGACCCAGAAAACATAATTACATAGCTAATCTAAGTACAATTTAAACTTAGGCCACTGGCAGAGAAACACTAGAGAAAAGGAGACAAATGACATAAAATAATGCTGTGGGCAAAGCAAACTTGAACAGTCTGGAAAGGGAGAAAGGAGATCATTATCTAAATGGAACATAACAACCATTCACAGCTTGATCTAAAGCCCAATGAAGTTAATGGAAATATCCCAGCTGACTTTGGTGAGTTTTGCATTACGCTTTCAAACATTATGAATGGGAATACTAAAAGGTTTTTTTGTGTTTTTGCTTGTTGGTTGGTGGTGGTTTTTTGTTTTGTTTTTTGTTGTTGTTGTTGGTTGGTTTGTTAGCATTTCAGACACTTACGCTCTGCAGTGGAAATGTCATGAAGCAGCAGTTCCTCTTCCCTGTCATTTCCTCCCTCGCCCTTCAACAGCATTACCTGTCAGGTGAGATACAGTCTTTAAAAAGAACCAGGACCCGTGATCACTTCATCAAATAGCTTAAAGCAGACTTAGAGCAGTGGATGCTTTCAGAAAGGAAACTGATGTTTACCAGTTACTTCAGACAAATTGGATTGCCTGTCACCACCATCTCAGTGGCATTAGGTATTCAAACCTTGGAAACTGTCATAAAATTAACATTTCATGTAAAAGCAAAAGTGTTTTAAATGAAGTGATAGTAGAGATAGCTTTCTAGGTGCATACCAGAAACATATCCTTTCTGCTTTGTCACACCAGAGAAATTGGCTGATTTGGTGAATTTATAATGTAGACTCAATACTGGGATGTGTAAATAGAATCTTGACTCTCCTTTGGATTAAATGGGTCACCTACAATGGTTTTGGCCAATCATGATACTGAACTTGAGTGAAGCACGACTCCATTTGTGTCTGCAAAGCACCGTAACTTTACTAATTCTTAAAAGAAAACAGTTAAGCCATTTTCAGAACAGGTTACTGCAGACAGGTTCACCTATACCATCCACCTGGTACTCCCACACTACAGCCACATATTTACATCCACAGCTGGCTGCCTGGCACTTTACAGTGAAAAAATGTATGTGTTGCCGTAGAAACATTTATAGCAGGAACAATTGATCTATAGGGAAGTAAAAACACTTTAAAATAGTTCTAATTACATGCAGCCCTGTCATGTTGTTAAATGAGGCCTGCTGCTATTTTATGAATAATTTGCAGAATCCATTGTAAGTAAATTATATTAGGAATTGGGAATAGGCTCTGGACTGCAATGCAGCAGGCTTTTCTTTCCCTCCTGCCTTCTTATAATACATGCAGAGTATTTGTTATAGCTACAGAACATAATTGCAATTATACTCTAAGACAAGGAACTGTAACGTACAAACAACAGTGTTTAATTTCCCACCAGATTGTGACTGAAGCAATACAAGGAGCTGTGTTAGCAGGAACAGAGACTCTTTCCAATCAATGAACCAAACAAAATGCTTTGCCTGCATATGGCCTAAGTTGAAATTGCAGATTTTCTTTTAACCTTTTTAGGTTGGTGCCACGAAGCCTCAAAATGTTTCTTTTCTTCTTCAATGAGAATGCAGTATCACACTATCTGCTTCATATTCTGGAGTGTATGACCCCCAAATTTGACAGAACCGCAGAGCAGAATTCCAATTAAAATATGAAAATATTGAATGCTCCATTTTGTGCCCAGCATTGTCTTTCAGAGCCCTGTACCAGAAGGGTTCTTCCTGTCACACTGATCCTTCTCACTCCTGCAGATCATTCCAGTTTGTCCCCTCATCCAATCCAAATCTTGGTTCTCAAACACCAAATCAAGTTGCATATACATTTCCTCCATGCCAATGCAGAGAAAATAAGGATCCCCCCTTTCTCTCTTCTTAAACAACTACACCAAAAACACACATAAGTCCTTTAAATGAATTCAATATAGTGGTCTTCCTGTGTGTCTACTCCGTAACATTTGCTGTGAACTTTAACAAACATACTTTTATCCTATCTACTTCAAGCCTAGGAGGGCCATGATGAACACATAATGTGGCTGCCTGTGTAAGGCTTGCTCACAAGATGAACAAAATACAGTAACCAAAACTAAGGAATATTCTTGTTTTTATGGTATAGCTCAGAAAACCTAGAAATTGGTCACTGCATTACTCATATTTGGCTGCTGCTAACTTCACAGTTCCTACAAAGTCAGGAAAAATAATCATTTTAACTGCACAGGTCTTTCAACATACTTACATCGTCAACACTAATGTAAATTTAACACAGTTTGAGCCATGCTCTACAACCATCCCATGATGCTAAATTCAGTGGGCATTTCTGAGTAAATCACTTTGCCTATAATATTGTTTCAGCAAGTTGCACACCACCTCCTGTATAAGATATGTATGTCTACTGAAAAATGAGGGACAATCATGATGTGACAGCAGATAACACGACAACTGCCCTTCACTACACAAACACCACTCAGCAGCCTGGAAGCTGAGTACAGGCCTGGTGACAATCAGTTCTTCTTTTAGGACATAGATCAAAGAAACACTGCATCTTTCCTCCCCATTTCTATCTTTGTTATTATTCATTTTGAAACCTGTACAGGGATAAGGAGCAGATTTCAGCTTACATGACAATATCTACTTGACTTCAGAACCAGTTTTGCATTTTCAGTGGTGTGTCTGCTTAGCATCTCATCTTGTTTTTGCTGGGGAACTCATTACAATGCCTGCAGTGCAGTCAATTACCTGGGAATATCCTGATCACCTGCTGCTGCTTTCTTTGATTGCCAGTGGCCTGGCTGCTCTGGTCCATCGGCACAGCTCTGCTGCATTTTCCAGGCTGTTATTCTCAGAGATGTATTTTTCTCCTGTGAAGAGAATTCACATTAAAACAGTCAATTCTCTATGCATAAAATTCTCTGTGAAGATGCATAACAAAAATCATGGCTTTTATATGATTAATAGAGCTGTCAGGACCTATTTGAGCTTTAACTTCCCTGTTGTGAAAGTTTAACTTACTGGTTACAGAATAAAAACCTACACAGAGTACAATTTTATGGCAGCTGAGAGCAGTGTTGAAGTCACTTGGATGCATAGGAGCTGAAACAGAACATGACCGTAAGGTGTCTTCACTGTATGGAAACATCATTTAAAATCAAAGTATTCGATACAATGTCCATACAACCACTATGCACTGGTGTTATACAACAGCCCTAAGGACTTCCCCAGGGCCTTCCTGCAGGAGGTCCCAGGCTAGCAGAGGGTGAACCAACAAATCCACACCTTCCTCAGCTGATCCCTTCTGTAACCCAGCATTTGGCTGGGTTAAAACACAGCTACTGTCCCCGTGAAACAAGACTGATATGCACACACAAAATCCATGTGCAAGCAAGCAGCACTTAGCACCTGCTTCCTCCTCCTGACTGCCACTGTGTCTGTGGCAGTTCTGTCCAACACCAGGAAGAATTCATTGCATCTAAACTCCAACCAGTAATGTTTAGACCATTAAAAAGCCTATTCACCTTTTTCCCATGCCCTAAGCAGGTTGCTTTGTCCACAGGTACTCAATAAGTCACCATGCTGTACCACTCAAGCAAGTTGCTGTTTATTATTAGTTTTATCTAAATTACAAATCATATCTTCAAATTCAAAATTGAAAGGTGTGGTAAATCCACAGTTCTACTAAGGGATTTACTATGCAGAGTTTGGGGTAACCTTTCTGTCATATCTTGGGGGAACTCTCTGCTGCCTGGCTAGAACCAGAAGCTTTCGAGTCTTTTACATAAAACACAAAAATATAAATTAAACATTTAGCTTTAACACGGAGGTGTTGGAAATGCCTGCAGAAGCAAGACTCGGATAATTGAAACTGCATAATAACATTCAGCTTAATGAAATGTTGATGTTGTAACAATAGAAAAACATTGCAGAGTACCCATATGACAACACTGAATAATCTGATATTATAGCACTAAAAAACATCCACTTGATTAGAGGCCACGAAACAATTCCCTTGGAAACAAATTCCATGCTCAGTAGGCTGTCTCCACTGCTGGGTAATGAAGCAGCTCCATGAACAACTCGCAGAACAACAACACGGCAGTGAGATCTAAATGTTTTTGCCAGGCACAAAAACAGGCAGCAATACCCTGTATAACACACACTCTGAGACTGTGTCCCAGGTTTGTACACGCTTCTCAAAGCATTTAGGAGATGGGAATGTCAAAAACAAGTCATGCCAGAGCACAACAATCAGCCGTGTTTGCACCACGTGCTGCAGTACAACCCCAGTCCCAAGTGCAGACAGAACCCTCTGAGCTAGGCACTGTGCCTTTACTCCTGTCCATTTATCAAAAATAAAAAGACAAAAGCTTATAAATGTCTTGATTCCTCATCTCTTTTTCTTTTACCATGAATCAAGCAACTTATCTCTAAAGCTGAAGTGGTTACGCTGATATGAAGTTAACCTCAAAGAGCTGTGAAGCCATGTAGCTACAGCCCAAAGCAGGAAAACCCGGCCTAATCATTTATTTACATCAGCCTACTGGGCAAACCTCCTGCTGGGATAACAACAGAAAATCTGGAGGGAGGATTGACACTGCCAAGACCTGGGTAAGATCTCATCAGAGCCTACACAGAGGCATAGGGCAACCGAAGCAGAGCATGGAAGAGAGTAAGCCCCTGCATATTGGCCTTATTAGCATGCAGACACCCATTCTCTCAGACAGGTAGTTTATACAGAGGTTCATTATCTTACACCATGCTCATAACTCATTCTACTTTTGACTCTATAGAAGCAGCTGCTCAGTATTGATTCTAAAGCAGATGTGAGAAGTGTGCAGTGGGTATTTAAAAATGTTTTTAAACCATCTACTTCCAAAGTGGTGCATTACCTCAGTGTGAAATCCATGTCTATTTTGGGTGAAAACAACTTCCTTGGAATCAGTGGAATTGCACGCACTTACAATGTGGGTGCTGTTGTCCTCAAACCTCAGCTTAGTTTGAAGCACATTTGGGTCAGGGCCAGATAAATTTCTTCCACTGCCTCCTCAGCACTTTCCAGTTTCTAACCATCATAAAGGTTCACTAAGCTGCTCACCCACCTGGTTGTGGACGTGGGCTCCAAACAACAGAACAGCAGCAGGTGCCACATCCACACTGATGCCTCATTTGCAGATGAAGAGAAAGGAAATGCATTGGCGTCCCTTTCTCCTTGGATACCCCTGCTTGAATATACCTATATAATTTAGTTCAGAGAATGAGACTGACACAATACAAGTGGGATCATCAGTTGCTTAGACATGTGTGTCTGATCCTATTTCAGACCACCTGTGTTAACCCAGCATTTGGTTTCTATCAATTCCTGTGTTGTATTAACCAGTTCCATTAGACATCTTCCTGCATGCAGCAAAATCCCACATTTCTTGACTGGGCCTGACAGTCTTTCCCATCTAAGTTATCTGCCATCTGCTGTACAAAAACTAAGTAGATCTATTGTGCAACACGGTTTAGAACTCAGGGGAATAAATTCTGACACCAGAATGGCACAAATAGGTTTCTTCGACAATGTTTTAAAATAACTAAATGAGAAAACTGCATAAGAAAGATTAGCTTGGCTGAATTGTTTTTCTCCTTGGAATAGATAATGAAGACTATATGTGAAGTACATCATTTTCAGAAAGGACTTTTTCAAAACCATGTTAGACTAGTTTGCAGGGAAAATGTGGTTCTGAGAGAGCAAAACAAAATTCATAAATAGACTGGCTAGATTTGAGAGAATAAGGCAATAAATCAAATCCCCATAAATAGCACTCAGAGTCATGCACCATACAAAGTGACCTAAAGCAGTGTAGAAAGAAAAAAAAAATTAGAAAGCATAAAACTCAAAAAAGCAGACCATTTCAAGAGGGCAAAGAGTGCATAATTTATAAGTGAGGTAAAACTGCAGTGGTAGCAATAAAAAGGTGAAAAAGAAAACTAGAGTTTTTCACTTCAGAGTTTTGCTATCAGGTACAATAACTATGCTCTCATCAAGGATTTGGAGGACACAGCAGAAGTGTACTAGAGGCTTCTGATAGGAACTCAGAAGCATAGCAAGAAGTGCAATGCCCAATCCAGCAAATGGCTCTGCAAGGAAGGAACCACAGCCATCATCAATCCTGACATTAACAACATGACGTGGCCATGATACGGCCATCGTTTTCTCTGTCTCAGGATGCTGTATGCAATTTTGTAAACGGGTGGGGAAAAAGAGTTGCTGCTTTTGAAAAGAGTTGAATGCAACTCGCAGATCTCAGCAAGTAATTTGTTCACATTCATTTATAGTGACAAGTGGAAGACAGGACAAATAGAAAACAACAGTTTAACAGTTTCTTCCTCCTTTTGTTTTTTCTCTTTTTGCACATTCACCTCTTCACACAGCACACACTGATATAACTTACCAGGCTAGGGAACAGTTATTTAAACTTTCTCAGTCCACCAGTTCCCATTCCGAGCAGCAGCAGGCAGCGGGCAGGGGCCATGACAGTCCAACTGTGCTGCCCCTTGCTCCCCACCTCCCTGCTCCAACACGGCCCTACAGGGTCCACCTCCTGCCCAAAGGCAGGCCACAGCCAGCTATGGATTTTCAAGAGGGAATGCAATTTTTACAAGATCAGGGATAGTTCTCTCTTGGTCATTATTGTAATTTTATTCTAGATTTCACGGCATTTAATCTTTCTGAAAGCCCCAGCTCTTAAAAGGACCTAATATCAAGACAATACCCATTTCTGTTAATGAAAAGTATATTTTAATACCCCTCAATTGCAAAAATGACTGCATTTCCAAATGTGAAAGTTCAGAAGCCAAAAGCCAAATTAAAAATAAGCCACTTTAGAAAGATACTCTCAGTACTTACAATTAATCTATTATTTCAGGGCAGAATTTCTGAATGCTTACAACTAACATTTACATTTTAGGCAGTATACCCCAAAGGTTAGAGGTGTTCTTACCTTCATGAATGAATGGACTAGAGACACTTCTGACAATCATCACAGCAGCGAGAGTAATGAAGGATTCATTTCTCACCACTGGGAAGTGTCTTCTTTAGAAAATCAAACAAACAAAAAACTCAAAATAATTTCCCAACAATACCATTAAGAAGTTCACCCATGCTGCAATAACCATAAGGGACAGAAGAAACCAGCACTTTTTCTTGCTTCTCAGATCTGAGGAAGCAGTGAAGTACAATGCAAGAAGCACTTTTGTCTTTCATAAACACACTGCAAAACAGATCTGCATGAATATGCACGTTAACCTAGAGTTAAGTGGATTGCATAGAATCACAGAATTGTAGGGGCTGCAAAGGACCTCTGAAGATCATCTTGTTCAACTCGCTGCTAAATCAGGTCCAGAAGAGTAGGTTGCACATGAATGCATGAGCAAATAACCTACTGTGACATAAGCACTTGGAATAAAAAGCCAACTTGACATAGAGATTGCTACCAATTTGTATTGTATCCAAACCAGAACAGGCTTTTCCAGAAGGGAAGCACTTGTCCCATCTACCTCCATTTAATAGCATTCAATACCAGCTTTATGATGAAAATGACAACCTAGCTGTGCACATCAATTGCATAGTTAACAAAGTGTTGCTTTTCTTTGTAGGACACCTCTCAAGCTTATCATTTGAAAAAAAAAGGTGCTTTTATACCTGGGGGGAAATGGTGATGGCTGCCTATGTAGCAATCTCCGCCAGTATGAAAAACACTAGGAAGCACAGAGCTATATTACCAATGACATTCAGAGGGGACAAAAGTACAGCCACAACCACACTAGAACTGCTATTAATGCCTGTTTCTGGGAGAAGATGAAATCTGAATTATCTAGCAATGACTTTGTACAATTACCACAGCTTTTATTTGCTTTTTAACGCAACTGCAATTCAGACAGTTTATCATGAGAAGCCCCAAGCTATGCTTTGCTAAATTTTCCAACTAAAAAAGAAAGTCTGTGCTGATGGTGTTGGCTTTGGTCCTCTTAGTTCCCTCTCAGAACAAGGATTTCCTCCTCACTCCGTTCCTGTGTGTGCATCAATTCCTCACTGCATTCAAAGCAGAGAGCAAGAATTCAATCCTAATGAGATTGCAGAATGAGAGTTTTAGCTCGGTGTCACTGATAATTCCCATCACAATTAAAGCCAGCATGAGAGGGAATAACAATAGCACTCAGCTTTTCTGTCCTGGCACGCTGCACACTTGCCTCCAACAAGTGTGACCTTTAGGAATCTCATGCGTCATGTACCATCCATGTGAACATCTGATTCTGACCTTGTCAGCATTTTCTATTTCAGCCACCTTTCCTTTCTCAACCTCTCCCACTGTGAACTGAGCTGGCTATATTTTGGGAGACAATATGGAAAGGTTATCTAGTTTTAATGGCTTTTGGTATAAGCAGACTAATTGCTTCTCCTGGGCAGTGTAGTTTCTCCTATGGATCCTTGACTGAGTCATAGTTTCCAGCAGTGATGCAACTGTTCACATTTCCCCAGAAGTGGAGACGCAGAGACACTAAGTAGGAAAGCAGAAATAACATCTGCACCTAGTGCCACTTGCTGTCTTTTCACCCACTCTGTTCCTGCACACTGGGCCAGTGGGAGTCACTGCTGCCAGTCGAGATGGGAGGCATGACCTGGAAGAATGCCACTGCAAAGGATCTGGCTCTGTGAGCTTCATGCGAAAGCAGACCTCCTGCATGGCAGAAGTGGAAGCAGTCTATATAACAGTCAGGGAAAATTAAGAGGCAAACAACAGCCTGAATCCCATTTCCTGATGCTTTACCACCAGGCACCTTGTATCTTCCTGAGGGCCTGACTGAAACAAGACCAAGAAGAAATCTGTTGTCAGTTGCTTTTGTGTTTTGGCTCAGCACTGAATTAAAAGTCAAGGAAGCTGGAGTAGCATACTCAAGAAAAGAGCTACTAAACGAGACACTTGTCAAACTAAGTTAATTTCTGTGCTACCCACTTTGACAGCACCTCTTTAATCGCATACCAGAACAAGGCGATGATCGGTGCCACTGAATTAACTTCTAATTTCTTCTGAAATATTTAACACAGCATTGGGTAACTCTGGCTGATAGAATATGACGGTGACCAGGACTTTTGGAACATTATGCTGCTATGCTGAGAAGCCCTGAAATTTTTGATGAAATATCTGTGGTGGACTACATGGCTTTCAGGCAGTATTAATCCTCTTAGAAAACAGTAAGGAAACCAGCACAGCAGACAGGGTAACTGCATCTTAGTTAAATGCTGCATTATTGCCCCAATAAACCACAGTCACTTCTAGCAAGAAAGGCTTTAAAGCAGAGCTTTGGTGTCAAGCTGTATTCATGTGAATTGCTTGAGGAACTTAAGCTTATAGCTTACAAATTCTGAACTATTGTATTAACTTGTCTCTGTAGGAACCACCACATCACTAGGTACTGCTCCCCATGTAGTGCACTTGTATGCAGGAGGGGCTGGTGTGCTTGAGTCACAGCAAAGAGCACAAGGGGTTGTTGAATCCAATGTTATCAGGCTAACATACATCATGTTATGATGATGAAGGGTCTTCATCCAGCAGTCTGGCTATTCATAGAATCACAGAATCATAGGGGTTGGAAGGGACCTCAAGAGACTGAGTCCAACCCCCCTGCCAAAGCAGTTCCCTACACCAGGTCGCACAGGTAGGTGTCCAGGTGGGTCTTGAATATCTCCAGAGAAGGAGACCCCACACCCCCCTGGGCAGCCTGTGCCAGTGCTCCTCACCCTCACCGTAAAGATGTTCTTGTGCACATTCGTGCAGAACCTCCTGTGCTGCAGTTTCTGTCCGTTCCCCCTTGTCCTGTCTCCACACACTGCTGAAGAGTCTGGCCTCACCACTTTGTCCCCCACACCTCAGATATTTATAAACCTGGATCAGGTCCCCTCTCAGTCTTCTCAAGGCTAAACAGACCCAGTTCACTTAGCCTTTCTTCATAGGGGAGATCCTCCAGGCCCTTCACCATCTTTGTGACCCTCCACTGGACTCTTTCCAAGAGATCCCTGTCTTTTTTATACTGGGGACCTCAGAACTGGACACAGTACTCCAGATGAGGCCTAACCAGGACAGAGTAGAGCGGGAGGATCACCTCCCTTGACCTGCTGGCCACGCTCTTTTTAATACACCCCAGAATGCCATTGGCCCTCTTGGCCACGAGGGCACACCGCTGGCTCATGGTCAACCTGTCATCCACCAGGACACCCAGGTCTCTCTCTGCAGAGCTCCTCTCCAGCAGCTCATCCCCCAGCCTGTACTGGTGCATGCAATTATTCCTCCCTAGGTGCAAGACTCTACACTTGCTTTTGTTAAATTTCATCCGGTTTCTGACTGCCCAGCTCTCCAGCCTGTCCAGGTCTTGCTGAATGGCAGCACAGCTTTCAGGCATGTCAGCCAATCCTCCCAACTTTGTATCATCAGCAACCTTGCTTAGGGTGGCCAATATCCCCTCATCAAGGTCATTGATGAAGATGTTGAACAAGACTCGACCCAGCAGAGACGCCTGGGGGACACCGCTGGTCACAGGCCTCCAGCCGGACTCTGCACTGCCAACGACAACCCTCTGTGCTCTTCCAGTCAGCCAGTTCTCAACCCACTGCACTGTCCACTCATCTATCCCACACTTCCTTAGCTTTGTTATAAGGATGTCCTGGGGGACAGTATCAAATGCCTTGCTGAAATCAAGGTAGACTATATCCACTGCCCTCCCCCCACCCACCCAGCCAGTGACAACATCATAGAAGGCCACCAGGTTGGTCAAGCATGACCTCCCCTTGGTGAACCCATGCTGGCTACTCCTGATAACCTCCTTTTCTTCCAGTTGTCTGGAGATGGCATCCAGCACAAGCTGTTCCATCACCTTTCCAGGAGGCTGACTGGCCCATAATTACCAGGATCCTTCTTCTTGCCCTTTTTGAAGACCAGAGTGACACTGGCTATCCTCCAGCCATCAGGCACATCCCCCATTCTCCAAGACCTCTCCAAGATATTCAGCCAGGAGCAGGGCTGGGGAGGGCAGGCAGCGTGTGTTTTTCTTGGTTGGGTCCTTCCTGCCTAATTAAGCTGTCGGGCCACTTCCAAATAGTCTGGTATGTAGAGGCAGCTGATGCAGATTCTTACTGCAGGTAACACGTTGTGTAGGAGGTGCGTGGAATAAAGTTGCAAGTTTTTGTATTACTAGTTAATTTCCTGTTGCTTAAAATATCAGTGAATTGGTCAGACCTTAACATGTTCACTTTTTATATCATAACTCTATCCATCCTGAGGAAGAAATGCTAAGTGATTAAAAAGTATGTGAACTGCTCAGATTAGTCAGAGTTTAAGGATTCGTTTGGGGGCACATTTCACCCACACATTTTAATTTACTTGTCATGCTCATGTTAGGAATTTTGATAACTTTCTCATAGATTTCACTGCAGATGTGTTACTTGCTGCTCCAGCACTGTCTACCAGCTAGCAATTTGGGACAGATACCTGAAGAACAATACATGGAGCACACCCACAGAAATGCACCCTCCCACACCCATTTGCAAACAGCATTTCCATTTCCCAGCAGAAGCTCTCCTTACATGGGCACAGGAGGAACGAGACACTGGGGGGCTGCACTGACAGCTAGCGATGGTGAGGTGCTAACAAACAGGAGTCTGAGATGGCAAAGAACATTCTGAGCAGAAGAGACAAAGGGGAAGGAAAAGAGAAAATGGAGATTTTTGATAGCAACAAAGGGAAGGCTGCTATGTAGCCCTAGGGATTAAATACCACCCTGAGAAATGGTGCTCTTTGCATAAAGCTGGTAAAACATTTGATTTGGAGGACTGGAATAGCCTCTGACCATCAGAAGCTTTGCCCACCAGCAGTGAGAAGCTAAACATTCTGGCACCATGAAAGAAAGTGAGAGGGGAAAGAGGAAAAGAAGGAAAAAGAATAATTCACTGTCAAATCTGAAATATAATCAGTCTGTGATATGCCTCCCATACTTACACAGCAGAAAGCCCACCTTGATGCTTGGCCCTAAATCCTTCTACAAAGCCTTTGAACACATTGTGTTCCCACATCATACTTCAGCAATCATTTGCATAAATGCCACAAATAAGTGCATAGAGCACAGGAGGGACATGTCCTGAGAACTGAGCAGGAAGGACCCGCCTGGGACCTGCCCGTCAGCACTGGGAGAGGTGCACAGCATATCTGCAAGGAGGCATTTCAATTCCTTCTTTTCTGAAGGATATCAAATAAAACCGTCCATTAATCTAAAGGACTAAATGTAATCATATGAGCACTGTGTTTTCTTGATGACTTTAATGTATTGTAAGAAAGCCAATAAGGATCCCGTGGGGAAAAAATATTAGAATAAATGATAACCTAAAAAAAAAAAACATTACCTGGAGTGAACGTAATGCCATTCTACAGTGCAATTTGAGCTGCCTATAGAGAGTGATTTGGTTCTTTCACAGATTCAAGCTGCTGTCCCTCATTGTAGCACAGCTCTGCATTAGCGCAATGCACCAGAAAACATTTGGTTTCATGGAAAATTAATGTCCTGACAGCCACACCAAGCTCATGTACCAAAGACATTTTCAAGCATAAAAACAGCAGTCTGTAATCTCCCCCCTCCAGCTCCCTATTACATCATCCATTCTTTGGGGGGTGCTGGCGCTCATTTCTGTGGCACAAGGCAGGGAACCACAGCAAGCTTAACCTCTTCCAGAGCATTAAAAAAACATTAGGAAATGTCTGTGTCGCTGCTGAAGTTGCAATCAAGGAAACAAGCTGAGTTAACTGAACAGATCCCTGTTCACTGAATTCAGAAGCTGAGTCAGTCAGGGAAAGGACAGACCTGCTACCTATGATCTTCTTGAAAGGCAGTGCCAAGAGACAAGCGTTGCATGGCACAGAATTAGAGATGGAGGAAATGTTGTCACATGTGGAGGGCAACATTAGCTCCACCATTTCCAGTTCTTGAGCTCTTCTTGCCTCTAGCATTGTCAGCTTGAAAAAATAACCAGATAATTTTGCTTCTTGAATATAGTCTACATGAATCCCAACGCCATGCATTTAGTGAGCACTTTTATATGAAACAGCTTGCCTACATCTATTTTATTGTGTTACCCTTTGTCTTTTTTGCTCTAAATGAGATGGTGACATTTTTGGAGGTTGCCCGCAGATCCTAAAAAAAGTGCAGTCATTTCACATATTGTGAATCACGTATCTCTAGTGCAATATTAAATATTGCTACTTCATAATGGGAAATCCTCTGTTCTCAACATCCCAAAACAGGGTAAGGCAGAAGACATCTGATGAGGGTCCCTAATGACATCTCATCCAGCTGTGGGTTATTCCAAAAGAAGCATATTTCCCATGGAAAATTTGCTTCAGCACTTCCAGTACCATGTCAATGGTACTGCAGTTTTGTACATAACATTGAAAACAGGCTGCCCCCAGAGCTGACTATATCAGCAGTTAAAGTGGCAAGAAGGTGCCACTGACTTCTCTCAGAGCCATTCTTTCCCTTGCACCTATGTGCCATCCTAAAGAGCATCACAGGCATGTTCAATGATGTGACACAAGCATCACTGGCCTGACATGTGACATCACTACAGGTGGACTGACACAACAGTTCATTAGCCCTGCCAACAGAATTCAAGGAGCTGGCTGCCAGGGAGCACACAGGTGAGGCTGGAGAAAGAATTTTGAGAATTTTCTTCATACAAGAACCTGCAAAGGACCTCCTGAAGCTGATAGAGAGGTGCTATGTAAAATGGGGATGGAACTAAAATATACATGAGAGTATAAAAGAATTAAAGAAGAGGTGAGGTAAGGGTAATGGTGGAGTGGCATTCAGGTGTTCCTCCAGTTGTAGGGGATGCAACATCTATCAAAAGCAAAACAAAGACGAGACATTTTCTCTTGTTACTGACCTTTTTATCAAAAGGACTGCAAGTATTTTTGGGGAAGAAGCTGCTAGTATGACAGGAATGCGCTGACTCAAAGGGAAAAAAATGGAAAATAAGTCGGGAGGCCAATATATAAAAACACAAAGGCAAAATAAAGTGTGCTCCTAAGAAAAAAGATAATTGTATTTGAAGTAGGATATCTATTTTCTAACTTCTGCAGCCTGCACTTCTCAGAGGTCTGGTCTGGCTTCATTTTCTTTCTATTTGATCTATTCAAAAACTGTCTATATGCCCAGCTCCAGCTTATAGTGTGTACCAAAGTTATGCAAATCGAAGGACACTTTGTCAAGCTCTTCACCCATGTCTTGCACAGCAGAAACTTCTGAGGCATTTCATTTCACTATGACACTAACCAGCTGTAGGTATCCACGCAATTGAAAGGCAGAAACACCATTATCCTCTCATCACTCCCATTTCACAGAATATTCCAAGTTGGAAGGGACTCATAAATACCATCGAGTCCAACCCCTAGCTCCACATGGGACCACCCAAATCCAGCCCCTGTATCTAAGAGGATAGTCCAAATGCTCCCTGGGATTCAGCAGCTCAGTGCCATGTCCACTGCACTGGGGTGTCTGATCCATGCCCACCGCCCTCTGCTGCACACCTTTTCCCTAACCCCCACCCGACCCTTCTCTGAAGCAGCTCAATGCCATTTCCTCAGGCCCTGGACTGTCATCAGACTGCAGATATCAGCATTTGCCCTCAGCTCCCCTCATGAGCCATAAAAATTCCTCCATCGAGCCTTAAATCCTATTTAAACTGAAGTGTATTCTTCAGATACAGGTAGATACATCAATACGGACAGTATGGAACTGGAAGTACTTCTGATTCTCTTTATAAATGTTATGTTACACATCATGGAAGCAACCATGACAACAGATCAACTGAAAAAGCAGCTGATTTATTGCCATTAAAGAGATCTATCATTTTAAGTTACCACAACTTTTTCAGATTTGATGGAAAACTAATAGCAGGGCACCATGGAAAACTTTCATCAGAGCTATCCATGGTTCTCTGTTTTCCTAGACTAAGTAAAACATAGGCTTTAAATTAAGAGTAGGTGTTTATGCAGAGGAAGTAGAATGAATACACAGTTCCAGTCATCACTTTGGCTTCTTATTTTTTTGATCTTTGATTTCAACAATTAAAACACAGTGCCATGTTGAGGTTGTAATGACAGTAAATTTGTTAATAGTTTTATTTCATTCTTTTCTATGCTGCAAAATTATCCATGGGACTGTGATGCTCTCTTTTAATTGTATTTCATGATTGCCACTATAGGATCTTGCTTCACACCACCAACTGTCCTGTGGTCATGTCGCTTTCAAGGTAGTATCTCAAGCTTTTGGAACTTGCTAGATCATCTGTCTTCCCTGGCTACACAGTGACAGTATATTTCAAGAACATGACAAATCACCTCATCACACATTTACAAGAGAAGGTGATAGCATTACAGAGAGAAAACCAGAGTTTTAGGAAATGGAAAGAGATCAAGTTAGAAAATTACAAGTCATTTTGGGAAGGGAACAGGGATATTGAAACAACCTTCCAAGACAAGAACAAGGCTGCTTGGAAAAAGAATATGAGTCTGGAAAAAAAAACCATGACCTTTTGGAACAATGTCAATATCCTACTAGTTGATGAAGAAATCTGGTGAAGACACCTAGTCCAATGGAAAACAGAGCTGGATCTTTGGAAGAAGGAACTGGATCTTTGGGAAGAGGAACAAGAATTCCTTGGAAAGTAAAAACATTCACAGAAGAAAATGCAACAACTGTACTGGCCAGAAATCAAAGATGAGGCACTTGCATGGTTAGGATTATTTCTGCCTTCTTATATTAATAAAGCTTCGACTGCTCTTTGAAATCATTCACTTTTTATTTCCAAATTTACTCTGTTGACCTTTTCCAATCTCAGCTCACCTTCTCTGATGAAGCACCACCATTTAGCTGCCTGGTTCAAACTCACCAGCAGATGAATGAGGCTGGGGAATCTAAAATCTAACTTCAATGAGGATATCTTAATCAACAATTTTCTACTGCTCCTTGTAGAATACACAGAAAATTTCATGGTGTTAGAAATGTTCTCTCATTAAAACTTAATGAAAATGGTGAATATAATTAGTTGCCTTTTAGTCTGAAAAATAAAATCAACTCAAAAAACTTTTGGGTATAGTGGTATGATTGTTCTTGCACACAGGGAGGTTTGGGGCACCATCTGTTTCAAAAAGACAGGAGAAATGTACATACCATCTTAGTCAAAGAGGTATATAAGGGATGAAGTCTAGCAGATACTAGGAGATGGAAAGGGCAAAGGGTGCTACTCAGAAATAATTATGGTTCCACTACTCTGAATTCCCTGACAGCATACATTCTCTAGAAATGATCAAAATATTCATTTATGTCATTTAATTCATTCATCTTCAGGGAAATTACAGATATCCCACTATGATCTTCTACTGAAAATTCCAGAGTAAGTAAAGGAAAAGCAGAGAAGAGGACACAGAGGGCGGGGTAGAAGAAAGCAAGGAAGCCAACCTAATAAGCACATAAATGACAGGCAGAAAATTTCCATGGTAAAGCTGAGCTGCCTGCTGAGAGTGCTTTGACCTCTACAGTGACTGAACACTCACAGCTTCATACAACTGCATTGCATGTTCCCTTGAAAATATATCTATCCTTTCAAAATGGGAATACAGCTGTCTGTAATTCTCATCCTCATGCTCAAAATGAGTTCAAATAATGAAGCACTAACTAATACTGTAGTTTCCAGAGTGTTCATCATGGATACACAACAGCCCACCTTCTCTCATGTATATGCTATTTCATTTTGGGATAATTCCAAGAACTGTTGGTTCCAGTAAGAAAGTAAACCTTTACTTTTTAGTGTTTGTTCTTTCACGCTAGCCTGAGGTGATGCAGATGTCAAGCATAATGACTTAATCCAAAAGTTGCTCCGAAACCTCTGTGCTGATCAGCTGCCAAGAAAGCAATATTTTCAGGATCAGGAGGTCTTTGATGGGTACAAAAATATTTTTCCAGTAACATGATGTAGAATACTTTATAACTTACATTAGAAACATTAAATAACTTATGCTGGGATCTTTGGAGGTCATCTGGTCCAGTCCTACGCTCAAAGCAGGGCCAACTTCAAAATTAGATTTGGAGTAGAACTAGAAACAGAGATTCAGCAACTTGGGGAAGAAGTACCAAGAAGAGAATTTTCCAAGATCTTCACACACAATTTATCAGTTATCAATTATGCTTGATTATGCTGAAACTTGCTCCATGTTTATTGAACAACAAAAAAAAGAAGAAAAAAAAAGTGTGGGAAGAAAAAAGAAACCAAATGCACTAGTTTACTTCAGTGATACAAAAACCAGTGCTTGCTGGTAACTGTCCCTCAGGAAAGAAGTCCTCCCTTTGATGTTCACCATAAAAAAACAAGTACTTCACACAAAGCAGAGCATGTTTCAGGGTAGGGCTTGAACCCAAACTTCTGACTGGTCATGTTTTTCTGATTTTAATCCACTTAAAAGTTTGTCCAATTAGCTTTGTCACACTATACATTTCTGGTTCAAAGTAGTGACAATCTATGTGAAGAAGATAGAAAATCTATGCAGCAAAAAAAGCCCAACAAGAATGAGTCAGTAGTACACAAACCCAGAAAACATACAATATAAATTCTGGACAGCTAGAACATAAAATGTAGGAAATTGAGTTATTGCAGTGAAAAGAAAGGACAGTTTTGTTCACCTCTAGGCAAAATAAATCATTACAAATCCTAATCTGGAACTGCGGACATTCAAAACGACAAAGGACAAAGAAAAGGAAAGCAAGCACAACAACTGAGAGTAACAAATATAAGAAGTTTTATAGTCAGACATGGCATATTTTAGCTAAAGCTTTTCTGGTAAGTAATTGCTCTTGAAACCAAACTTCCAAATCATTTTTAACTGCTTTAGGTAGTGAAGGACCACATGTATTGGTAAGAACTGAATGAGGTTGTCTACCTATGTATTTCTGGAACAAAACTGCAGTGATGTGACCTCATAACAAGCTCTCCTGAGCTCTATAACTGGCTGCCATGGTTTCAGATCTCCTCACCTTCAGGGTGCAACATTAGCTAACAAGGGCAGTACAAAGGTCTTCACTGTAACAAAAAAGAAGCAGGTAAATTACAATATGGGAAATATTTACCAATAATTTAATGCTGAATATTTAATTTCTATGTAAAACCATTAAACCAATCCATCAAAAGAAAATGGGATGCAAAATACCTAAGGTTATTGAAAACTGACAGGAGAAGGTGCTGGGAGACACGGAGAGAACAAAGGAACCTGCTAACCTCTTCACGTATCCTGCCTTTGGCCTTCTGGGAAAAGGTCTCCTGACATGTCCTCACAGCAAAGTGTGCTCTGAAATGCAGTGGCGACATCTCAATGCTTCTGGGCTCAGCTGAGACCTTCCTGATGAATCTGCCTGATGTTCGCTCCCCCTTTCAAGAAACAGCTCATGGATGTATCTGAGGTGTTCACTGCTCATTGACAAAGGCAGATCTCCCTCACAGTCACTATGTCATCTATTCCTTATGTAATGAATAATGGCTTGTTTCTTATTGCTTGCAAACTATCACTGGAGATGTGCTTCTAACAGCACAGCACAAAAAGAAGTAGCAGACATGTAAATTACATGGGATCACACCTTTGTATTACCATTCTATTGCACCAAACCAAACTCCTGTGCATCCACAACCACATGCAGAAAAGATATATTTCTTTCCTGAAAAAAAAAAGACGAAGCAAGTGTAAACACATTCACATTTTCTCACAGAACATAAATTACTGCAGAAATGCTGTATTACACACATTAATAATAAGCTAGAAACACAGAACTAAACAGCACAAGTATTTGTGGTTGTTACAATTTCTTTTTAAAGTTCAGGCACTCACTGGGCAGCAGCTGCCCAACAAATCTGCCTATGCAAATGGCAGCACAAGAGTTTGTGATTAAATACTACAAGGCTTGTCTCCCAAAATGAATTGCAATTGACTAGAGATTACAAATGCCAAGCTCCTTTTAAGTATATCACATTGGATTCTGAAAATAGAGGTACCCAAATCATTTATCACTTTGGAAAATCATTCACTGCTAATTTTTAATAACCTGACTCATACCACGTTTATGGAATGACCTGATTAGTTTTATCTGATGGTTTCTTAATGTAACATAACTTAATGCAGTCCATGGAATTTAAAGCCTATGCTTTTGTATTGCTCGAGTTTGTTGTCTAACCAAAGTGTCTCTGCCCAAATGCCTTCCCTGTTTCTCTGGGAGAAGAAGCCAGCACCCCACACTGCAGCACATTTGTGCCTGAACAGTCCCTTGTTTTACCCTGCCAGATCCAAGGATCCAGTTTCTGCTGCATCAGTTAAAAAGCAAAGGAAAGAAAACAAAAAGGATGGTAGAAATAAAACAAAGTATTAAGATACCTACTTTGAACTGTTCAAGAAGACAGAGTAAGAACTTTCAAGCAAACTTGTCCAACTTCCACAAGGAGCAGCTTTACAGGATTTTGAAGGAAGAGCAAAGGGACTTCAAGAAGGAAATCAAAGCCTTCTGCAAAGCAAATAAGAACTTCCATGAGGAGATAAGAGCCTTTCAAAAGGAGAGAAAAGCCTTATGGAAGGAAATCAACACCTTCCAGGAAAATAACAAAGCTGTCACAGAAGAGATCAAGAATGTTTTAGAACAGAGCAAGGACTTCTTACAAAAACAGAAACAAGTTGATAACATTCAGGAAAAGCTTGAAGAATTCTGGAATAAAATGAAGGTTTCTGAGGATTTGATTGAGTTTCTTGGCGAAAGGAATAAGGCTGGCCAGGAAGTGGTCAAGGTTTTCCTCAAACAGAATCAAGATACCTAAGAAAAGAATAAAGCAATGTATGAGAAGAACAAAGTCCTGCAGGGAAGGAATAAAGCTATGAGGGAAAATAACAGGGCTTTCTGGGAGGACTGTAAAGTACTCTGGAAGAAGGACAAGATCTTCTGGGATGAAGAGATGGCCATCTCAAGTAGCAAACTCATTCTTTGGGAAGAATTCATAGCTTTCAAGGAGAACCGACTGGAAGATTCAAAAAGAAAAGGAAGCTCTGGGGGATATGGGGAAGCCCTGCAGTGTGAGAAATTTTCCCTCTTGAAAAATGTTTATATTCTTCCAGGAGAGGATAAACTACCTGGAAATGAAGAGAAAAATCCTTGAGACAAGCACAGACAGATCTGAAACACCACTTCACTTTCAAACAGAACACAGATGGGCATTAATGCTTTTACCCTAAAATACTGTTTTAACTTTGTATTTTCTTTTAATGTGTTTGCTCTATTTTATTCAGGTTTATTTATCATTTCTCTTTACTTGACTTACAGGCATTAGCAATCAAAATTATTAACTACAATTCTTGCAGTGCTCCAATGAGGATTGATGGTGAATTAACTACACAGAGATAGTTCAATTTCTAAGTATCCCACTGCCTAAGTTACAGCTGTAGTCTATGATCTCCTGTTATTCACAACTGCATTTCCACTTTTAAGATTTCTGTCTTATAACCATCAAAAAGACTTAACTGAAAATTTCTGAAGTTGTTTAAAATTAAAATTGTTAATGGGGTTGCTACTAGTTTTTCCCTTAACCAATCATTAAAAAACATTTCAAAATGTCTAAATCACCATAAAATCACAGCTTTGTGAGCAGTATGTTTACTGCTCACCTACTTCAGTTCAATAATTTTAAAGCAAGTACATTAGCTGTAACTTCCACTACATCACTTGTTTGAATCAATGCATTCAGAGAAAAGTAACGCAACTACCCAGCCCAGCTTCCTATTTCTGAAACCAAAACAGGACATTGTACAGAAAAACAGGACCCAGCTACAGCTGGCTCACTCACTGGATGAGGCTGACCATGCATTATATGGATTCAATCATACCTCTTTATTTTTACTCTGTAAAAAGCAATGCTAATGACATTACTGCTTCAGCAACATGAGTAACAAATCAATAAAGTGATCATTTCACAATGCTAAAATCTTTTCTTCTATAGAGCTGAGATATATATATCAGAAAGAAATTGACTGATTTTGATTCATGAATTTTCTGAGAACAGGAAAGGGAGTTATTTCACAAGTGTGATCGCTCATACGTGTCATGTCTCTTTCTCATTACGATTCTTAAGCTGTTGCCCACTCACAGCACTTAGTAAAACAAATGCAAGTTCCTGTAATAATTCTGAAATATGGCCACCTTATAATCAAAACATAATTCCTATGGGAGTAGGCCAGTATATGAAATGGAATAGCTAAGAAATGCTCTCTCGACAATATGGGTTTTCAAAATAAGTCTTAAAGTGACTTATCACAGAGAGAGAATCATTACTGGAAACTGCCTGATTCACATCTTTCTTGGTCATGAGGACATCATTAACATGATTAAAGGAAATCTTTCACCCTCTCAAATATATTTAGCAGAAAAATTCTCATACTAGTCCCAACATACACTCTGACAGTACTACTTATTAAGGACACAGCTGTAACCTTCAGACTAAGAGCAGAGCTTTTGCAGAATGTCAGCCAAAATCAAGCAATGACTTTCCTTATCTCTTCAGAATCTAAGTTATTTACTACAGAGGCAAGAAAAACAAAGCCCAAAGGAATTTAATAGTGGTGGGTATTTCATTAATGTTGATTAGGACAAGGAGAACAGATGAGATGTCTGAAGAAGATGGTTTTGATATAGGGAGTTATAAACTAGACAATCAAGAAGGACTTGGAAACAAGGCCACAAGTAAATAAGGTTGCCAGAACTGGCCTGGAGAACAAGAGTGATAAAGGACATTCAGTAAACAATGCACAGGGCATGACTTCTGATTTGACTGGCAATCAGGAAAAGCCTGCTTAATTTCTCAGATATATTGACAGGCAAGCTGGGAACCGTGAACTCATCCGTAGGAGGGGAAGAGGAGAAAGGAGCTGGGGGACAGGGAGACTGCCTCTTTTCTCAGGGAACTTCCTTTTGGGTATTCCAAGACTGGCACATTTTACTGTGATGTGTCCTGTCAATTTTTGCCATTTGCGTCATACTTTATTTTCTCTTGGATTGTAATTCAGTTTGATAGAGGAAAACAGACCAGCTGAGACTTGACATGTTACAGCAGTTAACAGATATTTGCATATTTGACAATAGTTTAGTCAAATAAGCCTCACTGGCAACTGACTATGGAAAGGGCAAAAGCAAAAAGATAAAAAGCCTCTCGCCTGTACAGAAATGAAATCAGAGTCTTTTAAGGAGTTGGAATGCTCTGGTCTCCATGTCTGGATACACAAGAAGGTAAGTATTATTTGGGAATAAACAACAACAAAAAATCTACATTGATTTGATTGCTTGAAGCTTGAATATAACTGAATAGGGAGATTTGAAAAGCATGTCACTTCAAGTCCTACAGTCCTGTCACCATCATGTTGTTTCCAAAGACAATCAGTACCGTTAGACAAACCCTGCATGAGGCTGAGATGCTCCTAGAAGATGCTAAACATTCTCAGCTCTAATAACAGTAGGAGCTCTCCAGACAACGTGACTGGTCACTTCAGTTGCAAAAGCCAGAATCTCAAGTGACTATAGCATAACAATGTCCCTTTTATATGGCTTAATCTCAGCTATATAATTAAATTGGTACACAACTTGTAAAATAATTAAAAATGACCCACAGTGAAGTCTGCTATGTGTTTGTGCTTCAGTGCTAATTGCTACCATTATGAATACTACATAGCAGCTTCTCCTTTAGTGTAACTCCAGTGAATACATATAGTTTCACCAGGGATAAATTATACTTAACAACCTTTGCATGGTCAAACAAAATAATATTGCCATGGAGTGATTAAAAATGGTCTAATCTCTATCGTTGCTGCCCTGAAGCAAAAAGAAACAGAGTCAATATATTAGGTGCAGATGTGATTACACTAACGCTGTAAAACTCTCAGTAGATATCCTTCCACCCTAGTAATACAAGTGTGAACTTCACAGCATTGTTCTACACCTTTTGGCTTAATTATTCTGTTTCAATTTTCTGTTTCTGGGTTTCCCTTATTACTTGACACACTGGCATTGGCTTCCAATTGATTTCTTCTCTCAAATTTGTCATCCTCTTTCCATTTTTTCCCTTGTCCAAATTTTTAAGCTAGGAAAAGCTCTGCAGTAGAAAAAAACTCCCATTGTGGTACAGCTCTGGCATTCCGTTACCAACAGCTCTTTTTCTATTAGCTCTGTGACAATTTGGCTGTGTCATCATGTGAAATACATAAAGATATATAAATAAAAGATCTAAAACCACAAGTAAAAATTGAAGAAATCTTACAGATAAGGAGGCTTCTTTGCAGTTTTATTTTTGTTACTGCTTCCACAGTAGTACTTTAAAATCAATAGACTTTGTTTTGCTCCATTTCTATGAGCTGAACATGGTGTAGTTGTCAGAGATAAGAAACTACTCTGGGAGACAAGATGTCTGAGAGGTCACAAGAATAGTTCTTTGTCACTTAAAGATGAAAAGGTAAAGGCAACTTTGAAGGAATAGAAACCAAAATAACAAGAGATCTGTGCCTTTCACTGTATGCCTACCAAACCTGCAGCAAGCTTTATCTTGTTGTCATGTCTCAATCCCAATCGGAGATTTTGACAGATGCTCCGCTTTGCTGAGGACACATCCCATTTTCAGGCACTACCCAGGCAGGAAATGGCCCCTAGACTCCTTCTCCAACCTGCTCACGATCCCATCACATAACCATAGCTGAAGTGACTGCCTCCAGCTGCCTCTCCTGCCAGATCAAATGGAAAATTGCCTTCATCTCAGGTAAGTTCCTAGGCAGGGATTGGTTCCACTTTAAATGGACAGATCTGTTTTCTGTCTTTGGCTTCCCTCCCACCCCACTGCATGTGCTCCTTCCAGCACATGGTGAACACAGTCCTCATTGCTACAGCTAACTGAATAATTCATAGCAAACGAATCTGCTGATTAGTAATTTTCCTGAGTTTTAAAAATCGTGAAAGCATCACTTAATGAGTTCATGGAGGAGCCAAGACTTTAGAAGTAATCAACCTCTTCAAAAGAAGAAATCTCAGTGTGAGGTTTCTGTCATCACAGCTCTGGAGAGCAGAAAGTACCAAACTTGCATTTCACCTTTTCATACGCAAAAATCTGTTCCAGGCATCCCATGAAAAAACAAGCTGATCTCAGTGCTCATACCTCCAGATGACTTTAGCAACAACTGCATGAATTGCAATAACTTTACAGGTTATATTTCTCTACAAATAGTTAGACTTTCTCTTTTTCTGCAACAATTCAGAGCTGGCTAGGACATCCACCAGTGCCAGGCACTGACATCTGAAGCATGGAAAACAGAGAGCAAGACCTCAGAATCCATCAGGAATTTGGCAGTAATGGAGAATTTGAGATTAGTTTCAAAACAGTTCAGATTATACTTCCATCACACATGCTGAATTCCTTTGAAATTCTAGAATAAAGGAGCTTATGACAGGTGTACGCAATGCCACACAAGATGTATATTAATGTTTATGATTTGATACAGATATACTGTATCCCCCTCAAAATTCTTTGTTGTTTCCTTTGACTAGACGTGAGAAGCATTGGACTATTTGAATTTAAGATGATGTTTGAGGTACACAGACATGATTCAGGTTCCAGAGGTATGATCGCCACAGAAAACAAGCAGGTTATGATTTGGGGCTGCATCCTCCACTTTAACCAGTAAGAGGTATTAGTTGCTGTACTTTCACTGCTTAACCTGCAGGTGTACTATTGCAAAATTATGCTTTTATCTATTTATTTATCTATGTCAGGACCACCCATCAAAAAAAGAATATGGACAAGACGTTATTTTTCCTGTGGGAAAGTTCGATAGCCAGTGAAAACAAAACTGAGGCAATCAAGGAATTTTTAGTAAAACCTGAACACTTTGCAAACACAATAATTTTGTCTCTAGATAACTACTCTTCCATAAAGCACTGACCTCAATATTCTCAATTATTTTTCTGAAATAAGCACGTTTTATTTACTGGTACACACTTCATCCTTCTTTCCAGCTGCAAATCTTCTGCAAGATGCTGGAACAAATACATACTTGCATCATTGTGACTTCATCAAGAAGCTAAATGAGCCCATTATGGCCACCATGTGCTTGGCAAGGCACTTGCACTTGTTTGCTAGGGGACATAGTGACTTACTGTGGCTCAAGAGAAGATTACCCCTCATTACATCATGCATCAGATTATAGCTAAATTATTGTTCTCATAGTACAAGTCTCATGTATTATTCAAATTCTAACCAGTGCATTAACTCTGTCACTCAGCCAAGATTACAGCTAAAAATAGTCAGTACATGTCCTACTTCAGAACGTGTTTAACATTACTACCAAAGGCATCTCAGATTTCATATGGGCTCACATTTCACATCCCTGACCTTCAAGAGAATTTCAAGAGTAAGAGCCAGTTGTAAATAATTGAGAAAAGAGTAAATGAAAGCCTGTAGGTTCTAGCCACATTGTGAACTTCAGCATAATGATACACAGAGGAAGAGGTAGTTACAATTGTTTGTATGTTTCATATTTAATTGCTTAGGAATAATACGGTACACTGACAGGGACAACCCTATTCCTCACATAGTTAGGCCAAAAGTAGAACAGTGAATTTTAAACTTTTCTAGATTCATAGTAATAAGCTCTGTTTGAACTTCAATGTACCTTCTTCATTGGCCTGGAAAAGTCTTACCTCAGATACTGTGAGTCAGCACAGAAAGAGCTGAGGGAATCTTAGCCTTTCCCCTTTTATTTACAATCAGTATTGTTGCAAGTACTCCTTTGTCCCATCACTCAGATATATGAGGCTCTTCTCGCCTGTTTCCCCCATTCTGAAATCAACACAGAAAAGTTAAGAGCTATGAAAGCCTCAGTAACAGTCAAAGGTCATCCAGTGCAGAGCTAGTTCTGTTTGCAACACAGTCTAAATTCTGAACCACAATATTCACTAAATACATTTCAAAGGAAGGTATGAGCAGAGAGAGCTGGGCAAAATGCAGGAAAGGACAGCCAGAATATCATTGCCAACCACTTCTGTAGGGAGGGACACATTTTCCTAATTCGTTGCTTTTTCTACTAGCATCCTTCAAAATCACAGTTCAGCTTTTGGCACACATGCAATTGCATTCTGACATAGAGCACACACCAGAACAGCCATTTTGTCATTTCAGATAAGTCTGCAGTTCTTTTCTTCCCTTTTGAAAGGCTTGAGAAAAGTCTTTTAGTCTTCTCCCCAAGGACGAAGGACTTGACTTTGATGTAAATGACACACAGTAGGATGAGATTCCCCTAAATGAGCTTCATATAAGAATTAAGCCCTTAGTGTTTTATATAAATGCTCATCTAGATACAGATTTAGTCAGAAATGGTTCATTAATCAACCTATTCAGCTTCCGGTTCTGACAGATTATTAGAGGTGCTTTTCTGCAGATGGAATTGGCCTGTGATCTGTTTATAATCCCTTTCAGAGGTCCTTTGTGTTCATTTTCCTTTTTCATCCTACTTCCTTGTATTCTCAACATTCAGGGGCTGGAATTAATGAGGACTATCCCACAGTGCTTCAAAAGATCCCAAAGCCAAGAACTCCTGCCAAGGTTAAAGATTAAAAGGGAAAACAAATTCCATTGTATTTTCACCTTTACAGGCCTATTTTGCATGACTAATTTGCCATAGTTCCCTGCTGCATTCTTATTATAAAACTCAGGCTTTGTTGTCTATAATATTTATACTATTAAAATCACTGTTTAAGTAGTAGAGAAAATAAAGAGATGGAAGATATCCATATAGTACTGGTGTTGCCCTTTTTTACACCAGTTTATTTAAAGTAAAATTCTTGTTAACAGCACTTTACAAGTATAGGACACTTCTGGACACCAAGATTGTGTCTTTCTGAAATACCACATACATCTCTACTGGGGAAAAAAAAATCATTTATTTTGGACATTTCACCTCATGTACAAGGTACACAGGTGTACATCCTTCACGTATTCATTATGAAGTAGGTCACACTCTGAACCAGGACTGAATTCTAGATGAAAACAACCCCATCTCTGCTCCTCACAAATAAGGAAGGAGTTATATTTTATTGCAAATGACAACAATTGCACTATGGAGCCGTTCTCAAAACAAAACCTCTTCAAAGTTTCATGGAGCAGTTCAAGGGCAGCCTTTGTCTCCCGTTTGGCAGTTTCTTTCCTAGAATTTTATTCCAGCTCTGGAGGAAGTCTTATTTGGTTTTACAGAAATGCATAATAGGAAAGCAATGATCTAGTCAAGCTTAGGTCTTCGAATAACGAGACTGTCTCTAACTAGACAAGCAATATTGTCGAAGAGCTGAAGAAAGAGAATTGCAAGTTATGTGTGACTTTCATTTCTGTGTGTACAACTAGTTCTTGAAGATGTGAAGTGCAGTCTCTGTATTAATGTGTTGCACAAAGGATGTTGAGACAAGCTGACATGCACAAAGATTTATCTGCTCAGTCTGTAACTGATGGCATACATCAGCCCCACTGCTGTCACTGTCCTTCTTTAGGACCTTTTAGATCCTTTTACCAAAGTGCTCCCTACAAAGACTAGAAACTGAAAAACTCTTAGAAATAATTATATTACACTTGTAAAAGATTAGCTCATCCAAGAGGAAACTGAGTTGGATGGTGTTTATCGTTTTCATTTTTCTGATGAAAATCTGGCAACACTTTGTGGCAAAGAATGTGGTCCTTTCTAAACAGAAAGGGTTATTTAAAAGCAATGAAGTGAAGTAGGAAATCTCTTATTTTCAATACTCTAGTAATTCTTTTAAAAATAATTCAGTATTTTTGACATTTGTGCCCAATAACTAGCATTGTACATTAACCTCACATTTTAGTTACACTGAAATCAGGGTAACTTGCTCATCTGCACTGACAAATACACCTCAGAGGCTGTCGCAGAAGTGGAAAAATAAGAGTTAATCTTGATTAATGCTGAGCAAAATCTCCAGAGTCCAAAAGCCTTCACTATCTCCACCCTGCCCCTGCAAAACCATTTCTCTTGCCTTTGTAGATCTATAAATCAAAGAGTGGAAGTTTTTAATAAATAACTCGCACATAAATTTAAGTGTCCCACCACCCAAAAAGGTCAAAATGGCAGGAAGAATTTAACAAGAAGCAGCTGCTCTTGCACCTGTAAGAAACACAAGAGCTCTCAGCAGCACTTTCCCCTTATCAGGGCAGACCAGTCAAACTAAGTGATAAATACATTAGAAATTAATTGTAGAATTTATCATGTAGGTAGCAGAGCCTTCAAAGCAGTACCTTACTCAGATAAGGACAGAGCACTTAGCAGACCTTTAAATACCACTAATGAAATGGCTGGCTGCCCAGGGGCAGGAGGGACTCCATCGCTCTCAGCTGCTGGGAAGCAACAACCCAAAGACCCATATCCAACCAAAGCTTTGCTTTCATCCACTGCCCTGCTGCCTGTTTTACTGGCACCACACTCTGAAATTCCATGACGCTTGTTGTCTGCTCTGAAATGTGACCAGGGATAAACACTTCAACTGCTTGAAATAAAAATCTACTTTGCAGTCCATCTACAGCATCACACAGAGCAAGTCTGGGTAGAAGCATTTCCAAGAACCAGGCACAGTGTAAAGAGCAAGACCGTGGAGCACAGCCAGCTGTGTACAGCTCCTTCTAGCTCTCGTCCTGCTTGCACTTTTCAGACCCCAGCTAAAACTCCAGATACACCTGTTTTGCCTGTGCATTTTCTACCACCATAGGATACAGTGGTATCATAAGGTGGCATCATAAGGTGCAGCTAGTTAGTTTTGTTTCCTGTGTAGGACCTGGATGTGAGGAAAGTGTCAAGGCATTTGAGTGTCCCAAAAATCTATCTTTGACATTTAGAAGTGAGCGTGGTATAAGAAATACAGCTAAGAATTTGCAAGTGTCCATCTCAGAACTGTGCAGTCATAGACCAAAGCACAGCTGGTATGAAAGAGTACAGACCTTCCGTTCCAAAAAATACAAGTAGACTATACCTCCATAAACAAATTCGCTGTGAATGAACACTATGAAACTTGTAAATGCTTTGTATTCTAACCTTAGCAACATGATATAGAGGTTTGAAACCAATTGAAATAAGCCAAGAAGTTAATGTACCTAAAGGACAAATATATAAGGTGGTAAGGAAGTAAATTCCCTTTTGCAGCATTGTTCACAGCAGTAAAATCCACTGTTCATAGAATTTGTACCTCCAGTCATAACCCATTCATCTTTGAGGGATATTTCAAAACATATCAGTGGGATTCATTTTAAACTTACTATTCTGTCTCCTGACTCATTATGGCCAACTGAATGAAACTGGCACATTGCAACCATTTATTGTTTGGTCTGTGTCAAATGCTTACCTAAGATTAGCTCCCTTGAAGTGCCTACTTTTTTCTCAGTTACAAAGGGAACCCAGCTTAGAGAAAGTTAACAGAGACAAACCCTTTCCCAGTTGACTCAGATTGCAGGATTAACCAGAAACCAGTGAACTGTGCTGTCACTTATTAATTACTCAGTTTTATTTCTTTTTTAATAGGTAGCAGGAAATAAGCATCCTCCCACAGCAAATTAGTATGCTGGTATTTTATTATGTAGGTTAATAATTATCTCTGCTTTTAAAACGTATCACAATAAATTAAGTAAAATAATTCTAAAAGAAAATGGAGATTAGTCCCCAGAAGTCTCCCATTCTCAGAAATCTCCCATTCTCAGAAAGAAGAGGCAGTTTTGACACAGATAACCTGGCTTCCTATTGCCACCAGAATGAGGGTCGTGTTCATTTGCAAGCCCAGCTCTTTAAGCAAGCCAGAAGTCTTTAAGATGCAAGTTTCTCTACAAGTGTGAGTTGACATTATTGCAACATTCATCTTCCACTAAAAATTTAGCTCTAATTATCCTTTAATACAGAGCATCTTGAAGCACAACCACAGCCAGCATGAGTTATTTTCAGAGATGTATCTTGTAATATACAGACACAATATCTTCTAAGTGCCAGACCAACTCTCAAACAAAGAACTCCTGCATCATATTCATCATATTCCCCTATACTACTCTGTAACCAGAAAGAATTTCACTCGGTTGTCCCGTGATGTTTTCAGGAAATAAATCCCTCGGACACAACCAACCCCATTTCAGAACAGAACTTTATGTGAGTATGCATTAGTTGAAGTTCTGCATTGAGGGAGGAGACTCAGACTTCCTTGCATAACAGTCACACTGCAAACTGGCTGTAACAAAACTGCTAATTTTGAAGGCTGCATTTTCCTTCTTAAGATGAAGCCGTTCTTTGCAGTGAAAGCATAACTTCCACACTTACAGTGACACAATATCTACTATACTGCTTTTGCCACGTAAGAGAGGAAGCATAGTGTTAACACTCCTGTCCCAATTTTTATCATGTACTATCAGATTTATAGGTCTGAGACCAGCAGCCAGCAAAAGCGTATCATGCAAAAATAATCTGTCTATATTCCATTTTGCCACTACAATCCAAAATACAGACTATATCGCAGCATTAAATTAGTATTGCATACTTTTATAGCTGGTTCCAGTGACATTTTAGAAGATTTTTTAGTAGTATGGGAAATTATGAAAGCTGTGGCTATTTCATGGCTTTTTACAGACTATCAGTGAACTGATTTACCATTTGAAGTTTTATAACAAAATATATGGAGCAAGTGAAGTCCCATGGTACTCACGTTAATTACTCCATAACTGAGCCACAAGTTAACAAGGATGGCATTGTTTTACTGGGAGCAGAGGATGTGCAAGGAACAAAAACTTTGGTAGGGAGGGGTCAGTCTCAAAAAGTTCAAGTAAATTAAATCTGCTGTGCTGTTTCTCTACTGCTTGCAGACTTCCATAAATCTCTTCCGTTTCTCCAGTTTTAGCACTGCTCATTTGCAGAGTTGTTAGGTGGGAACAGGCAATGTTGTGTGCTCATTAACCTTAGCTGAGGTTCAAACTCACTCCTAATTTTGCACCTAACGCTACCAAAAGCCACATCACTGCAGCCTGTTTGGGAAACAATCTCTGCATCAAATGCCACTGAGTGCTAAGCCTGAGATGCAGCCAGCTTTCTTGGCTCTGCTTTCTAATCACTGGGATCTTTATTAAAAGTTAACTTCTATTTTTGTCAAGTATCTATTGTCCCATGTCTGAACAAGCACTTCCTACAGCTGCCTTCAGAAGAGGGGATTCTGCCTCCCCCCTTGCAGCCAGCTGCCCTGACCACATCACACCCTGAAGCTGGGGAAGTTGGTTGGAAGGGACCTCAAGGATCATGCAGTTCCACCTGCAGCAGGCAGGGCTGCCAACTGCTAGCTCAGGTACTAGATCAGGTTGCCCAGGGCCCCATCCAATCTGGCCCTAAATGCCTCCAGGGACGGGGGACCCACAGCCTCTCTGGGCAGTCTGTGCCAGCACCTCACTGCTCTCTCAGTGAAAACTTTCCCTTGACATCTAACCAAAATCTTCCCTCCTTTAGTTTAAAACCATTCCCCCCTGTCTTATCACCGTCTTCCTGTGGAAAAAGTTGATTTCCCTCCTGTTGATAATCTTTTAAATATTGGAAGGCCATAATGAGATTTCCCTGCAGACTACTCTATGCTCAACAAGCCCAGCTCTTTCAACCTGACTTCACTGGAGAGGTGTTCCAGCCTCACAGTTAACAGTAGTTCCCCTAAACCAGGGGTGTCCTTTGGATCTTTCTAAGTGACATCAGAGCATGCAGACACCCATGCCAGCCCTGCTTCCAAGGTCACTGATGTCAGCGGTGCTGAAACTGGATGCAATTTGTACAAAGCTGCATGCATGGCGTTTGAGAACAAAACCAAGTCAGTATTGCAGCATTTACTTGCTGGTGCATTGTGTTGCTGCGTTGTAGCAGGCAAGCTACTAACTCCAAAGTCTGGAACAAAATAAACATTGCAGGTGGCTTACTTGTGTAAAAAACCAAAAGAGATTACAGCCAAAAGTTCTCAGAACTTCATTATCTGTACTGTTCATGTTAGTAATTTGAAAGTGCTTGTTTCTCCACTCCTTCCTTGTTGTAACCAGTAAGCAAAACAAAAAATATCAGGTATATTGTATATAATATCCCTCTGCATATTATGTCTGTGTGACCTGTTTTGAATTCAGCTGGATGCCTTGCTATAGAGACTGCCCCTTACTGAAGCACATACAATATATGAAGGGCATACGTTGTTCAGTGCAGCCAGCCTGGGCCCCTCTACATGAGATGAGATGGCACCAAACTGTGCTCAGAGCACCTACAGATCTGCATCTCCTGTCTTCTTCCCCACACACTCTGCAGCCACTTCAAGAAGGCAACTCTGGACAGTCTTTGCCACACATTTTTCTCATGAAGACAAATGTGAATTTCCAATCGAAAAACAAAAGCTGAGGTTTTCTTTGACATGATTATATTAGGAATGCAGAGCCTGAGTTGGTGTTAAACAAATAAAATACTAATAATAAAAAGTTGGCATCCCTTAAGGGCTGTGCTCCTATCAACTTTTTGAAATTCCAGACACGAATTACAGCTTCCCACTTCACAAAACTTCAAAGAACTGCAATTATGGCTCATCAGATGGTGACTGGAAAATCTATGACTTTTCATGATCAAGTTACAAAATATTAAATTGTGATGAATTTCTATCTAGAAGTATACCATCAGATTAAATCTGCAGTTACACCTGCACACATGGATGGATGGTTGACACAAACCTAACATTGTAAATCTTCTGAATAAATGGAATAGGAATTAAAAGTTTAGATTATTAACCATATATACCTTTTTTGTTCAAGTTAAAAATGAGGGCACTGCCTGAAGTCCTACGAGATCTTACTGCAGAAAGTAAAACAAAAATCTAATCAGAAATATACATAGAATAATAGTAACAACAACATCATAGTCTGGATTAAATCCTATTGATTTTTAGAGGAGGTTTTTAAAAATGAATAAATAAATCTCTTTTTGTATACAGAAGTGCACCTGCTAGGATTTGGAAAACCTTAGCTTGATGACAAAATACTTTTTTCTTTATTTACCTTAAGAATTGTTGAAAAGAAGGATCACGCAATCAGCATTATGACTTTCTCTACTGCTTCTGAGAACAACTGCCATAGGCAATTCCATCAAAATCAGATATATATACGTATATGTATATATATATTTAATTTCTGCAGGAAACAGACAGCTGCCCCAGTCAGATTGAATGATTGGACTCCTGTTAGAAAGCATCAAAGTATTATGCTTCCAGAAGATGAGATAAAAAGCATGGCAAACATGCAACAAGCCCATCCCAATTCCAAGAGCAGCAGCAGAGGTAATACTATAATAATTCAGGCTACTCAGACTGAGTTCAAGGTGCATTAGTGTATAAACAGCATGAAACTTCTCAGATTACACAGAAAAGCAATTATTCTAAAATCTAAATGATTCTCATTCCTCAGTGTTTGCCCACACAACTTTTCAGAAGTGATGAAGCTGTATGTGTATGAGTCCACTTATGCATCAAAGTGGGAAGCTGTACCTGGAGCCAAGGCATGTTATGCTGCTGCCTGCTTTGCAGTGATATGAGAGCGGACAGTTGGGGGTGCTTGATTAAAAAAATACATAAAATAAATGTCTTGTGTGCTTCTGATGCAGGTACTGCCAATGAAGCCCCCTGTTGCCATATTACGTAAGAGGAACTAAGCTGCTTAGATAAAGGGTTGTTTTATCATTATCATTTCCAAAAGTAACAACATCAAAGGAAGTGAGAAAAATAATCACAAAAAAGCCAAGCACCAGCACACACACTGTGTTTTGATACCTCCTGACTTTCGCCCCCAGGACAAACATTCCACAGTGAAGTAAGGACACCACTGGGCGTACTGAGTCTCTTAACTTCCACCCATTTTGTACCCCAGCATTTTAAAGCAGTGAAAGACAGGTGAAAAAGTGGAGGGACTGCAGACTTCCTGCTACTCTAGAAGAAAGGAAAACAGAGAGTTTTTTGCACAACAGTTTTATATAGCAACAACAGCAACATGAATAAGATCTGTAAGCAACTCACAAAGCTACTCCACTTACGGTGCTAACCTCCAGCTGCTGAAAGCAGACACTACCCTGCCAGGGGAGAATTAAGTGGAGCTGGGGCGTGCTGAATCTACAGACTGCTTTGCTATGACTCTGAAAGTACTTCGTTAGTGCAGTGTTCTCATCCTGCACTAGAAAGCTCAACAGCTCTTTTCCCTGCCTGCACAGGAAAGCTGGCCCAGCTGATGAGATGTCATGGTAAGAAGATGACCCCAGTTGAGAATAAGATTTCTCACTCCAGCCATGGAAATATTAAATCAAAACACACTTATGATCCAGCGAGCTCGCTGTTGATGACACTTCTCACACAGTAACTCAGATGACCTCTGTTTGAAAGGTTTGGTATTTTCTGTTGGCTAACCTGTAAACAGCAGGTAAGACACTTCCACACAGTGATCAATGTGAACAAGAGCAGTTCACTCAGAGTCCTCCAAGCTCTTCACAACACACATCGTAGTGCAAGATTGCTTCATGACCTCAGACAGGCTGGAGCTGTGGAGTTTCCACGTTCTCTGATAGGAAAATATGTGTCAAAGCCAGCACAAAAACAAAACATTATATTTTGTTTCCTATGTGCCAGTCTCTCATAAACTGAAATTTCTGACAAAGCTCCTGTGAAAAACCTCACTGTTAATACCATCCACTTCTTTCTTATATTGCCAGCCTCTCTGTTGCCCAAGAAGCCGCTGTGTTCACAGTTTCTGTAGCTACATGGCCAAGAGCTAAACACCACCCACTGAGAAATAGCATGGTTTCGCAGGCACTCAGCACTACAACTTCCCAGTTCCCACTCCTCCTTCACATTTCACTGGGTATAGGTCCATCGGCGTTGAGCCCTGCTGCTTGTGATTATTGCAAATATTTCAGTTCTTAAAGAGCTATGAGTGGAATAGTTGCACAGAATCCTGTTATTTTGTCATTTTTAATGCATGGATAGATCAATTTTCTAAAGCTCTGATATAGGGATGCTGGTTCTTTGCAAATATTGCATTTTTCTTCCCAAGTTAAATTTAGTTTCTCTTGGGACTAAAAGCATCTCTCCCATACTTTCTGTAGTGCTACATCTTAGGTCTTATCCCTATGAAGCTACTTCAGCAGCATTACCACAACGTGAATCATTTATCAGCATCATCCCTACAGCCTGCTCTGGATCTTCTCCAGGAAACTTGTACTCCAGGATGGATGTGTCAGCAGCAAGAGGTGACCAGACTTTAAAATCAAAAGCCTTGCAGAAGAAAACAGAATGAAATACAGTGTGTAGATGTTTCTATGTTATCATGCATATTTAACTGATCGTTGCCATGCTTCTTGAAGCTGCCTCTCTGCAGGACTCTCCTGGCTGGGTTCCTGTCTTACAAGCCCTTTGCAAACCAATCCTCACTCATACCATTATGTTGCTGTACTAACAAGGAGTTCCTTCACTCTCATCAGGTTCTTGCCTTTATCACCAAATAAAAGAGGATTTGAGTACCATTAGTGTTTTACTATGATGGCAGATTTCAGGGATTGGCACAACTGTCAGGCTTGTTTTGAGCACAGAAAGAATGAACTGAACTGTTTACCTGCAGCACTTCAATTTAAAGAGGCTGCATGCCTTCTGAGGTTTGGGGTCAGTCCCAGAGGTATCTCCTGAATACATTATAGAATCACATAGAATATCCTGAGTTGGAAGGGATCCGAAAGGATTGTTAAAGTGTTCTGTCAAGGCATTCATTGAGTACAACAGTATTCAGCTAATCCTGTGATCTGCTCACAGTATCAATATTTGGATATGGCAGGGCATGCAAATAATCCAAATAGGGATATGACAAAACTTTGGGTGAACATTTATGTTCTTACACCTGTGAAGAAAAGTTGGCATTACTAAGTTGCCTCAACTAGATATCATAAAGAGGCCTAGACAAGCTTAGAGGACTCCTGCTGCCCTTCCAAGACCAACACACGCAGATGATCAACCCCAAAGGCATATATTTCAGCCTTCACTTCTACACCAGCTCGGTGATCTCTCAGCCAGTAACATGATTCTAGCAGGATACCAGCCCATGTGTTTGCCACAGTGACCACTGGAGCCAGGGATATCTCAAGTAAATCTGATCTATAGATTTCAGAAGTGTACTGGCTCCAGTGTGGCTGTCTGTATGAGAACTGCATGCCCACCTGAGTGAAACCTGCAAACTCGGTTTGATGAATTCCAGGAGTAGCTCATAGGTTTATTTGGCATCACAGCCATACACACATTCCCATCCATTATTCATCATACTACAGTCCATCCAATATAAATATAGCTGGCGGGTTATCTATATTAAGCAAGTTTTAATATTGCCCTTATTAGAATTTGATTTGATTAAACATTTAAAAGCCAATGTTTATTGAGTTTGATCATATATTTTAAAAGTTTCATACCATGGCAGACTGACATCAGCAAGGATTAGTTGTGAGTGATTGCCTCCAGCACAGACTGACAGTCCAGCCCCTCTCAGGGCACTGCTGCACAAGAAGGGCTCTTCATTTGCAGTACCTGCTAGCTCTGCTGTGCTGGATCTAAGGAGTCACCTTTTCATGAGACAGATTGACAGCCTACATCAAATGAAGCTCTTACAAAAGATACTCGTTTCTTCCGTAGCACATTCATTTCAGAATAGATGTTTAATCATACTGTGTATGAAAACAGCAGATGAGAGAAAGCATTTTACTAAATATTAAAAAAAAACAAACCACCATGGCTCATTGAAATGCTAAGAAAGTACAGGAAAACTCACAAACACATTAAGATGATAGAAGAGTAGAAATCTGACAGGAATGAGGAATTCAAGCAGCAGGTACATAGCATTGCTGGATTTCCCACTGACCTGTGAGAGTCAGGGCACATGCACAGACAATTTATTACAAGTCACACCTCCATATATACCTCCATTTTTCAAGCTTTCCTTTTGAGTGGGACTTTCTTCGTACCATTCTCAGGCTCTGCTAGGGCAAATATGAGGTTTAAGTGGAGAGAGGTTTGTTACATCACCATGCCAGACAAAAAAAAAAAAAAAAAGGAAACCATGAGAAATATGGCTATTTTCTGTTTGTTAGATTGCAGTTCAGTTTTGGATTTGAGCTACAATTTCGCTTTGCACATCTCTGTGGGCTGAGATGAGTAGCTCTGCAGCTAGAGCTTTCACAGCATACATGACATGAGTATGAATTGTAACCAGTGCAGTCATCTCAACAGCTTGCATTAAGGAATGAGGTGAAAGTCAGGTTTGCATACAGTGAAGAAAACTTGCAGCATCCTCTGAAATGCTGCCTGGTAACAGTGCAGCAGGCCTGGAAAGGAGAAATGCTACATCATAAAACAGAACTTTGTGAGAAATAAAAATTGTACTCATCATCTTCTGACCTTAAGATGAAAGTTGCTTGAGAATGTGTAGCTCCAGTCTCCTGGAGTAGATCAAGTTTCTGATGAACAGTATGTGCTCAGCCTCCTGCAGATGAGATTACTTGTTTCTCCTGTTTAAACCACGTGTGCAACTTCTGCAGTCTTACTATTTTCAGAGGAGATTTTATTCTTAAAATGTTCAATCTGTTCCAGATAGAAAAGTTCTTGAAATTCATCACCAGTCAGACACCAGATCTTCACCTGGTATAAACTACCTCAGAATTCAGTGTCTGCTCTTTCACAATTGAGAATGCCACTCGATCAAGAAAGAAATTATTCCCACTAGGAAAATCCATGCCAAAGAAATTGCTAGGAATTTGTCTGTTGGAAGAATTTCTATTTTTCATCCTGTCCAGCTACAAATAAATCACTGTGTTGTACCTTAACCTGGGAGTGTTATAACATGCAATTAAGTCTTGAAGTTGAGCATCAAGTGCAGATTTTGATTTTCTGTGGAAGACTGAATAAAAATAAAGTGCCTCTGCTAGTAGCTTGACAAGTTCAAATCACAGGTAAAATATAGTTACATATCCTCTCAATGCCAAAATAAGTCAATAGTTATTAATAGTTTAAGTTTTGCATAAGGTTGTTAAATATCTGTTAGAAGAAAAACTTCAGAACCACTCAAATTAATTCAAGTCTTGCTATTTGGAGCTGGGATTTATTTTAAGCAGAAGTGTGGCTTATGTCACTCTGAGCATTAAATACCCATGATGAGAGAAAACTTTGTGTTGACTCTAGTGACAACAAATGTATTCAGCAGCAGTGTGCCATACTGCCTACATGTGTAAGTGAAGAAGGTGACCGTATCCCCATAGACTCATAATGCAGAGAGGCCCAAGAGACTACTCAGATGATTACTAAAACAAATGACTAGAGAGGGTGAAGAAGGAAATGATAACCAAAACAGTTACTACGACTCATAGTGCAAGTCTCAATGCATTTATCGTGTGAACTCCAGTCCCACCATGTTAATGCTCAACCTGTTGTAAGAGTTAAATTTAGTTAAATTGGTGGCTTCGAAATTTATAAAGCTTGAAAACTAAGAAATGGTTCAGTTTAATGCTGTTGCTGTTTCTCCTAGGATCCCAGAGAACTCAAAGCAAGCACATGGCAGCAAACATCCAGTCCATACTGATATCACTATACTGTTGAGTTATTTACATACAGAGGCTAAATGTTCCAGGTTTGTTTAATCTACTGTTTAATGAAAACAAACTTTATGAGATGAGTTCTATCTTAATTACCCGGGGACTGCCTCAGGCTGGACTAGCTGGTCTCAGTCTGTCATCCTTACCCATGCTTCCTTTTACATCACCTCTTGTCAAGTAACAGCAGATTCAGAAGAAAGCATGACCAACACATTTCTGCTGGTGTAGTCCCAAACATATTAACTGAGTCACTTTAATAAGAGATGACTACTTAAAAATCTTCATTTCCCTCTCTTAAGTGGAGATTCTAAGGTCCTGAACTGACAGAGACACTGGGCTCTGCACACTTCATTGATGGCAGTTCTGGAGATCAAGACCCAGGTTGTGGGCTGATGAAACAGCAGTAACCCCTTCCAGTACTGTTACTTCACGAGCAAATTAAAGCTTGCATCTTCTATAACATATTGGGCTACTGACATAGAGCAGCTTAACAGTTTAACACTGTTACCTCCAAGGTCTCAACTGGAAAGTTCAATAAACTTGGAGATATATGACCTCAGCGAGTCTGAGGCTGTAACGCAAGGGATCCCTGATGTACTTGATGTATTGCACTGCACTGCTATAGGAGCTATCCAACTGGAAAGTCATAAAATAACATAAAACAAAGTGCTTGAGCAGAAATGATTCAGTCATTAACACTACGGACACCTAAGCATTAAATCTCACCCACAAAACGGAAAGCAGACTGAATTGAGAGCCCTCCAGACAAGCACAGAAGCCTTAGGGATTTTCAGGACCTGCCACACGTGCCAATGGGATTCATACGAGTTACAGGGATTTTTCACAGGGATGTGGAATAGTGATAGTATTTTGCTACCAGCACCACAGGGATTTCTGTTTCATTTCAGGAACATCCATGCCCCAGAGTATAGGTTTGAGAAAGGGCACTTGTACCATCTCCACAGCACCAACAGACTTTGGGTTTCTCTTACAAGTTCAGCAAAGATTCCTCCATGCTATGGAACCATGGTTAGAGCAGCCTGTACAAAGCCCAAAGCTGTTCTTCAGTGTGATTAAAGCACTGAGCATCCCTCAACTTGTTTGTGGGTTTAGAAATTGGAAGACAGTAATGACAGCATTCACTGCCATGAAGCAATGTCAATTTAACGAGATGAGAATTGTTCCCCTGGAGAAAAATGACCCAGTTTATGGTTGCCTTGCAGTTGCTTTGTTATTTTGTTCTAATGCAAAGGTGTGCATAAAAGTATTAAATAAAATGAGAAATCATTGCTGTGAATCCACTACAAGGGCAGTGATGATGTGAGCCCAAGCTTGAGGAGGAGAGACACAAGGAAAGACAGGAAGCACTGCGGCAGTGAGGTAAAGCAGGGGAGTAGAGAGAGTCCATGCAGGAGTCACAGGAGTAAAGATTTTATAGCAGAAAAGACAGACCTATGAGCATGTTAGAATCCTTCATCTCATACAGCTTTGTTTATCATAGCATCTTTCTTTCCTGAGGCTGTAAGCTTAAGACTTTGATTCATATTTCAAAGCTATTTTTTTTCCCAACCTTGAAATGTAGGAAAGAAAATGTAAAGGTTTGTCAAAACAACTGCAGGCAAGCTGTAAGGCAGCCTTCACTTATGGCTTCCAAAAGCAGAAGGTATTCCAGGGAGCACAAATATGAAATGCTCAAGATGGATTTACCCCAGCTGCTGAGATCCAACAGTTGTGGTTGGTGTGAGACATTGCTTTTTTCTAGGTGATGAAGAAATGGGACAGTATTGAAAAGCCTACAGAGTTATCACAGGAACTCAAAATTGCAATGTTCAAGTGACAAAAAAAAAAAAAAACACCAAAAAACTGAAGTATTCTACACGTAGAAATAACAACAACAAATGAACACCACACCATAAGTTAATGTATTAGGACAGTCTGATTTTGTTCTCCACTCAAGATATGACAAGGGAATGTGGGTATAAGAAGAAATAACTTGAGCTGAAATATGTGAGTGGCTGGAGAGACTTCCCAACAAAGCCAAATATCATCTACTCATTATGTCACCACACCATAAATTGCCTTGCTAGTGAAATAAGAACAACACATTGCATTATTCTTGCTAAAGAAATAGACAACATAAGAATAACTAACTAGTACTAAAAAGCTGTCATGGAAGAGACAGAGGACATAACACGGGAGTTGATGATGGCACTGCAGTTCAGCACAATGAGACCCAAAGGGACATAGCTGCCTGCCATTGGGGTTGGGTGACTGGAGAGCAATAAAGAGAGTAAGGATAGAGAGAAGGCAGAGGCTGTGAGCAGTCCTGCAGATGAGAACAGCCCGCTTATTGCTGGTGTAGTGGGAGGGGAAGAAGCAAAGGGAGAATGGCTTGGTGAGGAGACGGGGTAAGGAAGAGCCTTCCTGAAGGCTCCTGCATGGCAACGAGGAAGGAATACTACAGTTGCCAAGACAAGAGAAACATTTGCTATGGTAACTGAAAAAGCTTTCATAGACATTAATCAGGGCTAAACTATATGTGGAGAACAACAACAAAAACAAAAAAAACAACAGGAAAATATCTTGTTGATTGCCGCAGAAGAAATGAACAAGACTTAGACGTTGGTCAAGTAAAAGCACATACAGAAAAGTATCCTTCAGGAATGATGATTTAACCAAAATTACTTCTTTGTATGGATAAAAATGCTGAGTTCTTCTAGTAAAGTAGCTGCAGGTTGGGAGTGAAGATTCAGCCATCTGTTGTAGCTACAAGGAGCCTGGATGAGCAGCTTGGTACTCCGAAAACATGTGAGAGCAACTCAGATGCTCTCTTGAACATAGGTCAGGTAACAGAGGCAATTACCAGCTAAGGGACAGAGCTGAGTTTACACTTGCAAGTGGTGCTCCCCAGCTGCAAGGTAGGAGGAAGTGGGAGAGTCCTGAGAACCTCTCCAGAGAGGGATGAGGGGATGCTGCCAACTGGCACCCAGCAGGAGATAAGGAGGTCAGTCTATGGTTTTCTACAGTTTACATGTATGCAGTCAGTATCCAGCTGTAAGAATACAGCTTGAATCACAAACACTGGGATCTACTGCAGGTGCAGCTAGGCTTTAGAGACACCTATGTATATTCTCTATCAATGTTGGCGGGTTTTGCCACTGAAAATAGCATTCATAACACACTGCAGATGTCATACTTGCTCATGTAGCTTTTAATAACCAAGGAGAAAGTAGTCACAATCAGTCTTTTTCTCTGCAAAATTCCCAAGAAGGGAAGAAAGAAATTTGTTAGAAACTGAACTAGTATGCATCATAAATTTCCATTTGTACCAATACTTGCTTCTGCAGTTCAGTAATTGCTTTCTTGCCCTGCACAGTGAAATGAAAATAAAGCTGATAATGCCACCCACAGGTGTAGAAGTTTATTGCTGCAGTGACTTTTGAGGCAGATTTTTTCTTTTGTTTTACTTAATTGTAATGTTAATTCTAATTTGGTTGACACCTTAGTGGCTATGAACTTACCTGCACTGGTGGTCAAACTGCAATACTTTGGTTGTTCTGTACTGCTTTGGTACCTTTAGCAAGCTTTCAGTTATGTTGTATAGTTGCCTAATTTCTGCAGAGAATTTGGAAAAATCAGGTTATAATTAGAGCAATTAAAAATAAAAATCCTCCCATCTCAGCACTCTGTAATATGTCAATATGGTGGATACATTTCAAATATTGGATTTCATCAAAATTTTTCATTTAAAATATATGACGGGTACATTTTCATATTATGTCCCATATTTTTGCCCCACTTTATTTCCTCATTTCTAACTCAGAGATCTTCCAGTTTTGATGGCAGTGGCTGTCATGGTTAAAGAGTCCTTCCTTACAGAATAAGACTGAGGTCATTAAAGTAAGAAAAGCCCAATCTTTAGGTATAATTGAAGCAAGCAGTCCCACCTGCAAATTCTGTACTGATTCTCCATTTCCTTTATCCATGTTTATTAGGAGCATTGGAATAGAAACATCATTTTCAATAATTCTTATCTGAACCTTAAAATTGGATTTTTTTATGTTTAAGGGAAAAAAAAAGGATTAAGCAATATTTATTATCCTATTCTTCCTTTCTTCAGAGCCACAGGACTCCATAGGACACAGTCTAGAAAAAAGGCTCATGATCAGATTGCACGGCAGGGCAGGAAGCAATGTTTTCTCTTACACATGATCTCCCTCTGAAAGGCAGCTGAGGTGGGCCATTCAGGGGAGATAAAACCCCAGCACTCCATATGGATGTATTACCTCTCACAGCTGGAATTAATTTATAGCCTCCTACATAGCTTCACAAGAGCAAACTCTGAATTCAGCAAGACATGAGATGGCTCTGTGTGCCATAAATCCTTCTAGTATTCTGTTGCACTTCAGACCCTTATAAAAGGTCTTATCTCAGCTCTGTAGGGTTTCCCACTGGTATGAACTGAGGCTGCAGAATTAGATGCCTGAACAGGAAAACTTCTGAGAATGAAAAGCACAGAGAAAATGCGTAAATATAGGATTTGGTACCAAAAATGTTTTGCTGAAACACAATCTAGTCCTACTCTATGTTATCGCTTCATGAAACATGGACGGCATTCACAGATTATCTCAGTCATCCACATCAAATGAACGGCTTGAGAAAATCAGCACAGAATTTCCTGTGTTGAAAAAAATAATTAGAACTGACTTTTTTCTGAAACAGGACATGCTCGCCTGGTGTTAAGACATCTTATGATATATTTTTCTTCATTTTAACTGTAGGTATGGTACCTGCACTCTAAAGTCTGTGTTGCAGCACATTATTAATAGCATCTTATTTTTCATAGAATCATAGAATCACAGAATCATAGAACCATAAAATGGATTAGGTTGGAGGAGTCATTGAAGATCATCCAGTCCCAACCCCCTGCTGAGGGCTGGTTGCCACCCACAACTCAGACTGCCCAGGGCCCCTTCCAGGGATGGGGCATTGCAAATTCTCTGGGAAGCCTGTGTTGGGACCTCACTGCTCTCTTATGTGGCTGCAGAGCAACACCTTGCTCTTTAGTCCTTGCACACAGCCCCAACTCTCCTAGGGCAGCAGTTCCAGATGTTCAAAGTAATTACACAGCACTCATAGCAAAAGTTCATATTTTTTGTACACATTCACTAAAAACAAACAAACAAAAAATTTATTCAGTGGTTTAACTATAATATAAAGCCATTCAAATATTTTTTTCCATCAGAAGTCCTTAATTTGTTACCATAGGATTTCACCAAGCAGGTAATGGTAACGATTTTACTGAGATCCTCACTCACAGGTAATGTGACAAGAACACATCAAGCTAACTTCTGAAAGAGTGAAGGTGAGGGATTTGACACCCTGTGAGCTTTCTTTGAAGGCAGCAGCGATCTGGGTGATCTTGAGGACATGCCATCTGACAGCATGATTAGGTTGTGCCCATTTGGTGGCTGTGCTTGACTGGTCTGTCATTGAGTTAAGTGTCAGTGTACGTGGGCTGTTTCATTTATGCCTCCATCCATCATAACCTGCACTGCTTGCTGACTCGCTAAGGAAAATCTGTTTCGTCAGGAAAATACAAGAGGAAGCAAATGCTGATTCATTGGGTGATTTGGGTGGCTTAGGGGCTGTCAAAGTGAGTTTGTGAATGCAGAAAGCTGAAGACTTTGGTGGAGATGCACTCACATCTCCCAAATGTGAATGGAAATTCTTCAGGGAACAAAGCTCTCCCTGACTGCCTCTCCATGCATCCCATCATCATCACATATCCCTATTCTGTACTGAAAGCCCTCCTGCCTCTGTGCTAGCAGAGCTGGGGAGTGCTGCACAGGCACCTGGGAGGCAGTGCCACAGAGCCCTCACCACCTCACAGGCTTCTGCATCCTCTGCTCACGGCCCACATCTGAACACTAAGCTAAGATTCCATGACTGATAGAGGAAAAAAAGAGGAGCAATCTAAATCAACACTTGGAAACTGTGAAATATGGTAACAATAGAATCATAAATGTTGGAAAAGACGGCTAAGGTCATCTAGTCCAATCATCAACCCATCACCACCATGCCCACTAAACCATGTCCCTCAGTGCCACAATAAAATCATTGAATAATTTGGAGTGCCACTATGCCCAAAATCAGACACCCAGTATTTACCTTTACAAGTATACACCCTATAGCCACGCTTACATTCAAAACCTTCAGCTACCTAAAACACAGGCTAAACTGCAGTGCAGGAACAAAAGAGAGAATGGTCCCCCAGAGACAGCTCCCGCAGCACCAACATGACGCACTGCCCCATCAGGAAGTTCTGACCTGGACCATTAACAAATACCAAGCACTGAGAAACCCCTGCTTTGATTCCAAAGGGAATGGTGCCAATGAAAGCAATACTGAAAATAACTCAATAAATTCTGATCAGAAGAGGATCTGAGGCTCTTCCTCAGGAGGTAACAGAAGTGGCAGGCTCAGACTGATGGAATGGATGGGCTGGAGGGCACAGCATGCTCTGGGCAGCATCATGGGGCCATGGCTGCTGATTTCCCTGAGGGCTCCTTTTGCTTCTTCAATATTATGTGACAAGTGCTCACATTCTTTTTCAGTTCTCTTTAGGAGAACTAAAAAAATCCTACAATGCTTTCCATACATTTAGAGCTAAATCCACTTCAACTAAGCTGCAATTTCAGAGCTCTTTTTGCTGGCAGCTCTGCTTTCAAACAGCTCCTCAGCTGCATCCTCTTCCTTCACATTGCTAACACCCTCATGCTGCTCTCTGGGCTGTTTCTTCAGAAATGCATTGAAACGAAGAGGGCAAAAGATTAAAGACTGGGATTTAAAAGTGACCCCTACTTTTAGCAGGTTTTTTTTTTTTTTGTTTTGGTTTTTTTTTGTGAAATGAACTCCAGGCGGGGTCTAAGATCACCCTGGGTGAGATGGAGTGGTCCAGAATGTGGCACAGCCTTCTGAGTATAACAACACTTGGACCGCTCATGGCCACTGTGGAGCACCACATGGATCCTGTTCTGCATCCTCACCAGCTCCACAGGGTCACAATTTGCACCAGTAAGCAAACCCTGCAGGAGCAAGCTGCTGATACTCTGTGCCGAAGTGAAGGAGAACTGCAAACGTAATTTGCTCCACTAGAAGATCAGAAAGGATTGCTGACCAGAGCTCCAGCAACAAAGACCTTGCTAGTGGTTCAGAAAAAAAGCAGTTTGGATTCATTTGTGAAGAACCAATGACAGAAATCTTCCAGCACAAATCACTTTTTCAATTTGTAATGAACCAGAAAAGTGATACTTAAGGGAAAAAAATATTATCCTTGCTAAAGGACTTAGTTTAGTAGTTGGGTAGAGATAGTGATAGGAGGATGGTTGGACTAGATGATCTTATAGGTCCTTTCCAACCTTATGAACTTATGAACTTATGAATTTATCAACAAATTTTCTTCTGGAAACTATCCATGCTACAGCATGGATGGGACAAAATAAGCCACAGCATGCAGCCAGTCAGCCTGCTGGGTCTGCTGAGCCCACCTAGTAGTTTGCAAAAGCACAAGGAAACCACACAGGAAAAGGATAAAGGGTAACTCAACAGAAAATAGACTTTAGAACAGATTGTAGGGGCTGCCTTCCTTCCCCCAGCCCACCAAAGTATTTACACCAGGGCATATAGCAAACAAGGTCAACTTCCACCTCCTTTTCTTCTCTTTTCTTTTCTCTTCTCTCCTCTGTTCTCTTTTCCTACCCTCTCCTTTCCTTTTCTTCTTTTTCCCTCCTCCTTCCCATATGGCGGGGCCTGGGCCTGGGAGTCAGCAATGTTCTCCCAGCAAGAGACAGGAATCAGGCATGAGCAGACACACACGCCCTTGATAAATGCATGGCTGCACAGGATAATTTTGGCCTTCTTGACCACAGGATGAGGAGTCCTGAGCTGATAATCAAAGCTGACATGCACTTTTTAAAGAAGGAGAAGTCTTTACCTGTTTCTGCCCCAGTGAAGGGTCTGGCGATAATGAAGCAGGACGGCCTGGATGAGAAGTCTATGGGTAGCTGCAAGCAATGCTGGACTCAGCAAGAGCCTGAAAACTTGAGGGACAGATTTGTATCTAATAGGAATAAGAAGGGGGAAAATAGACTATTCTAACAAAGATCCTTGATGTTTGTGTTCTTACGCAGGAATTAGAGGTCTTAATAAGTAATCACATTTACATCAGGAAAACAGGGTGATGATCCTGCTCAGAAAAGGATAGTGCTTAGATGTGTGCTTCCAAATTAGCCAACAAAAAGGCTGAAGGAGCACCGGGATCATTAGTGGTGACTCTGGGGCAGGACAAAGCGGATGGCCTCCTCTGTTCCCTACCAGTAAGCAGTTGCTCTGTGCTGGGCCTGGGCAGATCCTGCTGACAGAGAGAAAGGGAACGTGTCAGGGAGCTGTTTTACCCACACAGTCTGTTGTGTGCTTGTCCCTTATCTGGCTCCTAGCTTTTGAGAAGTAAGATTTGAGCAGAGAAAAGACTACGCCTATCATAATCCAAATTATTCCTGAGCAAGATAGCTGGAAAATTTCAAACAGAATGGTTTGCTGGCAAAAACCGCAGCTATCACAAAACCAGGAAGGTTTGGTAGCACTCAAAATGTTTTTATATTAAGGAAATTCGGATCAGATAGCTAGTTGTTGATGAGTTTGAGGAGAGATGCTGTTTATTGACCGGTTGTGTTCCTAATTGGATAAATGCTGAACTGCATTAACCCACGGGCTGTGGGAGACGCATGGGAATTGTAGGTCACGTCTTTCATTTCAGTAGGGCAGGCCTCTCCTTTAGCTTACATTTTCTGACTTTTACTTTGAATTCCCCAGATAAATAAAAATAAATCACTGAATTTCCTGAAGTAAAATGAAAAGGAAAGGAGAAAGTGAGCTGTGCAGCTCCTCTCCATACTTTTCCATCACACTAAATGCTCTACAATGAGGATGGGATCCCGTCTTGCTCAGTCCTGGTTTGCCCCAGGAAAGCACAATACGTTGTTCGCTGACAGGCTGCCTGCCTGGGCAGAAAGGTTTGCTAGGTCTTGGTGGAGCTTCTTCTATCTGCTATAAGGGGGTTGATAGATTTTCAAATTGCAGTGACTAGATTTGGAATTGTACAGTGGAGATTTCTCTGTGTCCTGACTTCAAATTGGGCATGCAGAAGTAATCCAATAAAAGCAATAAACAGACAGCATTCACAGGTGCTACTGTCCATTACTGCTCATTACTGAAACTGCTTTCTGGAGGGACCAGGAAGTTCAACACAAACCTGGCCAATCTCAAGGCAGTATCACGGTGGGGGTTTTTGAAGGTAAGTTTCTCCATCTACAATCCAGCAGCACAGGCTTCTGTAGGAGATTCACCCAGAGGGACCAAAATGGTAAGCTCTCTGACCATGAAAAATGAATGCACATTTTATCCAGATTCTTTACACTGAATGACCGTGCACTTGACGGAAATGTTATTTCTTTTTATAAGCATGTTACAGCTTAAGGGGGAAGAAAAAGAAGAAGGAATCCAGTGCTGTCACTTTGGAAAGCTTTTACTGTAATCAACCTTACGTGTTTTGTTATACAATGCAAAGAAGGTTTAATCTCTCTTGCCTAGCACACTCCCTTCAGGGTTTTACTGCTTACAAAGGGAGCTTTCACTTTGACTGTGGCAAAAATAGTGTCAAACCCCATTGTGAGAAACTGCTTTTAGTCTGGATTCATTTGGGAAGTTCTGAAGAATCAGTGATTTCATGAAATGTGTGAAAAAAACAGGACTGCTTCTGAAGAGTGCTATTTCCTATACTTCTTCCTTCCCATGAATACGATTTCCAAAAGGTGTTTCATTTTACTCTTGCAGATCCTTGCACAGTTCATGATCTGAATGATTATAAAAATAATGATGAGTGAAGATTTCCATAAATTTTGTTCTTTACAAATGTTCCACAAATGGTTTCTGGAGGGGCAGACTCCAGGTATCGCAGGTACAACAGGAGGAGTCAAACGGAGGTCGAAGAGATACTGACCTGGGGCTCAGAAGTGCTGAGCTCCATCTACAGAACTGAAACTTTGACTTTTTCTTCTGTTTTTGGGGGGTGGTGGTTTTTTTGTGGGTTTTGTTTTCATGTGGGTCTGAAGGGAAGAAAAACAGTTTGTACATACCGAGCTCTGGCCTGAATGTTTTCTCGAGCTCAGGCCAAGTGCAAGCCATGAGTCCTGGAAGAGGTAATTAGAAAGTTGCAATGCAAGAAATTCCACTGCACTTCCAAACTTTTTGCCAGGCCTGAAGACTTACAGATGGAAACTTCCCAAGCGAATTTGGCTTTGTTCACAGAGAGCGATTTCCATCTGGGTGACTTCATTGTGATTGAGGAAAGTAAGCAATGAACGAGAAGCATCTCTTCTGATGAAAGGAGCACAGTGAAGCACCACACTGTCAGCAATGCACATGGTCTGCAGCAGCAGCCACTGATGCCTCTTGAGTCTGGAGAAGCCCCTTGAAAAACAGTATAAATCTGCCTTACTACGTTACTTTCTCTCCTCATAGTATCAGCACTCTCCAGATTGAAGAGGACTTTCAGATAAACATCCAGACTGACTCATTGTATCCGACTGACTTGTACGAAGTTAGGCTTGTGGAGGCAGCCTCTGCCAGGGAGTGGCATACAAAGGGTGTCATAAATAGAAAAGAAAGCGTGCTGAGACCTGACAGCCAGCTGCCCAACCTGACGCTGTCTTGCCAGGACTTCATGTCTTCATTCTCTTGGATGCCTTGGTAACAACAGTGCTTTGTTCATGGTTTATCTTTCACAGATTATTTTTTTCTCCTTGTCTAAGAGCAGCAAGTGCATGGGAACTGCTGAATCACGGCCTGAACCACTGATAGGTCACCTGAGGTGAGCACCGAGTCAGCCATGGGGGCACAGGTGGAGGTGATATACCTGTGTGAGTGGAAGGGGTGGAGCCTGGCTCCACCTCTCCCAGACCCCATTTAAGGGCTGACCACCACCAGGGAAGGGTCTCTTCTTGGAGATCCCTCCCACATGGAGTCCCCTGTGAGCCTTGTCATCCTGAAGGTGAGCCATCCTCTCTTTTGTATTATTTGTATCCTATCTATATAGAACTACTCAAAATATACCATCATCTATACTTTTTCTTTGTGAAGTACCATCCTTGGGAGCTATTTACCCCACAGTAAGATTTTTTAATTATTTTTTTTATTGCTCAGAAAGAAATATTTAGTTTATCATGAGCGCATTTACCTGAAGTGTTAGCAATTGTATTTAACTTAAAATACACCCAGAACAGTGTCCCAGAACTGCTTTTCAGTAGCACCTAGAAAGCAACAGAAACTTGTACTTCTTTTACTATATATATTTATGCATCATTGAAATATAAAATGAAATTAAAGTATCTCTGCAGCTTTCCCAGCTCTATCTTGTGCAAACCCACCAGTGGGCAGCACCTACAGCAAGATGTCCTGGGTTGAAGAGGTTGCATTTAGCACCTGTTTAGGAGAAAAAGTCTTTTTATTCCAAACAGAAGTGAAAATGTATTGATGAATTAACAACAGTGATGAAGAAACACTTCCACAGATTTTACTAAAAGTAGGTGAGGCTTACTAAGGAGCCCAAAGTGTTACAAGTCTGTTTCTTCTGCCTTCCAGTCCACTATCAGAGTGTCATAACCCCTCTGCTGCCTCTAAATGTCTGAACCAAGGCTGCTCTGCTGTCACCACTAGGTGACAGCTGCCTACCTGTGCCTCGGGAGGGCAGCAGGAAGGGTCCCACCAGGTGCTGTGGATGGCATGACATCTTCACAAGACTGTGCTGAAGGTCAGAGAGAAGCTGTGCCACTTGTCTTCCTTGTGTGGGCAAAGAGCAAATAAGTGAAGAGAACTTGGTATTTGACAATCTGGTGGCTGAAATATTTTGGCCTATAGCGTTCAGGAAGCTTTTCTGCATGTTTAACGTACAGGGTGTCAAAACCAAGCATGCAATTCTCTAGCAGTGCAGAAATGAAAAAAAATAAAAATAAAAGAATAGGTCATAAAATAGGCCAAGAATAAATCCCCCATGCTGGCTAGTTTCTCATTCAGTATTTTGATCAGTCACAATTGAGATTTTTATGGATTAAAGGAGAAAGGATAAGAAGTGGACATTGGAGAAACTGTTAGACAGACTTGTTTCTCTGATGTGAAAGAATTGTACAAAACCAGCCGTCACTGTGGCTCCTGTCTGGTATCTCCATTGGTGTATGTACTTCCCACAGCTGCCTATAGGTGCAGGGTAGCAAGCAATCCAACTAATAGAAGCTTTTTCAAGCTGGAAGGCTTTCTGGTCTGCCAGAGATACGTCTTAGTCTAATGGTAGACATAAATGCACAAGATAGGTCATGTTTAGGCTGCTGCTCCGGTTGTAATCTTCGAGATGACAGATAATTATTCATAACCCTGTACTACAGACACCCCAAGGTCAATCTGCATACATCTAAGTCAGAGTAGATGGTTTGGGATGGCTTCAGAAAACACCAGAGCTGTGTGAGGGATGATGAAGTTAGGGGTTGCTTGATAATTCATTTCTGAAGTCTCTGAATGGATAATAAATATCTAATCAAAATCAAGTTACTGATACTGTGACAGTTCCTTGGGAAACCAAGTTATTGGAGAACTGAAAAAAAGCAGGGAGCTGAGCAAGCAGGGCAGCCAACAGATTGTATGCGTTCCTGTCCAGTCTACTAAAATTTCTGCATGTACTCTTCCATAACCTATTCCAGGTTTCATTCCAGTGAGAAGTATTCTTCATCCAATGCCCAACCTCCATCTGCTTTGTTATAACTGAAGCTCACCATTTTCTGTTCTACACCTCGAGGTAATGGTGACCGTACTAATTACTGGTGAAATTAAAGTCAGCTCTCTACTACAGCAGCCTCTTCAGCAGATGGGCTAACCTGGCAAAGCCTGTAAAGAGTGTGGGGAGGAAGAGAAGTGAAGTGAGATGCATAAGGCAAGCAGAGGTGGGTGTACAGAGCATACGATCTGCTGTTTTGACTGACTGGAGACAACCAGAGAAATAAATGATCCTTGAAATCATCCAGAATGAGTTAGGACACCAAAATCAATACTGAAGGTTCTGATTAATTCAACACTAACTCATTTTCACCGACCACCATCTCTCTGCTGCTGCTCACACCACCAGTTTTATGGAGAACTCCAAAGCTAAAAAGAAGCATGTAGGTGGCAGCCAGATGTGATGGAACAACAGGGGGGCCAGCACAGGGAAAATAACAACAACCTCATGCAGGACTTAGAAATGGAATAAACAGGTTATTTTTACAAGCTGGAAATGAACATATAACTCCAGGGATGAGGAAGAACACAGTGACTAACAGCATTTTCAGCTCACCATATTCCATTACTCTTTAAAAAAAAAACAAGCAGCGGCAATGAAAACAGATGGGAATAACACAGACAAAGCACCTCAGAGCTTTATTTAACCACAGGAGAAGTATTTTGAGAAGCAGGGAAGACATCACTGTGCTATCTGTAGTTATGTATTCTGCTGTGCCAATGTTTCACTGTAATGGGAGATGTGACCCTGTAATCTGCTGCAGAAGTGCTGGTCACTTTGTGCTGTCATTAAGATGCACAATGAGAGCTGCCCTGCGCTCTCTCATGGACACTTATACAATTTCTCTTTCTTTACATTTTTGGCCAATCCACATGAACGGTCACTGTGCTGAAGTTTTCTTTGTCTCTCAGGATGGAAAAATTGGACTGATTCCTCTCCCAAGGAAGAGAGCCAGGTATTAATTATTATGAGGTGGATTTGCAAAGTACTGGCTACCTCAGCCATTTTCCTTCATTTTTCAGCTCACGCAAGTCCCTAAATCTGCCTTTGCTTACCCCATTACGTGGAATAACACCTTGTTCAACATTTTAAAGCATGGCCAAGAAGTTTTTTAACATTAATAAGAAAGCAGGAAAAAGTGAATGCTCACTTGAGAAAATACTACTTCGTTTGGATTTTATGATTAGCAACAGAAAATTTTGCAGTGAACTGCAGCTCTTCGTTACCTGTAGTAGCATTGCTTTCCTTGCACTGAACTTTTTCACTATGGTGAAATCAGTTATATTATCACTGAAACAGAAGAGCAGACCTTCCACAGGAGTAAAGTACTATATCTACACTGATTTGAATACACCCAGTGTGCAGACCTGATCCTATAGTCACACTTGCAGGTATTACATTCCTGCAGGATGAAAGAGCTAATGATGAACAGAGCATGCTGGAGAACAACAATCAGAAGAGTGCAGATTGTCACCAACATGCATGAGGCAGCTGTGGTTCCAAGGGAAGACAGCAGCAGGATGATGCAGTAGGTGTAGGCACAAGATGAGAGAAGATGGGCAATTGGTTGTTGGCAGTAGGTACTAATATAGGGCTCTACATTAGAAATATATAGAGCAATATGGCTTTTCCCATCTCCTTGCCAGAATTTTCTGGATTTTTTTTTCTTCGACACACAGACAAAGTTCAAATGGGCACACAGCACTCTGGGAAAACTGATAGACCCAAACCTTTCTGCACAGACTAGATCTCAGTGAAAAATAACTCACAGAGTGAGAAGTAGAGCAGCAAGCACTGGGGTACCTGGGTCACTCTGAGTCCTCTGAAGAACCTGAGCCTTTGGAAGCTGGATCTGCTGACAAGCAGGGGCAGCAAGATGCACCAAAGCATCCTCCCTCAGCCATAACCAGATGCAGGCAATTGAAAATGGCTATCCGAAAAATAAGACAAGATATCGTTATGCCTCACCTGCCCTTGCTCTACAGATTCACACAGCCTATTCTTCCATTTGCCTGTAATGGCTTCAGACTCTTTAATCTTCCTCTCAGTGGATTTCTCTGCTGCTTTGCATTTAAATTCACCTTGCCTTCATAAAAGTAGTCGAACTGTAAGCAATAAACAGGCCAGAGCAAAACAAACATGCTGATTTTATTTGTTGGTTATTTTCTTTCTGTTCATTCCCAAGCAAGGCATGTTTCTATACCCCTTTGAGAGAACTGTCCCGCTCTACCCATACTGAACATCTATTCAAAAACAAATGGATATTATTGCACCAGCCACCTACTTTACAGCCTGAAAAACAGTAGGACAATGCCACTTTTCCATGAACATTTGTTAGAGTGACTGTTCTGAAACCAAAATATACTGGAGCGTTCCCTACCAGGACCAAGATGCAGTATCCAACTGCCCTGTAGCAATTACTATATTTTTGACATGCTTCATGCTCTTTTTATTAATGGAATGAAAGCTTTTATGGGATAATTACCTAGTTCCAGTGAGTAAGTGTATCTATGAGACCAAAAGCCAAGCTGTTTGTCCTTCAGAAGGAGCCTTGAGACTATAGTGATTGGCACTGGTCTATGGCGGATAAAGCACAAAAGCAAAACTTTTGTCCTGCAGCATACAGATCCAGCCAGGAACCACTGAGGACATGAGGATCTTCACTGCAAGAAAGCTGAGAGGGCAGAGATCATCTTGGTGATTTTGCTGGTTCAAGAGAAAAGTAGGTTTGACTTGAGTGTTGAAAGCGCTGTAATTAGAGTTACTGCCACATTAAGTACTTCCTGATGGTTTCCTCAGCAGGATCACAGTTTGGCTGAATACCTGTGACCTAGAACTGTGAGCACGACTTTGCTCAGAACTTTTTGGTTTCCTCCCTCTACACACAGGACGCATATGGCAATTGTTTCCAACGACGCTCCTCCTTTGCATGGCAGCCACTAGCCCAAGGACGTCAGAACTACCTGAACTAAAAAGATGTGCTTTCTCTGATTCTGGCAGGAGCCATGCAATAACCTCTCTCACTTGGGCAAGGTGTACTTTGGCTAGTGGACAACAAGTGCATCTGCCTTTCCAGCCCACTTGTCCTTTACTGTTAATTTCATCACACCTGCATCCAAATTAGTCCAGGGGCCATCTTCCCCAACTCCATCAACTGGTCAAGTGTAAAATCTGTCATCTCAGCACACCTGAAGAAGATTGTAAATAATATCAGAGGAGGCTTTACAATAATGTATCGCTAACAAGAGAAGAGTTAATTTATATGTTTTCCCCCAGTTACCTCACTCCTCCAGTGGGACACACTCAAGCTCATCTTCTGCTAGGTGAAAAGAGAACCACCACCTTTGGTTGCTATTTCTGGCCATACTGGAGAACAACTGCATGGCAGGTTCGTGCTGTGTGCTCTTCTTTAGTTCTCATAATCCATACACAGAGGCCAACCCTGGAAAGAAAAATATCCATATTGTCCAGTGGCATTTACATAGCACACCGTGCAATCCTAATTTATGTTCTGTATAATAACGTGGCATTCAAAGCACTAATGTGAGGAAAACATAGATTTTAATGGTAGGTGTTTTCATTAAGACAAAAGCTGACAAGAGTTTGAAAAAAAGGACACTAGAGGGACCAGAACTTCTGGCAGGTAAAGAGCAAATTGGCAGTACAGAACATATCTGCACTGAGTTAAAACTATGGTTTGATTTTAAACTCAGACTATGGACTGAAGTTAGAGCTCTAAATCTGTGATTTCCTGTTGAATGACAGGTTCTTACATGGAAGCCCTTAACACAAAAAAAAGCAAAGAGATTTTCTGGGCAAATCAGCAAATGTGACATAGTTTGAATTATTTCTGCAATAGGAAGTCCTTGCTTTTTATCACCTACTTAATGCTGACTCAATCAAGAGATGAACTAGTACTGGTCCCCCAAATTCTCACTGCTGTAGATCTGGAAAGTGCATCACCCGTAATCTGTGATGAGCAAAGAAGTTCATTTTCTCTCCAGTACACACAGCCTTTGAGGTTCCCTTCACACAGACGTATAGATTCTACCTAGATCTTAAAAAAGAACTGTTCCAGGAAAATGGAAAACAGGTTAATAACTTGCAGAGCATTTATTTACAGAAGGAGAGCCCTAGCTACAACAGAAAGACTGAAGAAAGATGTATAGTGGAGAAGTACTAAATGCAAAGAAACAACTGAGAGAATCCTCATGTTTCTGCTAATTTGCACTAGGCCAGTACTGAAGACCAAGATCTGTGCCAAGCCCAGCAAAGGAACAGCCTTCTGAGAGACATGAGCAGCCTGTTATTTCACGAGCAGGAAATCTGGGAGACACAAAGTCATTTTGTATATGGGTAATGAGAATTGCATAGTTATCTCATACAGGACAAATACTAGCTTGTGTGCTACCAAAGTACAGTCCAAGCACCACACGATGGGAGTGGAAAACACATAGGCTCCAAAGCCTCATTGTCTATTGTCTATGCTACAAGAGAAGCAGGTTCTCCCAGAGTGTGGGCACTGATTAACAAAGACCCATCCTGGCTGCTTTCTGACTGGTCAGATGGGAGCAAACCGTTCTCCTTCCCATCCCCCCGAAGACATGCTGGTTTCATAGGAGTAAAACCAAATGGGAGAAGAATTCAGAAGTATCATTTCCTGACCCTTTCATAGAGTCAGGGTAATCCCTGGACTACCAAACGAGCTCTCTAAAGCATGGCAGCCTAAGTGTCCAAGGAAGCCCATGGTATTTCTGAGGCACTCATTAGGTGAGGCAGTACTTACTGATGCATGCATGTTGTCAGCTTCCCAGTCTGCAGTCGGTTTGTGCGGACACACTGCCCCACTGCAAGCTTCTACACAAAAAGTTGTCTTTGGTTGTGAGATTAGAGATTTAGTTGCGAGTCTAAGTTGTGAGATTTGTGATGAGTTAGACTGGCATAGCAAAAATAAATAATAATCATCATTTAGGACTATTAATTCCAATGAGCTATACACTAGCAAATGCTTATTTGCATACCACCTACAGATACGTTCATATCTTTTTGTTCTAATATTGGAACAGAACCTATTTGCTTTCTTTCAATAACAGCAATCCTTGGTTTGAATTTTCAGCTGGTCAAATAAGGCTATTACGTGGCAAACACTGAAATTTCTTTCTGCACCGCTGGGACCACGCAGGCAGACAAACTCTATTACAGCCAGTGTCTCATCAAAGAAAAGCTAAATCTTTTCATTAAAACTTGGTTGTTGTCATTTTCAAGAAGGAAGACTCTTTACTGCAGGCACAGATATGGAGAAATGCACAAATGAGCTGTGAAGGATTGCCAAGGGAGGCTGCGTGGCTGCAGGGATGGAGGAGGAGGCAATCTCTCACAGTGCCACACGAGTAAGGTGCCTGTCTGTAAACATTAGTGCCACTGATCTTATGGACATCAGCTACAGCCAGGACTGGCTGTGGATTCAAGTTTTTAACCGTCAAGCCCAATATTTGGCATTGATATACAATTTGGCACCACTCCATCTAAGCCACAAAGACAAAAAATGAAAAGCACGTGTTCCTTTCCCCCCCGCATATGGCCAACTTCTGTTTGGGCAGCAAAAAATTACTGAGGAAGGCTATGTTTGATGAGGATATATGCCAAAGTTCTCTTCTTCTGAAAAGTGTCTCAAATTTGAATGCCTAGATTAAAGTTAAAGTAATTGCGGAGACATCCCAACGGAGGTAGCACAGAACCAGGATTCTGTGTATGCAAAATTCCTTGCATACTTGGCAATTTTAAGCCTGGATTCAGCAGAGTGTCCAAAAATCTAAAGAGCAGATACAAATCATACATGACCTGAGGCACAGTGCTGAAACAGAGCCCTCATTGCTCTCTTAACACCTTGATATTCTGGCATCTGTTAAAATGAAGGTAGAATTGGTCCTGCCTTCCGACTTTCTAACCTCATTTTGGAGGAAAGGGAAAACAGCAGAAGGAGAAAAGGTGAACTTATAGAATATTCTGTTGCAGGGTATGCAATTCAACTTGTATGAAATGAGCTTAAGAATTTCCAGTGATTATGTTTAAAGTACATAGAAATCGTCTAAATGACAGGTAAAATGTTGACTGCAATCTAAACATGTTTATGTTATATTAAATTAGATATTAAAATTGCCTTTTTTTTCAGTACTTCAAATGCAAGAGGCTGTCTTGTACTTTTCCTGGCAGTCTTAAGAAATGTTAATAAGACTTTTTCTGCCACATTTTAAGCAGAAGATAGGCAGTATAAACAAAACTGCAGATTGATTTATTTATTCTGCTGGGATATTCAGCTGTGCTCCCATTGATCAGAGAGAATTTTGTTTACATATTCTGCATAGACTTGTCCAACCAACTTCAAACAAACTCGTGGCGGGATCCAAAATTCAGTATCTTCAATGGAGAATGAGTCTAGTAAATTATACTGAAGGCTTCAAAAAAATAATAAAAATAAGAATAAATTGTTGGCAACAGCGTAGAGTGGGGTTTTATTTCAGTTCAGATCATTTTGTATGAACTTCGCTCTACCTTTATTGCAGGCACCACATCCCAAATCTGGATCTGCAATCACTGCCTGGTCAGGCTGGAATGTATAATCCAGCTGTAATGGGGTGTGAAAATGTGTGCAACATGCCTTTTTTAAGAACTTTTGATACTATGCAGAACAGGCAGACCTTGGATCAGCCAGGCCTGACAGAAAGTTCAATTCAAAGTTTCTGGCTTCTTCTGAATCTTTTGAATAGAACAAACAAAGATTAAATAGCTTAACACTCTCCATCCTATCCACACAGGCTCGATTGCTATCGTGTTTAGCTACTTGTATAAAAGAAGAAACACTGCCCCTTTAATTCTTCAAAGAGGTTACTAGGAAAACATTAGCATTTTTGCAAAATAGATTTGGTTGACTGTTTTGGTTTATTTTTGCTGAGAGCAGACTGGATTGACTACAAAAAGAAAGACAAGTGGAAAGTACAAAGTCTCTTTACAAAAAAAGAGATCTAAGGAGCGGGAGCAAGCACCTAGGAAATGTTTGTTGATTGTTGCTAATATCTATGATAATCAAGCTAAAAATATCCAGAAAGCAATAGAATTTGCAGAGATGGCTCTATTGTCTTAAGCAAATAATGAAGCAGGGAGCAGTTAAATTGATCCCACGACTCCCATTTCAATAACAAAGCAGCAACAACTATTAATCTATAGCACTCACTTTAGATTACAAACGTAACACTAAACAATTTCATTAGTGAGAATACAGCTGAGAGAGAAATCCTGGCAGGGAAAAAAAAGCCATCCCTGTTGAAATCAAACCATCCTGAGAATTTCCTGCTGCTGTATACCCAGAAGTGCAATCAGGGAAAAGTTCAGACAGGTATCAATTACAGCTATAGGAGGCAGTTTCCTTTTGTGTTGCCCCGAAGGCTGTCAGGACCAGCCTGCTGACCAAGCTCACCAGCTCGGGTTTTTCCTTTCTATTCCTGTCCCCCAGCCCAACACACGCTCTGAGAGCCAACCCCAAAGTTCACCCACGGATACCAGCACTGCCTGGAAGAGACAGTTCTCTTTTAAAATTAGCTCCTTTCAGACACTTGTACAAACCCATAGATATCACAGGGCCTGCAGAGCCAGTGCCAAGGAGCATCCCCAGAGTGAAGGAGGGAAGGCTTGTTCCCCATCCCTGCTGGCAGCTGTGGGGACCTTATGGGAGTCAGAACTTTCTGTTCTCACTGACGGTAGCAGGCAGTACTATAAATAGCCACGCAGAACATATTTACTGAAGGACTGAGTGCCATAAGAACACATTTTAGAGGTAATAGCAGCTTTCTGAAATAAAATCAAAGAACTACAGAATAACTTAGGTGAGAAGGGATCTCTAAAAGCTCCACCCCAGCCTCCTGCCCAAAGCAGAGCCAACTTCGATTTCAGGGTGTGCTGCCTAAGGCGGAGGCCAGCTGTGTTCTGAAAGATTTCAAGGATGGAGACTCCACAGCCTTTCAAGGGAAACTTTCTGTGCTGCATAACCTTCATTCTGATGAATTTTTTCCTTCAGAATATATGTCTACTATCTCAACGTTTTGCAGCACGCTGCTGCAGAGCCTGACTCCAGCTTCACTACAATCTCATTGAGGTAATGGAAGACAGCAATTAGAAGCCCCATTAGCCGACCTTCTCCAGGCTAAACAAACTCAGCACCCTTAGGATCTCCTAATACATCATGCACACCAATCTCCTGAACATCTTACTGACCCTTAACTGGATATGCTCCTATTTTTTCACCTATCAGTTGCACTGGAACAGTTTTCCAACTGCGAGTTGCAATCTCCCAAGTACTGAGTTAAGGGTGATGATGGGCCTGTTGGGTACTGGTACTCAGCCAGGCTTCATCACCCTAAACATACACTGCTCATATGCACCTTGTGGTCCACCAGGTCCCTTCGGCAGAGCTTACCCCATTCAGTCCATGCTGATGCATCTCAGAGGCAGGACAAGCTGTGCCTGCCCTCACTATGAGGTTCTTGCAAGCTCAAGCTTGTCAAGATCTTTGCCCACCTTTGATAACAGACCTTAGAAGTTTTGGTAACATTTTCTACATGTCCTCATGAAAAAAAAAAATGAAAAAAAAAAGAGGAGTAAATATATTTCTCTATGTATGCAAACTCACAAGTGTTATGCCATTTTGTATTGCTACTCTACATTCCTTACAGCACTACTGGAAGATAAGGAAAACACAAATCCCAACTGACATCAACAAGAGGTTTTACTGGCTGCAATGACCTTGAAGATGGTCCAGACACGTAAAGCACAGCAGCAGGAATCAGGATGTCAGCATTAGCACTGGGATGGAATCGATTAACATGATTTTACTAGAAAGGAAGGAAGATAAGTTGCTGCTCTTGAGTGGGGGACTTGAAATCTATAACCAATATCCCTGACTGAAATTCTGCTAGCAAAATTTATGACACAGATGGGAATCACATTTTTCTTCAGGTAAGAACACTTCTTGTAGTCATTCATTTTGCATTTCATGAGACACCAGCAGATACAATGAGCTATTTCACTCTATTTCTGCTTATATAGCATCCTGAGATCTAGACACTTCAAAAACTGTATATATTGTGATGACTGCATAGACAAACTCAATGCATGTCTACTACTGCATGCTCAGTAATTGACTGGTATCCATATGGAGGTATTGCAGCATTAGCAAAGGCTGTTCTAAGTCATGAGGTGGCTGTTCACAAAATTTAACTTCCCATGCGTAGATTCTTGCAAGAATTCCTCCTATACATTGCGTCTCCTTTATTGCAGGAGTTTAGAAAAAAACATTGCCCTTCCATAATGAAATTTTTCTCCTCCCTTGTTGAAATTGTGTATGCATTTTACAAGTACACAATGACTGTGCTGCCTTAACTTTGTTACAATACTCAGGGAATAATTAGTTCTGTATCTTCTAGCAAAGAACAAATGTATGTGTTCAAAAATTAAATATTTACTTTCCTAAGAGCCATCACAAGTTGTTGTGAGTGCTTGTCTACATTATGTGCAGAAAATTAAATATACTCTGTGTTTTAATTCTGCTGGTATAATAAAGGATTATGCATGACAAGGGAAATGTGACCCAGTTCAGGGGGAAAAAAAACACCACCTCCTTCTCATGAAATCTTAGTGCAACTTGCAACAAATTCAGGTCAAATCGAATGTAAGAAATCAGGATTTATTCTACTGTCTTGAGATACAGATTCCCAAGGAGGCACAAAACTTGCCTAAGAGCTCCCACTACCACTGATGAGTTCCAGGACCTTAAGAGCAACACGTTCAGAATTTACTGAATATCTGGTGTCTGTAGAGTAGGTGAACTGAGGACTTCATAAATGAATGGAAAGCTTATCCCTAAGCATAGGTGGAACAGTAAGTTCAAGAAGACAGCTCAAGATATATCAGAAAATATTAAGTAGCCTTCTTTGGATATTATTTTAACAGATCTTGTGCACAACTCATTGACATCACTATGCATGACATCAGCATCAGGGATATTTATAGTAAGAGAGATACATTTCCTTAGCACTTTGTAGAGCTTAAACCTGCAAGTCTGTTCATTTCTCCTTGGACTTAAGTTGTATCTGTAACAACTCAGTGCTTCTGGGAGCAGGAGCACAGCTACTCTTCTCCACGGCAAGTTCTGTTGTCCGCAACTTTTGTTTGCTGGCACAGCAAATCTACTTTTTCCTCATCCCCTTTGGAGACTTTCTAATATGGAGGTTGTGAATCTTAGCCCTTGCCTTCAGGCTGTTTAAACACTCACTCCAACCTTTTTAGATTAGATATTCTAACTCCCAACTTGCTTTAAAAGGTAAAAGCATACAGAGGAGACCTTTAGCTTTTAGCATCAACTAATCTATTGCTAAAACACCAGCAGTTTTTCTCTCTCTGCAGATATGCTAACCTCGTGTCACTACATCAAAGAGGATTAATAGTTTCTCAGACACAGAAGCATACACAAGCGCAGAACTTTGAACTGCTTCTCATGGTGGATTTCATGTAAGATATTAGGCTTGCAGGGTGTTAACTCACACTAAGTCATGACAGTTTTGCTTATCTAACAAAACTAACAATAATCACAAACACAGCACGACCTGTTGACCATACTCAAATACCAGCAAAATCTCCTGTGGCTTGCCAAATAAAGTTGATACGTGCTGTGGCTGGGGTTCTGCATGGGCATGCACTGACTCAATGCTGCCGTGCAGCTGCCAGTGCACACATGGCTCACAGGACAGGGCAGCAGCGAGGGGATGCTGCTGCATTCCACTGTTTCTCTGCACAGCACTGTAGCCTCTCCAATTCTCTTCCACTGCTGTCTTACACTTTGCAGTGTCCCCGTTTTGAAAATCAGTCCATTTAATTAGACTTAATAAAAAAGAATTAAACTTGCTATAAAATGTCACAGGCAGAAATTTGAGCAACAGAATGTCTCCCAGATCCACTAAGGTTAAAGGGACTATGACAATTTACACCAGCTGAAAACATTCTCCAGCATATGTGAATGCACAAAGAGATTGTGACCTGAGAAAGCAGTATGTAACTGTATAATCAGGCAGCAAAGGCCCAATCCTCTCTAGGAGGGAATCAGAATATCCCAAGCTGGAAGAGATTCACAAGAATCATTGAATTCAACTCTCTGTGCACCACCAATTCCTTACACACCCACAGATACTGCCAGGGCAGCGTTAATTGGTGTGAACGTGAATACAAATCAAACTGGACAGAAGAATGCACACGCACAGAGGAAAACAGCCACGAGGCCACGTGCATTATGACAGAGAGCTCAGCAAAGTATGCAGCAACTGTACTGATTTAGAGCTCAGAACGCCAGGTGAGCTCCTGAGCTTAACTTGAAGGCAGACTATGCTCACACTGCTGTTTACTTAACAACCCCTCCACTGCACACCTACCCACAGACACAACACACAACTACATCTTGTCTCACTCAGCACCTCAGTCCCTAACAGATCTGTTACCACCCTGAGCTGAATGCACTCACAAGTCAATAAATGAATTAAATCAATTCAAGCTTCCCTGGTAGCAACTGACCTTATTTACTGAGAGCACATCTGCACAAGAAGCACCATCAGGCAGTACAGCATCAATTGCATGTGGTCAGAGCAGCTCACTTCAGAGCACCAGCTTTGTGAGGCTCCAAACGCAGCTGCAGAGCAATCACCTGGGGCCAGAGGATAATTAAAGGCCCATTCTGAATCACAGCAGAGACCAGAACTATTTACCACTAGAGAGACTGAGGCACAAAGCAATGTAGAAATTGACAAGCAGCAGCTCAGCCCACCTATTTACGAAGTTCTAGAAGAATAAAACTCCTTTCCCAAGTTTAATACGAGTTAGTGTAAGAATATTCTTTCCTTTTCTTGGCTTATAATAGTCCAAATGTTGCTCTTAGATTCAGTATTACTGATTTCTGAGTCCCAGTGCTTGGGTTTGATATAAGCCTGAAACCACAGGACAAACAGCACTGAGCAGTCACTATCCATCTTCCAGGATAAAAGAAAACATGCATTTTTGGCTGATACGTTTAGTGCAAAGCAATAGATGCTTTCAAATAGTCTTTCTGTCCTGCACCTTTCACCAGTCAGTTTGTTTCTGCCTCTTGGTCCTGCAGAGAGCATCTGTCTTGAAGGGTTCGAGCTGCTCCCTCTCTTTCTCATACATCATCTCTAGAAGCACCATGACTGTTCCAGAACATTTCTATTATCTGGCTGTCAGTGATAAAATGAATAACAGAAAGAACATGGTATGTTCTCTAAATTGCCTTCAACCTAAAGGGAAAGGAATGCTTTGAATAGCATGCTGAACAGCATGGTACATTTTCCACATCAGGATATCTTTTATTAAAAGGTTCTCATTTAAGGGAGAAGGAGAACAATAGCACCAGATCTGAGAGCATCCTGAGTTCCAACATGCAACTGCACATGGGCACTATGATAAAAAAGGATTCATTGCCTCTGAATATTATGATTTTGCAAACATTTTATTATCAATGAACCTGTAGTAAATATTCATGACATCTCACGAGTGCTGCTACCACATTTACTATCACTAGCTGAGCTGTTCCAACTAGGGGCCGTATTTTTTTCTGTAAATACATATACCTCTCTCCAAGGAGCAAAGAATGAGTTAGAGCTGAAAATTTAAGTAAGAAAAGCAAAATGTTTGTCATGTTATCTGCATTCTTCAATCAGAATTGCATGTTTCTATATATATAAAGTTACAGGCTACACAGGTCTCATCCCACACCTCAGACATTTCTCTGGAGACCAGAAAGAAGCTTGCTTTTGTATTATCCATCAGCCACGAATGAACATCTACCTACTTGTTTAAGCTGGAAAGAAGCTTACTGCTATAATGGCAATAGCGGGTTCCTAAGTTGGCATGGGAAAGAGTCAGTGCATTACATCCTAGAGATTTTTAGCAATTTAAGCAACCCTCCTGTTCTTTTCAAGGTTCCTTTAAAATGTCTGTAGAAGAAGCTGAGTTACTTAAAGTACCCTGGTGCTTAAATGTTCAACTGAACTTTCCAAAATAGATTTTATAGCCCTTCAGAGTCAGACACTTAACACAGCTATTTTATGTTTATTCAGCTTCCCCCACTTTTATGCTGTTTCATCAGCAATTTCTGGTCAGGTTTCCAGAACAATTCTGTAAATGTTTACTCTGTTATAGTGAGCAGGACTAGAAAAACCAGGTTAGAGCCACTTTTTGAGATTTTGTGAAGACAGGGCAAGACAAATGCAAGTAGGTAAATCAGGTCAGTTTTCATCCTGTACTTCTTTTTCAAACAAGAAATGATTTTCCACTTTGTTTTTCTACACTGACCATCCCCCTTGTTCTTTCTGAACAATGTAGAGACAAAGTAGAAAGAGTGAAGGATATTCCCATTCTCTTTTGGCAGTCTGTGGTTTCCAGCAGGATGCAACCAATCTGCCGTGCCCACACAGAGCCTTGGCAGGGACTTCCCTTCCTCCACTTCACTTTGGGGACTTATCTTCCTAGTTCTGGATGGGAATAGATGTCAGTATTTCCTTTGAACCAAAATGCTATTCCCTGACCACTGCCTTGGATCTAGTTACCTCTGAGCCTTGAAAAGATTTCGTTGTTTTCTTCTTACACTTAGTAACATAAAAGCACCACTCCACCTCAGACCATTACTTTGACTTTTAAAGCAAGTTGAAATGTTTAACTGACATATTCCAATCTTTCCCTTGCCACTGACCTCATTCCCATTCAAACTCTCTCTTCTTGCTAATGAGTTGGCCCACTCCTTTTCTATCCATTACTGCTACAGATCTTCTGCAGAGGCCAATAAAGTCTCCTGGCAAATTGTATTGATTTCTTTTGGAAATTTCCCAGTTTTATTGAAATTTGCATAATAACAAGAATAACAGGCAGCCCTGTTATCTGTATCTGGAGCTTGACCAAATTCCCTGAGGTTAGGGAAGGTACAATCTTTGGTGGAAGCATTCCCATTACCTGGGCACTGACAGTCTACATGGATTCCCCAGAGTCAAATGAGAACTGACTCCACGCCAATTTGCTTCACCTTAGGCAGAAGGAGAGATTTTATTGTCCAACTATTGTGAATCTTACAGAGATTGTATCTTTGAGACCCTGTCACTCCATCAAATATTTTTGAAATTGATGGATATTTTCAGAAAATGAGGAGGGATTGACAGCAGATCCTCACACACAGCCCACGATTAGACAAGCTTCTCCAATTGCGGAATTTCACTCCTTTTTCTGTAGAAATTAACAAGCCTAAGCAGCACCTGAGTTGATATTTGACAGGTGATATTTACACTTAGTTCCTTCAAATACACTTTGCTTCCATCGTAATATACCTCTGGCAAATAAAGTGGCTTCTGTTGATCTCACTGCAGGGCCACTTCTTGTTTTTCTAACAGTCAGTGCAGGAGCAGCAGGAGGGGCTTCCTTGAGCTCTGCTCAGACAGCTTGGAGGAGGACAATGGAAAGAAGAAAGATGGAAGAAAGAAGTGAAAAGAAACGATAGAGAGCACTGAGAGGAGAGGCTGCTTGTTTCCCCTAGATGTTCACAGTTGTGAAGTATATCATCCCAGCTTCCCTCTGATACATACAGCATAGTACAGATGCAGGACGCCTCCCCGGCTGGAGACAGCAGCACTGCACAGCTGTCTCTTGAAGGCCCACAGACCACAGGGCCGTTCCTTCTAGAAGCTGAGAAAGACTCAGGACTCCAAATATGGAGCAAGTCTCATCTCACTTTGATTTTACATCAAGGTCTCCAAAGCATCCAAAGTATGCAAAAACGAGTTCCTCAAAGCCCTCGGAGCACACAGACCTTCAGAGTGCCAAGAGGAGCTGAGGGCAGGGAGAGCTTGGGAGAAAGTAAAGCAGCTACTTTTCTTGCTTGAGTTTTCTAGCATGGAATTTTACCCACAGCAGAACTGCACACATTTGCAGTAATGTCTGAGAGACCCATTGTGAGCTACTGAACTTTGTGAATTAAGCAGTAATTGGAAAAACACAGTGAAAATAAGGATTTGCACCATTAAGCATTCCTGATTCATTTATTGGAATGGCTGCAGCTTTGGTTATTTAAGAGAAGTTTGCAAAACGCTGCCGTACTTACGGGGGTGTGCTTTTTGAAGAAAACAAACAAATTAGGAAGTCCTAATAAAAGGAGATTTCACTTTAAACATGAACAGCAACACAATCAGAGCAGTGAAGCTGGTGTCAGTGAAGAAACACACGGTGCTCACTGAGCTGCGCTGGATTTCCTAAGCAGACTGTTAGCACGTCTGAGCCTGCACAATTGGGGTCTAACAGGAAATACGCTACCAGGGCAGACATCAAAATACATGAGATCTTGCACAGCAACAGGTAGAGTTTGATCCAGCAGGTCAGACCCTAGACAGGCAGAGTTTGACCCTGCTCTAGGATCTCAGGGCTGCAGGGAAAGCTGCAGACCCTGGGTGCACAATTTTTGAATTGGCACAGATCAAATTTTCCAACTTCTCTGCCAAGCTTCAGATCCATTTTAAGGAGGGGAAAGGTTGCCCTTTGCTTTGTCATTTCTGTCTGCTTCCAGCTGTGATACTGATACCAGCCTTTCACATGCTCAGTAACAAATGAGGAATGAGATGATAAAAATGTTTATTTTCCCCCTCTTTTTTTTTCTTTCTTTGGATTTGCTACAGATGTGTTAGTTAGTGATGGATGGGTTTAATCCCTGTCCTTTTTCTAAGGTCTGTTGATTATTTACTGGTGTTCTTGAAGTTTGTGCTCCGTATCTACAAAGGCAATTTTATAATGTGTGATGCCTGCATTAATGGGATTTGGGGCCTGTGAATCATCCAGCACTGATACTCATTGTTGAATGCATATTTCTGAGGCCAATAAGTGCCTACTCTGCCTTTCAGAATTCCACATGGTGCTCTTCATCCGTCTTAATTTTAAGCCCTCTAGGAGCGAGCTCTCTCTTTCTCTCCAGGCCCTGGAACTGTGAATGTCTTCAGCATTTAAAGAAACCAAATCCCTTCAATGCTATTGCTGTTCATTTGTTTTGGGTTATAGTTCAACTTACAGATGTAAAATTCAGGCAGCTAATTGTGTTTGTGCTCCTTTGGTCAGAAAGACAAGCTAACCTTCCCCCTGCAGCTGTCTGACTCCACAAGGGTTGGACTTTGCTAAAAACTCCCACAAGTCTCACATTGAAGATGTGCTCATTTTTCCTACTAAACTTTCCTTTTATTATAGAATTATAAATATAAAAGAGTTCAATATTTGCAGAGATAAAATACTTTCCAAGGCTTATTTAATCACCACTATTAATATCTGGACGCAATTCTGGTGCACATAAATCATCTGAGGTGGACAGTCACTCTCAAATCTGTTGTGCAAATACGGAAGGCTGACCTTTAAAACAATACTGTAGTGATCACATTGTACATTTATACATATGTAATTATCCCAAAGGATCTCACAGCCCTAACACCACAAGGTATGCTGGAAAGCAAGCACCCCTGGCATGCAAGCCAAATGGCATGCAGCACCCTGCACAGCTCAAGGGAGAAACGAGGTCTTGGGGAAGGTCAGGGGGTAACTCCTTGAAACTCAGTGCAGCCACGAGCCTGGGGTTGCTGCACTCAGCCCTCCTGAAAACACTATTTCAGACACAGTGCTCTGACACAGCCATCCTCACAATCCAAGGAAGTGCCCAAATGGCTTCAAGAGGGAAAGAGATCAGTCTGCAGGCGGACACAGCTACTCTACATGGTACATTACCCTCTGAGAAACCATTGTGCACCCAGTTTTTCTATTCTTTCTGTGAGAATAAAAGATATTACTTCTTCCTACACATCCTACTCCAAATAGAAATTAACTGAAAGAGAGTGGTAAAAGATTCGGTTTCCTTACAATATCAGGTTTACAACCTGAGTCATGGAATGGCAATGAATTTAGGAAAAAAAGGTTGTGCAGAACATTTTCAGCTGGATGGAGAAAAGTGCCTTGGGACAGGCAGAAGGCTGTGAGCTGGTCTTTGCCATGCTCTTGCAAAGCATAGCATGGGACAGACTTCTTGACTCTTATCCTGTCCTCACACAATCAGCAGCAATGAAGGAGCATTCAAGGCATGTAGAACTGGAATTTGTAGAGGAAAACAGAGATAGTCACATCCCAGTGACAACTATTACACAGATATAATTATTCCTGAGGAAGACACTTCCATCATTTTACAAATTAATTCTGTTTAAATCCGGTTTGAATTAGGGTGGCCTTGGAAACAATGGGAGATCTAATTTCTAGTTAACTCTGTTAACTTCTCAGGAAGTCCACTGAGCCTTCAGAGACTTCTCATTTGCATAGAGAAGGTATTCCCCTTCACACAGAGGCGTAATGGATGCTGAAAGGGTCAGAAAGCATCTTTCCCAGTCACCCACAGTTAGAGTTTATGTAAAATACACACAGAATAGGAAGCAAATGAAGGGTTTCCATATTTATATTGGTGTTTCTTGGGGAAAACATAATGAAAAGCTAAGATAAAAGCAAGCTCAGATGGTTTTCTGAAGTTGGGGAGTGCAGTTACAACAAACACACAAACTTCCTTTAGGAAGCTCTTTGCAACGCAGCTTTTGTATGGAAGCACAGATGGAATTAACCTTCACTATGACTGGAATACAAAACCACTCAAACAAATGGCAAATGACATCCTCTCCTTCATAACTGTCGTATCAAACCTTGAGACTGTGAGCACAGTCCACTCAGTGCACTTAACCTGAACGTGTGTGTTTCTGCTAACACATGGCTTCTTACCTCTCCTGGTGAACAAGTGTCAGTCTGGCTGGTCAAAGCCATGTAGCACCATTACACAGACCAGGCCACAGCAGGTGTATGGAGTGCTGCCTGCGGGGTGCACTACATATCAACACATCATTTCCAAGCATATAGAAAGCAGGTTTTGTCACAGGTATAGACTCAGACACAATGTTTTTCTACCCTAAGAGCACAGCCTGTCTATGTCCTTTTAAATGGAATACCAGAAGCAGAATGTGTTGATTTTCACCAAAGTAATGCTAATGACAGTGAATATATGGAGAAAATAAAGGCTTTTTAAGTTCCAGTGGAAAAGTTATTGGGTTTGAAAGTTTTATACATGAAACAGACAAACACAGAAAGAGATGAAGAGATCCATCTCAGCTCTTACAAATTTGGATAGATCAAGAGACAGAATTCATTTCAGACATTTGTCTATTAATTATAAACACACTGAGAGGGCTTTGATTTTGTTTGGATATTTTCCAGGAACACAGATCATGCTGCCACTTCACAAGGCTCCCCAGCCTGCTTCATTTCCTCAAAATGACTGTTTCTGCTGCTGGTGTGATGCTCCTGAGCAGCACCCTTGCCATCTTGGATGCTGCTCTGAGTCAGGACAGTGTCCTGACTAATTTTTTAGAGTACTTTCAGATTTGAATCCCAGTTATTAGACGTTCTAAGTATGAGAGGAGAATCTGTCTCAGACATAATTAAATACTGTAGGTTTCAAAACAAGAAACATCTGGATGAAAGAGAGAAAGTCCTTCAGTGCCCAGCTGATGTAGGGTTAAAGCATGAGCTCATACCTGACTAGCCATCAGGAATCCACAAGGGAGAGAGGATGCATGTGAGCTTTTATTATTATTATTGTTATTGTTATTATTATTATTATTATTATTAAGTCCAAGAGCAATAGAAAGTTTTTGGTGGAAAAGAGTCAAGCATACACATTTTTGGTGGAAAAGAAGTCTTCATTAATAGCAGGAATACTTTTAAGCCTTTCAGTCTTGACATTCATCCATGAGACTTCAACTAAAACATCTTTCATGCTAAAATACCACAGAATATCAAGTATAGCAAGAAAGTGCTGCTTATTAAGATCAAGATGTATGATTCTATGAAGATTCACAACGAAATAAAATGAAAGCTGCCTTCATTTACCACCCAAGATGCTGCTACATTTCAAAGAAATGGTGGCCAAATGCATTCAGATGATAAGAAAGTACCGTTCAAGGAATGATTCGCAGCAATGACTAATATTTGATATAACAACCATGAAATGAAAGCAGCATTAAGTTTTATTAAATAATTTTCCACTGCCTCCACACTGCAGCATTAGCATGTGCAGCAGAGAGCTTAACTAAATTATCAGTTGAGAAAGTAGCGTCAGGAGCTATTACAAAATGCATCAGCAGTAATGAAATTCAAAGCCCATGATTGCTCTTAGAGAAGTTATTTTGTAGATGTGGAACTGGGAAAAGAAAGTGAGTCCTGGTTAGTGGCTGATGACAACTGTAACAGCCTCCTCCACTTTTTCCACCTTAGCACACTCCCCTGGCTGCAGTGCTACTTACTGTGCCTTGGTATGGGGACAGATTGGGGGCAGAGAAGCTACGACAGGCTACGCCTCTCAGCACTCAAACAAGAGTCTTCCCAATCCTCACTGCACATCAGGGCTTCCAGGAGGCATAAGGGCTCACCCTTACTCAGCAGGTAGAGCTCCAGCCACAGCAGAACTTCCTGGTTGAAAAGTGTTTTCCGCAGCTGGGATACGTGCATTTGACAGCCAAATCTACTTACTGCAGGTGCAAAGGAAACCCTTGGTGTCATGTGGTGCCAGGGTGCTAACCCAGCCAGCTCCAGGAGGAGAGCATGCCTCTGGCATGCGATACATCCCTGGTTCTGCAAAGACCCCTGGGGCTCCAGTTCCCCATTTCAATCAAGAAGGGAACTGTTTCCACTGTATGTAATGCAAAATTTGCTCTTTAAAAAGACCTTTCAACTCAAACTTGTTGCTCACAGTTACACTGCAGGGAAACTGTGGCTTTGTTTCTGGGCAGCCCCAAGCTTTTAGGCAAAGAAAACCCTCCACATTCCACAGGAAGAAGAAAAGTGAGAGGCTGGAGAAGGGTTCTCAGCTTTAAACACCAGATATGGGATTAATACTTAATCCTGTTGTGACTTTGTATTACAAATGCTCGTTTCCTCTGTCTCCTTTTTCAGTATTATCATGTATGTTCCTAAAGCACATGCTGCAAGTAATATCCCCTGTGCTTCGGTCTCTTCAGGTACCAACATACGAAGACAATGTTTGGCCATCACATCCATACTGGATATGGCCCATTTTGTCTTCTTATAACTAGTTCAGATTTGAAAATAGAAGTGTACGTATTCTGGTTCTATTTTCATGACGTGGTGCATTGCTTGCAATTTTTCTTAGGGGCTTTTCTTACTGCAGGCAACTGAGAAGAGGGGAAATCACACAGATGAGCAGCAATGCATGATCACGCCACATGTATGGAGAGTTCTTGCCCACTTTCCACTTAGTGGAACCACTAAGGCAGACGTTAGAGAGTAGCAGGTGGAAAAAGGGCCATAAGATATAGTCACACCAAAAAATAAATGGTGAGAGGAATATGTTCGAACTATTTATAGGCAGAGAGATTAAAAAACACAGAAACATTCAAATTAAATAGCTAAGGAGTTATTAGGCGGTGTTATGTTAACACATATCACATTACACATAGGCATGTTTATAGGTTCATAGGTTCATTAGGTTGGAAAGGACCTACAAGATCATCTAGTCCAACCAATGTTAACACCTTCTCTGAATCCCAGAAGTCAAGAAGGAGGGTCATGCCTTTTCTGCCAGTGTCTCAGCATGCATTAGGAAAGGGGTTGTACTATTATGCATAAACGTCCACATAGACCAGTTGTGGCTGTATATGCAGGAGGGTGATTTACTTTTAGAGATACCCAGCAGAGATCTAAATCAGAGAAATAAAGAGAAAAATCAAAAATACATAATCTGGTACAGAAAAGGGATTCATCTAAAAGCTAAATAAAATATATTCTAAGTATATATATATATATATATATAAGAAAATAAGAAGAAAAATTTAAAAATCAGTTTCAATATGTAGTTCGGATAGAATTCAATTTTGTTCTTCAATATCTCTCCATTTATTCTGTTGAATTACAAAGGATTTTGAAAAATTGTGCTGACATTGTATTCCTAATGTGATATTGTGCTAAATAAACATGACACATGCAAAGCGAACTACACAACGTGCCTTACACTCCCACTTGTCTGCATTCCTTTGTCTCTTACAAACATCCCTCAGTACAGTGACAGTGCTTACTGCAGCAGGACAGGAATATTGTCCATGCACAACCAGGGCACCAGGTGAGTTATGCGACCTGAAGTAAGAATGAGTCAGTAAAAACAGGAAAAAAAAGCAAAGGGAACGAAGTGCAAACGATGTGGCCCACTCACTTTTGTTCCTTCTTGTTGGGGCCAGTACTGACACCTTCTGACGTGCTGTAACTCCCACTGTTTAGTCATATCAGAGCTAATTATACATCCACCCTTTAAATTCTTTGATCCATTATTCTTAAGAGAAACTGAAAGAGTTCAGTCTAGCAAGATATTCAAAATGAAGACATGTTGTTCATGAGTTATAATTAACAGCCAAGAGAGGAGATATCTGAGACTAGAAAATGTGAGCAGGAAAAGAAAAAGCAATACCAGATGTCATGTCTGAAAAGTGAAGCCAGCCACATTCACTCTGAAAATAAAATCTAACCTGCATAACCAAACATCAAGAAGATCATTCATGGGTATACCTCATTAATCAATGGCTGACTCTCTGAATTAGAAAGCAAATAGTTCAACTGGAGATGATTAGACACCTCCATTTGGAAACATTGGCTGGAACGTGTCATCCGCTATGCAGAATGTCAGACAAGCCACGACTCTTCTGGCTGCAAAATATCAGAATCATACTGTATCTGAGGCTTACAACTAGTGGCAGAGCAGATGAGACAGAAGTGAGAGATTTGCACCGTGCCACTAAAATTTAAGTATTGTTTCCTTAAATTTAGCCTATCACACCCTTAAACTCATTGTACACAACAGAGGCGATAAGCCATATTCTACCATAAGATTTTCTGCACCCTCTTCCCTGCCCATTACTTCCAACCCAGGGCACAGATTTACCCATATATACTTTACAGGGCACAGAGTGCCTGAGAAGTCGCATATAGGGAGGGCCAAGCAGAGCAGAATACTGGATTGTGCATCTCCCCTAGTCAGCATGAGATTACTGAGAATGGTGGGAAGAGAAAGGGTAAATACAATCACTGGAGCCTACCTGGTGACTCCTTGACCTCCACTGAAATGCTGGACCACTCTTCAGCCTCACTTCTCTCTCTTGTATGTTAGCCTCATCTGCACTGCCACATAAGCCAAAATTCTACTTATATTCTTATGATATAAACTGTCTCTCCAGTGTTACCCATGGTGCCTACACAGTAATTGTACAAGGCAATGAAGAAGTAAAAACCTTAACCAACCTTGTTATCAATAATGAAAGCAGCAGCTGCATAAGCGCATTTCTCCACAACAGAGCTGGGGATGCCTTCAAGGCACTCAGAACATTTTTAGCCCTTCTTCATAACTAATAATTACTTAGAAGTACAAAAACATAATCAGCTTACAGAACAGATCTGTCTTGGCCTATTTACAAGACCTGTTGTTTTGCTGCCAGTTACTGTGCCTGAGCTGTCAAAGTAAATTTTCTTCCCCATTCAAGTGTGGATGTGCAGAGACTGTCATGTTCGTGCTGGAGCATTTCTTATTCAGGCCAAAAGGTCTTCATGTCCCCTCCACTTCTTCAAGGGCTTCTTCATTTCAACTGTAATTTGTTCTATAAATACTCAATCCTAGACTCACTTCTGTGCCCAGGCATGCTGATTGTCGGGATATCATTAGCAAACACAATAGGTGTATAATGTACAGTGACTAGAACAGACTCACCAACTTGCATGATGGCTACAGACCATGCTGAAAATTTTCTTAATATTATTAAGACTCCCGCTCTCATTCCTTCCTCTCCAAAGCATCATGGCTATGTCTCCAATGGGAATCACCTGGTTCCCAAATATCACCACCACTGAACTCTTCAGACAGTTGAGAACATTCGGTCCTGCTGTTTTTCCTCATTTCATTTATTAAACGAGATTTCCCATATCATCAGGTAACTAATACTCTCCCAAAACAGTTACGATGCCAGACAGTTTCTATAGTTTCTATAGGCTTCTTGTTTCACAAGAGCCCAAAAAATGACAGGTGAAACTCAGTTCTGCTATAGACTAATCCTTCATCCTTAGTGAGGCTTATGCTAGTGATGACTGACATTCAAATGATACGTGGTTTATTTAGGCTTGTTTAAGTAATAACAACCAAAGTTTGGCTTTCTGCACTAGTAAATAGTATCTGAACTGGAGAATGCATGGAAACAGTAGTCACTACTAGAGGCAAAAATAAAGCCTGGTTTCATGAGATATTAAAATTCAGATAAATTGTTGTATTTATTTGGAAATGTCCAGCCCGAGCTCCTAAGCTTTGAAAAATATTCAGGAGTAAAGAATGTTACTGGATCTGTAATGCTGATAATGCTCGGTAGCAGCCTACAGCCAGAGATCAAATCTGGTCCCAGCAGACCTCTGTCCTGCTCCTAGCTTGATTCTTGAAAGATATAAGAAGAAAGAAGCTGAAAAATACAGAGAGCTGAAAACGTTTAGGTTTAGGCAGAGGAGAAATGCAGAATTTAGAACTCCACAAAAGTAATGCAACTTCGGCTCTTTTTTTGGACAGAAAGATCTTGACGACCGTTTCTGCACTGTTATCATTGCTATTTTGACTAGTTATTTGAGTGGAGAAGGAAAAGCTACTGAGGTCATTTAGGTGCACTAGGCTTATGCAAGCACCTAACCTAACCAGAATTTACACAAAATCAAGTACTCAAAACTGCCATTCCAGTTCTTTCCCAATCAGCTATTTTTCTTTGAATTTAGAGAGAATTTGCAGTGCCTAAATTAGATGTCTAAGACAACGATAGAAAATCCTTCCCACTCTCTCTACATCCATGTCTGACAATGGTGTAGCTTCAGTATAAATCAGGATCTCTCAGCACAACCATAGTTTAAATAATGAGTGTATTCTTACTTCCAAAGAGACTGTTGTTCCTTTCACTGGATAGATGCATTGACATTGTGAATTTATTAGAAAACAGAGACATTGATGAGAACCAATGAAAAGTTTTTACTTCCTCTCACTTTGATGTGCTTACTCTTTCCAAGAATTAATCTCCATTTAGCTTTACGGTATGTTGCCTTACACACCACATTGTCCATACCTGCATTGCAACAGCCAACGCATTGCCTCCCAACATTAGTTTTAGGTTCTCTGTCTCTTCAGTTATCATTCCATCTCTGGGCTAGAGTGCTTTCTGCCCAATGGAAACAATTTGCAATTACCTCAAATCTGTGTCCCAATTCTATCTAAATTAATCAGCATGCTTTATTCTGTTAGTTCATTTTTTCCACTTGGAGAACAGCCTCATCATATGCTATATTCATGAAACAGATTAACATCTCTAGTCCCAGTATGTCTTTAAATGCAGCTATATATTTTATCTCCTACTGAGCTAAAAACATTTGTAGTGTTCTCAGCGAGGACTTAAAGGAGAGCTGCATTGTTTCATAATCTCCTCTGACTCTCACTGCACTCTTCCAGCCACACTGCATTATTACATTATTACACTCATCTACATTTTGCTGAGTACATGCTGAGCCAAACAGTTATGCATGTGAACGCAATTTGACGGCACTTGAGTAAACTGAATTTCAGGTAGCTGTTAGAAGCAGAAGACATCAACACTGAGAAAGTGGGAAAAAATGAAAGGCTGACACAGTAAAATCAGCTTCAGAAGTGATCTGAGGATACTGTGGATTAGGTGAGTGTACTGACTGTGGAGCTCCTTTATTGCTCTTACCAACTGCTCAGCCATCTCCTGACTTTAGAATTTCCCCCAAAATAAACTCCTTGTATAACCACTCCATCTGAGAGATTAAAAGACTAAATGCTTCTTAGAGGTCAGCACATACTATGGGTAGGTGTTGTACCATGAATTAAAATACCTGAGCTCCATTCCGGCTCATTGCCTTACTGCAGACCTTCACGACCTTGAACAAGCCATTTTCCTTCTTCTCGTACTACTCTACTGTTTTGTTTTTCAGGTGAAGCATCTCTTAGGAATGGTTCCATCTCGCAGTGTGCTGAAACACTGCCTTAGCCAGTAGGATCACTGGGCAGTGATGAAGAAGAATACTGCAAGTTAATGTCTCTTATCAGGGCTTCCTTAATTAAAAAAAAAACAACAACAAAAAACTTTTTGCATTATAAATACTTCTTTTCAATTGAGATTAGGCAAACTTAAGAATGTCCTAAAGCTTAAGAGATTTGGATTGATTTGTCATTAACATCCACAGGGACATATTGCAAGGTCTGGTTCGTATGCTACCCATCATCATCTTGACTGTTCCACATTTACAACAGATGGACTGGACTCTCTCGAGACTTGCAGCTATGTTGTATGTCCTGGTATAGCTCTGACAATTGTTCTTATTTCTCTAGGATACTTTTGCCTCTTGTTTTCTAATGTCTTCTGAGAGAACATCATCATCTGCATATCTGCCTTCTGCAGTGATTTAAACTGACAATGAAGAGTAGCAGTCCATGTCCTACCTCCTGCTTGCAGAGATTTTGCTCTAAATTCTGACTGGTTATTTGTTCATAAGTTGTTTCTAGCAATACTCATCAGTTAACTACCTAGGAACAGCATCTGTGGCAAATAAATAAATAAAATACAGGAGTGCTAGTCAGAAAAGGGCATAGTCATTAAGCAAATTTAATGAAAATATGTTCATCTCTCCCAAATGAAAAATCATTTTATCTTGCTATGACTTCCACATTATGAACATACAACCCTGCAGTTCACTAAAGGTGACTCCTAAAGTTCCTAAGGGAAAAATTATTAGATTTCAGGAACATTTCATGAAGATATCCTGATTCACCTAAAGGTCTTTTCCTTCATTGGATTATGATCCTGACACCAGAAAGTGCAGTTTCCAGGCTTAATGTATTCTATGAAGGCAAATCAGAGACTGAACAGAAACAAGAAAAACTGGCAAGTAAGCAGAAGAATCGATGCACAGGAACAACTAATATATGGGAATAAATCTATAGTTTGAACAAGACCATGGACTTCACGGGTAGCTCATGCTGTGAAGGACTTTCTACTTTACATCATCTCAAGGAGCCCACATGGTTATCAGCCCCCAACACTTGTTCACAGGACATAATCTTCAGCAGCGTCTTCGGAGGCGGATGCTTATTCTTCTTGAAGATCCCAACGACCTTGAGAATTTTAACACAAAAATCACACTTCAGTCTATTAAATCATTTTGGTACTGATGAGGAACTTTTAAACAAAACTCAAGTAGTTGGCACTTTAATAAAGACATCAACTAACCACCAACATGCGCAGGCTCTTCAGCTCATCTGAGGAAACAGATGGCAGTAATTCATTTAATTGGTCTCTTACAGATGCACATAAATGACACCAAAAGCATGTACTGTCCTAAAACAAGAGAAAAGTGTAGAGCTTTTGGAAGTTACCTTTATGTGGGCCAATAGAACAGCAGCTCTGATGAGACACAGTCTGGAATCATACCTCTGTAAAAGACTCTTTCATCATTTACAAGCAAAAGAATAAACATTTCATGTTCTTTCCTGAAGCTGATAAATGAGGAAAACCCATGCTTACATCCCCAGGGACCTTCTAACCTAAAAATAAAAAGTATCCAATGGCAACACCAAAATCACTAAAGTGTGCATGCAATCTGCTTAAGCACTGTGTAGGTACTGGGTCCAATTTAAAAAAAAAACAAAAAACCTTCAGACATAACTTACAGATGCCAGTGGTGTCAATGCTCTTGAAAGGATTATAACTATTACCACCTAAGGCTTGGCTTTTCCCCCAGTCACATGGGAGGGCTCTTTAACTGTCAAGGCGGTTAGATAAAATCAGGAGCAACTCAGCTGATATATTCAAAGCTGATGGAAATTAGAATTGGGTAAATCCAGAACAGTAAGACAAGCTCACAGCATAGTTATAAAATATTTGCTGTGGTGGCTGCAGTTCAACTGCCCTAAAGTAGCTCCCTTCCAGTAGGATCTAATAGCATAAAAGTTTTTGCAGGCTCTCTACCCTCACTCATTGCTTTCCTGGATGTGTTGAAATGCCTGCTGAAGCCAGCAGTTATATTTCACTCCACCAGTACCTTGCCTATCTGGTGTCCATCTACCTGAGCTGCAGACACATCTATGGCACAGCACAAATGTACCTTTAAACCAGTTCAGTAAACATGCAAATATCCAGGGCTTACTTATCCTCTCACTTGTTAAGAGATGTGAACATACACAAATGACTTAGAGATAGGCCTTCTAATTTGGGGTCCCTGTTCTCGTACTGAATCCCTTCTGTCAACGTCTTCTGTCACCCAGCATTAAAAACAGGAGTACAACAAAGTTCTGTTTACTGCTGATTGCAGTTGAAGGTATCCCAGCATGAGATTTTCCTTTTGTCTGGCCTGCAATTTAAACTGAAGGCCTGGATTTCCCCAATACCTCGGGAGAAGTCAGAAACCATTACCTTGATACTAGTGCAATTAAACCTGCATGAAATGAGAGTGTGGGAGCTGAGAACAAAGTCTTTCTGTTTCAGGGATCAGCCCTCAGCAGCTCTTCCGGGCAAAGATTTTTTGCACAGAAAACTGCTCAGTGGTCCCATGGCCACAGTTTGGCTGTTACTGTTGAAAACTGTGGCTTTGTCTTTCTGCATAAAAAAGGACTGGTATCATCAGTCCGAGCTGCCAAATAAGCAGAACTTTTTAAATAAGTAAAACTTCTTGAAGGAGAAGTTTTTTAGTGCACATGAAGCAATCAAGGTGAGAGTTCTCTATGAAAAAGTACTTGGGAATGGCTTGAGTTCATAGCATGTAATAGAATGAAGTTGTGTGACCAAAGAAAAACAAAATTTGTATTAAATAGACAAAAAGGAATTTTCCTCTGGTGCTAGAACTAAATACGATGCATTGAATTATTTGGTCCCATCTTTTTTATCACTTCTGGCTATGATGAAATCTCGGTATTATATTTTGGGGAAAATAGGGTTTTGCTCACTATACAGATCTAAAATCGTGTTTCTTCAAATTCTTAAGATTCTAGCTGGATTTCAAACAATTGAAAAGTAAGGTAAAATTAGATAGGTGCACTTTTAGGTTATTATCCACAAAAAAAAAAAAAAAGCTCTGTTACTAATAGAAATGTTCAATCAAAATGAACATTATTTCTTTCCACAGAATCACAGAATTGCAGGGGTTGGAAGGGACCTCAAGAGATCACTGAGTCCAACCTTCCCTGCAAAAGCAGGCACCCTACAATAGGTCGCACAGGTAGGGGTCCATAGGTCTTGACTATCTCCATAGAAGGAGACTTCACCACCTCCCTGGACAACCTGTTCCAGTGCTGTCACCCTTATCGTAAAGTTCTTTCACACCTTTGTATGGAAAGTTCCTATGTTTTTCTCTTAATGCTGTTTTTAATCTAAGATATAATAGTAGTCTATTCATTTGACAGTGCTGGGGACCACAGAGATGAAACATGGCAAGAAGTGTTAATCTGAGATAATAAAGAATTGCCAGGCTGATACAGAAGGGAAGCAATAAAGATAACTATTTATTCTGCCAAAGTATACAAGGCCTCCAAATATGAAAGCATTGAAGATCTCTAACCTGCTTCCTTAACCTTTTCCATTTTCTAAGATAAAAGAATGAAAATGGACAGTACTTTACTTGCAGTGCTCCCAAAATATGGATTCAAAAAGTATGCAAACACCGTTCCCTTTATTGCCAGAATGACAGGAGGGAGGGACACAGTCCTACACAACAGAGATATAAACTTGCATTGAGCCCCAGACATCTTTCATTTGATGTACTGAATGTGCCAGTGGCTTCACTTGAAATAGCAAGTGCTCAGCAACATTCCTCCTCCCAGGGTCACGCAAAGTTTATCTTTCCAAATCACTCAGTGCATCTATAATCAAAGTGCATTTTGGCTTTGGTCCTAGGGTTTATATCTTACTGTCTGTCACTTTGTTCACAGGTTTACAGAAGGTCAAAGCCCCTCGTCCTTCACATCTTCTCTCATGGAATACTTATCTAGCTCAAGCCAAAAAAGAAAAAAAAAAAACAGAAAAACCTGATGGAGCTTCCCACGCATAACTAGAAGATTTAACATTATTTTGTAAAATCAGTAGCAGGATGTTTTCCACAGCGGTTTATACTGAGCTGCCAAGTGGCCACTCATGCATATTAGTTCTCTAATAAGTAGAAGTGTTTCAAGGGACACGCTCAACAGCTCTTCAGAGCACCATATTAGAAGTTGTAATAGTGTCCCTGGTTGAATTCAATTCTTGCTGTCAAAACTACCAGCTTAATAAAAAATACACTCTTAATTAATATAGTATATGTTACTATGTTCATAATCAGCAAGATACCATCAAGGTCAGAATTAAGTGCTCACTTCATAGCCCATGGTCGCAGTTTTCAAAGGAGGATCATCTAGACAATGAAGTCTGCATTTCCAAGCATAAGTGTGACTGTTTCTGTGACACTGTAATAAGGTGGCCTTGAATTAACATAAAAGCTTTAGCACAGCAAGGTCTCACTGTTTCAAAAAGTGCTTAAAATTGTTTAAGCATATTTTCCAGTGTCATTAAAATAAATATTCTTTAACTTTACCCTTAAAATTAAAAACACACCGCACTACCTGATTTGAATGGATATAAACACTTTTTGTTTCTGAACCACGGTCTGAGCACCAAAGGATAGAAATAGCACAGGTAATGGCATGAAGAGGCCACCACCATGAGACCTGCTTGAACATACCATTCTGAGCACGGCCAGTTCCAGCCCAAATCTTTGCATGATTCTGCAAAGGCCTGGTCAGGTGCCAGCTTCAGTTTACATCAGTCTCTTTGTTAACTTGAAGACAGATGCTACCTCATGGAAAGTGAATGACAGATACCTGGAAGCTGGGAACTAGTGGTTTTATTACCTTTAATAACTCACATAGAAAATTAAACAATCCCTCATGTAACGGCTTAATGTCTTTGAATTTCAATACAGGGCTCTGCATCAGCAATTTATTGGTACTCCTTGGGTTCAGGCTCTGTAGAAGTCTAAAACAACTGTGTTTTTGTTTTTCTTTTGCTTTGCTTTGTTTAAGATAACTTTTATTTAACTGTAAGTATTAAGAAGTTTATGGCAACCCACAGTTGCAAGGCTGGGATCATGAACTTCATGCTGAGCATAACAGAGAATTGCCCATAGGATCTCCAGTTCTGATGAAGGATTGGACACTGCTGTAATTCCAACTTAGATACTCAAAACATGTGTTTAATATGATGACCAGAACTGTGACATCTATTGTGGTAAAACTCCAGTTTACTGCATATTTGCACCACTGGTTTACTGGGCTATGCAACTCCCTGAACTCAACATACAAAGGCCTTTATCACAGAAGAATATTTGCTATTGTAAGAGTCATCCATAAAAGAAGAAACTTGCACAGAATTTCTATTCACTTCAGAGGGGATGTACACGTGCAAACAAAGTACATGTAGTAAATTGAGGCAAATATATATATATTTATATAAATATTTACACACACACACACACACACACTTACATTTGAAAAACTGGAAAGAAAAAAAAAGAGTTAAAAAAAATAGATGTGAAAAGCAAGTCAGCTTCAAGTCTTGATACTTGAAGATTTTTAAACTTACGTCCAAAGTGAAGCAGACAATAAATAAATTTTGACTGATTTCAGGGCTACATACTTAGATACATCCTACAAGTCAGTCTCAATCAATTTCCTTGCTTGGTCATGGCCTACATTATTAGATCTTTTTGATGTCTGAGGAAACTTGAAAAGTCATCAGCTTTTCTGGAAGAAAACACTGATATTTTTCCCCCAGGTTCAGAGAAAGCAGAGAGTGATATGAACTTCACATTCCAATCGGGCCATAAGGATTAGGCAAAGGTAGCTATTATGGCTCGATGCAAAGCATGTTGGTAACAAAGGAGACTTAAAGAAAGAGATTTTCCATTTCAGTAAAATTTTATGAGAACATGAAAAGCAGTAAAATCTCTGTCTCAGGCACCTTATGCAACATCATTCTATGCATTCAAACAATTCCTCGCAACAGCATTCTTCGCTTTGGTTTCACTATTTTCTTATTCAAGAAACCTTTCTTATAAAAATGCCACATTTTCATGCTGACATTCTTATCTCAGCAATTTTATAAAAACAGCTCTCCTGTTTAAGAGATGTCAGTGCTTTCTGATCCTCCACAATAAGAAGATCGGGTAATATGCATTATGTTTTATTCTCTCCATTTTAAAACACTGAAAAGCAGTAATTATCACTGCTGTTAACTTGGTGTGTGAAAAATAATGTGTTTCTAATTTAAGCTAATAGCAAATCTCTCGGATACGGTGTAACGTCGAGAGGTGAGCATTGGCAGTGAGCACTATTACTGGGGAGCCATTTGGATACTATCAGTCATTCATAAGCTTAAGGTGTATAAATCCAAATCAGTCCAAAGCACAACTAAAATTTATTTCTAAATTTAAACATAAACATACTGCCGCAGCCAGATACAAGTTGTCAGCTCTCAGAATTGTATTACATATGGCACAACATTCAGTACTTCTTCCAAGTCTCAGCACTGGCAGATATATTCAATCACTTAGAGCTGTGACGATAACCTTGAAATAGTGCTCCATATCAGTACAGTAAATAGGCTTTAAATCCAAAGACCAGCTTTTTATTTTTAAATTTGTAATGTTAAGTCCCATAGTCCCATAATTCTGGTACCCTATGTTGTTTCTATACTCCTCGGGTAAGAAGGGGACAGAGGAAGTAGAGACGTTTGATTTCAGATAAACCATTTGCAATTTTCATCACCAAAATGGAAAAATGAAAAAAAAAATTAAAAACCAACAAAAAAAAACCCAAAAGGCAATGGAAGTTAGGAAAATGAGAATTTTGGTCCTACAAGCACATTTGAAACTCCCATGCTTCCTGGAGGCAGGAGGCTGGCTGCTCCCATCCCTGCTCAGGGCAGCTGAAGAGTTGTCACCCAGTCCGTGGGAAAGGTTTGGGTGCTGCCCTGTACCCTGTTCAGTTCAGGTATCAATTAGCAGGGACAGAACTAGGTCAGAAGTGCTGAAATCACAAGGTCTTGTTTCAGGTATCTGCAGAGATGTGTGCTCTGACTGCATTGGCACAAGACAGACTACAAACCCCAAGTGGTGGACAAAGCCCCCTCTTTCAGTCCTCTGGTGGAAACCATTTTTGTTGCCTTTCCATAGCTGCTTTGGATGGAACAGTGACTGGGGGCAATGCCTTATGTCACACTGCCCTGGGACGGTCCTGAGCTGCCCCCCAGTTTCCCTCACAGTTGGTCAGGCCACCCCAACTACAGCCACAGCCAGCAGCAGTTCCCTCCATGGAACACATAGGTTTCTTCACCCACCAAAAGTTGTTTTCCCTTGCCAGCTTTCCTCTAGGTGACACAGTATTCATCTGCTGTCAGCAGAGGTTAGCATAACAAACCTCAAGAAGTACCACTGTTGGACAGGAAGAAAAATATCCATATGGCATACAAACATTCGTGGAAAAAGAGACCTGCTTGTCTGATGCATCTCTATAACAGTCATGCTAAGCCTTCTCCTACCAAATTATTGTCAGCATTCATCTAATCCTGTGTCTCTCTACTGACTCAGGACCATCTACATTAGAAATTACTGGTGTTTTGTTTACTCTACTGACCAGAATTTTAGGGTTGTTATTTGGTACATACTCAGCTTAAACAAGAACACATCAGCATCATCTTCATCTGGTTTAGGAGGGACAGCAAGAGGTAGTAACTTCCTCACTGTCTTTATACTTAGAACTGGTCAAAAGTTTCTTTCCCATAGACAATTCTATTAAAAATGACGTATCACACTTGACATTTTCAACATTACCATTTTGGAAAAAACAGCATGCCATAAACATGTCATAACATTGGCAAAAATATCACTGAGATTATAGTCAACTTCTCTCTTAATTTAAAACAACATGGGAAGTTTCCAAATCCTGAACTTCTCAAGAGTTTCCATGTGGCACAAAATCGGGTATACACTTCCTAGCTCATCTCCCATCAATACTGTTAGGCAAACATAGCTCCACTCTGAAAACCAGAGGATCAGCAGTCACCGCTGCAGCTTGGCTGCAGTTTCCCTGTACTCAGCTGCAGATAGATTCACCAGATCTACTCCTTGGAAACAGAATGGGCAGCCCTGCAACCCTTTTATGAAAAATACTATAAAACTGTGGAGACATGAAAAGAACGTTGGTTCTCTCCCTGCTGAAACAACTTCTGTTCCTTTTGTATGCATTCATTTTTTTCAGTTTCTCCAGGAAGAACTATTAATCCTGGCAGCCTGACACCGTGTGGAGTAATTTCTAATTTGATCCTCCTTGCTTTGATACTGGATATTAGACTATCTTTGTTTTTTTCTTTCTCTGAGGAATGCAAATATCCTTGAGAAGAAGTTTTTCCACAAAACCTTCAGCTGGCAGGCAGGTCAGTTTGCTGACATCTCTCCATTTCCTGGATTCTCCATCACATAATTCAATGGTACTGATTAACATCAACCCATGTCCTGGCTTTAGTGTTTATAGTGTTTAGAGGATTTAAAGGATAAGAGAATTTGACTGCTCTAAAAAAGTTTCCCTGTCAGCTCTTAAAACCAGGAGAGGTATTTTCTATCTTCTTTCCTGGAAATCATGCAATTTTTTTTTCTTTCTTTCATAAAGCAAAAAAGAGTATCCCCAAATGGTTAATCCTATTTCAGAAACAGGCTGTTCCTCATTTTTTGAGGTATTTGTTTCTAAGTTCAAAGATAGACTTCTGTGCAGGTATGTTATTGGAACGGGGAATTCCTACTGCCAGCCCTAGAAAAGTCTGTACAGAATTTATCAAAAGATAATAAAACTACCTCAAGGCAGAGTTCAAGTTGTATGCAGATGTCCTGCAAGGAGACTTAAGAAATTAATTTCATCTTTACAAAAAATGCCTTGGGAATAGTTTTATTATTTTCTAAAAACTATGAAAAATTCACCTTAGAATCAGATATTTTAGCTGGAAGATTATACATCCTACTGTCCCTATTTTGCTTTTGAATAAACTGAAGCATAAAGGGAGTGTAACAGCTCACACCCATACTCCCAGCAACCAGCACATGCCCTCCGGTCCCAGCACCCTTCTTCCCACTGTTCCTCTAAAGGAACACCACAGGACACATCAAGGGATGGAGCCAGCTGAGGGTACAGCCCCCTGAGATCTGGAAATCGCTGGAAAGATACCTCTCATCACTGTACAAGCTCTATGAGCCCAGAGGATAACACCGAGCACAGGTTTGGCTTTTGCTGGAGTTTACTCAGGGCCAACTAGATTTCACTGCAGCATTCCTACAGGCTTGCCAGAGCTCTGACATAACAGTTTTGCCAAGGCAAAATTCTTCTTTCTCCTCATTTTCCACTTAAAGAGTCACTGAGCTTTATGGGCAGGTGATGTGATTGTTTTGCTTGTTGTCAGAATTATCTTCAAGAGCTGTTGAATTTGCTCCTTTGCTTCATTGTGGCACTTTCCCCTGGACAAGAACAGCTAGGCAGGTCAGCAGCAGGGAGCTCAGCCAGTGTGAACATGAGATACCTGTGCTCTATACAGGGAAGGGTGGAAAGTCATGAGTCCTGCATCCACCCCTGCAGCACTGCAGGCAGCTGACGCTCCTATCCTTGGAAAGGTCAAATGCTTTGTAATAAAAGCATTACAGACTCACAACCATACTCTGCAGAGCTCAGTTTCAGCTCCATAATTCACACTGCAAACGTCACGGTATGAATGCAGATCTTCTGTCCTAAGGGAGTCACAGGCACTGTGAAAAATTCAGGTGGTTTCATTCCTTCTTTCCTTTTTTTCCTGTCATTTCAAGGATAAAAAACTCACAACAGCAAAATTAATATATTCCTGTAACGAAGGCAGCAACCAGAAGAGGAAAGTAGTAGGAAAAACAAATCTGGCCTTTTGACATTTGTATCATGCTGACAAGAATACAGAATGGAAAGAAGTCCTATTTTTAATAGCCATCATCCTGTGCAGTTGGACTGGACTTACTTCTTTTATTCTACAGCATTACAATCACTGCTCTGAGTTAGAGACCTCGGGATGGTGGACCTAGAAACTATCCATGATACTCTGTGCCAGTGCACTCAGCAACAGTGAGTGCTGAAATTAAGTCAGAATCAGAAGCAGAATCTGACCTATGACACAAAATTAATTTCAGGAACTGGAATATTTTACTAAGAGGTTCTGTGTATGAAAGCACTCCCAGGAATCCTTTGATTACACGGCTCCACACTGGACAATAAATTTATCCCGGATGTTAGAGAGAAGTACAGCTCTACAGAGAACTGCGCAAATGGGCTGTGAGCTCAGTTGCACTGTAACAGCAGGTTTCTGGCCCAGATAGCTCCCTCCACCATAACAGAAAATTAGGGAACAGCCCAAACCCACCTGGTTGTCCGTACTCAGCTGAAGCAAGAAATGGGCCACATAACGACCACAAGTACTTGTACTTTCTTCTAAGAGAGTGCCATGCCAGGGCGCTGCACACTTCTCCTCCTGGGGAGGCCGAGGTTTTGTTTTTAAAATCTGGTTTTCATTTTACATCTGTGTGACAGTTAAAGCCAAACATAACCTATTTTGCTGAGGGCTCCAGATCTATAAAGGAGAGAAAAAAAAGAAGGCAGAACCACAATACAAATAAACAGACAAGGTGCAAATGGTACTTAAACACTCACAGAAACACTGAAATATTCAAGGAATTCTTTGCAAGATGAGCTTCATGGTCTGACATTGCAAATGAGCATTACAAAGAAAATAACATTTTCCTGGGGTCTGCAGGTTAAGAATATAACAAAAAAAAAAAAAAAATCAGATTAGTGAGATTTTGTATAGACATTTAGAAGAGGAAAAATTCCTTTTTAATTACCCACAGAAAAACTCCAAAATTAATACCTACCAGAATAATAAATCAGCCAGTGTAATCTCATTTCCATTACCCTTATTAACTGAAGAGATTGCTAGATCAAACCCAATTTCAATCTTCCAGAAATAAATATACTATTATTTTTAGCCTCATTTCCCAGGACTGAGAAGTCAGTATGCTCAGACTGCTTGTCCACTCTGATAGGTTTTGAGCCTGATGTCCATTTCAACTTAATTTAATAAAGAAAGAACTGCAACTTCAACATCTCTGAAATACACCTGGTTTGTGAACGATCTCTGAACAGGGAACACCCAAATGCCCCCACTTGGAAAGGCAGTAGGGCTGCAATACAGCACCTGCTCACCTCTCCTCAAGGGAACAGGCAGTGTGAGCCTGTGGGACTGTCCATCCCCATTCACATATCCAGATGTTTTTCACTAGTAAAAGCTTGTGCTTCCTTTACCCAGTTACAGCTAAGTAGATTATCCCTGAAACGAGGCCTTTTACAATTGCTCTGATTGCTATTCAGATCTGGCAAACTATGTCTTTGTTAGTTGATTTCAAGTAAGTGCTTGTTTAAATGGCAAGGAAGATGGGCAAATATCTGCCAGAAAAATTGCTATGCAATTACCCTTAAAACTCATTTGTTAATATTTTAATTCATGTTTATCTTCCAACCCTTTCCTCCACGCAGTCTTCATTAACTTTTACTGCTAGCACTAGAGTTCTCCAAAATCTAAAGCAAAAGATAAACCTGTGCACGTAAAACACTTGTACATTTTTATATGTTCTGCAGTGCAGCACACATAATAAGATGGTGATTTCTGCTTCCCCTCCTCCCTGGAGGACTTAAAGCTCTAAAGAACCCCACCTTCTGTTGAAAATACCTACCTTATTTCTTACTTTTTTTTTTTTTTTAATCTGCAGACAGGCAAAATGCAACCAACCTCAATGCAGGAGCCATATTCCTATGCAATACTTCTGCTTCCAGTGGGAAAGATTTCTACTGCCCTCCTGCTAACAAGAATTCTTGCCCTGCTCTGCCTGTTGCTGCTCCCCAGTAACGCATGAGTACTGTGCATCAGAGAGAATAGCTTCACAACACAGAGAATGTATGTGGTGGGGAGGATGCAAATTCAGGCCAACAGCACTTGAAGTTACACAGCACTCCAGCACCTACTTGCAGCAAATCCTGCAAGGATACATAAATGCTGCTCATTATCTTTAGTAGGAATAACTTAATAGTTCAATTCGTTTTGTACAGATCATTGTTATAATGAGGTAGAGAGAAAAGGAGGAGGGACAATGTTCCCTCATGTGTCATCTGAAATTAATTTATCAGAATAATCATTACCTGACCGTACCTAGCCCTGAGAAGAACATGCTTTTCAAGCATTAGTGAATTATATTTTAATTCCTCATTATTGCTGACAGAAATAATATGCGTGAACCAGTGCACACACAGATGATAAGGAACTTTGCTCCTATCTCTGCCAGCTGCTTCCTCTGTGGAAATGCTTTGCTCTGTGCTGTATTAGCACCTGGGCAGCCTGCTGGTAAGCTGAGCTCCCTCTCCTCCTTTAAATTAACAATTTCATGTATCATTACCTGGACTTAATTTATTCTTGATCTTTGGCTTCTTAACTGAGAAAAATTACAGTAACATAGAGTGCTGTTGTTGGCAAGGGATTTTCAATATATTTTTCTATTCCTATTTTGAAGTTTTTAAAAGCACTCCTACCGCATATTGAATCTGTGGACGTTTCTTATCTCATCTACTTCTCATCTCATTCTATTTGAGACCCTCGCAGTCAGATAGAGCCATCAGGTCTTCGGGTAAAGAGAAGCAATTCCTTTTGCTTGATTAAGCACATGACTTAATGCTATCAGCTGCATTAGGGGACAGTAGAGTGAGACAGGCTATCTCAGAGCCACACAAATCTCTGCAGCAGCACCATGAGGTTTGAATAATCAATTGCACATTCCAAGAGAGCTTGCCTGCAATAATAAAAATATTTCTTGTACCTTGCAAAGTAATAGGTATGCTGACAGCAAAGATCTAAAAAAAATCCTACAGCATCGCTTTATTATTATTGCCATGGTTTGAGATGACAAAGCTGCACATTTTTTTTTGCAATCCGGATGTGAGACTAAGATGTAGATGTGCTTAAGTTACTACAAATATTAAGACGAGAGGAATTACCCTTGGCTCTATTTAGGTGCATCTGAATGGAAAAGCATTCACTGCAGAGCAAACACTCAGCTCTGAGACCTGAGATCCTCCTGCCGAGGTAGATCTCTTTTTACTAACTCAGTAAGGGCATCTCAAGAAAGCATGAGGTCTAAGGCAGTGCTAATCTGCTAAGTGGTTGTTGCATGTTTAAAAGGGAACTGCTCGCCACACCAGGAAAGTGTTTTGAAGTCCCAGACAGCAGCCCAGCTATGCCAAGGGCAGTACCATCAGCACATGTTCAGCGCTTTCCCAGAGCTTGAATGGGAGTTGTTGTAGCAATAATGCATGCAGACTACAGGCCCTTCTTCACAAACCATCTGCCTTAATGGCAAATTAATGCACCTTCAGCTCACAAAGAGAGCTTTGCTGAAGTGCTCAGCTGAAGAGAGCTTTAAGAATTTCACTGGGGAGGAGACAGAGCAGAACTTGCTGGCCAATTCTCATAAGGTCTTTGCCTTGAAATTAAGCAATTTTGTTCAAATCACAAATAAAGGCAAGTTATTTTTGAAAATGGCACTGGTAAGTATCTAGATCCAAGCTACTGTACATGGTAGGTGTCTCAGAAAAGGAACCAAGGATGGCTGAGTGAGAAACTGAACCATCCTCATTTTCAATATAAGCCAGTTATGCACACCCATATTAGATGGAGCATCCCCCCGTGCCCTCAGTGTAGATAATTTCCTGCTCAGAGGCCATCCATGCCACAAACAGTCACAAACCTCAGTGTGACAGTAGTCAAGCAATACTGCTCTAGATCCCACCCTGACATATAGGTGAATAACATGCTACTCAGGAGAAATCTACAGCAGCGTTGACTATATTTTTCTCCATTAAGTTTTCTGGAAAATGTTGAGCCATTTGTCCCAACAGCCAACATGCTGATACAGCTAAAGAGCACTTCAAAGAAGCTATCCAAATTTGGAGCCACTCTCACACCAGACTCAGTAAGCTATCGTCTGAAATTAAAACCCTTGTACCAACTTAGGCAGAAAAGCCTCCCAGAATAAACATCACAGTGGCTAATAAGAATGCAGAATGAACTGCAAAATAATTAAACTCAATGTGTCAATGTTAACCTGACTGATTGCTGGAATCCTCTGATTAGTCACTCCCCCTGCTCCAAAAAGCATTAGCATGAGAGAGAAAGATAACCTTGATATTTCAGTATATCCTGAAGCTGTCTCTTTAGCAGTGTGAGTGAGGTGATCAGACCAAAAGTGACTTGTCCCAGATAATTATCACAACCTGCTCTTCTGCTGCTGCTCAATCTGTAACAGCAGATACGGTTTCCTGAAAAAAGCAGCCAGCCTCCTCTTGGGTACCCACATTTGCTTTGTCTTTCTGTCTGCTGAGGACACTTCTCTCACTCAGCTAAATGCTACTCATTCCACTACTCCAATCTGCAGTGACTGTTTTCAAGATACTAGACCTTCCAGCCTTTTCCTACTGCAGTTCAGCCATTTGACAGTAGGACACCAAACACACTGTTTGGGAAACTCATATATATATGAGTTCCCAAATAAGAGGCACTCACAATCTGCAGCCCACCCTCCAGGCCCTTTCCTGAGACACATGGCTCTCCAGCCACCACACACAGGTCTCTACCAAGTAGATTAACTCTCCAGAATGTCTCTAATTACAGACACCAGCTCCATGCCAGGGAAATGTGCTTGCTGCAGCTTATTTTAGCTCTGCAGTTCTGACAAACCAGTCACTTTTCTTCTTATGATCATGTGTAATTGGAAGACAAACTTTTTCTGAATAATGAACGCTCAGAGATATCACTGCTTGTGAAGCAGTTTATTTCCATGACAAAAATAAATCTATGAAGCAATACCTTAACAATAACAGAGTTGGCTTCTGCAGATCATAGTGGCAAGAATGATGGAAGACAGCGGGGCTACAGGAGATCCCCACCCAGGCCCTGCTCAGAGCAGGGCCAGCATCAGGTCAGGGTGCTCAGGGCCACAGCCAGTTAAGCTCTGAGTGTCTTCAGTGACAGAGGTTTCAGGACCTCTCTGGGTCCCTGCTGCAGTGTCTGCCCACCCTCATAGTGCACAAGTTTTTCCTAATTTTTTTCCTAATTTTTCCAGAATTTCACTCAGTTCAAAGGCCACTTGGCCTAGCTGTGCAACTCTGAAGAGAGGCAAGCTCTTTTGTCTGCACTTTCCCTTTAGATGACATAACATTTATTATTTGAATTATTAGCTGCTGTCTGTATTCTAAGTTTTTTAAAACAAGTCCTTATTTCCTTGTGCAGTTACTGGGCAGAAACAGTAAAAGCTGCTTCAACTATAAGAACGATCCCTTCAGCAGATCAGTCTGGGGAACTGAGACCCTGAGCCAAAAATAGCCCCACCATGAAATCATGTTAGTCAAAGGAATGAATCTTTAATTAGCTTACCTTTCCTTTCCATTTTGTTTTTAGAGGCTGAAAAATGGACATCAAAAAAAAACATCTTTCCTCTTAGGAAAAAGAATTGATCGCTCTCAGCGTGGACAAACAACCCCTTGTTACATTACAAAAGCTGTGGTCTGCTGAATTTGCAAAACCCTCTACACAGAGAATATTCCACTGATGAGACTATAGCAGAGAGCACGATTTCTGGAAGGTTCTAGGCAGGTTTATTTGCAGGCAAATAATCCCAAATCGAGAATATATAAGGTGACTTCTTCTATACCACTGATGAATTTGCAGATTTCAGTGAGATAAGCTGAAGGAAGAGATGAGAAGCAATATTTATATCTTTAAAAACTTGCAACAACAAGTCCAGTATCAGGGTGCAGTGACTGTGGATAATGCAGACTTGACAGACGTGACTAATTTACCAGGTCGTGTATCTGCAACTTTCTGTGATCCCAGACTGCAAGAGCATGAAAACATAGAAATAAACTGTAATCAGACTGTTTGATTTTGTTCACTTTAGAAGAATAAAACAAGTTCCCCATTCACAGTTCAGAAGTTTCTGCCTCCAGCAAGTGATGTATTTGTTGGGGAGAAGTTAAGCACAAACATGACTCCACATCAATTAAAAAATAAAAAATAAAAAACATTTCTGCTGTCATTTTACAACTTTACCCTGATCTTAACTGCCAGCTTTCTGCTCAGTTATTTATAACATGTCTTACTGTAAAATAGTCAGTACAGGATTTGACTAAGCAAAACCCGTCCTTTTACAGGATTATGGAGTACCAAGACTGGAACAGCAATTCTAGAGATGCTATGCAGACACAGAGTGACAGCTTATTCCTGTTCCCAGTGTCCAATAGTCTTCTATATCTAATGAAGGGAAGAATGAAATATCACCATCACCTCTTTACCAGAATTAAAAATAAAATTTAAAAAACCCACACACAAAGATCAAATGATTCAGCCAAGCACTTAGGATTATGCTTTTAGTTTTTGGAAGATTAAAAATTAAAAATGTGAATAAGGTCACAGAGAAAATCAGACCAACTCATGAACTGAGCTGAACTCAAGAGTTTCCTGAGTGCTCAGCCCATGCTGTAACCACGGCCCTTCCTCTAATTTACTTTTCCAGACTTTCCTCTACTGTGCCCTAAAGTTCCCTCTGGACAGTAGTATCAGTTTGCTAACAGACCCAAAGTTTCTCTTTGTTGTAAGAAATAGATCAGATGAATGCTTTCCTTGAAAAGCACGCTGTTATAACTTCAGGTCCCACTGGCACAAGTCTGTAGCCCTATGCACAGACTCAGCAGGATCTACTTATGTGTGAATACAGGGGAAGGGCTCAGATGGCCAACACAACGATGAAAGGACCTGCTGGCATCCCACAGTGCTTCCAGGAAGCTCAGCTCACCTCAGCACCAAATGGAAACTCAGTGAAGCTCACCACTTCTTCAGTTCCCTGAAAATTACTGCAAAACCCTGGGCAGAAAGAGCAGAGCAGGAGGAAGAGCAGCATCTACCTTCCTAAACCACCACACAGTACAGTTTCACCTACTGAAGCACAGATAATCCCTCCCAGGCATTATTTCTAGCTGAGGGACTGAAGCTCAAGCACCAGACAGCAGGGTTTGTCAGTCTCAGAGCTCCTGTGGGTGGGGAGATGTGTAATGGCTCCGTATGGGGAGAAAGGAGAGGTGGAATTGGGGATGGGATTCTCTTTCTCCACCATCAGCTTCGACCAGCTCTGCTCTTCCTGATGGGCAGCACTGAGCTAGAAGTAAGCAAACCATGTCTTGAGCAAAGAACTTTTCATAACAGAGGGCAGAGGAAACAAAAGACAGAATTTACTGACTGGCCCAAAAATCAAGCCAACAGCAGGACAAAACCAGCACTTCATTTCTGTGGAGGAGTCCTGCAGAGACAAGATCTCCCATTTGTCCCGATGGTTTCCACCCACATATTTCTTGTGTACCTCCAGTATCTGAAACTGGGCTGGGACTTGCACTCATCACCCTTCCCCACAGTCTCACAGACTGAAGTGACACTATGCAGCACACAGAACCTCACACAAATGAGAAAAAAGATGAGAGTGAATAAAAGGTCGATGCAATACAGAAGGATTAATAGAATTTCCTGCACTGTTTCCCTTGGACAGCTCTGAGGGCTCAGCCCTTTGTCTCAACATAACACCACAATTTTCAGTAAGTTTTTAAAAGAATAAAATACTCCTTTTCCGTTCTTGTTTTTTTCCTCCTTCCCCACACTCCTAGGTTAAGATTATCTTACTCCAGTGAATTATATTCCTAATTAATTAAACTGTAAGGAAAAAGAAAAGCTGCTGAAACTCTCCATGTAAAACCAAAGGCTGCTTAACTCTGTTACTGCCACCAACAGCTTGGGAGGGGTTAAGAATGAAGCCTCTTCATCATCTCTGTGCTATTTAAAAGTTCAGCTGTTGATTCTAACAGTCTGTCAGATCCCAGCATAGTGCTCTTATCTATCCATCTGAAATGGATAACGTGGGCTGAGGAAAACAGTAGACATTTTTTTCTATTCTATTTGAGGTTTAGCTCCATGAAAAAAAGCCCTTCTCCCCACGACTTTCACATACTCCTTTTGCACGAGCTGTGCAGGCTGAGACGCTGACCCTGGACCAGCTCTCTGTAGCACAAATTCCGCAGCAGTGCCTGACAAATTCTCCCAGCAGCTTTCATAATTCACTATTAGCTAATACAACTTTATAAATCAATCCATAGGTCAACAGATTTCACTGCTCAGTGGTTTTGCAGACCTGATTAATTGAAAGATAAGGACGAATTTATTACAGGATCTGCTAGAATGCTGTTTGCAGGAGGAAATAAATTGCTTACATTTAAAGAAGTATAATTCTCAAGTAGTTTTATATGTATATATGAATATAAATTGTGTATATAAAGACAGGAATACACAGGCCCCCGTCCCTTAGAGCTGCAGTGTGGGGCAGCAGTTGCTGGTGCTGCTCGGTGAGCTGCTGCCATCAGATCTGCAGCTGAGCCCTGTGCTCTGCAGCACAGCGTAAAGCCTGCTGCAGTGCCAGAGGCCCCGAGCTGGCAGGGTGTGCTGGCACCCATAATGTGCTCTGTGTTAAGTCCTACAACTGTCCTGCCATCAGTGCACTCGTGCTGGACAAGCAGGCAGCTTTCCTTGCTGGGTCACTGAAGTACTTCAGGAAATCCTTGACTTTCCTAAGCCTGGGTTATCTTTTCACCACTGCCCAGGAAGTGCATCCTGTAGCACTTAGAGACACTTGCACAAATACAGGTACTGATGACAGGAGAGCACAAACAGCACACGGTCATGCGTTATGCAGGAGCAGGTGGAAAGGTGTTTTCCTGTCAATTCACCTTTGAGAATAGCAGAGCTTTCCCTTGTGATCCAGCTGCAGCCTTGCACAACCCACGAGGAGCAGGTGGCAGCCAGCAGCAGTGCCACACAATGTCACTGTGACTTTGAAGATCTCGAGAGCCCCCAGAGCCAGGAGGGAGATGAGTGGCAGAGCAGACAGCTCGCCCATGAAGACACCAGCAGGTCCTGTGCGGGCCTCACAGCACTGCAGGAACAAAGTGAGAGCTGCAGCAGTGTGAGAAGGTTGGTACCTGCCCAGCGAGGCTGCCACTTCACACACCGAGTTTAAACACACACAGCTGCACTAGGAACAATCCATATTGTACAGAAAAACATGACAGACATCATCTCCCATCAATTATGCCACATGCTTTGCTGTACCACTGCTGTTTCAGCTACCCATACCACATGCATGGCTCAGGCTCTGCTGCTGATGAGCAGAGCATCTCCCCATCCCCCTGCTTGCCCCAGCACCACTCATAACCCTCAGCTCACCACACTCTTCCAAATCACAGCTCATTACAACCCATCAGGGCCGGGTTACCCTGGCTTTACCTATGGCCATATGTGATGATACGTGCACCCAGCACAGAACAGCACATTATGAAAGCTGTGTTATAGCACAGAGGACACTGCCCTGAGCCATAGTGCTGACACCTGACACTGCAATGCCATTGTGTCACAGCATCCACCCCTCTGCACATCGGGTACTACCTGTGAAATACCACAATCACCCTTTGCTCCTAAAATTCATCCTCCTCTGAGGATGAAGCTCTTCTCACAGTATCTTCAGCTCAGGTGAATTTATGTTTAGTCTTGCATTATCCCATACCTAAGAGTGTCAGGAAGAAAAAGACTAAAAAAGCAATGATTGTAATGACTCCCTGCGGGCACAAAAAGACCCTCAGTTATCTGAAGCCTGTGATTTCTGGCTTTTGCAGGCAGCTGGCCAGCACAGCACACCATGCAATGCCTCCAGATGCTTCTCTATCCCAAATAACAGGAAATTAATGTTTGCTTTCGAGTGTTCTCAGGAAGCAGCTTTTCAGGAAGCAGCACAACCCCTATTATTTATATAAATCTCATTATTACAAACTAGAACTCCACACCGTCGCTGTCATAAAGCGTTACCCAGGAGACCACTGAAAAACCTGAACAAAATCCTGTAATACACTGGGATGAAATACAAGCACAAAAGGAAACAGACATTCAGATCACTGCAGTTATCCCTCAAAACTGAGGCACCTGATGTGCCCTCTGCACTGCAGGGATGGGTGAGCGAGCTCTGCAGCAGGGGCAGAGCTCTATGGAAACAGCTTTTCCCCCTTCACCTGTCATTCTTGGCTTCATTCTATTTTGTTTTCTTGTGAATCCAATAGGCAGAAGAGTAAATATGCCTGGAGAATTTGGCAACTGGAAACAGGAATGAAGGGAATACTAAGTAATCCTCATGCAGAATACCCTTAGAAACTTGCATGGCTGCAGAACAGCTGACTGCAAAGGGAAAAGGGAAACCTGAGCAGCCAAGCAGTCCCCTGCCCCAACACACACAACCCTAATGGGGACTTAAGGAACCAAACTCCTCCTAAATACCAGCGTACTGCTTTGCAAAACCCAAAAAGCTACAGTGAGCCAGCGCTGCAACCTAGCTGCCCACTGTGCCTCTTGGGCACGGTTATGGGCTCATGGGGAGGCCAACAGCCGTGAGCTGTGTTTGTGCACCTCCTGACAAGGTGGCTTCTTTATTTTCAGGTACAGGCTGCTGGAATGCAGCTCTCAGGAGCTGGCAAAGGCTTGGCGTGCTCTTGCTGAGGCTCACTCCCCCACTGCAACCCTACGTGCTCCCTGGAGGAGAATAAAAGCCCATGTTATTTGTGCTCTCGCTGAGCGAGCTGCAGAATGAAGCTTGTTAGCACTGAAACAGCAAAAAGCTCCAGTCCTTCCTATTGCAGGAGCAATAATTCTCCATAGGTGCTCAAATGCATACAGAACAGACCACTCCTGAAATTGCCTTGGTTAAGACTTGGAGCTGCTTCAGAAAGAAGGGAGCAATTTGCTGCAGCACCAGACCTGGGCACATTGTCCTGCTGTGTGAGCAGCAGCCAGGCTGCCCAAAGTGTTCCTCACCACATTGAGAGCAGTGCAGCCAGCTCAGGTGCTGGGGGCATTATCCAAGTTTGGTGATCTGCAGCAGAATTTCCTGTATTAAACCAAGCTGGGAAGCAGCTATGCCAGGAGCCTAAAGGCAGAGCCATCATAGGGCCATCCACCCTTCCCAGGTGGGCCTTGAACTGCCCACAAACCAGGAGCCAGCAGCTTCACTCACCAGCCAGGCCAGACCCATGCAGGAGCCCTTTCAGAGTCAGGGCCAGTTAAAGCTGCTGCCTGCCACCAATGGGATCACTATAATTTAAATCGTAGTCCATTTTACAGTACTGCTGGGACTTAGACCTCTAGCTAGAATCCCTTCTGCTAGGAAAAGCTCCCTAAATAAGCCTTCCTAAACAAGCAGGCTTGTATTATTTCTTAGCAAACACGTATAGAAAAGTTGCACAAGGATAAGATTTGGGAGTGATATGGCACATAAATTACTGTGTGAGAAAAGTTAGTGGCACCACTAGTGCATATCACCATCCTTGCCAGCCATGGAAAATTAAACATCAGTACAAACTAAGGATTCTGTCTGCATCCAGACTTTGCTTGACAAAGCCTGAAGCCAACTCTCTTGGGCACTAGATTTTTGTAATAAATGTTTTATACAAAAGCAGGTACCCAAATCATTTTAAAACAAGTTTACCAACAGGTACTACATGGTAAACGCAGCATTAGCCAGATAGCCTCTGCCCTTGATCCAACCCTGTTCAGCACATTACTGCATTATCTGGAAAAGACACAAAACCATTACTGATGCAATTTGTGCATGGCAGCATTCCATGCCAGGAAGAGCAGTAATGTCAGAAACAGATCTGGAAAGTTCAGTAATACCAATTTATTTGAACAAAGCACTCTCAAGAGCCACATCACCTATGTAAGAACCAAGTACACAGGTCACTCCAATAACATGGAAGACAGTATTTTTTCACCAGCAATTAAGAAAAATAAATGAGAAGGTTTGCACAGAACCAGCCACACATACTCCTAACGCAGTGCTGATACTAAGGGGATAGAAGCAATTCAGGGATACATAAATAGGAGATTAAGCAGCAAGTGCAGGGATGTGGTGTTATTTCAGTATCCAGTATCCAAGATACCATAACTAAATGCTGTGAGCAGCTCTGGTGACCATATTTCAAGGACAGTCTTGAAAATATATGAAGGATTCAGACTACATTCTGAAGTTATATGGACTCTAAAAAACTTCCTATACTAAGAGGCTTCCAAAGCTCAGCCTATGCAGTTCTTCCCAGTGGTGATATGGATAATTGAGTCCAGTCTGCAATTACTTCCAAGAGGAGGAAACTCCGATATCACACAGCTCTTAGCCTGGTCAGAATGGATACATCCCTGAACTGGTAAATAAAATAAATACTTAAAAGAAGAGGGCATGCAGTCATTGGGAGCTAGAACTAGACTGTGATCGACTCTAAGAAGCTTAGGTAAAAGCACAATGATGTGCAGAGAAAACGCCATGCTCAGGCAGAACTGAGCCCTCCTTCTAGCTGGTCACTCACATGAGGGAGGTGAACAATAACATTCTTGGCTTTTTATATAGAGAGAGAAAAAGAAAAATATATGTAAAAGGTAATTTTCATCTATGCTCATATGCATAACATCACTGCTTATTACCGTACATTCAGTTGTTACAGAGCACTGTTTTAAAATGGGCAAGACACAGCAGGGTTTTCCTCTAATAAACGCAACAGGAATGCCTGCAAGTGCTGTGCTCATCACAGAAAGGTACCAGCACTGCTGGCTGCTTGCATCAAAGCATCCCCATCCCACTAACCTCAGCCCATCCACCATTAGTCAAACAGCCACCCAAGCCCCAACCTGTGAATCAGAAGTACTTGTGGAGGCAGCTGCTTTGCCTGCCTGAGCCATTTGCAGTAGAGGATGTTTGGGCCACTGTGGTATGCTTTAGAGAAACCCTCAGTCACAAGACAAAGGTAACCTAATGGAGATCCAGATTGCAAGCAGAAATATTTCTGTTTATTAGCAAGTGCACTGGATATTTCTGTTTATTAGCAAGTGCTCTGGTTATCGTGCACAAGTGGAACACACAAGGACTCATCAAACCTTTATGCCTAATTATACAGAAATGAACTACCACCTCCAGTCACATCTGCCGTTGCTTCTAAACTATCATGAGTACTTAAAACCTGTGCATTCATTAGCTATAGTTGGACATGACACTTGGTCTGAATATAAGGAAGAAAATACAATGTGACATTGCTGTAGAGCAACGGTCAGGTTACAAAGGGGGAGATGCCAGAACAGCAGTTTTGATTCAAGTTTGGTATTCAACAGAAAACTTTAAAAAAAAAACACGTTTTTACACTGCAAAAGAACATATTGTTAGCACTAATGGATGTTTGCAGCATGAGACCTTCCCTTTTCCAGGCAGATAAGATTTGTTACAAAAAGAAATAAATCAGCACTTGCATAAGAATCTGTGTATATCTATAAAATATGAAAGAAGTGCGAATAGATTAGGTTTAAAACAATCTCATGGAAAAGAGAACTCATTTTCACTGAAGTTCCTCTATACCTTGCCCTCTTAAATTACGCAAAGAGCATCCATACAATCTCAGAAATCCTATTATCTTCCTGTTCTTATCATAAATTCAGCAGTCTTTTTTGATAAATTACATTCTTCCCCATCACATTATTTCTTTACTAAAAAAAAAACCCTAAACCTTTCTTTACTAAAAAAAAAAACCTTTCCTAGTTCTTAATTGAAGCCCACACTAGAAATTGGAAATTTATTATATTTAAATTGGAATATGTGTATGAAGGATAAATATATTACATGCATGTATAGATGGGATCATGCTGTGCCATTACAAAACCAGCAATATCATTTCTATAGCTCTTAAAGAGCCTATTGTAATCTGTGATTCATATGCTTTCAGGAGCTTGACTCCCAAAGCTCTATACCTCCTTCGTTTTTCTGGTTAAAATAGATCATCTATGTGATAAATTATTCTGGAACAGTTATTCTTGTGCGGATGCTCTCAGTCTGGAATGAAATACTTCATCATTTTGATTTAGTTTTATCCATATGCTCAAAACTCTAAACGTTCCCCTCATTCCAGGTAAAGAAATTGAGAAATAGCTGAATCTATAAGCCCAACTCCAGTCTGCGCTACGGATTAGAGTTCAAACATCCAAACACTGGTGCTGGGCTCAGCCCAAAGAGCTGAACCCATTTACATGAATGTCATATTTCAGAGCCTACCGTGTGTCCATGCTGCCCACAGAATTATTTCTTTTATTTTTCTAACAGTTTTTCAAAATTCCTAAGAATGCCAAAAGAGAAAAAAAACGAAATTCATAACGCTATTAAAAACAAACAAACACACAAACACACAAACCTCAGAGGGAAAGGAAGGGGCAAACCTTGTCCCACACCTCAGCACTGCAGCCCGAGAGCTTCACTCTTACATCAGTACAGCCTTGCTTTACTTGCAACACAAACATCACAAACTCAGCATCACTGAAAAATACCTGGGATAACAAAATACGTTCAGGTTTTGGTTGTGTTGATACCTTTCAAGTGGTAACAGCTCCTTCCGAGATGAGAGGAAGAGAGACTGCCCAAACACTGTCTCAGTTTACAGCACCTCAGAAGTCATTCATTTTCAGTTGGATACATTTTTGCAGTGAACCGGGGGAGGAAAGTCTGAGCTCTTGGCCTTGAAAGGCAGCACAGCTGCCCCTCCTGCGGCTGGATGCAGCGCACAGTAGATACAGATGAGGGCTCGCATGTACTGCATGCCATACAGCTAGAAATGAATACCTGAAATCCAAAAAGATTCCCAAAAATCAAGACAGTTATTTCCTTGGAGAGCCAAACAGTCAGGAATCAAGACCAAAAGCCATCAATACAGCTAGATGGAATCACCAGGGTAGCTCCGAGCCAAGATTGCCATGAGAATGCAATGACACTGCCCCCCTTCTTGCTGCAGTCAGGATTTACCTGTTTGAGAAGCACAGCCATCCCTAAGCCTAACACAAGCCACAAGGGCAAGCACTAAGCTCATATGTGCTCAATGGAAATAAAGTGCCATGCTCTGTCTCGGCCTCTCCGAGTCACTCCTGTGGCTCAGAGAGGTCTTCAGTTGACATGAAACTTTGGCCTGTCAACATCACAGATGTCTCCTGGTGCTACATTTAGGAAAAGGGACATGTTCAGGTTCCTTCACACCGGCAGCTCCCAGCTACAGTCCCACATCCCTGACTGCTGCTCCAGCCCCACGAACACTCATAGCCACCAGCAGGAGCAACCACGAGGGCAGTAGCATCTGCTTTAGTCCTATAACCAAAATACAGATTCATCATTTCTTTATTAACAGTGATTTTGGCAGGATTCACTCACATACAGGTTTGGGCATCAGCAGCTCAGGAAGCAAAATGAACCCCAACAGACCAGGAAACTCTGGCATGGAACCCACACTAGTGCTTGCATGCTGTGTTGCAAGCTATAGACATAACTCAAACGGATACAGAGGTGCACTTTGCATCCTCACCTGCCCCGAAGAGGTGGCAGAAGAGTCATGGCTGTAGGTAGGTCAGGCAGTGCAGGCACAGTCTAAGCAGTGCCAACAGCATTCCCGCAGGAGATAAGCAGCCAACTCACATCTCTTCCTCAGCCAGCAAAAATGAAAGCTCAGCCAGGAGCTTTAGAGCCTCTTTTTAAAAAATAAATAAAATGGAAATAAACTTTATGATGATGTTAACTAAAACTTTCTAAAATAGAACTTCCATTAAAAAGGGAAGCTAAAAGCTGATATTTCTGCAGCTGCTGCATCCTCCAACATCCATGCACTTATCGCATCCTGAAAAACCCTCAGGAGGATCTGCTGCCTCCCCCCACTATAGCCCTGCACCATTTGCTCTATATAGAAGAACATGGAAGTATCATTTCTGCAAAGGCAGACTTGCCAAGAGACCACACTCCTAACAATCAAGAATAATTAGCCCAAATTAAGACACAGTTTGCATGCAATACTGTGAAGTCCTCCTTGTACAGACAAAGCACATAAGAAAGGTCACAGCGATAGAAATGAACACAGCACAGCAGAGAGAGGGCAGCCCTGAGCTGATCCCAAAGGAAGAGGAAGGGCTTTAGCAAATCACCCATGGATGCCTGCCACCCGTGTGCAGCAAGGGCAGGAGTAAGCCTGCAGTTTTCTGCCCTTGTTGGTGGACTCAAACACTTCAGTAAACACCAACAGCAGCATCTGCTATGCAGTCAATTAATCCGGTACTTATGTGACATATTTTAAGTCATTTAAATGGGAAAAAAAATGTATTTCTGACTGAGAACTGTCAAGAACACACCAGGGCACTGAAAAATGACAGGAAGTTCCTAGGTAGCTGCAAACACCTCTTTGAAAAGTGGCACATTTTTGGTGCTTGGGGTTAACGTAGTTACATTTTAACTTGTTCTCACCTTAACAGAAAACACAGAGGTGTTTTCTTACTTTTTCTTTCCACCATAAAACCTTGTACAGTGCGCACTGCACTGCAACATGGCTGCAAGTTCCACCAGTAGCACCACACTATCTCACACAGGGCCTGCAGATTTTGAAGCTGATGATCACTGTTATATCATTGCAATATTTTTCTTCCCTTATTTCCACCAGAACAGAGGAGAAAAAAAAGTGTCTGTGTTGAAAGTTATAATGACTCCACTTGGTTGCCTGCAATATTCTCAAGGCTGTTTCTTACCTGAGGGTGGTTCAATCATAGAAAAGATCTGAATAAACTTGTTCTTCTAAATGGAAAAAAATCAGGAAAATTCTATCAGTAACATAAATACAGCCTGCCAGAAGGAATGGGGAGGGAGGGAGGACAAAAAAATGTAATTAAGGATGCCTAATCTCTTAATGATATAATTTCTGACATTAAAGCAATTCTGGTAGACACCACAAAGTCTCACCAGAAAATCAGTGAACACAAATCCAGCTGCTGGGCCAAAGATGGAGTTTGCTATGGCAGATTGCAGTCAGACACTCCCAGCATGCAGCAGGGCTTTTGCTGGGACACAGACCTCTATGAAAATCTGCTGCTGCAGAAGCAGTGCAGGTTCAGTCTGCTCTGGCTCATAACACTATGAACCTCACCTGGAGGCCTGCCACCCCCCTGTTTGCTGCCAAAAGCTTGACATTCTTCCTCTTGCCACGTCAGCTGCATCTCTGCAGTGCCTGGTTATTTCTGGTGCTCCGTGACAACACACCCAGGTCACCTCTTACTCACTCCTCAATTGCTCTGCATCAGGATGGCTCCTTCAAGTTACTCACATCCTGCGCGAGCAACCCCATGCTCCATCCAGTCACACATCCCAGCCCATGTGACAGGTGACAACCTGCTCAGACCACACCATCACTCCTCTGCCAACCTCCCTGCAAGGCTGGGAGAGCTGGGAAATGGGGTGCAGCAAATAAAGATGAGATTTAAAGATTGTCCAAATCAGCATCAAGCAACTCTGGAGTAGGTTCACAGGAGCTCACCACCAGCTCTAGTTTTCAGTCTCCACTAGTTCTTAGAGCACTGAGCAACACAGCTGAGGATGTGAGCTGCAAGTCAAAACATCACCCACACAGAGCACATCACAGGAGGGACAAACAGACAGGGACAGGAAGGACAGGGGAGCAGCCAGGATGGCTATGTCCATGTAGATATGTAGGTTTTTGTTCTGTTTTCTTTTGTTTTTGTCACCTGGTCAGATACAAGTAGTCAAATTTAAATAAAATGGCATAATGTTTTAAAGTCTTCCCATTTGCACAACACTACATCCTCCACTGTCTTAGCAGTAATGGACCTCAAGGGCAGGGGTTTGAAAGACAGGGCAGCAACTGTACAAAATCCTATCCCAGAGCTCTCATTAGCCCCAAACAGGTGGCAGACTTTGATGCAAACACAAAACAACATCAACATGGGTTTTGCAAGCTAAACCAGTACAAAATAGCAAAGCTACTTTTTGGACATACCACCACCCTCACCAGAGGCACAGAAATAGAGTCAATGAGAGCTTCAGGAAACACAGACAGGGACACTGTCATACTGGGGTGAGTAAGGCAGAAGGAAGAAGCTGGCAAAAGCAAGAGGAGGACCTGGTGAGCTGCACTCATGTCACCTCCCCAGGCAACACATGCAGCTATCCAGGGCAGAATCACAAGCTGGTGAACATGGGCACTGGACTGACAAACCCACTGCTCCTCTGGTAGCTTCTGCTCTGCAAAGAAAAGACCACTGAAAACATCTCAGTATACTGGGGATTTACAGTGAGATGAGGCCACCAGGTCCTCAGAAAGGCAGTTCCTGCTGTGCTTCAGGAAGATCTCAGTGCCTGGTGAAAACTACATGAGTCACCTGTGGTCACAGAGAGCTCGGTTAAAGCAGACATAGAAGACTTGCAGTGAAATATCTCAACTAAATATCCCCAGATACCATTTCCAGCACTGATATCTTCAATTAGAAGCAGCCTTTCTCCAAACAAAGGTCAGTGACAGAGTTGCACGAGGTTTAGCAAATGCTCATTCTCTCCTCAGCCAGCTTCCCTTTCAGGCAAGGGCTGTATGGATGGTCAAAAATTCTCTTCAACAATACATGCTGAGGAAAGGAGACCACTGGGAGGTTACACATTATATTCACCTTCCACTCTGTTTAGACAAATCCCACAATTAGGTTGCAAGTTGTACATGTGGTTTGTCCTACACGTGGCATATGCACACTGGGTGTTTCTGGATACCTGCTTGGCCAAAAATTAAGACTACTTGATTGTATCTGTCTGAAGTCCATGCCATGAGCTCAGACCGTCAGAAGGATGGCACCAGTGATGTTGTTACAAGTTGGGACACTGGCATTTTTAATAGTTTAAAAACGTGCATTGCTGTTACAAGAGCCTCCCTGTCTCTTCTTACTTTCATCTCACTCCAGGCTGGATCCTGGCTCCAGCCCTTCTGGTCCCTCAGGTGCACTGAGCTCCCATGGGTTGGCCCTGCCTTCCCACCAGGTGCTCAATCACTGCTTCAAGCCATGACTGAGCATTTTTGCTACTATTTTGTACAGAGTACGTCTTTGCCTATTTTTCTAAGCCCCTGCCCTTGCCTGCAAGCCTTTGAAGGCTATGCTGCATGATCTGAGGAGGAGAGCAAACAAGCCTGGCTGAGCCCACTATTCTCTATCAGAAAGTTTCAGAAGGAGAACAGCCTGCAAGGACAAGAAATAGGTGCATTAGCAGCGGAAAAGGTTCCTTAAGGAAGAGTGAAGCAAATCCACTGTGAGGCAGCTGTCTGAAATCTATACCATGTATCAGGGGAATGGTAAAGGACGAGGTACCTGGTCCAGAAGACTTTTTTTTTTTCCTAAGTCCACAGAGCTCATAAACCCTAAAAAAATTCCATTGATGTCACTTCCCCCCCCCCTTCCTCCTCCCCTGCCTTTCCTGCCCATTCATGTAACTAGAGTTTGACAAAATTAAAAGATCCAGGCTCTGCTGTGATTGCAGAAACGTTGTTCTCCACGCTAACCTGCAAAAGGCCTTTTCAGACTGCAGAGTGCCACCTAGGTGAGGGAAGGAGGATTTGCTGAGAGTCAGCCAACTGGAGGTAATAAATCCTTTGGGGTTCATCGCAGAACGCCTACAAGATGCTTTCCAGAACAGATCTTTGCAGACTGCAGATGCTTTGTGGCAGGTTGATTTTTATTTTTTTTTCAGTACTAAAATACTCCTGTGACTGAATGAACAATCCTCTCAAACAGCTTGCAAGATGAAACGAGAACCCTTTTAGTTCAGCATTTGAATGTTTATGCATCCACTAAGAGAAATATTTCACATCCTTATTCTAAGGCTTCAGGGGTTCATGTATTTCAGACAGGCACTGAATCGGGACTGTCCTGAGGCTGGAATTCCAGGCAGACCTTCATTAAAGGAGGCACATAGATAGGCACAACTGAACCTTAATGAGGTCCTGCAAGTTCATTAGTCTTTTGCATATGTGCAAATATTTGCAAATGAAGAGGATATAGAAGGGGCGGGCTCTGTAAGCAGTTGAAGACAAGCTAGACATTGCCTATTTCATGAATGGAAAAAATATATAGCAGATGTACTGGATGAGTCAGAACATGTGGAGCCATCC